>NC_092714.1:74611326-75298553 GCF_047496885.1 Scyliorhinus torazame | reverse complement strand
GAAAAAGAAATATGCTATCCAAATTTTTAATCTTGCTTATGTTTTGTCTTGTTTTCTGGTTGGCATTGACTGGTATATTTTGATGTCTAATATCTATTAACATTTTAACTGGAATTATTGCTGCACTGAACATAACGTCATTGAATTAAACTGAAATTCAGTCCAAATGCTGATTTAAACTGAGTACACAGAATGAGTCGCTGCGCAATGGGAAACACTTTGTTTCTAGCAGATTGCTGAACTGTGTCTCACTTATGTCCTGCGCCTTGTATGTAATTGGCCACAGTCGGTTTACGACTACACTGTGGGGCGTTCGTGAGCAATCAATTCAGCTGAAAAAGAGTGGTTGTGCTGTGGGATTGTTTGTCTCATTGAAGTGTGCTGTGGTACTGAAAAGTTTGGGAACCATTGGTCCATAAGTGGTTTTCAAACTTTTTTTCCGGGGACCCATTTTTACCAACCGGCCAACCGTCGGGACCCAACCCAGCCGACCTTCGCGACCCACGCCGGCTGACCTTCGCGGCCCACGCCGCCCGACATTTGCGGCCCACCCCAGCCGACCTTCGCCACCCACGCCGGCTGACCTGCTCGACCCACCATTTTCCTACAGGTCCCTTTGGCCTCAATGGTTCCTTTGCCTCTTTGGTCTCTTTGATCCCCCGAACCTGTTAAAAAAAAAGGCGGCCACAGCGCATTGGTATGCATGCGCATAGTTTTGCGCATGTGCACCGATGATCGGGCATGCATGCGCAGTGTGGCAGAATTTTGTTTATATGTTCGTGGCCATTTTGAAGTCCATTTACAGCCGGCATAGTTAAAAGCCGGCTGCTGCAGCTGATGCACGCGGATTTGAGCAATCGGGTGCGCCGCATCTGATGGCTCCGTGAACCTCCTGACACCCGCCCGAGACCCGCCCACGGGTCGCACCCCCGAGTTTGACAATGCCTGGTCTAGAACGACAACTCCACCTCGCAGTGCTTTAAAAGACAGGGCATTCCTTTATCCCATTCCCCAGACAAATTTAACTCACAGTGATTAAGAACAGACAAAATGCTTTGATGACAATTCGCCCAATGTACTAAGAGGACAACTGTTTTGAAAAATCTAAATGCATCCATGAAGTCCATCCACACAGTAAGAAAACTCTTGAATTATGTTTTACGATAAGCTGCACCCACACTATAATTTTCTGTTGTTAATTTTATTTTGAACTAAATACATAGTAAGAAAAACAATTTCACATGGAATGGACTTGATGAGCCAAATGGCCTCTTCTTATGCTACGATTTTCTGGTCTTTATATTATAAGCTAATACCTTATTAAGGAAAGCTATTTCTTATGGCATAGATTTGATGGACTAAATGGACTCCTTCTGTGCCAAGATGGCTTTAAGACAACTAATATCTAAAAATATTGACTGGAATTTTCCAAGCATTCACGCAGGATCTTCCAGTCCAACCATCGGCACACCCCAGCTACGGGTTTCCCGGCAGCGAGGGGTGTATCCAACAGTAAATCCTGTTGACAATGGCGAGATCAGAAGATCCTGCCACCAGTCAAGGGCGAGCCACCTCTGCTGCCACGGGGTGTGTGGAAAATTCTGCCCATTATTTTTAGCTGTGATACATCTATATTATAGGACAGATACACAAACTTTGTTGAATAAGTTATATAACAATCACAGTCAAATGAGGAAATAAAAATTAAGTTGTTAACATAAGTTGCCTGCCAGCATCTTCTCAATGGCGAAACATGGATAATAGAAAGAAAAACAAAAACAAAGAAATAAAAACAAATATATTGACTCACCAACACCATATTTATTCCGGTAATACTCTTTTGTGAATTCATCACAATCACAGAGGACCACCTTCCGTCCCCAGGCGTTTATCACTGTCCCAATCATCAGGTCACAGTCCTTGTAGAATTCCTGGTACACATTTCCTGTCTAGAATATTACAATTATGATTGCAGAAGTGTGTATCAATAATTTAGTGAGCCTTTTAAATTGCATTAAAACGAGTAAGTGCTGATTTTGGTTGTCTACCTTGAGGCTATCCAGGATATAGCGGCTTTCAGGCCCTGCTGGTGCAGTAGTGTTCAATATTGTACGATCTGTAATTTCACCAGGATGATATAACCTATCTGGAACATGCTATCAACAAAAATAGAATACTCAGAAAAATAGTAGAGAGATTATTCATCCTGCCATCTTCCAAGTTACAGACAAAGCTCTGACAAGCCCAGCCACGCTAGATTGTGCGAAGAGTAATGAGCCAGACGTAAGGGAGCATCTTTGCAAATAGTGATTGTAACATGATTGAATTAGATGTTATGTTTGAGAGGGAGGAGGAGTCACAAATCTTCAACAAGACCAATGCAGAAATGACACAGAAACTCGACACAGGACTTCATTTACGTTAAATTATGCCAGTAATGTGGTTCTATGTTTTCTTCCAAATGTCCAACCATTTTCTCCAACTCTGTGTTCTCTTTCTTGTACCTCTGTGACACCTCAAAATTTTGTAATTTCAGATCTTGTACAATTTGGTTCATTGACGACTTTAAAGTCTCATCCATTTTCAAGGGTTTCTACGCAGCTTCAAGAGTTTCAAATCTTATAATTCAGTTCTTCTGTAAGCATCTTCCAACCTTGTTTTATTTTCACTTTTACAGCATATGTTTATTTTGAGTTTGATCAGATAGCTTTCCTTCGTTCAGTTAGCTACTCTCTCCACACTGTCACTTGCTATTGAAATTCAGGTAATGTATTGGGATTTTTGAGAATTTGGGAAAGTTCCCCGTCTCTCTGGCACCTTTGTTTGGTTTACTCAATTAATGTCTTTTTCCATATTAGTGCTTTATTGGGGGTTTGACTGGTGAGGCCTCACCCAGAGCGCTGATTAGTACTGGATTCGCTGTTGCGATTCACATTTCCGTTGGGGGCGCAATTCGGGAAGCGAGTCAGGGCATGAAAAAGGGCCAGCACTTTTCTGGTGCAAATTCATAGCAATTCCTAGCGCAGCAGGCATCCTAACTGCTGGGGCCGGAGTTGGCGCTAAAGAGCCTGGCAGCTTGAATTGTTTTTAAACGCTTCACTTACCACACACTTGCTGCAGCCATGAAGATAGCTCAAGAGCACAAGACCCCCAAAGTTGGGAGTCCGAACTGGACCCACAGCTCTATGCCAGTGAGGTATGGAGGGACACTCACTTCCCCAGTGAGGGCTGCAAACTCAAGCCTGCCCTCCTAAACACCGCCTGGGAGGTGGTGGCAGAGGCAGTCGGCAGTGCCAGTCTAACCAGGAGACAGCTGGTGATCCGGAGGGGAGGTGGTCACTGCTGAGGCCTGTGCCCTGAGAGAAAAGAACCAGGGAGTGCGCCAAAGGCCACGGTGCAGGTGTCCTCTGGTTGGAGTGAGCTAAGCTGATCTCCTGCATCCTCTACAATGGAGCAGGGCATCTGAGGAGTGCCAAGACCTGGTGGGGCCCTGATTGAATCTGGCCACTCCCATCCCCTTGATGAAATATCCGGGGTATGAAGGTATCCAAAGGGGCAGCCTGGATTGGCTCCCAGGTGCCCAGAGGCTCCCTGAGTATTCAAAGGACACAAGCAGCACTCAGCAGAGTAAGCAGACAGGAGCCTGTAAGGAGCACCAAAGCGGTCCGTGTAAAAGACAATTGCAGAAATGGCGGTTTGAGCCAGGCCACCCCGATCCCAGTGGAAACACCCGAGTCCATGGGCTTGGCACCAGGTCGCTCCCCATTAGTGCCCTTGGCCCACACACCCAGCCCCAGCACACACGCCATTTTCTGAGGGCTTCGTACATTTTTTTTTTAAGCTTCCTGCTTCCCCCCCCCCCCCTGCAGCCATGCAGCCCAGGCTTTGCTTGCCAATATTTGCAGTAATCTGTGCCCGCGAGACTTCTGCTTAAGAGGATTGGAGCATTGCAGAAGGGTGTAGCATACTGTGACCAAGCGGAGACCAGGCATGATGGCCACTCTGCCGGTCTCAGAGGCCTTTGGAGCCTCCTGGGTGGTTGGGGACAGAGCAGTACCCTGGAACTACCCCTGGCACCTGGGCGTCATGGCTGTGCCAACCTGGCACCCTGGTGGTACCAACCTGGCATCCTGGTGGTACCAACCTGGCACCCTGGCAGTGCCAGGGTGCCCAAGTGCCAGGTTGCCACTGCCAAGGGTCAGGACCTGAGTGGGGGCCATGCCATGAAAGGGGGGGGGGTGAGGGGGGTCCTGGCAGGGGAGTAATATCCATGTGTGTGTGAGGGGTAGTATTGTCAATGGGTGGGGGGTGGTGTGGGGACCCTCAAACTCACTTAGATATCAGGGTACCCTTTCAGAAGGGCGCCCTGATCTCAGAGGAGCCAGTTTCATAACTTTAACAGCATCTCATCTTCTTGTCCCATCACAGTGAATCTTCCAGTACCCTTTTAAAAAAGCGCCTTTACTCAATCTTCTGAACATAATTGAATGGAATTCCAGAAGCAAAGCACTCTCTGGTAACTCCTTGGTCTTTAAATTTCCACACACCTCGTCTCTTCAAACAGGAAATCCATCCTCACCAGCACTCTGTTTGGTGGTTAACATAAAAGCCGCCCTTGGCAAAGGAGCACCTATTTTCAGTCATTTTCCCCAACTTTCTCGGACAGGGTTTGGCAGTTTGTACGTGACAAGACCAGGTGCCTCCTCCTTTGTGTCCAGACCGTAAAATCTGCATCTTACATTCAATAAGTTTTGACCTGATCTCCATTCCCATGACAATCAGGCCACATGGGCAGATTTTAAAAAGACAATTTAAAACATATCCATCTTATAAAGTCATCCATTTGTAACAATATTTTACTTTCTGCTCTGACCAAACTACATGGCAATGACATGACTCTCACCAGGCCCCATCTCAATCTCTTTCATAGAATCATAGAATTTACAGTGCAGAAGGGGGCCATTCAGCCCATCGAGTTTGCACTGGCTCTCGGAAAGACCACCCCACTTAAGCCATGCCTCCATCCCATGCCCACAACCTAGTAATCCAACTCAACTTTTTGGACACTAAAGGGCAATTTAGCATGGCCAATTAAACTACCCTACACATCTTTGGACTGTGGGAGGAAACCGGAGCACCCAAAGGAAACCCACGCAGACACGGGGTGAAAGTGCAAATTCCACATAGTCACCCGAGGTCGGAATTGAACCCGGGACCTTGGTGCTGTGAGGCAGCAGTGCTAACCATTGTGCCACCGTGCTGCTCTTCTCCTTTGGTATCTTTTCCATGTTCAGATGCCTCATCCCCTTTCACCACTTCCACCTCTCCTTTAAAGATTGTGTTTCTTTTGGTCCCTATATTATTTTGATCCCTATATTATTTTGATGACATTTCCTTTTGCCCCATTGCAGTGAGTGACATTTTAATTCTCTGTCACTTCAACTCATTAAAATTCCCTTGATTTTCCCTACTGAACAACATCCTTTACTAAACTCTCGCTTCCATATCCATTGTCATCCTCTTGACCTTGCCATCATGACATCATGTGGGCAGCACGGTAGCACAAGTGGGTAGCACTGTGGCTTCACAGCGCCAGGGTCCCAGGTTTGATTCCCCGCTGGGTCACTGTCTGTGCGGAGTCTGCACGTTCTCCCTGTGTCTGCGTGGGTTTCCTCCAGGTGCTCCGGTTTCCTCCCACAGTCCAAAGACGTGCAGGTTAGGTGGATTGGCCATGATAAATTGCCCTTAGTGACCAAAAAGGTTAGGAGGGGTTATTGGGTTACGGGGATAGGGTGGAAGTGAGGGCGTAAGTGGGTCAGTGCAGACTCGATGGGCCGAATGGCCTCCTTCTGCACTGTATGTTCTATGAGGCCTCACCCCTCCTTGAGCTTGTGTTGTGGCCATCTCTAATCAATACTTAATGTCTGACAATGAACGTCCACCTACATATCAACTCCCACTCCCCTAATGTTCCACTTCTAAAAAATAAAGTTAGTTGTACCTCTACCTTCCAACTACATATTCTCTGTCTCTCCATCCATGATAACATTTCGGCATCTGTCAAATTACTTGTCATATTTTGGGATTTTTAACTACTTTTTCCTTCACAGATTAGAACTTGAAATTGAATTATATTAAAAGTTTTGTGTAAAACTGGAGTGACTTCGGGCTTCCGGTGGTGGTGAGTGTGATATTAGGTGGCTCCTATATGAGGTTGGATTTTTTTTTGACCTTTGTGGGGTGTTACGCTGGTGGAAAACGAAGGAACAGTGAGAGCTCGGGGACTTCAGGTTTCTAAATGTAAAGTTCTGTCAGCAGAGGAAGGAGGCCCTGGAAGACCTGACCAGAGTGGTGGAACCGATTAAGTCGGGGATAGAGAGAGTGGTCCAGTGGCTGGAGTCCAAGGGCTGGGCGATCCAGAAAGTGGAGGAGGCGGTGAGGGAGCACGAGAAGCAGTTGGCCTCGCTGGTGGCTGAGGTGGGGGTGATGCGGGAGACATAAAAAAGGCTGAAGGAGAAGGTGAAGGATCTGGAGAATCACTCCAGAAGACAAAACCGAGGATCATTGGGGGGGTGGGGGGTGGGGGGGGGGAGGAGATGTGACAGTTTCTGGGCAGACTGGAGTTTCCCAAGGTAGAGGAATTCTGGTGCAGTGATTGAGGCCCCAATTGGGTTGAGGATGGTAATGGAGAGCATGGGGTGATGCAGGCACGGAACACCCCGGATCTGGACAGGTTTCGGGTGGAGTTTTATAAAAAGTTTGGGGGTGACCTGGGGCCACTGCTGGTGAGGGCATATAATGAGGCAAGGGAAAGGGGGGATCTCCCAAGAATCCGGAGCAGTGTGGGTCATATCGCTTGATATCGTTATTGAATGTAGATGCCAAGTTGTTAGCGAAAGTGTTGGCTTAGCGAATCGAGGACTGCGTCCGGGGCTGATAGGCGATGATCAAACTGGTTTCGTGAAAGGGAGACAATTGTTGGCGAATGTTAGGAGGCTACTCAATGTAATTATGATGCCTTCGATGGGGCAGGAGGCAGAGGTGGTGATGGAGGCGGCAAAGGCGTTTTATCGGGTGGAGTAGGAATATCTGTGGGAAGTGCTGGGATGGGTTGGGTTCAGGCAGGGGTTCGTGGACTGGGTCCAGTTGCTGTACAAGGCACCGGTTGCAAGTGTGCGGATTAATTGAGTGAGTTCGGGTTGCCTCAGGGGACAAGGCAGGGGTGTCCGGTCTGCCTGTTGCTCTTTGCTTTGGCGATAGAGCCGCTGACAATGGAACTTAGGGCATCGGGCACTGGAGAGGGATTGTGCGGGGTGGGGGGGGGGGGGGTGGGGGGGGGGGGGGGATGCCGAGCATAGGGGCTCACTGTATGTGGACGACGTGGATGACGTGCTGCTATACATTTCAGACCCATTGGACAGTATTGGGGACATAATGGGGATTTTGGAGGAATTTGGCCGGTTCTCCGGGTACACGTTGAATATGAGAAAGAGCGAGATGTTCCCGATTGAGACTAAAGGGCAGGAGAGGAGATTAGGGGAGCTGCCGTTCAAGGTAGTGGGGCAACTTTCAGATACTTAGGCATCCAGGTGACATGAGGCTGGGCGCAGCTGCACAAGCTGAACTTTATTCGGTTGGTGGAGCAGATGAAGGGGTGCTGCCGCTGTCACTGGCAGGATGGGTGCAGACAATAAAAATTACGGTGCTGTCAAGGTTTCTTTTCGTGTTTCAGAACCTTCCAATCATCCTTCAAAAAGGTCTCTGGGTTTGTGTGGGCGGGGAAGACCCCACGGGTCAGGAGGGCTTTTCTGGAGGGGGGGGGGACTGGCATTGCCAAACATGATGAACTGGGTGGAAAACATTACCATGGTCAGGAAATGGGTCATGGGGGAGGGATCGGCGTGTGGGGGGGAGGGGGCGGCAGCGGATGGAGACAGCTTTGTGTAGGGGAATGAGCTTAAGGGCTTTGATATCAGCACCTCTGCCATTTTTGCCGGCCAGGCACTACATGAGTCCAGTGGTGGTGTCGGCCTTAAGGGGGCAGTGGAGGCAGCATTTGGGACTGGAGGGTGCCTCGGTGTGGGCATCGATCTGCGACAACCATAGGTTTGCGCCGAGGGAGTTGGATGCGAGGTTTCGGGGGTGGTGGCAGGCAAGGATTGAGTGATTTGGTGATCTGTTTATAGGGGGCAAATTTGCGAAGATGGAGGACCTGGAAGAAGAGTACGAGTTGCCCAAGCGGAACGGTTTCAAGTACCTGCAGGTCCAGGATTTTGTAAAGAGGTGCCATCCTTTCCTGGGTTGCCACCCCTAGGGTTACAGGACAAGGTACTGTCGAAGGAGGAGATAAGGGAGGGGAAGGTGTCTGAGATCTACAAGGAGTAAAGTGTAAGTGGGTGGAAGAGTTGGGAGGGGAGGTGAAGGCCTGGACATGGGCCAAGGTGAATGCGTCCTCGTCGTGAGCGAGATCAAGCCTCATTCAGTTTAAAGTGGTCCATAGGGCACATATGACGGGAACACGGATGAGTAGATTTTTTTGAGGCAAGGGAGGATAGGTGTGGGTGGTGCGCGGGGAAGCCCCCGAATCACATCCTCATGTTTTGTACATGTCCGAAGCTGAAGGGGTTCTCACAGGGGTTCGCGGAAGTAATGCCCGAGGTGCTGGGGGCGAAGGTGGCCCGAGTCTAGAGGTAGCGATATTCGGCATGTCAGAAGACCCGGGAGTCTGAGGAGCTGTACAGATCTGAGCCCCCAGCGGGGGAAGAGGGGATGCGACGATTTTTGGATCAACTGAGGTTCCCGAGGGTGGAGGAGCAGGAGGTGGCTGGTTTAGGGGTGCCAATTGGGTTGGAGGAGCTGGTTAAAGGATTGGGGAACATGCAGGCGGGGAAGGCCCCGGGGCCAGATGGGTTCCCGGTCGTGTTTTATAGGAAATATGTGGACTTACTAGGCCCGTTGTTATTGAGGACTTTTAATGAGGCAAGGGAGGGGGGTCCCTGTCCCCGACAATGTCCGGGGCGCTGATCTCGCTGATTCTGAAGCGGGAGAAGGACCCACTGCAATGTGGGTCGTATAGACCGGTCACGCTCCTCAATGTGGATGCTAAGTTGCTGGCAAAAGTGCTGGCTACGAGAATTGAAGACTGTGTCCCTGGGGTGATTCATGAGGACCAGACGGGATTTGTAAAGGGCAGGCAGCTAAACACTAATGTGCGGAGGCTCCTCAACGTGATTATGATGCCATCGGTGGAGGGAGAGGCGGAGGTAGTGGCAGCTATGGACGCGGAGAAGGCCTTCGACCGGGTGGAGTGGGAGTATCTTTGGGAAGTGTTGCGGAGGTTTGGGTTCGGGGAGGGGTTTATCAGCTGGGTCAGGCTCCTATATAGAGCCCCGGTGGCGAGTGTGGCTACGAATAGGCGGAGGTCGGGGTATTTTCGGCTGTACCGAGGGACGAGGCAGGGGTGCCCCCTGTCCCCCTTGTTGTTTGCATTGGCAATCGAGCCTTTGGCCATGGCACTAAGGGAGTGCAGGAAATGGAGGGGGTTGGTCTGAGGGGGAGAGAAACATCGGGTGTCGCTGTATGCAGACGACCTGTGCTGTATGTGGCAGATCCAGTGGAGGGGATGGTGGAGGTCATGTGGATCCTAAGGGAGTTTGGGGACTTCTCGGGCTATAAGCTCAACGTAGGAAAAAGTGAGCTCTTGGTGATGCATCCAGGGGACCAGGGAAGGAGGATAGACGACCTACCATTGAAGAGGGCGGAAAGGAACTTTCGGTACTTGGGGATCTAGGTGGCTGGGAGCTGGGGGGCCCTGCACAAGCTCAATTTGATGCGGTTGATGGAGCAGATGGAGGAGGATTTCAAAAGATGGGATGTGCTGTCACTCTCGCTGGCGGGCAGGGTACAGTCGGTTAAAATGATGGTCCTCCTGACTTACTTCTGTCGGTGGTCACTGCACCGGTCACGGTCAATGTTGGTTTATGTTGCTGGGTGACCCGGGCAGGAAGAAGAGGTGAAGAGAGCGATTTGAACTTGGGGCTTAACTCTTATAGTCCCCAGGGGCTTCCCGCCTTTTGGGGTGGACCCTGTACCTGGTCCCAAGTGATTGGACTTTGTCCTAATTGCTTGGTTCGATTTCTCCAATACTGGAGCGGTTCCCTGATCGATGGGCGGTCTTGAGGTGTTCGTTCACCTCCTTTGTGTTGGCTCCTGCTGGCGCCGGGGAGTCTGGCTTTGCTTTGTGTGTCCAAAATATTACTTTTTATTCCCGGGGATTGCTCATCAGTATGTAGATGGCTGCTACATTGTTATGCTGATGGTCGCTGGTATCGATGTTGTCTGGCCTTTTGCAGAGTTAAATACACAGCAAACCTGCACCTGCTGGTTTCTGTCTATGTTGGCTGACTTTCCCATCAGCCTTTGCCGTTCGCCATTTTAAATCAGGAGCTGGCCAATTTAGGTAGCTACAATATTACCATGTTTGGGGGAGGAATGAAGGAGTACGGGAGGGCACAGAGGTTGGGTGGGGCATTGTGAGGTTGGGGGGGGGGGCGCGGAATGGAACACCGGGTCTCCCTGCATGCAGATGAGCTTTTGCTGTATATTATGAACCCGGTGGAAAGTTTTGAAAGGATCATGCTGATATTGGGGTAGTTTGTTTTGTTTTCGGGGCTCAAACACAACATGGGTAAAAGTGAAGTATTCCTGGTCAATGCATTCGTGGGGGGGGGGGGGGGGGGGGGGGGAAGGGTTTGGAGAGGTTCCATCTCGGTTGGATGGGGCAAGTTTGCGGTACATGGGATACACATAGTGCATAATTGGGCCCAACTGCATGAATTGAATTTGGCAAATCTGGTGGAAGAGTGAAAGAGGATTTTAAGGGTTAGGATGTTTTGCTGTTATCATTGGCTGGGACAGACAGTTAAAATGACAATGCTGTTGAAGTTCCTGTTTGTCTTTCAAAATCTTCCAATTCTTTTGTAGGGTCAATAGGATGTTCTTGGAGTTTATTTGGGCAGGTAAGTACCCCGGAGCAGTCGGGCGTTCTTGGACAAGGACAAACTGAGTAGTAGGTTGGTGTTGCCAAACCTGCTGAATTATTACTGGGTGGCGAATGTTGAGAAGGTCAGGAAGTGGACAGCTGGGGAGCGGTCGTTGTGGGGGCAGATGGAGGAAGTCTCGTGTAGAGGAATAAGTTTAAAGGCGCTGTCATTGGCACGTCTTCCATTCTCGCCAGCCAGGAGTTGATGGAGAGAGGGCGGTCTTCGGTGGAGAAAATAAAATGTAAATGGGAAGAGAGGTTGGGGGGTTTGTAGAGGCTGGATTATGGAGTGAGACTCTATGGAGAGTAAATGCGTCTTCCTCATGCCAATGACAAGTGGTAAGATTCCTGGTCAACCATCTGATGGAAAGAAAGTTGGAGCCTCTACCATTATTATCCAAAACTCCAGATTACAACATGGCCTTCCTGAGCAATCTTCCTGAGCAATCACCACAGTATATTAATATTTGTTAATATGTGCCCGATCACTTCAGAAGTGATGATGAATTGCTGAGCATCATTCTTCACATTGGCTATTGGGCATCGGAGAAGACAGTGGATCCTTGATCCATTTACTCTTCGTGGATATATATTTCATGTTAATGTAGTCTAGTACAATGTTCAAAAAAATTAATTTCTTTCAATTTAGTAAGAATTGAATAACCTCTGGGAAACATACCAGGGCAAAGAACATTATTTTACTGCCCCTGTGGAGGCAGTCAGGTTCGTCCGTAAGAACGACTTGGACAGGCATAGTGGAGGCGAAAGAAAGAAATGGACAATTTTGCGTGGGACTGCATCACCTCGCTATGAACAGGGAAGAAGGGGGCGAGGGCAGCAGAGCATAGGAGAGGGTGAGGAGGAGATAGGAGTGACATCAGCAGAGCGGGCATAAGAGGGGGTTGGATCGACCCTGGTAGAGGGGCCACCTCACTAGCGGGAAAGCTAGTGCCAGTAGGTATGAGAGAGAGGGGGGTGGGGGGCACGGCACATCTCCCATTGGGGAAAGAGTGTCTGGTAGGGGGGGGGAGACACAGCAACAAGGGTGGGGGAAGGCAGGAGGTTAGGCAGAAGAGAGGTGATATGGGGAGGTGGGGGGCAGCGAGGGGGGGGAAGAAGGAGAATCAAAACCACAGGAGGGAGCAAAATGACAAGGGGGATAAGGACTACAGATTGGCTTCAGCAGGTTAACCTTGCAAACATGGAACAAGATGGCACCGCAAGCAGCCACCTTGGAGGGTCCCTGAACAAAGGGAAACCCCGAAATGCAGGGGTTCGCCCACATGGCATACAAACAGTTGGCGGCCACGTTGGTTGGTCCCTGGACAAAGGAAAACCTGGGAGCATAGGGGCCCGGCCTCATGGTGAGAACAGTGACCGCGGCCATGTTGAATGGTCCCCTATCAAAGGGAAACCCCAGAGTTCAGGGGCATATCCACAAGGTAAGTATGGTTGATCCCGCAGGAGGTGGGGGACAAACAAAACCCATCAGGATAGTCACCTGGAATGTCAGGGGACTTAACGGTCCAGGGAAAAGGTCCAGAGTCTTCGCCCATCTGAAAGGTATGAAAGCTGACATAGTCTTCCACCAAGAGACACACCTGAGGGAGAAGGGGCAACTATGGGTAAGAAAGGGCTGGGTGGGGAATACTCCGCGATTATAATCTCTACCATGCTCCACGCTACATTGATGTGAGATTGGAGAAGGGCCAAGCCCAATACCCCACTGGAGGTTGGACACGACCCTCTTGGCCGACAAGGACTTCTGCCAGAAAATGTCACAGGCCATAGGCGAGTGCATTACTAACAACCGGAATGGGAAAGTATCACCTTCCACATTGTGGGAGTGTAGCGCACAATGACTTACGAGAGAGACGAATAGAGATGAAGTCGATGAGGCTTTATTAAGCGTGACTTGTTCCCCGCAGTTCAGCAACAGACTGGAGCTGCGGGGAGAAGCCCGGGTTCTTATACTCCGCCTTCAGGGCGGAGCTAGGGATCAACAGCCAACCAGGACCCGGGATCTGTCAGCCAATAGCATCACGGCTTCACAGTCCCACATGACCCCTAATGCATACTACTACAGGGAGGCACTGAAGGCTGTTATTAGGGGAGAAATTATCACCTATAAGGCCCGCAGAGATAGGGACGAGAGGGCAGCTAGGCTGCAACTGATTGACTCCATTCTGGAGGTCGAAAGGCGGTACTCCGAGGTTCCGACCATAGTGCTTCTGGCGGAGTGGAAAAAGCTACAAATGGACTTTAACCTGCAACACACCAGGAAAGCAGTGCACCAACTCCGACAGACACGGGGGACCTTTCATGAGCATGGAGTCAAGGCTAGCCGCCAGCTGGCTCACCAGCTGAGAAAGCAGGCAGCCACGAGGGAAATAGCCCAGGTAAAGAATAGCAGAGGCAGACTAGACTGATAGTCGAACCAAAAAAGGTTAACGAAGCATACGAGGTCTTCTACCGAGAACTGTACACCCCTGAACCTCCCAACGGGGGCTCGGGGATGAAATGGTTTCTCGATGGACTGGACATGCCAGTCGTGGGGGGCGACAGAAGGAAGGAACTGGAAGCACCACTAGGACTGGGAGAGGTCTTGGAGAGCGTAACTCCATGCAGGCTTTCCCGGCGTATTTCTACAAAGAATTCGCAACGGCATTGGTCCCGCACCTGAAGGGCATGTTCGCAGACTCATTAGCGAGGGGCACTATGCCTCCAACACTAACACAGTTCTCCATACCGCTGATACCTAAAGAGGACAAAGACCCAGCAGAATGCAGATCATACAGACCCATTTCGCTGTTTAATGTGGACGTGAAAATACTCGCAAATGTCCTGGCTAAGCGGCTGGAGAAATGCGTACCAGAGGTGGTCGCAGAACACCAGACATGTTATGCTTTGTTAAGGGTAGACAGCTAACTGCGAACATCAGACAACTGCTGAACATGATAATGCCCCATTCAGGGAGAGAACACCAGAGGTGATTGTGGTAGGCTATATTAGGGGTATTGCGGTACCTAGATGGGATGTACCTTATACTATAGTATGAGTGGTAGAACCTGCCTGCTGGTTCCGCCCAGCAGACGGAGCATAAGAGTCTGTGTTTCACCCACAGCAGTCATTCTGTACCGGAGCTGCTGGGGTAACTACTTGTTCATTAAAGCCTTCAATTGGATTACAATCTCGCTTCAGTAGTGATTGATCGTGCATCAATTTAATAAACAAGATTGAAGAATGACTGCTCTCCGCATCAAGCCAGAGTGTCTACAAATCAACCCCCACGCGGCAAATGCAGCAGCAACTCTGAAACATTGGCTGGCATGTTTCAACGGGTACATCAGGACAGCCCCGACTACCCCCACGGAGGAACAGAAAATGCAAGTCCTCTACTCAAGGGTGAGCCCAGAAATCTACACGCTTATCAGACGGTTTTGAGGACGCAATTACTTTGTTAAAAGAGCATTACGTCTGCACTGTGAATCAGATATACGCTCGGCATCTTTTAGCTACCAGACGGCAGATCCTAGGGGAATCACTGGATGATTTTTACCTCGCATTGTTAGTGTTAGGTAGAAACTGTAACTGTCCACAAGTCTCAGCCAATGACCATACCGAACTCTTAATACGGGATGCTTTTGTTGCGGGCATGTTGTCCTCTAAAATCCGCCAGCGACTGCTGGAAAATGACACGCTAGGGCTCCCTAGATGTAGCCTCCCGCAACGCCCATGCCTACGTTACCGAGCGCGCGGTACCGGCATGGACAGGGTGGACCCCACCTGCGGCCGATTCCAAAGCACCCCTAAATTCCCCACAAGCTTGTGTAGTACGGCAGCCAGGAAACCCGCGGGGGGGGGGGTGCTATGTTTGCGGGCAAAATAAACACCCCCGGCAATCTGCAATCTGCAAGGGCTGCAGGAAGAAGGGGCACCTCGTGGCAGTATGCGAGGCCCGATCGGCCGCCGCTGTCTCCACAGACGAACCGGGCCTGCTGCTGTTCCTCTCTTCACAGGCCATGTGCGATTCATGGGGGCAGCCATCTTGGATGACGTCTCAGGACCCCGACTCGGCTGGCCATGTATCGCCTGATGAGATCTCACAGACGGCCATGTGCGATTCATGGGGGCCGCAATCTTGGATGACGTCTCAGGACCCCGACTTGGGTGGCCATGTATCGCCTGACGAGATCTCTCAATTTCTGCCACAACTTGCCTCAGTGACACTAGACCAGTCTCAGCCCCGAACGCTTTCAACCGCCAAGACGTCGGTACTCATCAACGGGCACAAGACATCCTGCTTGATCGACTCTGGGAGCACGGAGAACTTCATCCATCCCAATACGGTAAGACACTGCTCTCTCGCTGTATACCCGATTAAACAAAAGATCTCCCTGGCCTCTGGGTCCCACTCTGTGGAGATCCGGGGGTACTGCATAGCCAACCTCACAGTCCAGGGCGTGGAGTTCATTAACATCCGATTCTACGTCCTCCCCCATCTCTGCGCTGCCACACTCCTGGGACTGGACTTCCAGTGTAACCTGCAAAGTTTAATGTTCAAATTTGGTGGCCCCATACCCTCCCTCACTGTCTGCGGCCTCGCGACCCTCAAGGTCGACCCGCCTTCCCTGTTGCCAAACCTTACCCCCGATTGCAAACCCGTCGCCACCAGGAGCAGACGGTACAGTGCCCAGGCGCGGACCTTCATTAGGTTGGAGGTCCAGCGGTTACTTAAGGAAGGCATTATCGAGGCCAGCAACAGCCCCTGGAGAGCTCAAGTGGTGGTTGTAAAGACCGGGGAGAAACATAGGAAGGTCATAGACTACAGTCAGACCATCAACAGGTATACGCAGCTCGACGCGTACCCTCTCCCCCGCATATCTGAAATGGTCAACCAGATAGCGCAATACAAGGTTTTCTCCACAGTAAACTTAAATCAGCCTACCACCAGCTCCCCATTCGCCCAGACGACCGTAAGTACACTGCATTCGAAGCAGATGGGCGGCTGTACCACTTTCTAAGGGTTCCCTTTGGTGTCACAAATGGGGTCTCGGTCTTCCAACGTGAGATGGACCGAATGGTTGACCGGTACAGTCTGCGGGCCACGTTCCTGTACCTCGACAATGTGTTCGGGATCTGCAAATTCCTCCATACTGCAAAAATCCTCAACTTAACCTATAACAAGGACAAATGCGTGTTTAGCACCGATCACCGAGCCATCCTTGGCTACGTAGTGCATGATGGAGTCATTGGCCCAGATCCCGAATGCATGCGACCCCTCGTGGAGTTTTCCCTCCCCCACTGCCCCAAGGCCCTGAAACGTTGCCTGGGCTTCTTTTTTTATTACGCCCAGTGGATCCCCAATTATGCGGACAAGGTCCACCCACTAATCCAGTCCACGGTTTTTCCCCTATCGGCAGAGGGCTGCCAGGCTTTCAGTCGCCTCAAAGCAGACATCGCCAGGGCGACGATGCACACAATCGTTGAGTCCCTCCCCTTCCAGGTCGAGGGCAACACATCCGCTGCCACCCTCAATCAGGCGGGCAGATCCGTGGCCTTCTTTCACGCACCCTCCACGCCTCAGAAATCCGCCATTCCTCCGTCGAGAAGGAGGCCCAAGCCATCATCGAAGCTGTGTGGCATTGGAGGCATTACCTGGCCGGCAGGAGATTCACTCTCCTCACTGACCAACGGTCGGTAGCCTTTATGTTTGACAATGCACAGCGGGGCAAAATTAAGAATAAGATCTTACGGTGGAGGATCGAGCTCTCCACCTATAATTAAGAGATCTTGTATTGTCCCGGGAAGCTCAACGAGCCTCCTGATGCCCTGTCCCGCGGCACTTGTGCCAGTGTACAGGTAGACAGACTCCGGACCCTCCATGACAACCTCTGCCATCCGGAGGTCACCCAGTTCTTCCACTTTGTTAAAACCCGCAATCTGCCCTACTCCATCGAGGAGGTCAGGGCCGTAACCAGAAACTGCCAAATCTGCGCGGAGTGCAATCCGTACTTCTACAGGCCAGAGAAAGCGCTCCTGGTGAAGGCGTGTTTAGCACCGATCACCTAGCCATCCTTGGCTACGTAGTGCATGATGGGGTAATTGGCCCAGATCCCGAATGCATGCGCCCCCTCATGGAGTTTCCTCATGACACGACACGCCTCAGCGTGGATTTCAAAGGGCTCCTTCCCTCCACCGACCGCAACACGTATTTCTTAAACGTGATTGATGAGTACTCCCGGTTCACTTTCGCCATCCCCTGTCCCGACATGATGGCTGCCACCGTCATTAAAGCCCGCCACAGCATCTTTACCCTGTTCGGTTTCCCTGCCTACATCCATAGCGATAGGGGGTCCTCCTTCATGAGTGACGAGCTGTGTCAATTCCTGCTCAGCAAGGACATTGCCTCCAGCAGGACGACCAGTTACAACCCCCGGGGAAACGGGCAGGTCGAGAGTGAGAACGGGACGGTCTGGAAGGCCGTCCTACTGGCCCTACGGTCCAAGAATCTCCCAGTGTCCCGATGGCAGGAGGTCCTCCCCAATGCATTTCACTCCATCCGATCACTACTACCAACGAAACACCTCATGAACGTCTCCTCGCCTTCCCTAGGAAGTCCTCCTCAGGGACCTCGCTCCCAACAAGGCTGACAGACCCGGACCCATCCTACTCCGCAAACACGTACGGGCTCACAAGTCGGACCCACTGGTCGAGAGAGTACAGCTCCTCCATGCTAACCCCCAGTATGCCTATGTGGCGCACCCCGACGGCCGACAAGACACGGTCTCCCTCTGGGATCTGGCCCCCGCTGGATTCCCACCCTCACCCCCCCCCCCCACCAACCCAACCATTTGTTCACCCACGCACACCACCGCAGCCCCCTTCCCAGGAGGATCCGTCCTCCCACTGGCCCCATCCAGATGCGATGAAGCTGAAGACGACACGCTCCCGGAGCCACGGATGCCCGAGCCGACGGCAGCATCACCGCTGGGACTGCGACGATCGCAGAGGACGATGAGGAATCCTGACCGGCTGATAGTTTCATTGTAAAATGAACTTGTAAATAATTGTCTGTAAATATGTGTATTGCATATAAAGGCACCGGAGGGTACCGCTACAACCTCTACCACTGTAAAAGCAAGGCCACTACTCCTGCCAAACTCTTTTTTTAAACAGGGGGTGAATGTGGTAGGCTATATTAGGGGTATTGCGGTACCTAGGTGGTATGTACCTTATACTGTAGTATGAGTGGTAGAACCTGCCTGCTGGTTCTGCCCAGCAGACGGAGCATAAGAGTCTGTGTTTCACCCACAGCAGTCATTCTGTACCGGAGCTGCTGGAGTAACTACTTGTTCATTAAAGCCTTCAATTGGACTACAATCTCGCTTCAGTAGTGATTGATCGTGCATCAGTGATCATCTCCCTGGACACACGGGACCTCACGGGTGAAACTCCTGGACAAAGCACCCAAGGCAAGCGTACAGACCAACCACCAGTTGTGAATACCTCCAGCTGCACAGAGCACAAGGCAGGGATGCCCGCTGCCCCCGTTCTTGTTCACCCTGGAAATCGAACCGCTGGCGATCACCTGGTGAGTGGCGAGATGCTGGAAGGGAATTCAAAGAGGAGGCTGACAGTACAGAGTCTCACTCTATGCGGATGACCTTCTCCTCTATATCTCGGTCCCAAAAAGCGGCATGAAAGGAATCCTGAAGCTCTGAGGAGAGTTCGGAGCCTTCACGGGCTACAAACTTAACCTGAGCAAAAGCGAAGTGTTGATAGTAATAATCTTTATTAGTGTCACAAATAGGCTTAAATTAACACTGCAATGAAGTTACTATGAAAATCCCCTAGTCACCACACTCCGCCGCCTGTTCGGGTACACTGAGGGAGAATTCAGAATATCCAATTCATCTAACTCCCAGTGAACCCGAGAGGGGGAGGGGCAGAGCTGGAGGGACTACATTTAAACTAGCCCAAAACAAATTCCGCTACCTGGAGTTCCAGAATACCCACAACTGGACACAGATCCACAAGTGGAAGTTAACCAGTCTGGCGGAGGAAGTAAAAAAGGACCTACTGAGATGGGATGCACTCCCACTTTCCCTGGCGGGGAGGGGGCAGACGATCAAGATGAACATACTGCCGAGGTTCCTCTTCCTGTTCAGAACCATACCGACCTACATCCACAAGGCCTCTTTCCATTCAATAGACAAGATAATTATGTTGTTTATGTGGGGGGCACAGAGTTTCCAAGAATCCCCCAAAAGGTACCACAAAAGAAGAAGAAACATGGAGAGCCTGGACCTCCTGAACTTGCAATACTACCACTGAGCAGCCACGGCGGAAAAAGAGTGACTGGATGGGTGAGGATGGGAGGGTTCTCCTGTACAGGAACAACCCTCCAGGGTGTCACCACAGCAGCACTCCCATCCCCACCAGCCCAGTGGTGGTAGCTACCATGAGATGAGGCAGCACTTCGGTCTGACTGAAATGTCCATCATGGCCCCCAATGCGGCAACCATAGGTTCGCACCAGCCATTCTTGATGCCACCTTTAAGAGGTGGAGACAGGACGGGGGTACACTGACGGTTCGGGACTTTTACACGGAAGAGAGACGAGCGACCTTCAAAGAACGGACGGAGAGCCTGGAACTACCAAACGGGAATGAACTTCGACATCTACAAGTCAAAAACATTCTCCGCAAATAGGCAGCAGCATACCCACGAATTCCAAGAAGCAGAATGCTAGAGGAGTTACTGGACGCGGACAGGCTGGGAAAGGAAAACTGTGGGGACCTGTACGGACAACTCTTAGAAAGGACGCGCCCCCCCATTGGACAAGACAGGGGTAGGAAAAAGGGTGGGGACTCTGGAGCTAAGCACTGTGCAGGGCCAACTCCACCTCCTCATGCGCAAGGCTAAGCCTCATGCAGCTGAAAGTGGTGCAGAGAGCACACCTGACAATAACCCAAATGAGCAGGTTCTTCCCGGAGGTAGAGGAAAATACCAACGGTGCCAGGGAGACCCGACCAACCACGCCACATGTTCTGAGCATGCTCCAAACTTTCAGGTTCTGGGCAGCCTTTTTCAAGGCAATGTCAAAGGTGGTGGGGGTGAGGGTGGAACCAGTTCCCAAGAGTGGCAGTCTTCAGAATACCGGACCAGCCAGAACTATTCATGGGGAAAAGAGTTGACGCCCGTGCCTTTGCTTCCATAATTGCACACCGGAGAATCCTGCTTGGCTCGCGATCAGCAGCACCATCCAC
This sequence comes from Scyliorhinus torazame, assembly GCF_047496885.1. NCBI lineage: Eukaryota > Metazoa > Chordata > Chondrichthyes > Carcharhiniformes > Scyliorhinidae > Scyliorhinus > Scyliorhinus torazame. The sequence goes on along the minus strand of NC_092714.1, from coordinate 75,278,241 downwards.
AGCTGCAAACTGGTTGGAAATTTCCACCTGGAGAAGATCTAGTTCACCATCCAAGGGTAAGAGAATGGCTTCCACAATGCGTGGAGGCCACTCACCAACTTGTTCTAGGATCTGTTCGAAGTCACCGGCCATTGCGGGGGAAGGAGTGGGCACACGGGAGCCACGGGACCACAGGGAACAGACAGTGAAGGGGGTGGGGGGAATGGAGGGGGGCTAAGCTAGAGAAAAAGGATGGGGAGGTCAAAAAATGGCCGATAAAGAGGCCAGGGGACCTAGAACAAGGCCACAAGAAAAGGAACCCTCAAGGAAATGCTGAAAACAGGATAGGGGGAGGGGAGAAGGGGGGGGGGGGGGAGGAGGCCAAATGACAAAGGGGGGGAGAGAAGGGGAGGGCATCGCTCACATGTAAATAGCAGATAACTGCCCATTGTACAAAGACCCAGGAAAGGACCCAGAAACAACGAATGAAGGGGGTGTGGGAGGGGGACCAATGGGGTGATGGGAAGGGGGAAGATCGGCACAGAGGAAAATGATTTGTACAGTGTAACCGACACATTTATCCTTACCGAATGTAAATTGTATAAAATGTGAAAACTTCAATTAAAACATTTTTTTTTATAAAGTAAAAGTTGAATAACTACTTTTTTGTATTCATACCTTTGGTAGTTTGCCTCGGTGGAGTAAAACACCAACAGCATCTCTACCTGAATTTGGACGAAAGACCTCCCTGATTTCGATTGTGTCATCTGCCAGAAAATAGTGCAGGATGAGTTCTCTGAATTCGCCAAACAGATTCTCGGAGTCATCCCAGTAACAGTAAAATCGCAGCACGTGTGTGTCATGATCCAGGAACTGCTTCAGTTTGTCAACCTTCTCATATGGACGAAGAGGCTGCATATTTTTTTTCATCTATAAGAAATACAAAAGGAATAATAGCCACCAAGAAATCCTTCCTGAGCACTATAATGACAATTCTTTCAAATAAACATTCTTCACTGTTCAAGATGTGTCAATTTCTTTTTTTAAAAATAAATTTAGAGTGCCTAATTCTTTTATTTTCCAATTAAGGGGCAATTTAGCGTGGTAAATCCACCAACCCTGCACATCTTTTTCAGTTGTGGGGGTGAGACCCACGCAGACACGGGGAGAATGTGCAAACTCCGCACGGACAGTGACCCGGGGCCGGAATCGTACCCGGGTCCTCGGCGCGTGAAGCAGCAATGCTAACCACTGCGTCACGGTGCTGCCTCCATGTGTCAATTCTAATCCACTATTATATACCTATACTTTGTAACTATGTGCTGACAATAAAATGTTAGTCTTCATTGACTGAACACATCTCTTTTAACTTGGAAAGATATTTTTCTCTCCTGAAAGTATTGACCTATTACTAGGATACAGTTGCAAGATGCTGGACATCCTCTGGTATCTTGATATAATAATACTTTCACATATGAGCATTAACAATAAGTGTCACCAAGCTACTTAACATGGAACATGGAACATGACAGCGCAGTACAGGCCCTTCGGCCCTCGATGTTGCGCCGACCTGTGAAACCACTCTAAAGCCCATCTACACTATTCCCTTATCGTCCATATGTCTATCCAGTGACCATTTGAATGTCCTTAGTGTTGGCGAGTCCACTACTGTTGCAGGCAGGGTATTCCACGCCCTTACTACTCTCTGAGTAAAGAACCTACCTCTGACATCTGTCTTATATCTATCTCCCCTCAATTTAAAGGTATGTCCCCTCGTGCTAGACATCACCATCCGAGGAAAAAGGCTTGGATAGTCCACCCTATCCAATCCTCTGATCATCTTGTATGCCTCAATTAAGTCAACTCTTAACCTTCTTCTCTCTAATGAAAACGGCCTCAAGTCCCTCAGCCTTTCCTCATAAGATCTTCCCTCCATACCAGGCAACATTCTGGTAAATCTCCTCTGCTCCCTTTCCAATGCTTCCACATCCTTCCTACAATGCGGCGACCAGAATTGCATGCAATACTCCAAATGCGGCCGCACCAGAGTGTTGTATAGCTGCAACATGACCTCATGGCTCCTAAACTCAATCCCTCTACCAATAAAAGCTAACACACTGTATGCCTTCTTAACAACCCTCTCAACCTGGGTGGCAACTTTCAGGGATCTATGTACATGCACACCGAGATCTCTCTGCTCATCCACACTGCCAAGAATCTTACCATTAGCTCAGTACTCAGTCTTCCTGTTATTCCTTCCAAAATGAATCACCTCACACTTTTCTGCATTAAACTCCATTTGCCACCTCTCAGCCCAGCGCTGCAGCTTATCTATGTCCCTCTGTAACTTGTAACATCCTTCCACACTGTCCACAACTCCACCGACTTTAGTGTCATCTGCAAAGTTAATCACCCATCCTTCTACGCCCTCCTCCAGGTCATTTATAAAAATGACAAACAGCAGTGGCCCCAAATCAGATCCTTGTGGTACACCACTAGTAACTGGACTCCAGTCTGAACATTTCCCATCAACCACCACTCTTTGTCTTCTTCCAGCTAGCCAATTTCTGATCCAAACTGCTAAATCACCCTGAATCCCATGCCTCTGTATTTTCTGCAGTAGCCTAACGTGGGGAACCTTATCAAACGTTTTACTGAAATCCATATACACCACATCAACTGCTTTACCCTCATCCACCTGTTTGGTCACCTTCTCAAAGAACTCAATAAGGTTTGTGAGGCACGACCTACCCTTCACAAACCCGTGTTGACTATCTCTAATTAAATGATTCCTTTCCAGGTGATTATACATCCTATCTCTTATAAACCTTTCCAAGATTTTGCCCACAACAGAAGTAAGGCTCACTGGTCTATAGTTACCTGGGTTGTCTCTAGTCCCCTTCTTGAATAAGGGGACAACATTTGCTATCCTCCAGTCTTCTGGCACTATTCCTGTAGACAAAGATGACTTAAAGATCAAAGCCAAAGGCTCAGCAATCTCCTCCCCAGCTTCCCAGAGAATCCTAGGATAAATCCCATCCGGCCCAGGTGACTTATCTATTTTCACACTTTCCAGAATTGCTAACACCTCCTCTTTATGAACCTCAAGCCCTTCTAGTCTAGTAGCCTGAATCTCAGTATTCTCCTCGACAACATTTTCTTTTTCCTGTGTGATCACTGACGAAAAATATTCATTTAGCAACTCTCCTATCTCCTCGGACTCCAAGCACAACTTCCCACTACTGTCCTTGACTGGCCCTACTCTTACCCTAGTCATTCATTTATTCCTGACATATCTATAGAAAGCTTTAGGGTTATCCTTGATCCTACCTGCCAAAGACTTCTCATGTCCCCTCCTGGCTCTTCTTAGCTCTCTCTTTAGGTCCTTCCTAGCTAACTTGTAACTCTCGAGCGCCCTGACTGAACCTTCATGTCTCATCTTTACATAAGTCTCCTTCTTCCTCTTGACAAGTGTTTCGACTGCTTTAGAAAACCACGGTTCCCTCACTCGACCACTTCCTCCCTGCCTGACAGGTACATACTTATCAAGGACACGCAGTAGCTATTCCTTGAACAAGCTCCACAGTTCCATTGTGCCCATCCCCTGCAGTTTTCCTCTCCATCCGATGTATCCTAAGTCTTGCCTCATCGCATCATAATTGCCTTTCCCCCAGATATAACTCTTGCCCTGCGGTATATACCTATCCCTTTCCATCACTAAAGTAAACGTAATCGAATTGTGGTCACTATCACCAAAGTGCTCACCTACCTCCAAATCTAACACCTGTCCTGATTCATTACCCAGTACCAAATCCAATATGGCCAATATCCAATAACAGCAGGGTTTACTACAGGAATTGGAAACAGGAATCTTGGCCTACTTTCCCCTTTTTCACCCTGATGCTGAAGGCAACTGTTGCACCCAAGTCAGCATCTAGCTGAGCCCAGCTGTTAAATGGATCCAAGCCGCTTCCGGGTTGCGGCGATGCGGAGCTAAGCCGTGCGATTCGGCAGCTCCCGCGAAAACGGAAATTTGGGCCCGCTAAAGGGGCCCCAATGGCACTTGAAAAAAAAAACCCGTGGGGAAGGAAGGAGAAAGTCCCCTACAGACCTGCATGGATCAGAACCGCAGCGAAACGGCGAAAAAAGCGGTGCTGGAGCAGCGGGAGAAGAAAGAAGAAAAAGAAGGAAAAAACAAAATGGCGGCGCCCACGGACAGAGAGGAGATGAAAGAGTTCATCAAGTGCTGCTTCGAGGAGCTGCGTAAGGAGATGGTGGCGCCTATACTGGCAATGGTTGAAAGACTTGGAGTAACCCAGAAAGCCCAAGAGGTGAAGATCCAGGAGATCCAGGAAAAAGTGAGTGAGAACGACGACGAGCTTGTGGGCCTGGCGGAGAGAGTGGAGCGGTACGAGGCGCTGCACAAGATGTGGGCGGGAAGACTCGAAGACCTGGAGAACAGATCAAGGAGAAACAACTTGAGGATCCTGGGTCTCCCAGAAGAAGTGGAGGGGGCCGATGCCGCGGCATATGCGGGCACAATGATCGGGACGCTGATGGGTGCGGAGGCCCCCCCCCGGGATTGCTGGAGCTGGATGGGGCGCACCGAGTGCTAGCGAGGAAGCCCAAGGCAAAAGAGCCGCCAATGGCGATGGTGGTGAGATTTCACCGGTTTACGGACAGAGAGAGGGTCCTGAAATGAGCCAAGAAGGAACGGAGCAGCAAGTGGGACAATGCGGAGATCAGAATATACCCGGACTGGAGCGCGGAGGTCGCTAAGCGGAGAGCGGGTTTCAACCGGGCCAAAGCGGTGCTCCACCGGAAAGGAGTGAAATTTGGAATGTTGCAGCCAGCGCGACTGTGGGTTACACATAATGGCCAACACCACTACTTTGAAACGCCCGAAGAGGCGTGGACCTTTATACTAGCTGAAAAGTTGGACTCTAATTGAGGGTTTGTGTGGGAGGGGGGTGTTTGAGGGGTGAAGTATGATGGTTGTTGTACATAGGGGGTCAACCACGCGCAGGAAATGCTATATGGGCTGGGGGAGAGGGACAAGGCCACGACAGGAGCTGTGCCATGGGGGGCGGGGCAGGCTTTGGAAAGCGCGGGGTTGTCTTTCCCGCGCGCGGCAAAAAAGGCGGGAAGGGGAACAAAGGAATGTACATTGATTGGGAGATTCCCACACGGGGGGGTTAAAGGGATGGCAGGGGAAGCCGGGGTCAGCAGGTGTCAGCTGACTTACGGGAGGGATATGGGGGGAGCAAAAAAGCTAGACGGGGATCTAGCCGGGGGGGGGGGGGGGGGGGGCGGGGGGGAGAGGAAGGAGGGGGGGAAAGGGCTGCTGCTGCACTGGCCGAAAGAGAACGGGACACAGAAGAGGTGGCTGAGACGGGGGTCCCCCGGCTGGGGGACTGGAGAGTGAGGGATATGCGGACAAGGGCCCAGAAAAGGAGATGGCTAGTCGGCGGGGGGGGGGGGGGGAAGCTTAGGGGGTTTATGGATCAGATGGGGGGGGGAGTGGACCCATGGAGGTTTGCAAGACCGCAGGCCAGGGAATTTTCTTTTTTCTCCCACGTGCATAAATAAGGCTTACTCCCGGATAGATTTCTTTGTTCTGGGCAGGGCGCTCATCCCGAGAGTGGAGGGGACGGAGTCTTCGGCCATAGCCGTTTCGGACCATGCCCCGCACTGGGTGGAACTGGAGCTGGGAGAGGAGAGGGACCAACGCCCGCTGTGGCGGCTGGATGTGGGACTGCTGGCCGATAAGGTGGTGTGTGGGAAGGTGAGGGGGTGTATTGAAATGTACTTGGAGGCCAACGGCAACGGGGAGGTGCGAGTGGGGGTGGTATGGGAGGCGTTGAAGGCGGTGATCAGGGGAGAGCTGATCTCCATCAGGGCTCATAGGGAGAAGATAGAGGGAATGGAAAGGGAGAGGTTAGTGGGGGAGATCTTGCGAGTGGACAGGAGATACGCAGAGGCCCCGGAGGAAAGATTACTTGGGGAAAGGCGACGGCTCCAGGCGGAGTTTGACCTGCTGACCACGGGCAAGGCGGAGGCACAGTGGAGAAAGGCGCAAGGGGCGACTTACGAGTACGGGGAAAAGGCTAGTCGGATGCTGGTACACCATAGAACATAGAACATAGAACATAGAAAATACAGCACAGAACAGGCCCTTCGGCCCACGATGTTGTGCCGAACCTTTGTCCTAGATTAATCATAGATTATCATTGAATTTACAGTGCAGAAGGAAGCCATTCGGCCCTTTGAGTCGGCACCGGCTCTTGGAAAGAGCACCCTACCCAAACTCAACACCTCCACCCAACACCAAGGGCAATTTGGACATTAAGGGCAATTTATCATTGGCCAATTCACCTAACCCGCACATCTTTGGACTGTGGGAGGAAACCGGAGCACCCGGAGGAAACCCACGCAGACACGGGGAGGACGTGCAGACTCCGCACAGACAATGACCCAAGCCGGAATCGAACCTGGGACCATGGAGCTGTGAAGCAATTGTGCTATCCACAATGCTACCGTGCTGCCCTTAAGAACAAATAAATCTACACTATATCATTTTACCGTAATCCATGTACCTATCCAATAGCTGCTTGAAGGTCCCTAATGTTTCCGACTCAACTACTTCCACAGGCAGTGCATTCCATGCCCCCACTACTCTCTGGGTAAAGAACCTACCTCTGATATCCCTCCTATATCTTCCACCTTTCACCTTAAATTTATGTCCCCTTGTAATGGTGTGTTCCACCCGGGGAAAAAGTCTCTGACTGTCTACTCTATCTATTCCCCTGATCATCTTATAAACCTCTATCAAGTCGCCCCTCATCCTTCTCCGCTCTAATGAGAAAAGGCCTAGCACCCTCAACCTTTCCTCGTAAGACCTACTCTCCATTCCAGGCAACATCCTGGTAAATCTTCTTTGCACCTTTTCCAGAGCTTCCACATCCTTCCTAAAATGAGGCGACCAGAACTGTACACAGTACTCCAAATGTGGCCTTACCAAAGTTTTGTACAGCTGCATCATCACCTCACGGCTCTTAAATTCAATCCCTCTGTTAATGAACGCGAGCACACCATAGGCCATCTTCACAGCTCTATCCACTTGAGTGGCAACTTTCAAAGATGTATGAACATAGACCCCAAGATCTCTCTGCTCCTCCACATTGCCAAGAACTCTACCGTTAACCCTGTATTCCGCATTCATATTTGTCCTTCCAAAATGGACAACCTCACATTTTTCAGGGTTAAACTCCATCTGCCACTTCTCAGCCCAGCTCTGAGAAGCTCCGTAAGAGGGCGGCAGCGAGGGAAATAGGGGGAATCAAAGATGGAAGGGGAGCCACGGTTCAACGTGCAACGAAAATAAATAAGGTATTCAAGGACTTCTATGAAGAGCTGTACAGATCCCAGCCCCCAGGGGGGGAAGGGGGGGATGAGGCGATTCCTGGACCAGCTGGGGTTCCCGAGGGTGGAGGAGCAGGAGGCGGTTGGTTTGGGGGCACCAATTGGGTTGGAGGAGTTGAGTAAGGATTTGGGGAGCATGCAGGCGGGGAAGGCCCCGGGGCCGGACGAGTTCCCGGTGGGAATTCTATAGAAAATATGTGGACCTGCTGGCACCGCTACTAGTGAGGACCTTCAACAAGGCAAGAGAGGAGGGAACCCTGCCCCAGACAATGTCGGAGGCGACAATCTCCTTGATTCTAAAGCGAGACAATGATCCACTGCAATGTGGATCGTACAGGCCGATTTCACTCCTCAATGTGGATGCTAAGCTATTGGCGAAGGTACTGGCCACTAGGATTGAGGAGTGTGTCCCGGGGGTGATTCACGAGGACCAAACGGGATTCGTAAAGGGCAGGTAGTTAAATACCAATGTGCGGCGGCTCTTAAACGTGATAACGATGACATCGGAGGAGGGAGAGGCGGAGATAGTGGCAGCCAAGGACGCGTAAAAAGCCTTTGACCGAGTAGAGTGGGAGTACCTCTGGGAGGTATTGCGCAGGTTTGGGTTCGGGGGAGGGTTTATTAGATGGGTTAAGCTCCTTTACACAAACCGGCGGAGGTCGGAGGACTTACGGCTGTACCGAGGGACGAGATAGGGGTGCCCCGTGTCCCCCCTGTTGTTTGCATTGGCGATCGAACCCTTGGCCATATCACTTAGGGAGTCTCAGAAATGGAGGGGGATAGTCCGCGGGGGAGAGGAGCATCGGGTATCGCTATATGCGGATGACCTGCTGCTATACGTGGCGGACCCAATGGAGGGGATGGTGGAGGTCATGCAGACTCTGAAGGAGTTTGGAGAGTTCTCGGGCTACAAGCTTAATGTAGAGAAGAGTGAGCTTTTTGTATTACAGGCAGGGGACCAAGAAAGAGGGATAGGGGACCTACCGCTGAGGAGGGCGAAGAGGAGTTTTCGGTATCTGGGGATCCAGATAGCCAGAAGTTGGGGGGCCCTACATAAACTGAATTTGACGAGGGTGGTGGAGCAAATGGAGGAGGATTTTAAAAGATGGGACATGCTCCCGCTCTCGTTGGCGGGTAGGGTGCAGTCGGTCAAAGTGGTGGTCCTTCCGAGGTTTTTGTTCGTGTTTCAGTGCCTCCCCATCGCGATCACCAAGGTCTTTTTCAAGAGAGTAGGTAGGAGTATTATGGGGTATCTGTGGGCAAATAAGACCCCGAGGGTTAGGAGAGGGTTCTTGGAACGCAATAGGGACCGAGGAGGGTTGGCTTTGCCAAACCTAGGGAGCTACTACTGGGCAGCAAACGTGGCGATGATCCGCAAGTGGGTCACGGAGGGAGAGGGGGCGGCATGGAAGAGGATGGAGATGGCGTCCTGTAAAGGAACGAGCCTGGGGGCGTTGGTAACGGCACCGCTGCCGCTCTCGCCGACAAAATACACCACAAGCCCGGTGGTGGCAGCAACACTAAGGATCTGGGGCCAGTGGAGAAGACACAGGGGTGCAATGGGAGCATAGGTGTGGTCCCCGATCAGGGGTAACCACCGGTTTGTCCCGGGGAAGATGGACGGGGGGTTCCAAGGCTGGCATCGGGTGGGGATAAGAAGAATGGGGGACCTGTTCATTGACGGGACATTTGCGAGCCTAGGGGCACTGGAGGAGAAATTTGAGTTACCCCCGGGAAATGCATTTAGATATATGCAGGTGAGGGCTTTTGTGAGGCGACAGGTGAGGGAATTTCCGTTGCTGCCGGCACAAGAAGTTCAAGATAGGGTGATCTCGGGGGCATGGGTCGGGGAGGGCAAGGTGTTGGAAATATACCAAGAGATGAAAGAAGAGGGGGAAGCGCTAGTAGAAGAATTGAAAGGTAAATGGGAGGAGGAGCTGGGGGAGGAGATTGAGGAAGGGATATGGGCGGATGCCCTGGGTAGGGTTAATACCTCCTCCTCGTATGCCAGGCTCAGTCTGATACAATTTAAGGTGGTTCACAGAGCGCATTTGACGAGGGCGAGGCTGAGTAGGTTCTTTGGGGTAGAGGATAGATGTGAAAGATGTTCAGGGAGTCCGGCGAACCATGTCCATATGTTTTGGTAATGCCCCGGTTCTGGAGAGGGGTGGCGGGAGTAATATCCCAGGTGGTGAAAGTCCGGGTCAAGCCAAGCTGGGGACTAGCAATATTTGGAGTAGTGGATGAGCCGGGAGTGCAGGAGGCGAAAGAGGCCAGAATTCTGGCCTTTGCGTCCCTAGTAGCCCGGCGAAGGGTCTTGCTATTGTGGAAGGGGGCGAAGCCCCCTAGCCTGGAGGCCTGGATTAACGACATGGCGGGGTTCATAAAATTGGAGAGAATTAAGTTTGCTTTGAGAGGGTCTGCACAGGGGTTTTACAGGCGGTGGCAACCGTTCCTAGAATATCTCGCGGAGCGTTAGAAGAAGGTCGATCAGTAGCAGCAGCAACCCTGGGGGGGCGGGGGGGGGGGGAACGAGAGATTGTTTGAGGGGATGGACGAGCAGGAGATAGCATGGAGGGTGGGGGGAAACGGTACGTGCGGCCAAGAGCCAGTGTATAAAGCTATGTAAATATACCACCTTGCCATTTATATATCTTGCTCAGGGAGATTTTGCGTTATTTTGTTACTGGGGGGGGGTTACTGTTTGTAAGGGGGAAAATTGTGTTGTTAAAAAACCTTAATAAAAAAATATTTTTTTTTAAAAAATGGATCCAAGCCAGATGGTGAGGTACAAAACGAGGCGTTTTCTTGATAGTACGTTTACCCACTGGGTGCAGCATTACAGATCTTTGCTTCCTTCCAACCCAGCATCCCAGGAGATGCTTTTTATATATGCTTTCAGTCCTTAATCAAACAATGTCAATCACCTTTGTATCTTTAGCAACATAGTCAATCAACCATTAACACATCTATCACAAAACAGAATATAAATGAAAAATCCATGCTAATGTAGTCAGTGTGGGCAACCTGGTAAAGTTACAATACATAATTACATAACTCCGAAATAGTGGAAGCAGCATGCTATAGACAGACCCAAGCAATGCTACAATCAACAAATCAGATGATCACAGTAAGAAATCTTACAACACCAGGTTAAAGTCCAACAGGTTTGTTTCGAATCATTAGTTTGTTTTGAATCACTAGCTTTCGGAGCACTGCTCCTTCGAGGAAGGGGCAGTCCTCCGAAAGCTAGTAATTCGAAACAAACCCGTTGAACTTTAACCTGGTGTTGCAAGACATCTTACTGTGCTCACCCCAGTCCAACACCGGCATCTCCACATCATGTCTACCAGATCAGATGAAAGCACTGTAGTCCTTCCACATCCAATTAATTGTCTACGAATATTTGCAACTAATTGGAGTAGAAATATCTCCATCCTCAATGATGGGGTGCCCAGCTGAAACATTTGCAAACATTTTCAGCCTGAAATGCAGAGTCAACCTAGTAAACCCAGGCACGGTAACAGGAACATTTTCCTGACTCTGTGCTGCAGTGAGGGAAGATAGAATTTTGTATTAATAGCAAATCCATCAATTTGTCCTGCTCTTTTACATTCTGTATAAATGAACATTTTAAACTCTCAAATATTAATATTAAAATGGATTAATAGCTACTATTCTACATTTTTAGCAATGCCATCAAAGGTAAATAGGTATTGGTGGTTTGCCAATATGAGATTTTAATCCAGTTTCTTGCCTTCAGTTTAAAGTCAGCAGTAATAATAATAATTGCTTATTGTCACAAGTAGGCTTCAATGAAGTTACTGTGTAAAGCCACATTCCGGCGCCTGTTCAGTGAGGCTGGAACGGGAATTGAACTGCTGATCTTGTTCTGCACTACAAGCCAGCTGTCTTAGCCCACTGTGCTAAACCAGCCCCTCAACTATTGATCTGATTCATAATGTTATCTTAATAAACAATTAAAGCCTTAAAAGCAAATATTACAAATGGAAATATAGCCAAATTCTTTCAGTATGATCTGCAAACATACTTGTAAACACAGTTTAATCTGTTTTAATAATTAAAAATCATTTTCACTAGATTATTCAAAAATACCATTAACAATAAAAACATATCTTGCTGATTAATGCTATTTATTGCACTGGTTTCTAAAATTATTTGGAAACAGAAATCATTTTGATGCATTAAAGAGAACTGCCCTGACATTTTAAATTGTCCATATTCGAGAAAATATTGCAAATATTTTTTAAGATGTATTCATATATTAAGATTGCAAATGTATTTCAGTTTAGGATGTATCTAAGCAAAATAAGTTTTTCTTACTGTTTTTATTTGAGTTTTCAACGACCCACTTAAGCCCTCACTTTCACCCTATCCCCATAACCCAATAACCCCTCCTAACATTTTTGGACACTGAGGGCAATTTAGCATAGCCAATCCACCTAACCTGCACGTCTTTGGACTGTGGGAGGAAACCGGAGCACCCGGAGGAAACCCATGCAGACACGGGGAGAACGTGCAGACTCCGCAGACAGTGAGCCAGCAGGGAATTGAACCTGGGACCCTGGCGCTGTGAAGCCACAGTGCTAGCCACATGTGCTATTGTGCTGCCCAACAAATATATGTCAAACTATTGAAGAATGTCTGTAACAATGCATAGTATTGCAGCACCAATTTGTTTACATAGACATCAACAAATTTCATAACCTCGCTGGCATAATTAGTTCTGTTATTATTTGATTAATTTAACCTTTTGGTGATCAGAAAGAAGTGAAGGGTGATTCTCTGAGGCCATTCTATACAGAATGGAACACTTCTGTAATATACTTGTAGGCAATATTCAGGGTCTCAAATGCTATATATTGCCATTGAATATAGACTGTTGGAGGAAAACCAAGCTCTGAAGTTGAACATAATTTAATAGATTGTGTTTTGTAAAAGACACAGAAGTTCTCGTCAAATGTGTTGACCACCAGAAGGCAACGTTTGCATTTGATAGCCATGTGCCATTCGTATGTTTATCAAGTCAGGAGGACCAATTTGGATGATGTGAACAACACCCAGCTGTGGACCATTTTTACTGGAAGTGTGTCGAAGTTCAAGAAGCAAGAGCAAGTATGGTAAAGACTGAATCTTAAAGGTGTGGAAACCAGGGTGAAAGAAAATCGCGTGCATATACTACAGTGTGGTACAGATTGTTTGGTTAAGAGCTTGACTACATTCACTACGATCAGAAGAAGGCAATTCTAAAATATCAGGTTGTTGGGGTGGTGTTGGTCACAGAATGTGTCTGTTAAAGAAGTCTTTATAGTTTTTTTGCATGTTAACCGCATATCTTTATTAACTAAATGGATATCTAGAGTAAAGGGTGCAGACACGGAGCTATCTCCCTCTCTAAATCTTAACACATCTCTTGCCAACATCACATCGACTATAGGTGTGGATCATGTGCTTTCTTACATCACTGTGTGGGTGGCAATGTATTTCATCCCACATTAACCCTATATGTGCCTGTAATAACTTCAAGAATTGGCTCCACTTATAAGAAACAATGATTTATTATAACTATAAATAATTATTTAAAATGCTTTAAAATGGTACTTCCATATTCAGCTCGAGGGTCCAACTGCTGGGACAAGTCCCAACACGTCCCAGTGAATTCTGAACTCCCAACCCTGATCGGACTAGCAGGTCACATGACTCCTCCATCAGGGACCATCCCTTAAAGAGGCTAGAAGGCAATGCTACTACATCCCTCCTCCTTTAAGTACCTTTTTGCATATGGGAATAATTAAATTACATAATTACCACAACAATAACAAACATGAATACTTTGACACTAGTCCATCAATAATTCAGTCTGCCCCGTGACAAGTCCTTTCTCATAGAGTGACATAGCTCTAGTGGCTGGGGTTCTTCTATTGAGGTAGTCACTGTTGGCCTTATTACACAAGGACTCACTCCTTATACCGACGTTTCACCTTTTTCTATTTCCACTGTTTCCTGGAGGATAATACTCGCTAATCCAACATTTTGCTCCTCGGGCAAATCACAACGCTTCCTGCTGGTACAATTGGATCAGGTCGTAGCGCTGGCTCTTGGGACAGCTCTTGCCCATTCAACTGGTCTACATGTTTCTTTAAAATCTTGTCCTGTACTTTAGCCTCATAAGATAACCCCGTTCTGGCCGTAACAGCTTCTGGAGCCCAATTTGGTCCATTACCAAAATTCTTCAAAAACACTGGATCCTCTATCTTGAATGCTCTTGCACTTTTAAATAAATCATGGTTCCTCTTCTGGTTCTGCAGGCTTGTCTCCGCCCTTCCTGCTAAACTTGGGAACACCAGGCTTAACCTGGTCCTCAACCAACCACCAGCAGCAGCTCAGCTGGAGAGACACCAATAGTCGTGTGTGGGGTGATCCTATACAATAGCAGGAACCTAGTCAACTTTGTGTATAAAGATAGAGTCATAGATGTTTATAGCATGGAAACAGGCCCTTCGGCCCAGCTGGTCCATGCTGCCCAGTTTCTATCACTTGCCTGCATTTGGCCCGCATCCTTCTGTACCCACCCTGCCCATGTAACTGTCTAACTGCTTTTTAAAGGACAAAATTGTACCCACCTCTACCACTGCCTCTGGCAGCACGTTCCAGATGCTCACCACCCGCTGTGTGAAGAAATTTCCCCTCTGGTCTCTCTTGTATCTCTCTCCTCTCACCTTAAACCTATATCCTCTAATTCTAGACTCTTCTACTTTGGAAAAAGTTCTTGACTAGATGCGGATGGTTGCTTCTTCAAGCCAGCCTTGAAAGTCTGACTGTTCTCGGCCAGTCCATTGGACGAACGATAGTATGGTGCTGTTCTGATATATTTTATTCCGTTAAAAGTCATGAACGTCTGAAACTTGGCACAAGTAAAAACTGTTCCACTGGTCAAAATTAGCACCTCTGTATCCTGTGAATTGCGAGACACTGGAGCAGCTTCTCAACTGTGTGCTGTAAGCAGTTGTGGATCTCATTTCAAATGCCTCCATTCACTTAGAATGGGCATCCACTAATAAGGAAAACATTGTGCCCATAAACAGTTCCACATAGTCCTCTGAAGCTCCCATCAGCCATCCGTACAATATAATCTGTTTCACCTTCCTCAACACTGGGTCCAGTACTCAAATCTGTTGAGCCAACACTGGCAAAGGATCCAGAAAATTCATGGCCTCTTTTTGTGGTGCCTTCTAGAACATGCCTGGTGTCTCTTTAATAATGCATGTACTGGAGCTAACATTGTTGACAGATTTGGGAGGAACTGCCCATAATAGTTAAGCATTTCCATAAAGGATTTGAGTTCTGAGGTATTCCTGATGTGCCTCCTTGATTGTTTTCACCTTGTCCTCCATGGGTGCAGCCACTGTGCGTCCACCCGATAACCTAGGTAAGCTACCTCATTAGCCTGGAAGATGCACTTCTCTATCTTGAGGCGCACCGTTGCTTCCTGGAACCTTGTTACTACGTTTTCCAAATTCGACAAGTGTTCTCTGATGCACTATCAAGTACGGCGAGACGAGAGTAGAATGTAATCGAGGCTTTATTACACAGAGATATGTGGCCTCCTACAGCAGCTTATGAAATGGCTGCTGTTCGGAGAGCACACACATTTATACTCCACCTACTGGGCGGAGCCAGCAGGCAGGGATCTATCCCCGAACCTGTAGTACAGGGGCCTTACCGTAATACCCATATATAATACAACAGTGGTGACTACCACATTCTCTTTCTGTCGGTCCTGTTACTAATACGTCATTCAAGTACACAATGACATCCGGCAAGCCTTTCAGTAAATTCTCCATGGTCCTCCGGAATATAGCACACACTGATGAAACTTCAAAGGGCAAGCCTGTGGACTGATACAACCCCTTATGGGTATTTATGGTCACATATTCCTTCATGGCGATGTCCAGCTCCAGTTGGGAATGGGCATGACTCAGATCTAATTTTATGAATATTTGACCTCCAACCAGTTTCACATATAGATCTTCAATTTTGGCTATTGAGTACTTGTCCAGCTTCGTGACCTTGTAATCACTGCAGATGTACTTGTCCAGCTTGTAATCACCACAGATGCAAATGGTTTTATCCAGTTTCACTAGTGGCACAATGGGTGCAGCCTATTCTGCAAATCGCACTGGTTGAATGATGCCTAGGTCTTTCAGCGTTTACAACTCTGTTTCAACCTTCTCTAATAACCCACAGATCTAGCCCTGAAAAAGCTTGGGGATGGCTTCTGGGTTCTCATGAATTCTCGCCTTGTCTCCTTTTATTTTTCTTAGTTCTTCCTGAAAAACATCTTGGGACTTGGGGCAGCACGGTAGAATAGTGGTTAGCACAGTTGCTTCACAGCTCCAGAGTCCCAGGTTCGATTCCTGGTTTGGGTCACTGTTTGTGTGGAGTCTGCACATTCTCCCTGTGTCAGCGTGGGTTTCCTCCGGGTGCTCCTGTTTCCTCCCACAGTCCAAAGATGCGCAGGTTAGGTGGATTGGCCATTCTAAATTGCCCTTAGTGTCCAAAAAGGTTGGGTGGGGTTACGGGGATAAAGGGGATAGGGTGGCAAGTAGGGTACTCTTTCCAGGGATCGGTGCAGACTCAATGGGCTGAATGTCCCAGTGTTCTTCAACCTCAGGGGTGGATCCCTTCAAGAACGTACTGGTAGGTCTGCTCTCCGACTATGCTGGCTGAGGCCCCAGTGTCCACTTCCATCCATAATGCCCTTCCTTTTACCACTAACTCCACTGTGATTGGGGTCACTTTGTCCGCTTTTACATAATTGACAGCTATAACTTTCCGTTCCACCACAGGACCATCTTCCATATGGTGTACTGGTTCTGTACTTTTCGATCTACAAGTGCAAGGCAGACTCTGCGAATACTTGCACGTATGTCTCAGATGTGCTTTTTTCCGCACACCTGAAGCATTCAGCTTCCCTAAAGCTGCATATATCTGGGGGGCTGGCTTCCCCCACATCTGTAAAACCCTGAGAACTCTGGGTCCATCCTAGGCTGTGGGTTTAAACTTCTATACCTTTTGGCTCTTCCAGTTCCAATATTAATTTCCTTGCTTGGACCAGCGGCTTCACTCCTGGCACCTCTGCTGATTACTGTTTCCCGCCCTAACTGGTGGACTGTGCTTTTCAGAGCATTTTAGAGCTCCCGAGAGCCCTTTCCGAGCTCTCCGTGGCTAAAGCAATCTCCAGCGCCTTTTTTAAATCAACTTCCGACTCAGCCAAAAGCTTCTTTTGTATGGCTTCTTCGTCAATGCCACACACTAAATGATCTCTTAGCATCTCATTTAATGTAATCCCAAAATCGCAATGCTCTGCAATCTTCTTGAGCCTCGCCATGAAGGCTGCAATGGTCTCCTTTGGGGCCCTATGATTGAAATAAACTTCTAATGTTGTAATATTAATGGGGGCTTGGGGTGGTAGTGCTCTTTGAGTAACTCTATGATCTCTGTGAAATTTTGATATCGGGGTCATCCAGAGGCGATAAGCTTCAATCAGACTGTAAGTCTGTGCCCCACATGCAGTTAACAAAATTACACTCTGCTTCTCCTCCCCCTCAATTTAATTTGCATGGAAATTTTCTTTAAGCATTCCACATACTGCACCCAATCTTCCGTAGCAGAATCAAACGGCTCTAATTTGCAGAAAAGAGGCATTTTCTCGTAATCCACAAATTCTCGCAATCTGAGTCGCTGGTCTTTACCTCATCATCAATTTAACAACTTCAATAATTGGCTCCACCAGTTAACTTATAAAAAATAATGATTTATTCCAACTATAAACAACTATTCACAGAGTACTTTAAAATGGTCTTTACATACTCAGCTCGAGAGTCTAACTGCTGGGATAAGACCCATCAAAGCCCAGTGAATTCCCAATTCCTGTCCCTGATTAGACTAGTGGGTCACATGACCCCCTCCAGCAGAGAGCACCCCTTAGAGGAGCTAGCTTATATATGCCAAACTCATATACTGCAGGAGTTTCAGGCGGGATAGAGGGGGATGTAAAAGGGGAGGCGGAGTTGCGCTACTTGTTCGGGAGAATATCACAGCTATACTGCGAGAGGACACCTCAGAGGGTAGTGAGGCTATATGGGTAGAGATCAGGAATAAGAAGGGTGCAGTCACAATGTTGGGGGTATACTACAGGCCTCCCAACAGCCAGCGGGAGATAGAGGAGCAGATAGGTAGACAGATTTTGGAAAAGAGTAAAAACAACAGGGTTGTGGTGATGGGAGACTTCAACTTCCCCAATATTGACTGGGACTCACTTAGCGCCAGGGGCTTAGACGGGGCGGAGTTTGTAAGGAGCATCCAGGAGGGCTTCTTAAAAAAATATGTAAACAGTCCAACTAGGGAAGGGGTGGCACTGGACCTGGTATTTGGGAATGAGCCCGGCCAGGTGGTAGATGTTTCAGTAGGGGAGCATTTCGGTAACAGTGACCACAATTCAGTAAGTTTTAAAGTACTGGTGGACAAGGATAAGAGTGGTCCGAGGATGAATGTGCTAAATTGGGGGAAGGCTAATTATAACAATATTAGGCGGGAACTGAAGAACATAGATTGGGGGCGGATGTTTGAGGGCAAATCAACATCTGACATGTGGGAGGCTTTCAAGTGTCAGTTGAAAGGAATACAGGACAGGCATGTTCCTGTGAGGAAGAAAGATAAATACGGCAATTTTCGGGAACCTTGGATGACGAGTGATATTGTAGGCCTCGTCAAAAAGAAAAAGGAGGATGACTTCCGGGTGCGGCGATGACCAGCTGAGTCGCACGTTTCGGCAGCTCCCTGTGAAACGGACTTTTGGGCTCTTGATAGGAGCCCCAACGGCAATTTTGACGGCTAAAAACACTGTGCGGTAAACCAGGAGGGAATCTCCCCTGGATACGGATGGAAAAAGGAGGAGAGAGTGGCCAGATAGCAGTGGATCCTTTAGAACAGCGGCAAGGAAGGCAAGCAAAAACTAAGATGGCGTCGGAAGGTGGCAGTTTAACTTGGGGCCCTGAACAACAAGAGTTCTTGAAATGCTGTGTGGAAGAGATAAAAAAGGAAATGAAGAAAGAGCTGTTGGCCCCGATACTACAGGCGATCGAAGGGCTAAAGGAGGAACAAAAGACCCAGGAGCGGGAGCTTCGGGTTGTGAAGGCAAAGGCAGCCGAGAATGAGGATGATATACAGGGCCTGGTGGTGAAGACGGAGACGCAGGAGGCACATCAGAAACGATGTGTGGAAAGGTTGGAGGCACTGGAAAACAACGCAAGGAGGAACAACCTGAGGATTCTTGGTCTTCCTGAAGGTGTGGAGGGAGCGGACGTCGGGGCATATGTGAGCACGATGCTGCACTCGTTAATGGGAGCGGAGGCCCCGGCGGGTCCATTGGAAGTGGAGGGAGCATATCGAGTGATGGCGCGAGGACCGAGAGCAGGAGAAATTCCCAGAGCCATAGTGGTGAGATTCCTCCGTTTTAAGGATAGAGAAATGGTCCTTAGATGGGCGAAGAAAACTCGGAGCAGTAAATGGGAGAACGCGGTGATCCGCGTTTATCAAGACTGGAGTGCGGAGGTGGCGAGAAGGAGGGCGAGCTTTAATCGGGCCAAGGCGGTGCTTCATAAAAAGAAGATAAAATTTGGAATGCTGCAACCGGCAAGACTGTGGGTCACATATCGAGGGAGGCACCACTACTTTGAGACGGCGGATGAAGCGTGGACTTTTATTGTGGAAGAAAAACTGGAATGAGCGGGTTATTAAAAAGAACGTTTGAACAAAGTGGTGGGGCGAATGTGGGGGGCAAAGAGGGGTTTTATGTACTAATCCTGCGATGTGGTAACTTTTCTCTCTCCCACAGGTGGTGATGGGGGGAGGAGGGGAGGTGGAGGAGATGGGGCGTTGGCCATTGGGGGCGGGGCCAAGGGAGAAGCGCGGGCTTGGTTCCCGCGCTATGATAACCATGGCGGGAATAGAGAAGCAGGAAGGAGGGGGCGTCGCACGGTGCGAGCCGAGGTCACGGGGGGAAGCCGAGGTCAGCCAGAGTTTGCTGACTTCTGGGAGCAACATGTGGGGAGTAATTACGCTAGCGGGGGATCTAGCGGGGGGGGGTGGGAGGGGGGAGTTACTGGGTTGCTGCTGCTGGGGAGAGGGGGGAGCTGGTATGGGAGAGGATGGGCGGGGGGGCACCGCCTGGGGGAGATACAGCTGCGTGGGAACTGGGTGAGGAGCTGGAAAAAGGTGATGGCTAATCGACAAGGGGGGTGGGTAGGAAGCCCCCCAACTCGGCTGATCACGTGGAACGTGAGAGGGCTGAACGGGCCGATAAAGAGGGCACGGGTACTCGCACACCTTAAGAAACTTAAGGCAGATGTGGTTATGTTACAGGAAAGGCACCTGAAACTGATAGACCAGGTTAGGCTACGCAAAGGATGGGTGGGGCAGGTATTCCATTCGGGGCTAGATGCGAAAAACAGGGGGGTGGCTATATTAGTGGGGAAGCGGGTAATGTTCGAGGCAAAGACTATAGTGGCGGATAACGGGGGCAGATACGTGATGGTGAGTGGCAAACTACAGGGGGAGACGGTGGTTTTGGTAAACGTATATGCCCCGAACTGGGATGATGCCAATTTTATGAGGCGGATGCTGGGACGCATTCCGGACCTAGAGATGGGAAAGCTGATAATGGGGGGAGATTTTAATACGGTGTTGGAACCAGGGCTGGATAGGTCGAAGTCCAGGACTGGAAGGAGGCCGGCAGCAGCCAAGGTGCTTAAAGATTTTATGGAGCAGATGGGAGGTGTAGACCCGTGGAGATTTAGCAGACCTAGGAGTAAGGAGTTCTCGTTTTTCTCCTATGTCCATAAAGTCTACTCGCGAATAGACTTTTTTGTGCTGGGTAGGGCATTGATCCCGAAGGTGAGGGGAACGGAGTATACGGCTATAGCCATTTCGGATCACGCTCCACACTGGGTGGACTTGGAGATAGGGGAGGAAACAGGAGGGCGCCCACCCTGGAGAATGGACATGGGACTAATGGCAGATGAGGGGGTGTGTCTAAGGGTGAGGGGGTGCATTGAAAAGTACTTGGAACTCAATGATAATGGGAAGGTCCAGGTGGGAGTGGTCTGGGAGGCGTTGAAGGCGGTGGTTAGAGGGGAGCTGATATCAATAAGGGCACATAAAGGGAAGCAGGAGAGTAAGGAACGGGAGCGGTTGCTGCAAGAACTTTTGAGGGTGGACAGACAATATGCGGAAGCACCGGAGGAGGGACTGTACAGGGAAAGGCAAAGGCTACATGTAGAATTTGACTTGCTGACTACAGGCACTGCAGAGGCACAATGGAGGAAGGCACAGGGTGTACAGTACGAATATGGGGAGAAGGCGAGCAGGTTGCTGGCACACCAATTGAGGAAAAGGGGAGCAGCGAGGGAAATAGGGGGAGTGAGGGATGAGGAAGGAGAGATGGAGCGGGGAGCGGAGAGAGTGAATGGAGTGTTCAAGACATTTTATAAAAAATTATATGAAGCTCAACCCCCGGATGGGAGGGAGAGAATGATGGGCTTCTTGGATCGGCTGGAATTTCCCAAGGTGGAAGAGCAGGAAAGGGTGGGACTGGGAGCACAGATCGAGGTAGAAGAAGTGGTGAAAGGAATCAGGAGCATGCAGGCGGGAAAGGCCCCGGGACCGGATGGATTCCCAGTCGAATTCTATAGAAAATATGTGGACTTGCTCGCCCCGGTACTGACGAGGACCTTTAATGAGGCAAAGGAAAGGGGACAACTGCCCCCGACTATGTCTGAAGCAACGATATCGCTTCTCTTAAAGAAGGAAAAGGACCCGCTACAATGCGGGTCCTATAGACCTATTTCCCTCCTAAATGTAGATGCCAAGGTCCTGGCCAAGGTAATGGCAATGAGAATAGAGGAATGTGTCCCGGGAGGTGGTCCACGAGGACCAAACTGGGTTTGTGAAGGGGAGACAGCTGAACACGAATATACGGAGGTTGTTAGGGGTAATGATGATGGCCCCACCAGAGGGAGAAACGGAGATAGTAGTGGCGATGGATGCCGAGAAAGCATTTGATAGAGTGGAGTGGGATTATTTGTGGGAGGTGTTGAGGAGATTTGGTTTTGGAGAGGGGTATGTTAGATGGGTGCAGCTGTTGTATAGGGCCCCAGTGGCGAGCGTGGTCACGAATGGACGGGGATCTGCATATTTTCGGCTCCATAGAGGGACAAGGCAGGGATGCCCTCTGTCCCCATTATTGTTTGCACTGGCGATTGAGCCCCTGGCGATAGCGTTGAGGGGTTCCAAGAAGTGGAGGGGAGTACTTAGGGGAGGAGAAAGAGCACCGGGTATCTTTGTATGCGGACGATTTGCTACTATACGTGGCGGACCCGGCGGAGGGGATGCCAGAAATAATGCGGATACTTGGGGAGTTTGGGGATTTTTCAGGGTATAAATTGAACATGGGGAAAAGTGAGTTGTTTGTGGTGCATCCAGGGGAGCAGAGTAGAGAAATAGAGGATCTACCGCTGAGGAAGGTAACAAGGGACTTTCGTTACCTGGGGATCCAGATAGCTAAGAATTGGGGCACATTGCACAGGTTAAATTTAACGCGGTTGGTGGAACAGATGGAGGAGGATTTCAAGAGATGGGATATGGTATCCCTGTCAATGGCAGGGAGGGTGCAGGCGGTTAAGATGGTGGTCCTCCCGAGATTCCTCTTTGTGTTTCAGTGCCTCCCGGTGGTGATCACGAAGGCTTTTTTTAAAAGGATTGAAAAGAGCATCATGGGTTTTGTGTGGGCTGGGAAGACCCCGAGAGTGAGGAAGGGATTCTTACAGCGTAGCAGGGTTAGGGGGGGGCTGGCACTACCGAGCCTAAGTGAGTATTATTGGGCCACTAATATTTCAATGGTGAGTAAGTGGATGGGAGAGGAGGAGGGAGCGGCGTGGAAGAGATTAGAGAGGGCGTCCTGTAGGCGGACTAGCCTACAGGCTATGGTGACAGCCCCATTGCCGTTCTCACCGAGGAACTACACCACAAGCCCGGTGGTGGTGGCTACACTGAAGATTTGGGGACAGTGGAGACGGCATAGGGGAAAGACTGGAGCCTTGGGTGGGTCCCCGATAAGAAACAACCATAGGTTTGCCCCTGGGGGAATAGATGGGGGATATGGAATGAGGCAAAGAGCAGGAATAACGCAACTGAAAGATCTGTTTGTGGATGGGAAGTTCGCGAGTCTGGGAGCGCTGACCGAGAAATATGGGTTCCCCCAAGGGAATGCATTCAGGTATATGCAACTGAGGGCTTTTGCGAGGCAACAGGTGAGGGAATTCCCACAGCTCCCGACACAAGAGGTGCAGGACAGAGTGATCTCAAAGACATGGGTGGGGGATGGTAAGGTGTCAGATATATATAGGGAAATGAGGGACGAAGGGGAGACTATGGTAGATGAACTAAAAGGGAAATGGGAAGAAGAGCTGGGGGAGGAGATCGAGGAGGGGCTGTGGGCAGATGCCCTAAGCAGGGTAAACTCGTCGTCCTCGTGTGCCAGGCTAAGCCTGATTCAGTTTAAGGTATTACACAGGGCACATATGACTGGAGCACGGCTCAGTAAATTTTTTGGGGTGGAGGATAGGTGTGCGAGGTGCTCGAGAAGCCCAGCGAATCATACCCATATGTTTTGGTCATGCCCGGCACTACAGAGGTTTTGGATGGGGGTGACAAAGGTGCTTTCAAAAGTAGTAGGAGTCCGGGTCGAACCAAGCTGGGGGTTGGCTATATTTGGGGTTGCACAAGAGCCGGGAGTGCAGGAGGCGAGAGAGGCCGATGTTTTGGCCTTTGCGTCCCTAGTAGCCCGGCGCAGGATATTGCTAATGTGGAAAGAAGCCAAGCCCCCGGGGGTGGAGACCTGGATAAATGATATGGCGGGGTTTATAAAGCTAGAGCGGATTAAGTTCGTCCTAAGGGGGTCGGCTCAAGGGTTCACCAGGCGGTGGCAACCGTTCATCGAATACCTCGCAGAAAGATAGACGGAATGGGAAAAAGAAGGCAGCAGCAGCAGCCCAGGATCGGGGGGGGGGGGGAGGAGGAACCAGAAGGACTCTCAGGGTTGTTAATATATACTGTATAGTATGTATAGGTCGTTGCTACAGATAATTATATATTGGACTGTTAAATTATATTTTTGGAGAGTGTTACTTGTGACAAGGCAGTTGCCAATTAGGGCTAGTTTTCATTTTTGTTATTTATTATTTATTCATTTTTTGTTTATAAAATAGGTCATTGTTATTTGTGTTGTTATAATATTGTGTAAAGGATGCACAATGTACTGTGTTGGTTGACCAAAATTTTTCAATAAAATATTTAATAAAAAAAAATAAAAGTCCGGAATGACGACCAAAAAAAAAAAAAGAAAAAGGAGGCATTTGTCAGGGCATATAAGGAAAGTAGGAAGGAACTTAAGCAAGGAGTCAGGAGGGCTAGAAGGGGTCATGAAAAGTCATTGGCAAATAGGGTTAAGGAAAATCCCAAGGCTTTTTACACGTACATAAAAAGCAAGAGGGTAGCCAGGGAAAGGGTTGGCCCACTGAAGGATAGGCAAGGGAATCTATGTGTGGAGCCAGAGGAAATGGGCGAGGTACTAAATGAATACTTTGCATCAGTATTCAACAAAGAGAAGGAATTGGTAGATGTTGAGTCTGGAGAAGGGGGTGTAGATAGCCTGGGTCACATTGTGATCCAAAAAGACGAGGTGTTGGGTGTCTTAAAAAATATTAAGGTAGATAAGTCCCCAGGGCCTGATGGGATCTACCCCAGAATACTGAAGGAGGCTGGAGAGGAAATTGCTGAGGCCTTGACGGAAATCTTTGGATCCTCGCTGTCTTCGGGGGATGTCCCGGAGGACTGGAGAATAGCCAATGTTGTTCCTCTGTTTAAGAAGGGTAGCAAGGATAATCCCGGGAACTACAGGCCGGTGAGCCTTACTTCAGTGGTAGGGAAATTACTGGAGAGAATTCTTCGAGACAGGATCTACTCCCATTTGGAAGCAAATGGACGTATTAGTGAGAGGCAGCACGGTTTTGTGAAGGGGAGGTCGTGTCTCACTAACTTGATAGAGTTTTTCGAGGAGGTCACTAAGATGATTGATGCAGGTAGGGCAGTAGATGTTGTCTATATGGACTTCAGTAAGGCCTTTGACAAGGTCCCTCATGGTAGACTAGTACAAAAGGCGAAGTCACACGGGATCAGGGGTGAACTGGCAAGGTGGATACAGAACTGGCTAGGCCATAGAAGGCAGAGAGTAGCAATGGAGGGATGCTTTTCTAATTGGAGGGCTGTGACCAGTGGTGTTCCACAGGGATCAGTGCTGGGACCTTTGCTCTTTGTAGTATATATAAATGATTTGGAGGAAAATGTAACTGGTCTGATTAGTAAGTTTGCAGACGACACAAAGGTTGGTGGAATTGCGGATAGCGATGAGGACTGTCTGAGGATACAGCAGGATTTAGATTGTCTGGAGACTTGGGCGGAGAGATGGCAGATGGAGTTTAATCCGGACAAATGTCAGGTAATGCATTTTGGAAGGGCTAATGCAGGTAGGGAATATACAGTGAATGGTAGAACCCTCAAGAGTATTGAAAGTCAAAGAGATCTAGGAGTACAGGTCCACAGGTCATTGAAAGGGGCAACACAGGTGGAGAAGGTAGTCAAGAAGGCATACGGCATGCTTGCCTTCATTGGCCGGGGCATTGAGTATAAGAATTGGCAAGTCATGTTGCAGCTGTATAGAACCTTAGTTAGGCCACACTTGGAGTATAGTGTTCAATTCTGGTCGCCACACTACAAGAAGGATGTGGAGGCTTTAGAGAGGGTGCAGAAGAGATTTACCAGAATGTTGCCTGGTATGGAGGGCATAAGCTATGAGGAGCGATTGAATAAACTCGGTTTGTTCTCACTGGAACGAAGGAGGTTGAGGGGCGACCTGATAGAGGTATACAAAATTATGAGGGGCATAGACAGAGTGGATAGTCAGAGGCTTTTCCCCAGGGTAGAGGGGTCAATTACTAGGGGGCATAGGTTTAAGGTGAGAGGGGCAAGGTTTAGAGTAGATGTACGAGGCAAGTTTTTTACGCAGAGGGTAGTGGGTGCCTGGAACTCACTACCGGAGGAGGTAGTGGAAGCAGGGACGATAGGGACATTTAAGGGGCATCTTGACAAATATATGAATAGGATGGGAATAGAAGGATACGGACCCAGGAAGTGTAGAAGATTGTAGTTTAGTCGGACAGTATGGTCGGCACGGGCTTGGAGGGCCGAAGGGCCTGTTCCTGTGCTGTACATTTCTTTGTTCTTTGTTCTTTGTCCCCCAAATCTTTATTTATTCCATGAATATGGAGTTACACTTGTTTATTCATGTCTTACATTATTATTAGTCTTATGCATTTACCTTGTTGTGACAGTCTTAATGCTATTCTAACGTTAGTGCTATTACTGAGTTAGTAATATTGCAACATTCTCACTCCCCCATCCTTTCCCTTTGGATCTTGAAGTTAGAAGTTCAGGCAGTCTGGAGGCCTTATAACCAGAGGCGAACTTACACTTTTGAGGGGGCTCACACTCTCCCATATCACACCCCAGCCCCTGTGACATGACGTCCCGCCTCGGTTAGATCAAGCACCGCCCCCAAAGATGTTAATCCTTATCCCCAATGACATCGAGCCCCATCCCCAATGATATCAATGCCCTCCCGACGCCACCCACCCTCAGCTTATATATTGCAAGACACAGAAACCCCAAATCACTGCTGAACAACTGTGCTGCTCTTTAGTTTATGACAACAACAAACCTGTACTGTAATCGATATGATGGTAAAGATGCAAAATTTTGCAATCTGTGTGTCTTAAGGCGAGCAAACGTGAACTGGCTGATGAGCAACTGGACCGAGAAATCAGCCGATGATATGACTCCAGCACAGCACGGGCCAGTGCAGGACAGAATGAGCAAGAAAAAGTTGAGTATAGGAGCAAATGTGGCAAAAGTCCAGTGTAGGAGCCAGTGTTCCGTCTTCGTCTAATGTCAGTGGCTTTGCTGGCAGCTGTCCGGCAGGATTCCATATCTTGTCCAAAAAAGGAGACTTTCTGAAGGCCAGTATTGAGAGTGATGGGGGATCCATCCATTCAAAAGGCAGTAATTCAACATGCAAAAACAAGTGAAGATGTTGATAGTTCTGCAAAAATATTGCGAACAACTCTGTAAAGATGTACCAAGTACAGGTTTCATGAGACAGCCCAGCAAAAATGAGCAAACTACAGTGTCCAGATATCCAACTGAGCTGCAGAATAAGAACTGGCCTCCATAATTTTTTTTTAATATAATAAATTTAGAGTTCCCAATTATTTCTTTTCCAATTAAGGGGCAATTTAGCGTAGCCAAACCACTTAACCTGCACATCTTTGGGTTATGGGGGCAGCACGGTGGCGCAGTGAGTTAGTCCTGCTGCCTCACAGCGGCGAGGTCCCAGGTTCGATCCCGGCTCTGGGTCACTGTCTGTGTGGAGTTTGCACATTCTCCCCGTGTTTGCATGGGTTTTGCCCCCACAACCCAAAAATGTGTAGGATAACTGGATTGGCCACGCTAAATTGCCCCTTAATTGGAAAAAAATGATTGGGTGCTCTAAATTTATATTAAAAAAAAGAAAATCTTTGGGTTGTGGGGGTGAAACCCACGCAGACACGGGGAGAATGTGCAAACTCCACACGGACAGTGACCAAGGGCCGGAATTCGAACCCACGTCCTCAGCACCATAGGCAGTAATGCTAACCACTGTGCCACATGCCACCCTTTGGCCTCCATAAGAAGCACAGCAGAAGCATTGGCAAATTCGGTAAGGTTTCAAAATGCCATGACAAAAATGCACCTCCACTGTGTCATCATGCAAAGAGACTGTGCACACTCAAACCCAAATTATTCCCGAGAATTCAAATCTTGTGAAACAAACCTTCCACGTATAATGTCCAACTGGATTTCGCTGCTTATTATTGACTCTCAAGCCGGGTCCGCGCCAGTTGAATGTCATTTGGTGAATGCTGAAGTAATGGAGCACCCAGCTCCAAAATCATGGGAATGCCTATCTAACTGCAAACTTAAGGAATGTCAAATGGAATTGTATGTTGACTCCCAAGAGGATGGATTGTTTGTTAGTGAAGAAAGAGAGATGGAAACATACTGGAATTTCCTGTCGACTGCCTGATAGTAGAATCTGGATTTGGTACTCAAATGGCAGAGTTCTTGGACAAGCCCCAAGCCTCAAACTGTGGTTCCGCTGGGCAAAAGCCCAGCAGATGAAATTCCCCATTGAACTGAAAATCGGCGGCCTCAACAATCCTAGTGTGAATTCAAAGCAAACCCAATCACCGGTCAAAGATCGAACGACCAACAGTAAACATGCTGGATCAGGAATGGTATTTCCTGACCGATTTCAAAAGTTGGGTCCTCCAGCTTCTCTCAGGACAACTAAACCACCTCTAAAGTAGTTACCCCCCAGCAGATGGAATTGCAGATTGACTCAGAGAAATATCACACGTTGACACAAAACTGGAAGGTCTTTATCAAAGTGTTAAGGTAGAATGCCCCATTAAATCTTTCCCTGCAGAATCCCAAATAGGAGAGTTCATGGAATTGGATCACAGCATTGATGGCGCTGTTGCTTTGTTGGCAGTAGCAACTGGATCGTGTGTTGAATTACGAATAACTGAATTCTATATCGATAATCCAAAGCATAATGGGTTGCCACCCAGCCTTCTCATACTCAGCCTTGGCCTCTGATTGAGTCATCCTGCTGCTCCCCAAAAAGCACGACGCTAGTGTCTCCCAAGCTCTCGCAGCTCCTGACTGCTAACACGTTGAGTGGCCGAGCCTCGAGCCTTAACAAGTGTGTGTGCTTCTGGCTGGCTGCCTGGCTGCTACTGTTGGCCATCTGGCTTCGCCTCAGTTCTCTTGCCCTCGCCGCCCAGTCCATTTGCTCTCCAGCACTCTCACTCTCTAGCACTCTCACTCTCAGCCCTGGCCTCTGGTCGGTGATTTCACTTTTGCTTCAGGCTGCCCAGTGGGCCGAATGTCAGAAACTGGCTGCTGCTTCACTCAATGAAAGTTCAGGAACCTCACATCAATTCAGGAGATCCATCTGAACTGCTCTGATGTTCCACCACCTCTCAACGTCTGACAAACGGCTTTCCCGCTCTAAAGGGGAGTCCACCAATCAGAGCCCGATGTTGTTGTGTATTGCGTGTTGATATGAGCTTTTCAGCAAATTCAGAGCTATCAGGTTTTAATTGGTTCTCCCACACTGCAGTCACCTTTCTGTACGGTCCTCAGCACTGCTAACCATTGCGCCACCGTGCCGCTTTTAACATTTATTTATTATTTCTGGCTTAATAAGTCAGAAGAAGAGCAAGTAAACACACTTCTTTACTGAACTGGGACAACTGAAGATGACACCATTGCATGACTGGAAATTAATGAGTCCAACCAAATTTTTAAAAAATTATTTAAAGTACCCAATTCATTTTTGTTTCGAATTAAAGGGCAATTTAGCATGGCCAATCCACCTATCCTGCATATCTTTGGGTTGTGGGGGTGAGACCCACACAGACATGGCGAGAATGTGTAAACTCCACATGGAGTGACCTGGGGCCGGGATCGAATCCATGTCTTTGGCAATGTGAGGCAGCAGTGCTAACCACTACGCCACCATGCCACCCGTCCAGATTTGATGAGGTTCTAAAATCCTTTGTCATTTATTTCAGCTTGTGACCTAACAAATTATTGGAGAGAGCTGAATTCAAATAAAGTCTAACTTTACGGGCAGCACGGTAGCACAAGTGGATAACACTGTGGCTTCACAGCCCCAGTGTCCCAGGTTTGATTCCCTGTCTGTGCGAGTCTGCACGTTCTCCCAGTGTCTGCGTGGGTTTCCTCCGGGTGCTCCGGTTTCCTTCCACAGTCCAAAGACGTGCAGGTTAGGTGGATTGGCCATGGTAAATTGCCCTTAGTGACCAAAAAGGTTGGGAGGGGTTATTGGGTCACGGGAATGGGGTGGAAGTGAGGGCTTAAGTGGGTCGGTGCAGACCCAATGGGCTGAATGGCCTCCTTCTGCACTATATGTTCTATGTTCCATGTATATGCCAGGGCAGCACGGTTGTGTTCTAAAGAATACGAGGGCTGGGATTCTCCAAAATCCCGGCGAAG
Source organism: Scyliorhinus torazame (assembly GCF_047496885.1). NCBI lineage: Eukaryota > Metazoa > Chordata > Chondrichthyes > Carcharhiniformes > Scyliorhinidae > Scyliorhinus > Scyliorhinus torazame. Next base: position 75,248,523 of record NC_092714.1, on the reverse strand, counting down.
TGTTGACACCAGCGTAATCACCAGAGTGTTTCATGTCGACGTCAATGGGCCTCTTCGCCCAGTGATTCGGTGGCCCACGCCGCCGGAGTGCTCCATGCAGCTCCGGCGCCGATACGCAGCCCTGCACTGCCGGCGCAGGTCAACAGATGCGCGTGGCGCGCTAGTGCATGCGCGAGGTGGCCGTTTCCATGCCGGCACCGCGCAGCATGGTACCGACACAGAGGGCCAGCGCAGAAGAAGGTAGGCTCCCCCAGATCACACGCGCCCGCCGATTGGTAGCCCCCGATCGCGGGCCTGGCCATCGTTGAAGGCCCCCCCCCCAGGAGTCTGATCCCCCCGCCCCCCCCCAACAGGACAGCCACCACGGCCGCGGGTCCGAGCTCCCGGCGGGTGGTACCATATGTGAACCACACCGGTGGAACTCGGCAGGAACTCAGCCGGGTCGACCGCGGAGAATCGCCGTGGGGGCTTCTTTTAACGGCCCCCGACCAGCGCTGCATCGACCAAGCGCGCGACTGCTGCCGATTCTCCGGTCGCCGGAAAATCACGTCCCAGCGTCGGAACGGCGTGGCGGGAATTTTCGCCGTCAACAGCGATTCTCCGAACCGGCGTGGGCTCAGAGAATCCCGGCCGAGGTCTCAGAACCACAGGGTTGCACTTTCAGCAAGTAGAAAATGAGAAATCCACTTAGAAGGAAAAGGGCAAGAAGAAAAGACTTTAAGTTACATCACTCTGGTGGCATCAAGTTATGAGAAATACCTATCTGTCAGTTAGAAAAACAATTTCTAAATAAATGAAAAGAGCAAAACATTAGTAAAATAAAAATCAATTTATAAACCATAGCTATTATGCTAAAATTCATGATAGCGCCATCACATCAAAACACATAAATTAAGCCATGAAATATTTCATAGCTTATTATAGGAGTAGAGGCAATTTCCATTCTGCTTAATATTGTTCAGATTAGAATATTATTTCATTGACATATTTGATAAGTTAATTTTCCAAATATACTTTTCCTCTTATACAAAAGGTCGTTCTTACTTCTTCGCGCTTTGAAGTGTAAGGATCTTCAGGAATGCAGCCAGGTGGATTCAGTTTGACACCCATTTTCCGCAGAAAATTTTTTGTGAACTGGTCACAGTCTACAATCATAAGTGTCTTTGCGTAGAAAACAATTTCTTGACAAATATTGAAGTGCTCCACTGTGTAAAACTGATCATCATTTGGAATCGGAAGTGGAATACGATGACGATGGATTATAGTTCCTGAAACAACAGAAAACGTAGATTTAAGTGTGTGTTTTCATGTTACATTATCTTCCTTTACTAGCTGTTATGTTTTGGCTGCTTCCTGTCCTGCTCAGTCTACATCATTTTTGCTCTCATATCTTAGAACACTTTTAGGCAAAAATTTAACTCAAATGTTACAGTGGTTAGTACTGCTGCCTCACAACGCCAGGGACCCAGGTTTGATTCCAACTTTGGGTGACTGTCTCTGTGGAGTTTGTATGTTCTCCCCATGTCTGCGTTGGTTTCCTCCCGCAATCCAAAGATGTGCAGGTTAGGTGGTTAGGCCATGCTAAATTGTCCCTAAGAGTTCAAAGTTTAGATGGGGTTAAAGGGATAGGGCGGGGGATTGGGCCTGGTAGGGTGATCTTTCAGATGGTTGGTGCAGATGGGTTCAATGGCCTCCTTCTGCACTATAGGAATTCTATGATTGTTTTCAGAGTTTAGCTAAGCTATCAGTAATGCATGTGGGATAACAACAAAAGAAAAACTTAGGAGTTATTTTAACTGTCCACATGGTGGGTATAGGGCAAGCAAGCAATTAAAATCACTGCTTAATATTTATTACTGCAATCCCGTTTACCTTATCTTTACCACACAGTTCTTTTTTACTGAGGGGTGATGGGGGGCTTCACGAATACATAAAAATCAGGATGCTATCATATAATTAGGACTCCTGTGTAATTTTCATACAAAATTACAGAAGTCCTGCCTAGCGCCCTATCTGTCTCTTATATCTAGCAAGATTGTCTCTCAGAGACACTGACATAGCAAGGGAGATATACCTGCAGATAATTAAACCACAGGAATTGTGTGCCATTATGTTATCCGGAATGCCAGAAAAGTCTCCAGCTTCCTAATCACTTTTCTTTTGCTATATGTGGGTGCTGCTATTGCCAGTGTTATTTATCTAGACGCGGGGTTAGAGGAAGTGGAGCTCCAGCACTCTCAACAATTAGCTGGGCCTATTGGAGGACAACAGCAGAGGCAGGAATGCTTATAGGAAGATATACTCATCACAGTGTATATACCAAGAATTATTTTATTGTATTTGCCTGGGCAACAGTGTATCAGGGACTATTCGCCTCTACACAGGTTGTTACAGACTCCAATAGTTTCCTGCAACATCACCAGTGGCCTATCAAACCAGGGACAATACTTTCTTTACCAGTGACACTGAAAAAGTCACCAGAGCCCTTAACATCTTTCCCCTGATTTCTTCCAGTCTGCTGCAGAGGACAGTGTAATAATATGTATACAGGTGTCCCAATGAAGGGTTAATTATTACATCCCAGTGTAATTCAAACACTAGAGGGCACCACGAGTTCCCAGTATAAATATCAGAGCTCAGGGAATCTTGGGTAGTTCAGTGTTAGCAGAGGAATTGATCACAGCTCTAGGAATAGTTTAAGTCAGAGAAAGAAGTAGCACGAGTACATCATTAGTTAATATTAGATGATAGATTACTGAATTAATAGTTGTAGCTCAGCAGAGTGTGCAAACTCTATTTAATTTAATCATTATTCAATAAATTAGTTTTGCTTCAATCTTAAGATTGCTGGTTTCTTTATCATCCACTCATCAAATTATTCTGGATCTCAAAACAAAGAATAACGACAAATTAGATCAAAGTGCAATACACCAGACAGAACCCTAAATGCAGTGTACAAGTTCACTAAGCAGGTCACCAATACTCTGCTTGCTGGAACTAAACAGTGCATCACCATTCTCATTGACCTCAGCAGCCAACAATAGATTATTTGCAGCAGTAGCTAGTTTCCCTTACATCCAATGTATCAATGACTATAAATACAGTATGATCAATGCATCAGAATCCCAGCAAGCAACATTCGTGGACTGGTAGGCTCCCACTCTATAAATGTTTAACTAATCTCCAATCAGAGGAACAGGGTCACGCAAGTTGTTCAAGAAGCTGTAACAATGTATTTACTCTTTGACCCTCAGCTATCTCATAGAATCATAGAATACCTACAGTGCAGAAGAAGGCCATTTGGCCCATCAAGACTGCAGTGACCCGCCAAAAGAGCATCCACTCAGACCCAATCCCCTTCCCTATCCCCATAGCCCCACTTAACATTTTGGACACTAAGGGGCAATTTAGCATTGCCAATCACCTAACCTACAAATATTTTGATATTCCTTCTATCAATATGACAAGGTGGCTGCTGGGAGACGAGGCAACATTCTACACATCTGGCTCATGACTCTGTTCTGTAACCCCACTAGACCTGAGCAACATGAGTATCAATCAATGCCTGCAGACCATCAGGAAGATTAGTAAGAAACCCACAAAGCTGTTAAAGCAGATGTTTAGGTACATGGATGGGTCTGCAAAAGGTCATTTGCATTGTACTGCTCTGCTGCAGCCACATGGAGACCTGCATTTGGAGAAGGCAGAGCAACAACAGCAGTTCTTAAGGAAACAATAGAAGAAGGAGGGCCATCTTAACACCTTTTAACCAGAAGTGTGACAGATAAATTCATTATTCAGTGATTCCAATGATCTGCTTATTCCCTTACCCTCTGTAATAACCCTCACGAGACTCACGGGCATGACCCAATTGATCTCCCTGTGGAGCACGTGAAATATGAGATCCCCCACCGAGGGGGTTGACCTAGCAGCTGAGGCTTATGAACCAGGTACTTAAAAGCCAACCAGGATTGGGACCAGATGATCGGTAATTCCGGCTGGAACTTATGTGAAATGAAAATTGCTTATTGTCACAAGTAGGCTTCAAATGAAGTTACTGTGAAAAGCCCCTAGTCGCCACATTCCGGCGCCTGTTCGGGGAGGCTGGTACGGGAATTGAACCATGCTGCTGGCCTGCCTTGGTCTGCTTTAATAGCCAGCTCTTTAGCCCTGTGCTAAACCAGCCCCTAAAGATATTCATATCGTAGAATCACTACAGTACAGAAGGAAGTCATTCAGCCCATCGAGTCGTTGTCGACCCTCTGAAAGAGCACCCAACCAAAGCCCACTCCTCCACCCTATCCTCATTATCCTACCTGGCCTGCACATCTTTTGGACATGAAGGGGAAATTTTAGCATGACTAATCCACCTAACGTGCACATGTTTGGACTGTGGAACGAAACTTGAGCACCCAGAGGAACCCCACACAGAAATGGGGAGAATGTGCAAACTCCATCCAGACAGTCAACCAAGGCTGGAATTGAACACAGGTCCCTGAGCTGTGAAGCAGTGCTAACCATATTGCCACCGTGCCACCCATTTATTATTCCCTCAAAATGAACAATCCTTATTACATCCTTCACCACTCCCATAATCCTGCATTAAAGAACATTGGGAGCTAAATTTGTTCTAAGCCATGAGAGTGAAATAGGCTCATAGAAAAACAGCAGCTATTCTACGCCACATAAGACTTTCTTCTCCATGAAGTAAAAACATAGGGCAGGATTGTCCATTTGGGAGATTACGTTCTCCCGCTGGAGCTGAACTGCACCGGATTTGTGCTCACAGTGGGAGTGCAAATCAGGAAGCAAGTCCCACTCCTTTGCCATGTACATTTCTGCATGGCGAGGATTGCAAACTGGACTACCATTTTGAGCTGTTGGCCCGATAGGTCTGGAGGCTGGGCTCTAGAGGGGGTGGTGTTGGGGGGGGGGGGGGGGGGGGGGGTTGTGTGGGCAAGTCTTGCATTGTGAGGGGGAATGGTGCCCCTCCGATGGACTTTAGGGGCAATTCCCTTAAAAAGAGTTACCCCCTTGGCCCACCGCGAGATCCACCGCGTAAGCATCATCACAAAAGGATGTCATTCAGCCCACTGTGCTGCTGAGAAAGAGCTATTCCAGCTTAAACCCACTTTCCAGCTCTTGGTTTGTACCCTAAAGTCTTCTGCAGTCCATGAAACTTGTAGTACAGTCTGCTTTTAAGTGTTGTATTTCATGCCAGCCTGACACACATGATTGTACACTGAGGAGCGGCTGAGCTTGACGCCTTGTTTTTATGGAACCAAAAGTCCAGCTCAAACCAATAGCATGAAAGCTCATCAACTTCACCATCAAATAAGGATTGTTAACCAAGTGAATGTAGGCAGTTCTTAACTCAATCCTACTGAGCACAGACTAAAAGTGAACACATATAACTTGGCAAATAAGAATCTAAATGGGGTAGAGGAGCAAATGGATCTAGGGGTACAGATTCACAAATCAAAAGTAGCAACACAGGTTAGCAAAACCATAAAAAGCTAAGATAACACTGGGATTCATTTTTAAAGGAACAGAGGTGAAAGGCAGAGAAATTATGTTGAACTTGTAAAGAACTTTTTTCGATATATAAAGGATAAGAGAGAGGCAAGGACGAACATTGGAGCACTGGAAAATGTGGTTGGATAAGTAGTAATGGGGAACAAAGAAATGGCAGAGGAACTGAATAGGTACTTTGCATCAGTCTTCACAGTGGAAGACACGAGTGGCATTGCAGAACTTAAAGGGACAGAGGCGAGTGTAGTGGCCATCATTAAGGAGAAGGTGCTCGAGAAACTGAAAGATCTGAAGATGGCTAAATCACGCGGACCAGATGGACTACACCCCAGGACTCCGAAGGAGATAGCGGAGGAGATTATTGATTTTTAAAAAAATATTTTAATTTGCAACCTAATGCAGCTAAAAGTGGTACATAGAGCCCACTTGACCAAAACCCGAATGAGCAGGTTCTTCCCAGAGATGGAGGATAGACGTTAAAGGTGCCAAGGAGGCCCAGCCAACCATGTCCACATGTTCTAGTCTTGTCCCAGACTTGCTGGGTACTGGACAGCCTTCTTTGAGCAATGTCCAAAGTGGTGGAGATGAGGGTGGAGCCATGCCCAGAAGTGGTTGTCTTCGGGGTATCAGACCAGCCAGATGTCTTCATGGGGAGGAGGGTAGACACCCTTGCCTTTGCCTCCCTGATCGCCCACCGTAGAATCCTGCTCGGTTGGTGATCAGCAGCACCACCTAAAGCTGCAGACTGGATGTCCGACCTGTCGGAAGTTCTCCAAATGGAGAAAATCGAAATCACTATTCATGGGTCGGAAGAGGGCTTCCACAACCACAAAACATGGGAGCCATTCACCCGACTGCTCCGAGATCTGTTCGTGACCAACACATAAATAAATAAATAGCCAGTAGCCAGGGAGAAAGGATTGTATGCTGAGACAGACGGCAGCAGACTGTAAATAGAGAAACCTAACTTTTGTGACTGTACAATAAATGAAAATGAACGGCAATGTACATAATTTTGAAAATGCCAATAAAAAGATATTTTAAAATATATATTTTAATTTGGTTTTTAACATATTATACCTGTAGCGCACAAAGACTCCATGAGACGAATAGAGTGAAGTCGATGAGGCTTTATTAAGCGTGTCTGTTCCCCAGCAGCCCGATAGTAAACTGGCATGCGGGGGAAGACACCGGCTTCTTATACTTCGCCTACAGGGCGGAGCTTGAGGTCAACGGCCAACCAGGACCCGGGATCTGTCAGCCAATGACATTAGGGCTTCCAGTCCCACATGACCCCCAATACATACTACCACATTCACCCCTTGTCAAAATTGAACCCGGCGGGGTGATGCTTCGTATGGTGGTAAGGGTTTACAGGGCTGGTCCTGGGAGGATAGAACAGTTACATGGTAGTACAGTATTGGACAGTTTCGTCCTGTTACAACTATTTACAGAGGGTATAGGAAAACAAAATGTTCATTGAACAGTCCATCTTTGTTTTACATCGACGCCACGAGTCGGCCGGGCGGTCTGGTTGTCCGTGTCGATCGCCTCGGCCCCGGCAGTGGTGGTGGTGCTTGTACCAGTGTTGTCGCCTCCGGGAGCCGCACGGTTTCAGCTGTCGGTGCAAAAGGGAGGGGAACTGATCCTCCTGGGAAGGGGGCGGTCGCGGGGTGCGGCGGTGGCAGGAAGGGGGGCGGTTGGGTTGATGGTGTCGGGGGGGGTGGGCGTGGTGCCGGCGGGCGCCAGATCCCGCAGGGAGACAGTGTCCTGTCGGCCGTCGGGGTACTCCACGTAGGCGTACTGGGGGTTTGCGTGGAGGAGGTGAACCCTTTCGACCAACGGGTCCGCCTTATGTGCCCGCACATGCTTTCGGAGCAGGATGGGTCCTGGGGCCGCCAGCCAGGTCGGCAGCGACGTTCCAGAGGAGGACCTCCTAGGGAAGACAAGGAGACGCTCGTGCGGCGTTTGATTAGTGCTTGTACATAATAACGACCGGATGGAATGGAGAGCGTCCGGGAGGACCTCCTGCCACCGTGAAACTGGGAGATCCCTGGACCGTAGGGCCAGTAGGACGGCCTTCCAGACCATGCCGTTCTCCCTTTCTACTTGCCCGTTCCCCCGGGGGTTGTAGCTGGTCGTCCTGCTCGAGGCTATGCCCTTGCTGAGCAGGAACTGGCGCAGCTCGTCCCTCATGAAAGAGGACCCCCTGTCGCTGTGGACGTATGCGGGGTAACCGAACAGCGTGAAGATGCTGTTCAGGGCTTTAATGACTGTGGCCGCGGTCATGTCGGAGCAGGGAATGGCAAAAGGGAAGCGGGAGTATTCGTCCACTACATTAAGGAAATATGCGTTGCGGTCGGTGGAGGGGAGGGGCCCTTTGAAATCGAGACTGAGGCGCTCAAAGGGGCGGGAAGCCTTAATCAGGTGCGCTCCATCTGGCCTGAAAAAATGCGGCTTGCATTCCGCGCAGATGTGGCAGTCCCTTGTGACTGTACGGACCTCTTCTAAAGAGTATGGGAGATTGCGGGACTTGATGAAGTGGTAAAACCGAGTGACCCCCGGGTGGCAGAGGTCCTCGTGGAGGGTTTGGAGGCGGTTAATTTGTGCGTTGGCACATGTGCCGCGGGATAGGGCATCGGACGGCTCGTTCAGCTTTCCGGGCCGGTACAAGATCTCATAGTTAAAGGTGGAGAGCTCGATCCTCCACCTTAAGATCTTGTCATTTTTAATCTTGCCCCGCTGTGCATTATCGAACATGAAGGCTACCGACCGTTGGTCAGTGAGGAGAGTGAATCTCCTGCCGGCCAGGTAATGCCTCCAATGTCGCACAGCTTCCACTATGGCTTGGGCTTCCTTTTCCACTGAGGAGTGGCGGATTTCTGAGGCGTGGAGGGTTCGGGAGAAGAAGGCCACGGGTCTGCCCGCTTGGTTAAGGGTAGCCGCTTGAGCTACGTCGGAGGCGTCGCTCTCGACCTGGAAGGGGAGGGACTCGTCGATGGCGGCATCGTGGCCTTTGCGATGTCCGCTTTGATGCGGCTGAAGGCCTGGCAAGCCTCTGTCGACAGAGGGAAGGTCGTGGTCTGTATTAGGGGGCGGGCCTTGTCTGTGTACTGGGGGACCCACTGGGCCTAGTACGAAAAGAACCCCAGGCAGCGTTTCAGGGCTTTTGGGCAGTGCGGGAGGGGAAATTCCATGAGAGCGCGCATACGTTCGGGGTCGGGGCCTATTATCCCATTGCGCACTATGTAGCCCAGAATGGCTAGCCGATCGGTGCTAAAAACGCACTTGTCCTCGTTGTACGTGAGGTTCAAGGCTTTGGCGGTCTGGAGGAATTTTTGGAGGTTGGCGTCGTGGTCCTGCTGATCGTGGCCGCAGATGGTTACATTGTCGAGGTACGGGAACGTGGCCCGTAACCCATGTTGATCAACCATTCGGTCCATCTCCCGTTGGAAAACCGAGACCCCGTTTGTGACGCCAAAAGGGACCCGTAGGAAATGGTATAATCGCCCGTCTGCTGTGTACTTGCGGTCACTTGGGCGGATGGGGAGCTGATGGTAGGCGGACTTGAGGTCCACGGTGGAGAAGACTTTATACTGGGCAATCCGATTGACCATGTCGGATATGCGGGGGAGAGGGTACGCGTCTAGTTGTGTGTACCTGTTGATGGTCTGGCTATAGTCAATGACCATCCTTTGTTTCTCCCCTGTCTTCACTACTACCACCTGCGCTCTCCAGGGACTATTGCTGGCCTGGATTATGCCCTCCTTTAGTAGCCGCTGGACTTCGGACCGAATGAAGGTCCGGTCCTGGGCGCTGTACCGTCTGCTCCTAGTGGCAACGGGTTTGCAATCCGGGGTGAGGTTCGCAAACAAGGACGGGGGTTGCACCTTGAGGGTAGCGAGGCCGCAGATAGTGAGTGGGGGTATGGGGCCGCCGAATTTAAATGTAAGGCTCTGTAGGTTACATTGGAAATCTAAGCCCAGCAAGGTGGGGGAACAGAGTTGGGGAAGGACGTTAAGTTTGTAGTTTTTGAATTCCCTCCCCTGTACCGTTAGGGTAACTATGCAGAATCCCTGGATCTGTACGGAGTGGGATCCTGCAGCTAGGCAAATCTTTTGTGCGCTGGGGTAGGTAGTTAAGGAACAGCGTCTTACCGTGTCGGGGTGTATAACACTTTCCGTGCTCCCGGAGTCGACTAGGCATGGCGTCTCGTGGCCGTTAATTAGGACCGTTGTCGTCGTCGTCTGGAGAGTCCGGGGCCGAGCCTGATCGAGCGTAACCGAAGCGAGCCGTGGTTGTAGTAGTGGGGTGGGGTCCGTTGTTGCCGTCCAAGATGGCGTCGGGGATGGACAAAATGGCTGCCCCCATGCGTCGTGCAGGTCGGGGGCGGTCCAAGATGGCGGCGCCCCTCCTCCCCTCGTGGTGGTCGGGACCCAAAATCGCGGCGTCTGCGGGTCGCACAATTTGTGCTGGGGGGTCTGGGAAGCGCTAGGACCGCGCGGAGTTCCTTCACTGCGAGCGCCAGGGCCGCGGGCGCTAGGACCGCGCGGAGCTCCCTCACTGCGAGCGCCAGGGCCGCAGGCGCTAGGACCGCGCGGAGCTCCCTCGCCGGGGACAGCGGTGGTCGGGGCCCAAGCCGGCGGCGCCGGCGGGTGAGGCGCGGGGCCGCGAGCGCAAGGAGCGCGAGGAGCTCCCTCACCGGGGACAGCGGCGGTCGGGGCCCAGGTAGATTGCGCCGGCGGGTCAGGCGTGGGGCGCGGGACGGGGGTGAGGGCCCAGGTCGGCGCCGCCGGCGGGACAGGCGTGGGGCCGCGAGCGCTGGGACCGTGCGGAGCTCCCTCGCCGGGGACAGCGGCGGTTGGGGCCCAGGTAGGCGGCGCCGGCGGGACAGGAGTGGGGCTGCGAGCGCAAGGAGCGCGAGGAGCTCCCTCACCGGGGACAGCGGCGGTCGGGGCCCAGGTAGGCGGCGCCGGCGGGACAGGAGTGGGGCGCGGGGTGAGGGCCCAGGTCGGCGGCGCCGGCGGGACAGGCGTGGGGCTGCGAGCGCAAGGAGCGCAAGGAGCGCAAGGAGCTCCCTCACTGGGGACAGCGGCGGTCGGGGCCCAGGTAGGCGGCGCCGGCGGGTCAGGCGTGGGGCGCGGGAGGGGGGTGAGGGTGGCGTTCGGGACGCGAAAGACCCATTCCTCTCCGTGGAGAGTGTTGGCCGACACCCAAATCGGGAGCGCCGGCGGCGGGTCGTACATGGACTGCGGGGAGGGGGGTTGGGGAGCGTAGGCGGCGTGCAGGGCTCCCAGTTCTCCCGGGGCCGCGGTGGTCGGGACCCAGAGCGGCTGCGCCTGCGGGTCGCACATGGCGTGCTGGGGGGGGGTTGGGAGGCATAGACTGCCTGTAGGGCTCCCTGTGGCCCCGGGACGGCAGCGACCTCGCGGGATCGGCACACCACCGCATAGTGGCCCTTTTTCCCGCAGCTTTTGCAGATGGCTGCGCGGGCCAGACAGCGTTGTCGGGGGTGCTTCGCCTGGCCGCAGAAATAACAGCGGGCGCCCCCGGTGCGACTCGGCGTTTGGACCGCGTAGGGTGTCCGGGGGGTGGGGGGGGTTTGCCGCGACGGGTACGTACGGGGCCCAATGGCCTGCCGCGCGGTCGGGGCCGTAGGCGCGGGTAGCGCGGCGTAGAACTCGTCCATCGATTCTCCGGGAGCTTGCTGTCTCGTCGCGAGCTGATAGCGAGCGTAGATTTGGTTAACTGGGCGAACGCCGTCTGGAAATCGTCGGTGTCTTCAATGAGGGTGAAAATCTCCGTGCTCACCCTCGAGTGCAGGACCTGCAGTTTTTGTTCGTCTGAGACCCGGCCGGTGGTCGGTCTGAGGTGGGCCTCGAAGCAAGTCTGCCAGTGTTTGAAGGCTGCTGCCGCGTTCACTGCGTGGGGGCTGATCCTAAGGCATTCTGGAATGATCCTGAGCTCCATAGTCCTTTTTAGGCACGCTTAATAAATTGTAGCGCACAAAGACTCCATGAGACGAATAGAGTGAAGTCGATGAGGCTTTATTAAGCGTGTCTGTTCCCCAGCAGCCCGATAGTAAACTGGCATGCGGGGGAAGACACCGGCTTCTTATACTTCGCCTTCAGGGCGGAGCTTGAGGTCAACGGCCAACCAGGACCCGGGATCTGTCAGCCAATGACATTAGGGCTTCCAGTCCCACATGACCCCCAATACATACTACCACAATACCTAAAACAAAACAATGAAAAACAACAAGAACAACAGAACCCCCCCCTCCACTTCACCAGCCAACACCCCAATAATGGTAAGAAACCCCCACCCCCACCCAACCACCACCTCCCCTTAACAGCTGCTGGTAACCAACTCTTTGAAGTGTAGAATAAACAGACCATATCTTGCGCAACCCCTAAATCTCCCCCTCAAAGCAAACTTAATTTTCTCCAAATACAGAAACTCCATCAGGTCCCCAAGCTCTACTGAGGCACGGGGCAAAGAAGCTGACCTCCACTCCAACAAGACCTGCCTGCGAAAAATCAGCAAGATGAAGGCTAAAACATCTGCCCCCACTCCCATCTGCAGGTCCGACACCCCAAATATGGCCCCCAGGGGACCAGGCTCCAAGTCTATATGCAAGATCGCTAACATGGTGCTGAAAAACGACCTGCAAAATTTCTCCAACTTAGGACAGAACCAGAGTTGGCCGGACCTCTCCGACACCACTCGCAAATGTCCTCCACCCCCTCAAATAACTGGCTCATCCTCACCCTCATCAGGTGCATTAAAGCCAGCCTCGCACACGAGATTGAGGCACTATGGATGCATTGATGGTGATCTTTCAGGAATCACTGGAGTCAAGGGGGGTCCCAGAGGACTGTAAAATGGCTATTGCACACCCCTGTTTAAGAAGAGAAGGAGGCAGAGAGGGGAAATTATGGGGGGTCAGCCTGACATTGGCCGTTGTTAAGATTTTGGAATCCATTATTAAAGATGAGATTGCGGAGTACTTGGAAGTGCATGGTAAAATAGGACTGAGTCAGCACGGCTTCGTCAAGGGGAGGTCATACCTGATAAATCTGTTAGAATTCTTTGAGGAAGTAATGAGGAAGTTAGACAAAGAAGAGCCAGTGGTTGTGATCTATTTGGATTTCCAGGAGGCCTTTTACAAGGTGCCAGAGAGGAGACTGCTTAATACAATAAGAGCCCATGGTGTTAGGGGCAAGGTACTGGCATGGATAGAGGATTGGCTGACTGGCAGAAGGTGGGGATAAAGGAGTCTTTTTCAGGATATGTGATGAAGCCAGGGGAGTCCAATGAGCTTCTTAAAAGTCCTTTATTTCAGCAACAGCATCATACATGCACAGGGCCCGGTTACCTTTCACCGGGACCTCATTCCTTTTTTAGCTGGCTGTACAGCTGCCGGCATTTTAAGCTAGTGCTGGGTTAATTCAGTCCAATTGAGCACGGGGAACAATCATCCCCTGCTGGATCAGTCCTGTGCAGGTTACCACCAGGTTACTACACCCCTCACCCCCCCAAAGTCCAAAACCACTCACAAGGACGACCATTGAGAAGGAGAGGATAGGAGAGGACCAAACGGGTGCAAACCCCACAGTGGCCAGACAACAAACCTAAAAAGAAAATTGGTTCGGATAAGGCACCACCGAACGGGGAAGCAGGCCGGGCAGGCATGTACTCCACCAAGCATTACGTCCGGTCCGACACCCTCACCAGTCACACAGGGGGCGAAGCTGCCAACAGCTGCACCCGGGGATGGCGCTCACCACGGCATCGGACCCATCAACCGTAGGCCCAATCGGCGTGGCATGCCTTCCAGCCACAGAGGGAACTGGTGGGGGGGAACATCGGACAACGTGCACTTCCATGTCCTGTAACTCCCAAACGCCCCTTAATTTAAAAAAATAAAATTGGGCACTCTAAATTGTACCTAAAAATAAAGCAACTACCAAAATGCCCAGGGAGCTGTCGCCCCGACATTCTTACAGTACCTCTACACAGGCATATAAACACACAGCGTGATGTACCGTCAATTACCACGAGACGAGAATGGTGAAACAATCGAGGCTTTATTGCACAAGATGTTGTGCCTCCTGCAGCTGGAAGCAGAATGGGAGCTGCGCAAGAGAGCATACACCTTTATGCGCCGTCTGCTGGGAGGAGCTAGCAGGCAGGGATTTACCATTGTACCTGTAATAGATTAGCAGTACCGTAATACATGCAATGTGTACGAGTGGTGTTTACCACATTCACCCCGTTTAAAAAAAGAGTCCGGCGGGGGTGAAGGAAAACATTACAGATTGAGTCTGTCGGGGGCTCTGACCCTCCGCTGCGATCGCCTCAGTCCTGGTGGTGATGTGGGCGCCGACGTGGTCACCTGCGACTCCGGGAGCGTGTTGTCCTCTTATTCGTCACCCCTTAGTGGATCCAGTGAGGGGACAGATCCTGCTGGGGTGGGGGCTGCGGTGAGGTTCGCTGGTGGGAGGGTAGGTGGTGCAGGGGTGAATGAGGCAACCGGGGGGGGGGGGGGAAGAAGCGGTATCAGGTCGGGGGTTGTGGGTGGGGACCCAGCGGGTGCCAGGTCCTGGAGGGAGACTGTGTCCTGTCACCCGTCGGGGTGTGCCACGTAGGCGTACTGTGGGTTTGCATGGAGGAGGTGGACTTTCTCAACCAAGGGATCCGATTTATGGTTCCGCACATGCTTCCGGAGGAGGAGGGGTCCAGGAACTGTTAGCCATGTTGGGAACGAGACCCCGGAGGTGGACTTCCTAGGGAAGGCAAACACACGCTCGTGAGGGGTTTCATTAGTAGCGGTGCACAGGAGTGACCGGATGGAGTGGAGCGCGTCGAGGAGGACCTCCTGCCAGCGGGAGACTGGGAGATTTCTAGACCGAAGGGCCAGCAGGACGGCCTTCCAGACCGTCCCGTTCTCCCTCTTCACCTGCCCGTTTCCCCGGAGGTTATAGCTGGTCGTCCTGCTCAAGGCGATGCCCTTGCCGAGCAGGAACTGATGCAGATCATCACTCATGAAGGAGGATCCCCGATTGCTGTGGATGTAGGTGGGGAAACTGGACAGAGTGAAGATGCTGTGCAGGGCTTTGATAACTGTGACAGAAGTCATGTTGGGACATGGGATGGAGAGTGGGAACCGGGCGTACTCATCAATTACACTAAGGAAGTACACATTGCGGTCGGTGAAGTACGAGACAAACCCCAGCATCGTTTCAGGGCCTTGGGGCAGTGGGGGAGAGGGGGTTCCAAGAGCGGGCACGCGATTGGGGTCGGGCCCCAAGACTCCATTTTCCACTGCGTAGCCAAGGATGGCTAAGCAGTTGGTGCGGAAAACGCATTTCTCCTTATTGCAGGTGAGGTTGAGGTGTTTGGCGGTATGGAGGAATTTTTGGAGGTTTGCGTCGTGGTCCTGCTGATCGTGGCCGCAGATGGTGACCGTTATCTAGGTACCCCACAACCCGCACTGGTCAACCATTCGGTCCATCTCTCGCTGGAAGACCGAGACCCCATTGGTGACACCGAAGGGAGCTCTGAGGAAATGATAGAGGCCGCCATCTGCTTCGAACGCAGCGTACTGGCGGTTCTCTGGGCGGATGGGGAGCTGGTGGTAGGCAGACTTCAAGTCTACTGTGGAGAAGACTCGATACTGCGCAATCTGATTGACCATGTCAGATATGCGTGGGAGGGGGTACGCGTCGAGCTGCGTGTACCGGTTGATGGTCTGACTGTAGTCAATGACCATCCTGTGCTTCTCCCCAGTCTTCACTCCCACCACCTGAGCTCTCCAGGGGCTGTTACTGGCCTCAATAATCCTCTCTCGCAGAAGCCGTTGGACCTCCGACTTGATAAAGGTCCTGTCCTGCGCACTGTACCGTCTGCTCCTAGTGACGACGGGCTTGCAGTCCGGGGTGAGATTTGCAAACAGTGAAGGTGGATCGACCTTAAGGGTCGTGAGGCCGCAGACGGTGAGGGGGAGCAGGGGTCTGCCGAATTTCAAATTAAGGCTTTGGAGGTGGCATTGGAAATCAAGGCCTAGTAGCAGGGCAGCGCAGAGGTGCGGGAGGACGTAGAGCCTGAAGTTGCTGAACTCTATGATGCCTTGAACGGTGAGGGTCGCGACCCAGTACCCCCAGATTTCCACGGAATGGGATCCGGAGGACAGGGAGATTTTCTGGGAGACGGGGAGTACCGGGAGGGAGCAGTGCCTTACCATAGCCGGGTGGATGAAACTCTCTGTGCTCCCGGACTCAAAGAGGCAGGTCATCTCGTGCCCGTTGATCTTCACCGTCGTCGTAGCGGTCGCGAGGTTGCGGGGCCGAGACTGATCCAGGGTGATGGAGGCGAGCTGCAGGAGATGTTGGGAGGTCCCGGGTTGATCAGCGGTGGCGGAGGATCAGCGGGCAGCGAACGGCCAGATGAGCAGGAGTCCGGAGGCGCGGTCCAAAATGGCACCGAAGATGGCGGCGCCCACAGGGCGCACATGGCGGGCGGCATCAAAGATGGCGGTGCCCACGGGCCACACGTGGCTTGTGGTGGGAAAGATGGCGGCGCCTCTAGATCACACTTGAGGGGTGTAGCAATGCCAGGCCTGGAAACAGCGGCGACTGACCGGACCTGGCAAACGGCAACGAAGTGGCCCTTCTTCCGGCACCCGTTGCAGGTCGCGCTCCGCGCCAGGCAGCGCTGCCTGGGATGTTTGCTCTGCCCGCAAAAATAACACTTGGGCTCCCCGGAGTTGGCTGGCTGCCGCGCGGCCCAGGCTCGCGCGGTCGGGGGTGTAGGCCTCCAGATTACGGGAGGCCACTTCTAGTGAATTAGCAAGCTGCCTAGTCTCTGCAAGATCGAGTGTACCCCTTTTCTTTTTTTTAATGTTTCAAATACTTTAATAGGAAAACCTTACTGGAAACAGCATAAGAGGACACACAAATATTTAAAAACAGTGACTAAATACACCAAAAACATCTCTTATAAAAAGTAAAGCAAACAATGGGATCTACTTTATGAAAAATATTAAATTTTATATTTCAGATCCAATAAGAAATTTAAGTTTGTACTATATAAAAAAGAACTCTCAAATGCTGCTGGCATTGTTCAGAAATCAAAAATTGTTTTAAAATATTTTCAAAGCTGCGTTGTTGGAAAATAAAAGAAAAAATCAAATACATAAATCTGCCTGCTCTTTAATTTCACTCTCCCCCCCCGCCCCACACTGAAGATCCACGCAAGAGTAAACGACAACACCCAGATCTTGATTCACGATCCTTCCATCCCTTCTCCCCAGCACCCCCTCCTCATGTTTAAAATAGGTAGAATCTCAGGACCCCCCAATCGATATGTCCCACATCACTCTCGCTTCTCCCCGCAATAGCCCACACCCAACATATTCCACTCTCCACCCCTCCCCCACATCGTGCACTCTCCCTTCCCCTGCTGCGTCCCATTCTCTCTCTCCCACCCCCCGTATCACCCACACCACCCTCCTGAGGAAAAAAATGATAAACTACTACCAGATAGGAAGAATAGACTGATTTTAACTTATTCTTTTATTATTTTTGTGGGGGGCAGGAACGAGGTTAGGAGGTTGAAAAGTTGGGATTAAAAGGGGAAGATTTCAATGCTAGCTCCCCCCACCCCCCACCCCCTGCCCAAGGTAATAGGAGGTTTAAGCACGCTCCCCGTGGATGCGACGAGCTAGCTGTATGTCTTTTGGCATGATCGTCACGCGCTTGGCATGGATAGCGCACAGGTTGGTGTCCTCGAACATTCCCACCAGGTAGGCTTCACTTGCTTCCTGCAAGGCGCCAATGGCAGCACTTTGAAAGCGCAAGTCGGTCTTGAAGTCCTGAGCAATTTCACGGACGAGGCGCTGGAAGGGAAGCTTGCGGATCAGAAGCTCAGTGGACTTCATAGATCATAGATCATAGAATTTACAGTGCAGGGACGTCCGGGTGCGGCGATGACCAGCTGAGTCGCACGTTTCGGCAGCTCCCGGTGGAACGGGCTTTTGGGCTCTTAATAGGAGCCCCATCGGCAATTTTAACGGCAAATAACACTGTGCGGTAATCCAGAAGGGAAGCCCCCTGGACACGGATGGAAAAAAGAGAGGAAAGTAGCCGCATTGCGGTGGATCCTCTAGAGCAGCGGCCAGGAAGGCAGGCACAAAGCAAGGTGGCGTCGGAAGGAGGCAGTTTAATATGGGGCCCTGACCAACAAGAGTTCCTGCGGCGTTGCGTAGATGAACTCAAAAAGGAGATGAAGAAGGAGCTGTTGGCCCCGATATTACAAGCGATTGAGGGGCTAAAGGAGGAGCAAAAGACCCAGGAACAGGAGCTTCGGGTCGTGAAGGCAAAGGCTGCTGAGAATGAGGACGACATACAGGGCCTGGTGGTGAAAACGGAGATCCACGAGGCACAACACAAAAGATGTGTGGAAAGGCTGGAGGTGCTGGAGAATAATGCGAGGAGGAAGAATCTAAGGATTCTTGGTCTTCCCGAAGGTGCAGAAGGGGCGGACGTCGGGGCATATGTGAGCACGATGCTGCACTCGTTAATGGGATCGGAGGCCCCGACGGGTCCGCTGGAGGTGGAGGGAGCCTATTGGGTTATGGCGCGAAGACCGAGGGCTGGAGAAATTCCTCGAGCAATAGTGGTGAGATTTCTCCGATATAAGGACAGAGAGATGGTCCTCAGATGGGCAAAGAAAACTCGGAGCAGTAGGTGGGAGAATGCGGTGATCCGCGTATATCAAGATTGAAGTGCGGAGGTGGCGAGAAGGAGGGCAAGCTTTAATCGGGCCAAGGCGGTGTTGCATAAAAGGAAGGTCAAATTCGGAATGCTGCAACCGGCAAGACTGTGGGTCACACATCTAGGGAAACACCACTACTTCGAAACGGCAGATGAGGCGTGGACATTTATTGTCGAGGAGAAGCTGGAGTGAGCGGGCCAGAAAAAGAACGTTTGGGACAAAAGTGGGGGGGTGAATTTGTGGGATGAAGGGAGGAAAAGGGGGAAGAGAGGACTTCCCAAGTTATTAAACCTGCGACCCTGTAACTTCTCTCTCTTCCCCATGTCGTGGGGGAGGGGGTGAGGGAGGATGAGGAGCTGAGGGTGCCGGCCATTGGGGGCGGGGCCAAAAGGGAAGCGCGGGATGGTAATCATGGCGGGAACAGGGAAGCAGGAAGGAGGGGGCCTCGCACAGTGTGAGCCGAGGTCACGGGGGGAAGCCGAGGTCGGCCAGAGTTTGCTGACTTCTGGGAGCAACATGGGGGGTGCAATTACGCTAGCTTGGGATCTAGCGGGGCGGGGGGGGGTTAACTGGGTTGCTGTTGCTGGGGAGAAGGGGAAGCTGGTATGGAAGGGGGAGGTCGGGGCGGGGGGGCACCGCCTGGGGGGGATACAGCTACGTGGGAACCGGATGAGGAGCTGGATTGAAAAAGGAAATGGCTAGTCGTCAAGGGGGGGGGGGGGGGGTGTAGCGCGCAATGACTTACGAGAGAGACGAATAGAGATGAAGTCGATGAGGCTTTATTAAGCGTGACTTGTTCCCCGCAGTTCAGCAACAGACTGGAGCTGCGGGGAGAAGCCCGGGTTCTTAAGGCGGAGCTAGGGATCAACAGCCAACCAGGACCCGGGATCTGTCAGCCAATAGCATCACGGCTTCACAGTCCCACATGACCCGTAATGCATACTACCACATTCACCCCTTGTTAAAAATGAACCTGGCGGGGTGGTGCTTCGCATGGTGGTAGGGGTTTACAAGGCTGGTCCTGGGAGGAAAACATTTTTTTTTTTTTTTTGGCATGTCCTTTCAATGCCCGACACTGGGCTATGTACAGGGTTTGTGAACTATTTACAATATTCGTAAGAGGAAAAGAACATTCTCGTTACAGTCCAACAACATTCTTGTGTTACACTGATGCCACGAGTCGAGCGGGTGGTCTGGTCTTCCTTGTCGATCGTCTCAACCCCGGTGGTGGTGCAGGTGCTTGTTCCCGCGTTGTCGTCTCCGGGAGCTTTTCGGTGTCTGCTTCTGTTTCACTCCTGGTCGGACATGGGAGGAGGACCGATCCTCCCGGGAAGGGGGCGGTCGCGGGGTGCGCCGGTGGCAGGGAGGGGGTGATCGGTGTCGGGGGGGTGTGCGTGTTGCCGGCGGGCGCCAGGTCTCGCAGGGAGACCGTGTCCTGTCGGCCGTCGGGGTACGCCACGTAGGCGTACTGCGGGTTCGCGTGGAGGAGATGAACCCTCTCGACCAAAAGGTCCGACTTGTGCGCCCGCACATGTTTCCGGAGCAAGATGGGTCCTGGGGCCGCCAGCCAGGTCGGCAGCGACGTTCCGGAGGAGGACTTCCTGGGGAAGACAAGGAGGCGCTCATGAGGCGTTTGGTTAGTGGTGGTACACAGCAGCGACCGGATGGAGTGGAGAGCGTCCGGGAGGACCTCCTGCCACCGTGAAACTGGGAGATCCCTGGACCGTAGGGCCAGTAGGACGGTCTTCCAGACCGTGCCGTTCTCCCTCTCTACTTGCCCGTTCCCCCGGGGGTTGTAGCTGGTCGTCCTGCTCGAGGCTATGCCCTTGCTGAGCAGGAACTGGCGCAGCTCGTCACTCATGAAGGAGGACCCCCTGTCACTATGGATATATGCGGGGCAACCGAACAGTGTGAATATGGTGCTAAGGGCTTTAATAACTGTGGCCGCTGTCATGTCGGGGCAGGGGATGGCGAAAGGGAAACGGGAGTACTCGTCCACCACGTTCAGGAAGTATGTGTTGCGATCGGTGGAGGGGAGGGGCCCTTTGAAATCCAGACTGAGGCGTTCAAAGGGACGGGAAGCCTTGATCAGGTGCGCTCTATCCGGCCTGAAAAAATGCGGTTTGCACTCAGCGCAGATGTGGCAGTTCCTGGTGACTGTATGGACCTCCTCCACAGAGTAGGGGAGGTTGCGGGACTTTATAAAATGGTAGAACCGAGTGACCCCCGGGTGGCAGAGGTCCTCGTGGAGGGTTTGGAGACGGTCTATTTGTGCGTTGGCACATGTGCCGCGGGATAGGGCATCGGACGGCTCGTTCAGCTTTCCGGGATGGTACAAGATCTCGTAGTTGAAGGTGGAGAGCTCGATCCTCCACCTTAAGATCTTGTCATTTTTAATTTTGCCCCGCTGTGCATTATCGAACATGAAAGCTACCGACCGTTGGTCAGTGAGGAGAGTGAATCTCCTGCCGGCCAGGTAATGCCTTCAATGTCGCACAGCTTCCACTATGGCTTGGGCTTCCTTTTCCACTGAGGAGTGGCGAATTTCTGAGGCGTGGAGGGTTCGGGAGAAGAAGGCCACGGATGGATATTAGTGGGCGGGCCTTGTCTGCATACTGAGGGACCCACTGGGCGTAATATGAAAAAAAACCCAGGCAGCGTTTCAGGGCTTTGGAGCAGTGGGGAAGGGGAAATTCCATAAGGGGGCGCATGCGTTCGGGGTCGGGGCCTATTATCCCATTGCGCACTACGTATCCCAGGATGGCCAGCCGGTTTGTGCTAAACACGCACTTGTCCTCATTGTATGTGAGGTTCAAGGCGTTTGCGGTCTGGAGGAATTTTTGGAGGTTGGCGTCGTGGTCCTGCTGATCGTGGCCGCAGATGGTTACGTTGTCGAGATACGGGAATGTGGCCTGCAACCCGTGTTGATCAACCATTCGGTCCATCTCCCGTTGGAAGACCGAGACCCCGTTTGTGACGCCAAATGAGACCCTGAGGAAGTGGTATAGTCGCCCATCTGCCTCGAAGGCTGTGTACTTGCGGTCACTTGGGCGAATGGGGAGCTGGTGATAGGCGGACTTGAGGTCCACAGTGGAGAAGACCTTATATTGGGCAATCCGATTTACCCTGTCGGATATGCGGGGGAGAGGGTACGCATCTAGCTGTGTGTACCTGTTGATGGTCTGGCTATAGTCTATGACCATCCTTTGCTTCTCCCCGGTCTTTACTACTGCCACCTGTGCTCTCCAGGGACTATTGCTGGCCTGGATTATGTCTTCCTTCAGCAACCACTGGACTTCGGACCGGATAAATGTCCGGTGCTGGGCGCTGTACCGTCTGCTCCTAGTGGCGACGGGTTTGTAATCCGGGGTGAGGTTTGCAAACAAGGATGGCGGTTCAACTTTGAGGGTTGCGAGGCCGCAGATAGTGAGTGGGGGTATTGGGCCGCCGAATTGAAACGTTAGGCTCTACAGGTTGCACTGGAAGTCTGTTGCTGAACTGCGGGGAACAAGTCACGCTTAATAAATTGTAGCGCACAATGACTTACGAGAGAGACGAATAGAGATGAAGTCGATGAGGCTTTATTAAGCGTGACTTGTTCCCCGCAGTTCAGCAACAGACTGGAGCTGCGGGGAGAAGTCCGGGTTCTTATACTCTGCCTTCAGGGCGGAGCTAGGGATCAACAGCCAACCAGGACCCGGGATCTGTCAGCCAATAGCACCACGGCTTAACAGTCCCACATGACCCCTAATGCATACTACCACAGGGGGTAAAGAGCCCCCCAACCCGGTTGATCACGTGGAATGTGAGAGGGCTGAACGGGCCGAGTAAGAGGGCACGGGTACTCGCACACCGAAAGAAACTTAAGGCAGATGTGGTTATGCTTCAGGAGACGCATCTGAAGCTGATAGACCAGGTTAGACTTCGCAAAGGATGGGTGGGGCAGGTGTTTCATTCGGGGCTAGATGCAAAAAACAGGGGGGTGGCCATACTAGTGGGTAAGCGGGTAATGTTTGAGGCAAAGACTATAGTGGCGGATAGTGGGGGCAGATACGTGATGGTGAGTGGCAAACTGCAAGGGGAGGCGGTGGTATTAGTGAACGTGTATGCCCCGAACTGGGATGATGCCAATTTTATGAGGCGTATGTTAGGACGAATCCCGGACCTAGAAGTGGGGAAGTTGGTAATGGGTGGAGACTTTAATACGGTGCTGGACCCAGGGCTGGACAGATCGAGGTCCAGGACCGGAAGGAGGCCGGCTGCAGCTAGGGTGCTTAAGGATTTTATGGAGCAGATGGGAGGAGTAGATCCCTGGAGATTTAGTAGACCTAGGAGTGAGGAGTTTTCGTTTTTCTCCTATGTACACAAAGTATTTTCACGAATAGATTTTTTTGTTTTGGGAAGAGCACTGATCCCAAAGGTGACGGGGACGGAATACACGGCTATAGCCATTTCGGATCATGCTCCACACTGGGTGGACCTGGAGATAGGGGAAGAAAAACAACAGCTTCCACCCTGGAGAATGGACATGGGATTATTGGCAGATGAGGGGGTGTGTTTAAGGGTGAGGGGGTGTATTGAAAGGTACTGGGGAGGTACAGGTGGGAGTGGTCTGGGAGGCACTGAAGGCAGTGGTTAGAGGGGAGCTGATATCTATTAGGGCACAAAAAGGAAAGCAGGAGGGTAGGGAAAGGGAGCGGTTGTTGAAAGAACTTCTGAGGGTGGACAGACAATACGCGGAGGCACCGGAGGAGGGACTGTACAGGGAAAGGCAAAGGCTACATGTAGAATTTGACTTGTTGACTACGGGTAATGCAGAGGCACAATGGAGGAAGGCACAGGGTGTACAGTACGAATATGGGGAGAAGGCGAGTAGGTTGTTGGCCCACCAACTGAGGAAAAGGGGAGCAGCGAGGGAGATAGGGGGGGTGAGAGATGAGGAGGGAGAGATGGAGCGGAGAGAGTGAATGGAGTGTTCAAGGCATTTTATGAAAGATTATATGAAGCGCAGCCCCCGGACGGGAAGGAGAGAATGATGTGCTTTCTGGATCAGCTGGAATTTCCTAAGGTGGAGGAGCAGGAGAGAGTGGGGATGGGAGCACAGATTGAGACGGAGGAAGTAGTGAAAGGGATTGGGAGCATGCAGGCGGGGAAGGCCCCGGGACCAGACGGATTCCCAGTTGAATTCTATAAGAAATATTTGGACTTGCTGGCCCCGCTACTGATGAGAACCTTTAATGAGGCGAGGGAAAGGGGCCAGCTGCCCCCGACTATGTCAGAGGCAACGATATCGCTCCTCCTAAAGAAGGAAAAAGACCCGCTGCACTGCGGGTCATACAGGCCCGTTTCCCTCCTGAATGTGGATGCTAAGATTCTGGCCAAGGTAATGGCAATGAGGATAGAGGATTGTGTCCCGGGGGTGGTCCATGAGGACCAAACTGGGTTTGTGAAGGGGAGACAGCTAAATACAAATATACGGAGGCTGCTAGGGGTAATGATGATGCCCCCACCAGAGGGGGAAGCGGAGATAGTGGTGGCGATGGATGCCGAGAAAGCATTTGAGAGAGTGGAGTGGGATTATTTGTGGGAGGTGTTGAGGAGATTTGGCTTTGGGGACGGGTATATCAGGTGGGTACAGTTGCTGTATAGGGCCCCGATGGCGAGCGTGGTCACGAATGGACGGGGGTCTGACTATTTTCAGCTCCATAGAGGGACGAGGCAGGGATGTCCTCTGTCCCCTTTATTGTTTGCATTGGCGATTGAACCCCTGGCCATAGCACTGAGGGGTTCCAGGAAGTGGAGGGGAGTACTTAGGGGGGGAGAAGAACACCGGGTATCTCTGTATGCGGATGATTTGTTGCTATATGTGGCGGACCCGGCGGAGGGGATGCCACAGATAATGCGGATACTTGGGGAGTTTGGGGATTTTTCAGGGTATAAACTGAACATGGGGAAGGCGGTGGTATTAGTGATTAGTTATTTGTGGTGCATCCGGAGGAGCAGAGCAGAGAGATAGAGGATTTACCATTGAGGAAGGTAACAAGGGACTTCCGGTACCTGGGGATCCAGATAGCCAAGAATTGGGGTACATTACATAGGCTCAATTTAACACGGTTGGTGGAACAGATGGAGGAGGATTTCAAGAGATGGGACATGGTGTCCCTGTCATTGGCAGGTAGGGTGCAGGCGGTTAGAATGGTGGTCCTCCCGAGTTCCAGTGCCTCCCGGTGGTGATCACGAAGGCTTTTTTCAAAAGAATTGAGAAGAGCATTATGAGTTTTGTGTGGGCTGGGAAGACACCGAGAGTGAGGCGGGGATTCTTGCAGCGTAGTAGGGACGGGGGGGGGGGGGCTGGCACTACGAGCCTAAGTGAGTACTACTGGGCCGCCAATGTTTCAATGGTGTGTAAGTGGATGGGAGAAGGGGAGGGAGCGGCGTGGAAGAGATTGGAGAGGGCGTCCTGCAGGGGGACTAGCCTGCAAGCAATGGTGACGGCGCCGTTGCCGTTCTCACCAAAGAAATACACCACAAGCCCGGTGGTGGTGGCTACATTGAAAATTTGGGGGCAGTGGAGACGGCATCGGGGAGGGACGGGAGCTTCGGTGCGGTCCCTGATAAGAAACAACCATAGGTTCGTTCCGGGGAGAATGGATGGGGGATTTGGAGCATGGCAAAGAGCTGGGGTAGTACAACTAAGAGATCTATTTGTAGATGGGACGTTTGCGAGTCTGGGAGCGCTGACGGAGAAATATGGGTTGCCCCAAGGGAATGCATTTCGGTATATGCAATTGAGGGCTTTCGCAAGGCAACAGGTGAGGGAATTCCCGCAGCTCCCGACGCAGGAAGTGCAGGATAGAGTGATCTCAGAGACATGGGTGGGGGACGGTAAGGTGGCGGACATATACAGGGAGATGAGGGACGAGGGGGAGATCATGGTAGATGATCTGAAAGGGAAATGGGAAGAAGAACTGGGGGAGGAGATTGAGGAGGGGCTGTGGGCTGATGCCCGACGTAGGGTAAACTCATCGTCCTCGTGTGCCAGGCTAAGCCTGATACAATTTAAGGTGCTACACAGGGCGCATATGACTGGAGCACGGCTTAGTAAGTTTTTGGGGGTAGAGGATAGGTGTGCGAGATGCTTGAGAGGCCCAGCGAATCACACCCACATGTTTTAGTCATGCCCGGCACTACAGGGATTCTGGGTGGGGGTGGCAAAGGTGCTTTCGAAGGTGGTGGGGGTCCGGGTCGAACCAAGCTGGGGGTTGGCTATATTTGGGGTTGCAGAAGAGCCGGGAGTGCAGGAGGCGAGAGAGGCTGACGTGTTGGCCTTTGCGTCCCTTGTAGCCCGGCGCAGGATATTGTTTTTTTTAAAATATGTTTTATTGAAATTTTTTTCCCAAACAACAATTTTTCCCCTCTTACAAAGCAAACGCAACAATAACAATACAGAAATTTTTAACAACACACAAGTAACAAAACCCCTTTATCTTTGACCTAAACTAAACTAACCCCCCCCCCCTTCCCCCTGGGTTGATGCTGCTGGTTATCTGTCTTCCCTCTAACGTTCCCCTAGGTAGTCGAGAAATGGCTGCCACCGCCTGGTGAACCCTTGAGCCGATCCTCTCAGGGCAAACTTTATCTGCTCCAGTTTAATGAACCCCGCCATATCATTTACCCAGGCCTCCAGTCCGGGGGGTTTTGCCTCCTTCCACATGAGTAGGATCCTGCGCCGGGCTACTAGGGACGCAAAGGCCACAACGTCGGCCTCTTTCGCCTCCTGCACTCCCGGCTCTTCTGCAACTCCAAATAGAGCTAACCTCCAGCCTGGTTTGACCCGGGCCTTCACCACCCGCGAAATCACTCCCGTCACTCCCTTCCAATACCCTTCCAGTGCCGGGCACGCCCAAAACATATGTGCGTGGTTTGCCGGGCTCCCGCCACACCTCCCACATTTGTCCTCCACTCCAAAGAACCTGCTCAATCTTGCTCCCGTTATGTGTGCTCTATGTAGCACCTTAAATTGAATCAGGCTAAGCCTGGCGCATGAGGAAGAGGAATTTACCCTGCTTAGGGCATCAGCCCACATACCCTCCTCTATCTCCTCCCCTAGGTCTTCTTCCCACTTTCCTTTTAGTTCGCCCACCGATTCCTCCCCCTCTTCCCTCATCTCTCGGTAAATCTCTGACACCTTGCCCTCTCCGACCCACACCCCTGAAAGCACCCTGTCCTGTATCCCCTGTGTCGGGAGCAACGGAAATTCCCTCACCTGTTGTCTAGTAAACGCCCTCACCTGCATATATCTCAAGAAATTTCCCCGGGGCAACTTATACTTTTCCTCCAATGCTCCCAAGCTCGCAAAAGTCCCATCTATAAATAAATCTCCCACCCTCCTAATTCCCAACTGGTACCAGCTCCGAAATCCTCCATCCATTCTTCCTGGGGCGAACCTATGGTTGTTCCTGATTGGAGACCCCACCAGGGCTCCCCGCACCCCTCTCTGTCGCCTCCACTGTCCCCAGATATTCAATGTTGCCGCCACCACCGGGTTCGTGGTAAACATTTTAGGTGAGATCGGTAGCGGCGCCGTCACCAGCGCCTCTAAACTCGTCCCTTTACAGGACTTTCTCTCCAGTCTTTTCCACGCCGCTCCCTCACCCTCCATCATCCATTTACGTATCATTGCCACATTGGCGGCCCAATAATAATCGCCCAAGTTCGGTAGTGCCAATCCTCCTCTGTCCCTACTACGCTGAAGGAACCCCCTCCTTACTCTCGGAACTTTCCCTGCCCACACGAAGCTCGTGATGCTCCTGTCTATTTTATTAAAAAAGGTCTTGGTGATTCGTATAGGGAGACATTGAAATACAAATAAGAACCTCGGGAGGACCATCATCTTAATTGCTTGCACCCGGCCCGCCAGCGATAGAGGCTGCATGTCCCACCTCTTGAAGTCCTCCTCCATTTGTTCCACCAACCGTGTCAGATTAAGTCTGTGCAAGGTTCCCCAGCTCCTAGCGATCTGAATCCCCAGGTATCGGAAGTTTCTTTCCACTTTCCTTAGAGGCAAGCCTTCTATCTCCCTACTCTGGTCCCCTGGATGTATCACAAATAATTCACTCTTCCCCATGTTTAGCCTATACCCCGAGAAATCCCCGAACCCCCTCAAAATTCGCATAACCTCTATCATCCCCCCCGCTGGGTCCGACACGTATAACAATAGGTCATCCGCGTATAACGAGACTCGGTGTTCTTCTCCCCCTCTAATCACCCCTCTCCATTTCCTGGAGTCTCTCAACGCCATGGCCAGAGGTTCAATTGCCAACGCGAACAACAATGGAGACAGCGGGCATCCCTGTCTTGTTCCCCTATATAGTCGGAAATACTCCGATCTATGTCGACCTGTAACTAAGGTTGCCGTTGGAGCCCCATAAAGAAGTCTAACCCAGCTAATAAACCTGTTCCCAAACCCAAACCTCCTTAACACTTCCCATAAATACTCCCACTCGACCCTATCAAATGCCTTCTCTGCGTCCATTGCCGCCACTATCTCTGCCTCCCCCTCCACTGGGGGCATCATTATCACCCCTAATAGTCGTCGCACGTTAACATTCAGTTGTCTCCCTTTTACGAACCCTGTCTGGTCTTCGTGCACCACCCCCGGGACACAGTCCTCTATCCTCGATGCCAGTACCTTTGCCAGCAATTTGGTGTCCACGTTCAAGAGTGAAATAGGTCTATAGGACCCGCACTGTAACGGATCTTTGTCCCTCTTCAAAATTAGCGATATCGTCGCCTCCGACATCGTCGGGGGTAGAGTCCCCCCTTCCCTGGCCTCATTGAACGTCCTCGCCATCAACGGGGCCAACAAGTCCACATATTTTCTGTAATACTCCACCGGGAACCCGTCTGGTCCTGGGGCCTTCCCTGCTTGCATGCTTCCCAGTCCCTTAATAACCTCGTCCACCCCAATCGGTGCCCCCAGGCCTACCACCCCCCGCTCCTCCACTTTCGGGAACCTCAATTGGTCCAGGAACTGCCGCATCCCCTCCTCTCCCTCTGGGGGATGAGACCTATACAGTTCCTCATAGAAGGTCTTGAACACCTCATTTATCTTTCCTGCCCTTCGCACCGTGTCTCCCCTTTCGTCTCTAATTCCTCCTATCTCCCTCGCTGCTGCCCTCTTTCGCAATTGATGAGCCAACAGGCGACTAGCCTTTTCCCCATATTCATACCTCCTCCCCTGTGCCTTCCTCCACAGTACCTCCGCCTTTCTGGTGGTCAGAAGGTCAAATTCCGTCTGGAGTCGTCTCCTCTCCCTGTACAATTCCTCCTCCGGGGTCTCTGCAAATTCCCTATCCACCCTTAAAATCTCCCCCAGTAATCTTTCCCTTTCCTTGGCCTCTGTTTTCCTTTTGTGGGCCCCAATGGAGATCAGCTCTCCTCTGACCACCGCTTTTAGTGCTTCCCATACCACTCCCACAGGGACCTCGCCGTCGCCATTGACCTCCAGGTATCTCTCAATACACCCCCGCACTCTTGCACACACTCCCTCATCCGCTATCAGTCCCACATCTAATCGCCAGAGTGTTCTCTGCTCCCTTTCCTCTCCTAATTCCAGGTCCACCCAATGTGGGGCATGATCCGAAACCGCTATGGCTGAGTACTCAGCTTCTTCCACCCTAGAGATCAACGACCTTCCCAAAACAAAAAAATCTATCTGGGAGTACACTTTATGGACATGGGAGAAGGAAAACTTCCTAGCCCTAGGTCTAAGAAATCACCATGGATCCACTCCCCCCATTTGGTCCATAAACCCCTTAAGTACCTTGGCCACTGCTGGCCTTCTTCCGGTCCTTGAGCTGGATCTATCTAGACCCGGGTCCAGCACCGTATTAAAGTCCCCTCCTAAAATCAAGTTTCCTACCTCCAGGTCCGGTATACGCCCCAGCATCCGTCTCATAAATCGCGCATCGTCCCAGTTTGGGGCATACACATTAACCAACACGACCTCCATTCCCTCCAGCCTGCCACTCACCATTACATATCTACCTCCGCTATCTGCTACGATGTTCTTTGCTTCAAATGCTACCCATTTCCCCACCAAAATGGCCACCCCTCTATTCTTTGCGTCCAGTCCTGAGTGGAACACCTGTCCCACCCATCCTTTCCTTAGCCTAACTTGGTCCGCCACCTTTAGGTGCGTCTCTTGGAGCATAACCACGTCTGCCCTTAGTCCTTTCAAATGCGCGAGCACTCGGGCCCTTTTTATCGGTCCGTTCAGGCCTCTCACGTTCCACGTGATCAGCCTCACTAGGGGGCTACCTGCCCCCCTCCCGTGTCGACTAGCCATTACCTTCTCTAGGCCAGTCCTATATCCCGCCTCCGCGCTCCCGCTCGCTCCCCCAGCGTCGCACACCATCCCCGCCCACCCACTCTTTAGCCATTTCCTTTTGGATTTCCGCAGCAGCAACCCAGTTGTTCCTCCCCCCTCCCTCCCCCCCTCCCCGCTAGATCTCTTTCTAGCATGATTGCTCCCCCCATATTACGTCCGTAAGTCAGCTGACTTCAACTGACCCCGGCTACTCCTGCTCACTCCTCGACCCCCCGTGTGGGGAACTCCCATCCGCCTTGCGCCTGTCTTCCCGCCTTATTCTTTCTGGCGCGGGAACATCCCTTTACCTGACCCGCCTCTTATGGCGCAGCTCCCTTTCCCCTCCCTCTCCCCTTCCCCATTCTCCAACTATGTCCCGTCTTTCCCCCCTCACCGGCGCCCACATTTCCCCAATGTCTCCCCCCTTCCCAATTTACTTCTCAATTAACTTCAACCATAACATTAACAATAACATTTCCTGCAGCATCAGTCCCTCAGTTCCGATCCAATTTCTCTTCTTTGATGAAGGTCCATGCTTCCTCCGCCGTCTCGAAATAATGGTGTCTCTCCTGATACGTGACCCATAGTCTTGCCGGCTGCAGCATCCCGAACTTCACCTTCCTTTTATGCAACACCTCTTTGGCTCGGTTGAAGCTCGCCCTCCTTCTCGCCACCTCCGCACTCCAATCCTGCTATACCCGTAGCACTGCATTCTCCCATCTGCTACTCCGCACCTTTTTAGCCCATCTCAGGACCTCTTCTCTATCCTTAAGGCGGTAAAATCGCACGATTATCGCCCTGGGTGGTTCTCCCGCTTTTGGTCTTCTCGCCGGAATCCGATTTGCCCACTCCACCTCCAAGGGGCCCGTAGGGGCCTCAGGACCCATCAGTGAGCTCAGCATCGTACTTGCGTACGCTCCACAGTCCACTCCTTCCACACCCTCAGGGAGACCCAGTATCCGAAGTTTCTTCCTTCGCGCTCCATTTTCTAGGGTTTTGATCCTTTCAGTACACTTTTTATGAAGTGCCTCGTGCGTCTGTGTCTTAACCGCCAGGCCCAGGATCTCGTCCTCAATATCTGTCACCTTCTGCTCCACCACGCGGAGCTCTGTCTCCTGGGTCTTTAATGTCTCCTTGAGCCCCTCAATTGCCTGTAGCAACGGGGTCAGCACCTCCCTCTTCAGCAGCTCCACGCACCGTCTCACAATTTCATCCTGCTCAGGCCCCCATGTTGCCTGCGCTTTCTCCGCCGCCATCTTGTACTTCTCTCTTTCTGACCCTTTGGTCGACGATTCCTCGCGCTGCAGCCGCCGCCGCCGGTTTTTTCCCTCCTTCGTTTGGGGGGGGACTCCCTTCTCACACACCCCACACCGGGTTGCGTCGTCTAAAAATTCCCCGTTGGGGCTCTTAAAAGAGCCCGAAGGTCCGTCGGAGCTGGAGCCGCCGAAGCGTGCGGCTAGCTAGGCATCACCGCAACCGGAAGTCCCTTCAGTGGCCTTGATGAGGTCTTTTCACAGTTGTTCCCTCTGCTGCTAGAATTCACCTTTGATACAGGCCCTCAGGTCAGCTTGCAGCTTTAAGCTTGCCCTTCCCCCGCCTGCATGCTGGAAGAGGCCCTGTTTATCCTGCAGTTGCCCCAAAATTTTTACTGTTTCTGCCGTGTCTGGCAACCCAGAGACATACCCTTCGGGGGCGGGGGAGGAGGAATCGGACGGACTCTCAGGGATGTTATTGTATATGTATAGTTATTTGGTATATGTAATTGTATATTGGATTGTTGGATTGTATTTTTGGAGAGTATTTATTTTGGACAAGGCAGTTGCCATTTAGTTTTGTTTTTTTGTTTTTGTTTATATATTACTTATTTATTTGTTTAAAACTGGCCACGGTTATTTATATTGCTTTATTGTTGTGTAAAAGAAACACTACGTACGTATTGTTATGTTTGGCCAAAAAACTTGAATAAAATATATTTTTTTTTAAAAAGAATTTACAGTGCAGAAGGAGGCCATTCGGCCCATCGGGTCTGCACCGGCTCTTGGAAAGAGCACCCTACCCAAGGTCCACACCTCCACCATATCCCCATAACCTAGTAACCCCACCCAACACTAAGGCCAATTTTGGACATTAAGGGCAATTTATCATGGTCAATCCACCTAACCCGCACATCTTTGGCCTGTGGGAGGAAACCGGAGCACCCGGAGGAAACCCACGCACATACGGGGAGGATGTGCAGACTCCGCACAGACAGTAACCCAAGCCGGAATCGAATCTGGGACCCTGGAGCTGTGAAGCAATTGTGCTATCCACAATGCTACCGTGCTGCCCACTTCTGGTAGCGTCTGACTTCTCGGAGGGCCACAGTACCTGGGCGGTAACGATGAGACTTCTTCACACCGCCGGTGGACGGTGCACTCTTACGGGCAGCTTTTGTTGCCAGCAGTTTCCTTGGTGCTTTGCCACCAGTAGATTTACGGGCAGTTTGCTTGGTACGAGCCATCTTCCTTCCTTCCGAGTTGTCCTAGGGCCTTAAAGTTTGTTACAGTAGCTCCAGCCTTCACAAAGAGCTGGATCGAGCGTACCCCCTTTCAATAGTCGCTGGCGAATGTACGTAGACTTCATGCCCGTGACGTAAGCGTCTCTGATTAATAGTTCGGTGTGTTGGACTGCCGAAACTGCCTGGCAGTTACAGTTCTTGCCAAGAATCTGTAGGGCCTGCAAGAAATCGTCCACAGTCTCCCCTGGGAGTTGCCGTCTCGTGGCCAGGAGGTGCCTGGCGTACACTTGATTCACCGACTTAATGTAATGTCCTTTCAGTAGCATCATCGCTTCTGTGTAGGTGGGCGCATCCCGGATAAGGGGAAAAATTTCAGGGCTCACCCGTGAGTAGAGGACTTGGAGCATCTGCGGGTCCGAGAGTTCTTCAGTGGCTGCCCTGAGGTAGCCTTCAAAGCGGGCTAGCCAGTGATCGAAGGCGGACGTGGCGTTGGCTGCGTGAGGGCTCAGCTGCAGGCGATCAGGCTTGATTAGGAAGTCTGTCTTTGCAAAATCTTGTGCAATAAATTGATGTACCGTCAATTACCACGAGACGAGAATGGTGAAACAATTGAGGCTTTATTGCTCAAGATGTTGTGTCTCCTGCAGCTGGAACCAGAATGGGAGCAGCGCAGGAGAGCATACACTTTTATACGCCGCCTGCTGGGAGGAGCTAGCAGGCAGGGATTTACCACTGTACCTGTAATAGAGTAGCAGTACCGTAATACATGCAATGTGTTACTAGTGGTGTTTACCACACAGCGCAAATAAAAAATAAAAATAAAAAAAATAGCAGGGCTCTGTGCAAGCTGCCAGAAGTCACATATGGAATGTCCAGTCAACTACACACCAGAGTCGCTAGGCACAAAACATGCAGTCGTACAATAACTGTCAGCTCGCAGGCAAATCATCACTGTTCCAAATCGCACACTCCAAGCAGCTGCAGAACAGTCTTCCAAACACAACTCCGCATTCACGACCAGAATGACGTTCCAAAAGGGCGGCGACCACCTCGAGAATGGACTCCCCAGTGGACCACTCTGCCAGCAGTACGAAACAACGACGGACGAAACGCCAAGCACCCAACACCAGACGTTGCTCAGAAGGTACTGCATCCGGTGCTGCGGGACATGTCAGACTCCAGATCACTCCCAATGGACACACTTCACAAGCCTGCAGCAAAATCCCGAGCTGGCGCTCGCCTTCCATGACATTACAGGCTCCGAAAGAAAAACACAACAAAAAAAAACAAAACTCTGTACCGTAGTCCACACGTTAAAAAAAAAATTCCGGGGAGGTAGCTCAGCCAAACAAGCTGTGGTGATACACCACTGTACTTCCCTACTATTGTACATTGTATATAATAGTTGTGTGTAACGTGGCCCTGTAATACTGTGTATTGTACTGTAGCTCTGTAGAGGTTCGGTCACCGGTAGGTAACCCGACCTGGCCACGGAGAGCTCCGCCTTAGCCACTCCCCCAGGAGTTAAGTATAAGAACCCACTTCTGGGACCGGCCCCATTCTGTCTGGGGTCGTCTGTGTCGGGTAAGCCTCCCATGTAGTATATTAAAGCCTTAGTTAAAGTCTCACATGTCTTTGTGGTTCTTGACGCTTAGTGCATCAATTTAATATACTACAGTTATAATGGAGGCTGCTCTGAAACCCGACAAGCTCTCGCTCGACCCCCACGCTCCACGCGCGGATCACCTTTTCAACTGCTGGCTCCGGTGTTTCGAGGCCTACCTGGAAGCATCCTCCGCCTTCGCCAAAACGGACGCCTACCGACTCAACCTCCTGTGCTCACGGCTCGACTACGGGCTTTTCGACCTCATCACGGGAACAACGACCTACGCCGATGCCATCGTGAAGCTCAAAAGCCGGTATGCACGAACTGTTAATTCTATTTACGCCCGTCACCGCCTCGCCTCCCGGCACCAGCAGCCGGGTGAACCCCTATCCGTGTTCGTTCGGGACCTCCGTGCCCTCGCGCTCACCTGCAACGCGCCAGCAGTCTCCGCTGAGCAGAACACTGAGGCCCTGGCACTTGATGCATTTGTAGCCGGCATCGCTTCCGTCCCAATTCGCCAACTCCTACTGGCACAAACTACCTTGACTCTGGACACGGCAGTCACTATGGCAGAGGCCCAACAGGCAGCCTACAACAATACTGCGTCCTACACGCCTGCACAAACTTCCTATACGCCTGCCCACGCTCCCTACGTGGCCGCTACCTCCCAGCAACAACCCCTGCAAGCCCACCCAGCCACACCAGCAGTAAAAATAATGCCTGGGCCCCAGTGTTACTTTTGTGGCCAGGCAAAACACCCCAGGAAACGCTGCCCTGCTAGAGATGCTACCTGTTCAGCCTGTGGCAAGAAAGGCCACTTTGCAAACGTCTGCCGCTCCACTGCTGCCTCGGGGTCCAACGCCGCGGCCTGCTACTCCGGGGTGCCGCCATCCTCCGTTCCCGGCTCGCTGTTCGACATGTGCGACGCAAGGGCGCCGCCATCTTTGATCATCCCCGGCCCGGCTCCCTTCACTTCTGGTCCGCTGCACGTCACTTCCGGTCCGCCGAACGTCACTTCCGGTCCGCCGCTGATCGTCGCTTCCGTGTCCGCCCCTTCGCCGATCGTCACTTCCGGTCCTGGGCACTCGACCTCTGGCCCCCTCTCCACGTGGTCTGCATGGGCGCAGCCCGGAACACCGACTTACGTCACTTCCGGTCCACCGCCGATCGTCACTTCTGGTCCTGCGCACTCGACCGAAATGCTGCAAACAAAGGAGATGCAGCCAGCAACAGCAACAGCAACCTGGCCTCCAACAGCTGGCCGCTGCTGTTTTCCCCTGATAGGCTATTTCCCCTGACAGTATCCAAAGGGGTATACCTGTTCGAGAGGGGGACAACCACAGGGGATTCATGCACTGACTGCCTGCCCTTTCTGGTGGTCACCCATTTCTCTGCCTGCACCTTGGGTGTGACCACGTTTATATAACATTGTCGAGAAATCACCCTTTAAAATACTAAGGAAATAAGCAGTGCCTCCGTTGTGCACAATTTTGCCATCTTCTCACAGGGTGACAACATCTGTGTTCCCATCACTGCCTCTCTATGAGTGCACTTGCTGTTGTTTCAGTCAGCTAACCTGGTCTGCTGCCGTCCATGCCAAGGTGATGCAGTTTGAACCAGGTCAGGTAAGCCCTGAGCTGCTCGAGGTTATTCTGCAAAGCCTTGTGTAATTTTTCCCAGTGACAGTCAACCATCTTCCACCAGCCGTGCTACAGTCAATGGGGTAACACTGTATAGGAGAACTCAGTCAGGCAAAGGTACCTGCAATACCAGGGATGGGAATTGAACTTACAGGGGTATTCAGTATTTAGGAAGGAGCTTCTGAGTCATGTATGGCTCCTGCGAAATACACCACAATAGAGGTCCCAACTCATGTGGAACTTCAGTTCTGTGAGTGGGCTGTTGCTCATACTACTGCTCTAGCTCCTGTTGGTGCTGCTGCCGGACATCTTGATCCTCACCTGAGGTCTAATGTAATGTAAGTGGCACCTTCACAGATCTGATAGACCATGGTGCAAAGCAGTACTTCAAATCTCCAAAGTGTGTAAAATAACCTCTCAGCTTAATAATAATAATCGCTTATTGTCACAAGTAGGCTTCAATGAAGTTACTGAGAAAAGCCCCTAGTCGCCACATTCCGGCGCCTATTCAGGGAGGCCGGTACAGGAATTGAACCCGCGCTGCTGGCATTGTTCTGCATTACAAGCCAGCTGTTTAGCCCACTGTGCTAAACCAGCCTCTAAGTAATGTGATTTTACAGAACCAGGTAAGAAAGCACATGTGATCACAAAGCAATATACTTTCTAAGCCCCCTGAAGCATTGTTAGCAACACAAAAAGGACATGGCGCCCATACACTTTAAATAATTGGCTGCGTATTCTAAAAAAAGATGCCTGTCATAGTTTCAGCTCCCTTGATTGCTGCTGTGTTTTTGCCTTATTTCCACTGGAGAGTTCCAGGAAGCCTGGGAACCCTTGGATACAAATTTAATGTGCAAATCAACCAAAACTACATCATTCTAATCAAGCAATTACTGGAATGCAACCTAATGTGGAGGCCATTGAGTTACAACTAGCTTCATGACACATTTGGATTTTTGTTCAACCACCAGCAGCCAAGCACCTATGTTAAAACTGCCCATGGCTCCCCATACCCCTGCAACTGGTTACTCCTTTACCACCAACATTTTAAACTATTTGTGAAAAAACTTGGCAAATCTGATTGAAGCTTTGATTTCTTTACTTTTTCTGTTTCAATTGAGCCCTTGAATAAAGGGCAGAGGTAGATTAAAGTACAGGTCAATAGTAGTTGGTTCAATCGGTCTAAGATTCCTGGTCGCAAAATATAAACTGCAAGATAGTGCACATTAACCATTTGTAGATTGATCACTTATGAGTCCAAGAAATAAGTCTGTTGCACAACTGTATCGTAAAGTTATGGCAAGTGGAGTATATTATATACATAAGGTTGATTTTCTGTTTGTACTCTCAACTCCATTGCTCCACATTCAGAGAATGCAAACATATAATCAGTCTGATAATCTCTGCACTAAATTTATATGTTGGACCAGAATAGAATAAGACTGTCAGAATAATTAAAAATATTCAAATAATTAGAATAGTAAGTAATATAACAAAAGGAATGATTTAAGCCTGAGTTCTTTCTTAAAGAATGCTATCGTACCTTGAGTAATACCACTGTTTTTAACTTCTGGTTCAACAACTTGTATCGTGTCATCTTCCAGATAAAAGTAAATCTTGCATTTTCTTATTCGGTACTGCTCTTCTCTTCTTTCATGAACACTTTCTTGAAAATAGGCTTTAAAACAAAGCACCTGTTGGACAATTCATATGGTTACTGACGTTTTCTGAATCTAAAGCCGCCAGATTGTGTTTTCCTTCATACTGAGACAGGGGCGTGTTGACAATCAGTGGCACACAATGAAATATTTTTGTTCTTTTTACAGCCATTTTCAGAATCAAATACACCTAATAGATAGGTTGTGGTGAGGTGTAAAACATCTTCCACACCAATCCAGTAACATGCAGATCTGGAAAAACAGTCAGAACGGATACAAGACACGGTTTAAACAAAAGGTACCTTTGGGGAAATTTGGGGTTCTTACATTTAAATTTGGGTAACGGGATTCTAAATTTGGGGTTCTTAAATTTGGGGGAACGGGATTCCTGACTAAGTATGGTAACTGTTTAAAATATAAGTTAACTTACAGAAACTTTTAATTCCGGAGCAAGTGAATTTTACTCAAGGTGAAGGGCAAGGAACCCAGAGGTAAAGGTCGGAGCAACCTCAGAAAACAGGTAAGTAATTATTGTTTATAAGTTTTCCATACAATAAGGAACAGAGCTAAAAGTAAAATCCAGTATTAGTGAAATTGACAGGGTAAGAAGTAAGTGATCACAGGGTGTAGATTCAAAGAAGATAAACCGCATGCTGATAACTGTTGTAACTAACCCATGTATTATGTATAGAAAGCACTACCTGTGTCCCTAAGCAAAGGACAGTGTCTGTCTCAAAACCTTGCCTTGGACTGGCTGTTAAGAGGAGAAATCTCCCACGCGAAGGTCAGGATTTGAAGTAGGAATTGAGACACAAGGGCACTTGGAGTGAAGGACATGGGTGGTGGAAATCGCGTAACCAAAAAGACCCTGTAGTGGCGAACGCAGGGTCGAAAAAGGGTTA
Organism: Scyliorhinus torazame; assembly: GCF_047496885.1. Lineage (NCBI taxonomy): Eukaryota > Metazoa > Chordata > Chondrichthyes > Carcharhiniformes > Scyliorhinidae > Scyliorhinus > Scyliorhinus torazame. Next base: position 75,210,540 of record NC_092714.1, on the reverse strand, counting down.
CTAACTTACAGGGGCTTTGCTGACAAGTACAGTGTTGTGGTGAGGAATAGAAGATCGATCCCCTCTGACCAAAAGTCCACGTTTTATGCGGCAATCCTTACGGGGACCCGTGAATTTTGTGTCACAACTCTGTTCGTCTATGTGGAACACCGTCTGAATAGCAGGTGGCCAGGGGGCCAATGGATCAGCCTTGTTAGGTGCAGGCGGTGGCCAAGCGGGAGGTGCTGGAAGGTGTCTGATTCGGGGTGATCCCCGGGCGTATACCCTACTAGGACATCGATAAGCCAAGCGTGAGGTGCCAGGAATAGTGGGGGGTACAGGGGCGAGGAGACCCACTGTGACCTTTCTATTTTCTGCACTAGACCCTATTCATTTTGGTCTCAAAATATGGGCAGCTTTATGGTGTGAAACTAATGAGAAAAGGGCTGTAACTGTTAAAACATATTTACTTGGGTTCTGTTAATAGAACAATAATATATTCTGAATATATATTGGTTTCCTCGCCAATTTTCTCCCTTTCAATCTCGACTTAACAATAACAACTTACATTTATAAATGTGCTTTTAATGCAAAAATAAATCTTAAGGTACTTCCGAGGCAAGTAAAAGAATGAGAGATCTGGACGAATAACCATGTTCCATGGGGCTGGACAATGGAGGGGGGCAAGTGACTGCACTGAAGGCTACACTTATGCTGAGAGGAATATAAGGAAGAAAATGGACTTCATGACTGTTTCACAATGTGTAGGTGCAAACATAATTGGAGGTAATCAAAAATGATTCATGTGGAGGCAGGGATTCTGTTGCTGTTGAAAACCCTTCAGTATTTCGCTCAATAGTAATTATTCACTATAAAGTGTTAGATTGTGTAATGTACATCAAAGGCATTGTAGGTACAGAGCAAGAAATTTCAGGGAAAGTTTCGTGAGGGCCACGAAGAATCCAGCACGAGTTTGTAGAACAGAAAGAACTTTATTTACAATAACATATATATATATATTTATATACATACACACACAACAGCAGCAGTAACTCCCTTGCTGCTCACTCCTCTCTAGCTGGTTCCATACTGGCCAGCTTTATATATGCAGGGACCTGCTAATGATTTCTCCGCCTCCCCTCATTGGGGAAGCTCATACTCACTAAGGATTGTGAAGCCCCCAGCCAGTGATAAGCAGGCAGGTTATAACATCCCTCCCCCCCAAAGTCCAAGGAATCCACCAAAGACACTGGCAAAGGAGGGCGTCGGACTCGTTTTGCCGCAGGCCGGACACCATTTGCACGAGACGCTGGATCGGGCAGCGTGTTACGAGACGGAGAACGGCGCTTCCGTGATGAACGACGTAACGGTTGTACATCCACGGCCCATGGGCCCGAGGATTCCCCCTCTGAGGCCTCCGGTGTCTCCATCTCGGAGTCGGAGTCCAAAGCCTCTGTCATCTCGGCGTCCCTATCTCCACATCGTTCTGCAACGACCTGTGCAGGCTTTGAGTGCGGCGCCAGAGGAAGATCGTTAGGAACACCCTCCACTGTATCTGGTCTCTGCGGCTGTAGAAGTGAGCTCCGGGGGCAGGGAATCTTTGGAAGAGGCGGGCTTCTGGACCGAACATGGTCGACATGCTTGTGCTGGAGACGGCCTTGGGCTTGCGCCTGGTAAGAAATCGGGCCCGTTCGTCGAAAGATAACGCCAGGGACCCACTGGGCACCACCAGCAAAATTCCGAATGAACACCGGGTCACCAGGTGCAAACTGCCGAATCGGCCGATGCCGAGAAAGGCCATGTCCCTGCCGTTCTTTAGTGCGGAGTACTTTTGCGCCAATATCTGGGAAAACCATGCTAAGGCAGGTGCGAAGTCTCCGGACCATTAGGAGTTCCGCAGGAGCTACCCCAGTCACCGCATGTGGAGTGGTCCTATATGAAAACAAAAAACGAGCCAGTCTCGTGTCCATAGACCCGGAAGACTGCTTCTTTAGGCCTTATTTGAATGTCTGCACTGCACGCTCCGCCAACCCATTGGAAGCCAGGTGGTATGGAGCGGTGCGGATATGGCAAACTCGCAAACTCCTCACTTGTGAACGTAGTGCCGTTGTCCGTGACGAGCACCTCGGGAAGGCTATGCGTACTGAAAGACAAACGCATCTTCTCAATCGTTGCGCAGATTGCCATTAGCCCCCAGCCAGTGCCTACCATCTTATGCACCTCTAACTATTTAGATTCGGCATCGATTAATAGAAGGAACATGGATCCTTGAAAAAGGCTGGCAAAATTTGCATGCAAGCGTGCCCAAGGCCGCCCTGGCAAATGCTCCTGGCAAATGGAGCAGTTTTGGGCCACCTTCTCAATGGCGGTGTCGAGGCCTGCCCACCAGACATAACTCCGGGCCAACATTTTCATTTTGGTCACACCCGGATGCCCATTGTGCTAGTCCTGTAGTATCAGGTCCTGTCCTTTTTCCAGGACGACCACACAAATCCCCCACAAGAGGATACCGTTTTCCACGCTAACTCTGACAGCTTGGAGGAAAATACCCGCAACTCGCCTGGAAGCTGTCTATTTTGCACACCATACAGGACTATGTGCCGAACCTTTGACAAGAATGGCTCCGTCTGGGTTGCCGAGACAGGCAAGGAGTCCATAAAATTTAGGGTTGCAACATTCTCACCGGTCATGGGAGTCGACATGGAGCCAGTCGACAAAGGCGATCGGCTCAGTGCATCTGGGTCCCTGGTTTATGCACCAGAGAATACTCATAGACAGCGAGCAACAAAGCCCAGCGCTGGATCTGTGCGGAAGCAATGGGCGGTCTTGGCTTATCCTCTCGGAAAAGTCCCAGCAGAGGCTTATGATCAGTCAAGATAGTGAAATGGCGGCCATATACATACTGGTGGAAGCGTTTCACACCAAAGACCACCGGCAGGCCCTCCTTCTCGATCTGCACGTAATTCTTTTCTGCTGCAGTCAATGTGCGGGAGGAGAAAGCTATCGGCCGCTCGGCCCCGTTCTCCATCTTGTGGGACAGGACGGCCCCAATACCTTATGGGGATGCATCACATGTGATGAGCAAAGGCTTCCCAGGATCATAGTGGGTTAGTAACCCCGACGACGACAATTGCTGTTTTATCCACTGGAAAGCGGTTTCGTGTGGCTGACCCCAAACCCAGGTGTGATTGTTCTTTAGCAGAAGGTGCAACGGGGCCAGCGTACTTGCCAGATTGGGGAGGGACTTCCCGTAATAATTTACGAGGCCGAGAAAAGAACGAAGATGCGAAGTGTCAGTTGGGGCGGGGGCCTGTTGAATTGGCGCATCTTCTCTGCGACGGGGTGCAAACCTTTGCGGTCCATCCGATAACCCAGGTAGACCACTTCCTTCGCCTGAAAGACGCACTTTGTACGACGTAAACGGACTCCAGGCTCTGAGACGCGTCTAAGGACAGCCTCCAAATTTTCCAAATGTTCCTGCTCCGCGTCCCTGTAATCAAAACGTAGTCTTAGTAGACAGCAGCAAACCTCTCAAGATGCCCTCCATGATGCGTTGAAAGATAGCGCGGGCAGAGGATACCCCAAAGGGCAATCGTGTATATTCATACAGGTCCTTGCGTGTATTAATAGTTATATATGGCCAGGAGGCAGGGTCCAGCTCCAACTGTGGGTAGGCGTGACTCATATCTAATTTTGTGAATGACAGTCCGCCTGCAAGCTTCACGTAGAGATCTTCTATGCGGGGCATTGGATATCGGTCGAGCCGGGAAGCCGTATTCACTGTAAGTTTATAGTCGCCGCACAAGCGAACTGTGGCATCTGGCTTCATTACAGGTACAATTGGCGCTGCCCAGTCAGCGAAACGGACGGGCCTGATAATACCCAAGGATTCCAAATGAGTGAGCTCCCCTTCTACCTTCTCGAGCAAAGCGTAAGGCACCGGACGCACCCGGAAATAGCGCAGCGTGACTCCTGGTTCAACCTGGATACAGGCTACGGCACCTTTTATCTTCCCCAAACCGGGCTGGAATACATCTGGGTACCGTCCTAGTACCTCCGTCAACCCTCCAGAACCTGTTTGAAGGATGTGCTGCCACTGCAGCCGCAAATGGTGCAACCAGTCCTGACCCAACAGGCTAGGCCCGTGTCCGCGCACCACAATAAGTTAGAAACACCCCTCTTGGCGTCCATAAACAACAGGGGTCATCGTAGTTCCAGCGATGTCCAATGGTTCCCCCGTGTAGGTTGCCAACCAGGCCTGTGTATCGGTTAATGTAAGGGTCTGTATACCCTGGGTAAGGGTCTGTATACCCTGTCTGACGTGGTCGAATGTCCTCTGGACGATCACGGAGACCGCTGCGCCAGTGTCCAACTCCATCTCAAGCGGGTGACCATTGACCCGTACTGTCACCTTAATGGGGGCCACACAGGGAGCTGCCACATAATGCAGCTGCAGGCAGTCGTCCTCCATCTCCACATCCTTGGGAGTAGTCCCCGCAGGTTCATCCAAATGGAAGGTACGGCCCCTGGGCTGGCCCCAGTTTCTGTCGGAACGACGGCGCCTCTTGCGCCCCCAGGACCGGTGTCCGCGACGGGGTCGGTGTCCACAAGTCTGACACTGACATGGCTCCACATCCATCGGTTCTCGATGAAGGCTTCCTTCGGGGAGGAAAGTCCGGCGGCCACTGGCGTTGATACGGACGCTGCCCCACCCAAGGTACGGCATGGGTGCGGGGAGACACTTTGGGACGGAAGCGGTTGCGCCCTAAAGCGTGCACCTCCATTCCCTGTAGCTCCTGCACTCCCGTTCTGCGCTCTCTCGGGACAATACTATCAGAATGGCCTGTTGAAAAGTCAACGTTGGCTCAGCTAACAACTTTCTCTGGGTGGCTGCATTGTTAATACTGCAAACTAAACGGTCGCGTAACATTTCTGACAATGTCTCACCATAGTCACAGTACTCCGCAATCCTACGTAGCCTGGATAGAAACTCTGCAAGGGATTCTCCTGGGGTCCTCTCAGCGGTATTAAACTGGTAACGCTGGACTATCGTGGACGGGGTTGGGTTAAAATGTTACCCCACTAAGGTCACAAGTTCATCAAACGTCTTGGTGTTCGGCGCAGCTGGGTATGTAAGGCTCCTTATCACTCCAAACGTATGAGGGCCGCAGGCGGTGAGCAAAATGACCACCTGGTGCTCGTTTTTGGTCATGTTGTTTGCCCGGAAATAGTAACGCAGCCGTTGTGCGTACTGGTTCCAATACTCCAGCGCAGCATCAAAGACATCCAAATGTCCATCAAGAGGCATGGTGTAACAGAAAAAAAACTTCCAACCTGTATCCATCAAAAATCCAGGGAGGTGGCTTCAGCAGCGTAGACAGCTATTCACTTTAACCCTCGTCACCAGTTTTGTGAGGGCCACAAAGAATCCAGCTCGAGTTTGTAGAACAGAAAGAAAATTTTGTTTACAATAACATATAAATATATATATATATATATATATATATATACAACAGCAGCAGCAACTCCCTTGCTGCTCACTCCTCTCTAGCTGGTTCCATACTGGCCAGCTTTATTTATGCAGGGACCTGCTAATGATTTCTCCGCCCCCCTTATTGGGGAAGCTCATACTCCCCTAAGGATTGTGAGATTGCCATTAGTCCCCAGCCAGTGGTAAGCAGGCAGGTTATAACAGAAAGTAATTCATGGAATGTACAAAATGATTTGAAGAGGTTTTTGAAAATGAGGAGCGAAATACCACGGTGCTAAGGTTTAGGCAGTAAAGTTTAATGGTACAGTGGAGTAATTATTGATGGCTCTGCCACTAATGTTACAACAAAGTGAATTGATGGGCAGCACGGTGGCGCAGTGGGTTAGCACTGCTGCCTCACGGCGCCAAGGTCCCAGTTTCGATCCCGGCTCGTGTGAATTTTTCACATTCTCCCCGTGTTTGCGTGGGCTTCGCCCCCACAACCCAAAGATATGCAGGCTAGGTGGATTGGCCACGCTAAATTGTCCCTTAATTGGAAAAAAAATTAATTGGGTACTCTAAATTTAAAAAAAAAAGTGAATTGAGAACTGAAGACAACTATAACAAAAAGAATAGAGGGTGAATGCTGTTAAGAAGAGAAAAAATTACAAAGACTAGAAAACGTTTCACAGATTGAGCTGTGTAATGGAATTTGATCGTTACAGACTATCCACACATGCATACTTTCAGCAAGAAGCACTTTATTTTAGATGTTTCACTTGGAACTAACATACTAAAGCATACCTGTTTGTCAAAGACAACCCACGCTGGTGCATCACTACCCTGTCCCTTTGGGAATACACTGAACTTAGGTTTCAGCTTCTGACCAAGCAGTGGTTCGCCGCCAATGCCTGGTTTTTCCTCTCCCACCATGGTAGGGACATCATTTGGGAAGTCAAAGTGATGAGATTTATGAAATTTTTCCTTTCCTAACTATAATAAGGAAACAAACAACTATTAGCATTGGAAAAAAATCAACACAGGTTTCACTTTCACTTTGAATTCTAAAATAAACACTATTGGGTGACATTTTAACTCAGTCAAAACCCATTTAACTTACATAGAATTCAAATCAAAAATTCAGCTGGTTCTTTGAGGTCCTTTCAGGAAAGAAACACACACAGTATCTTATTCAGTATGTCTGTATATGGCTGCAGTCCAACAATAATTTACTTGACATTTAGCTGGCTTCTGAAGAATCCGATCAAGCCACCCCATTCTATAAAACTGCCTGTCATCTGTCATGTTCAAAAACTGCCATCTCCTAAGGGCAATGAGGGATAGGCAATAAATGCTTACTTTGACTCCCATATCGTGAGTTCCAGATCGTGGGAATCAATTTTAAGAAGTATGCACCTCACCTGTCCAGCATTAGGATTGCCAAGATTTTATTTCCTGAACAATTTCCCCCTTCTTTGTGCTGGTGGATAATTTTGATCTATGCACCTTGTTATTCATCAACCGTCCAAAACACAATCTTTCACATTTTACCCTCTCACAAAAACTTCCAGAATTTTCAAAACTTTCATCAGATCTCCATCATCTTTCTCTGTTCTGGTGGGAAAACTAATTTCCCCCCCATTTTTCAACATATTACTTCTGATAGCATTCTTCTGAACCTTTGTAACCCTTTATAATGTTCTGTAAACAATGGCAGAATCTTGTGGAGGTGACATGGTCTCAGCAGCTGGTTGGAGAGCCAGTGAGACCACCGATCGCCTCTTTCAGGAAAGTCCCATTACATCTTGTGCCACTCTGGCGCTTGACAGGCGAGCAGCAGGCCTTCCCTGAGATCAAGACTCCATGGCCCGAAATGCTGACCGCTGAGAGCTGCCAGCCAATCAGAGACTGGTAGCTGTTATGTACTCAGCAATGCCACTGGGGAGTTGGTGGATGCTGCTGGTACCACACCCACTTGAGGCTTCAGATTGAGGAGGGGGACAGGCTTAGGTGGGTTATGACAGGCAGGGGATTGGACAGCGTAGGTTGCGGGAGAGGGGGCTCGGCAGCAAGGGGATAGAGGTGATTCTCAGCAGGCTCTCTGCTTCCCCATGTCAGAATCAGGATCTAACTGCCCTTGAATGAGGAGAAAAACTGCCCCCCCCCTCCCCAAGGAGTCCACAAGCAAACATGCCAGGGTTTGTTTGTTGTGTTTCCTGAATGGTGAACCCTCCACACGCTGTTGGGTTCATACCAGTGGCAGCAAATCTTTAAGTGGGCATTAACTGCCCACATTCGTGACTGGTCTGGGCCTTGGGTGAATCCCAGTGAAGTTGGAAGTGTAGAATTGTGATTCATGTTGAAAATGTTTTAAGTGCGGTACAGCTGTAAGACCTTACAGGCTTCAAAGTTGGTGCCCCCATTCACTGCAAAAAAATGGATTTCCCACGCTTGCTGCTTTTGATAGACTTTGCAAAATGGCAGCAGCGCACTTCTGGAGGGGCACGGGTCTGCTGATTTGATTTACTCAGCGATGTAGAGTTGTGAGTAGTGAGTCAGGTAAATTAACTGCACATTTACTGTTTAAGGATTTGGACAGTCGCCAGATTCCCGAGATTGAGCAAGTTAATATTCTTCATTTCAACCCAGAGTTGGGAATCGAGATTAGTGCTGGGTTTCATACAAATTTTTTTAAGGGGCTTCTTGGACTGGCTGTAGCCTGGAAGATAAAAAGATTTATCTCACCATTGCAGGTTATAGACTCTGTGTGCTGAAGTTAGACTTCCAAAGGACATTTAATGGTGCCTTCTGTCTCAGTAAAACAGTTCCCTTCAGCTTCTAGACTCTTCTGTCTTGAGCTTTTCTGACAGATTTTCTCAGCATTGGTAACTTCAGTTAGGAGCTTCTATCAGTTCAAAATCTGTGGAATATTTTCTTTTTCTTAGTTTTTCAGCATTCTTGTATGATTGAGGGTTTTTGATCCCAAGCTGACATGACGTAGTAATGGTGTTGGTTATAGAACTTGGCTGTTAAGGGAGTCTTCGAAGTCTTCTGTATGTTCACAGCAAGTTTTTACTAACTATTTGTAACTACATATGTACAATGAAAACTACACGAAAGGATCTATCTCCGTGTCTAGGTCTCAACACATCTCTTGTATACAGCAGGAGTTATCGGTCACATTAAAAGATTAACAAGGAGGCAGCACGGTGGCACAGTGGTTAGCACAGCTGCATCACGGCGCCAAGGTGTCAGGTTCGATCCCGGCTCTGGGTCACTGTCCGTGTGGAGTTTGCACATTCTCCCCATGTTTGCATGGGTTTCGCCCCCACAATCCAAAGATGTGCAGGGTAGGTGGATTGGCCTCGCTACATTGCCCCTTAATTGGAAAAAATGAATTGGGTACTCTAAAAAATTTTTAAAAAAGATTAACAAGGGTTATCTTTTCAGTACATTAAAGTATTAGTTACCTACTATATAACATGTTAGTCATATTGCTTTTAGTTTGTTTGTTACAGTTAGGTTTAAAACTTGAAATCTTGTGAGGTTCCTTTAAGTCTGTCACTGGACAGACTGTTACGGGGATCATAACAGTGTTCCCATGCATATGCTGTCCTTGTCCTTCCAGGTCGTAACAGCCGCGGGTTTGGAAGATGCTGTTGAAGGACATCCATGCTGCCCGCTCCATGGTCTGGAAATGCTTCTTAAAAGATGGCATTACAAAATGGGGCAAAGCATCCTAACTGTGCAGTGGCCAATGATTTGAATAGGCTCAGCATTTCTTTTGACTTTATGTTTTATAATCCAAGAAAGAAACCTGGAATGTTATATCGATGTGATGTTTTGTTTATTTGAATTCCCAAATTTATCTGCTCCTCTGCCTCTTCTAAAGGTTTAGGGCTTGGTCTATATATCCTCCTTTTTTTCTTCCTCGCAGAATGCACCCATCACATTTCTCTCTATTAAAATTCATGACATGTACTAAATTAACATATCTATAAACTTCTGAAGTTACCTGGTCCAGGAAAAATAACACCTAAACAGAGACTATGATCTCTGAGTGTTACACTCCTCCATGGCAATGTGGTAGGGAGAGGGGCCCTTCCTCAGTTCTAATTTCTCTTTAAAATGAGTGGATGGACATGGGTTGTGGCTTAGAACTCTAAAGAGGGAAAGTTTAATTTTTTTCTTGTAAGCTTGTCAAAAGGCCGTGGGCGCGATTTAATAGGGAAAAAGGAATCCCGTTTTGAACCCGTTTGGTGGGGTGTTTCTCGAAGCCTGCAGCGCCGAGAACAACCCCGCTAATAAACGGGATTCTGCTTCTTTTCTGGGTCGCTGTGAGGAATGTCCCGCCGAGGCCACACTTATACTCATTTCCTGAACTGGAGTCGCAATCTCTCGACCTCCCCACCGCTGCCTCTGGACCTCTCCAATGACCCAACTTATCAATTAGGGGGTCCTCAAGGCCCCCTGCACCCCATCTCAAATGGGCAGGGCATTCCAAATCCCATCAGATCCTTCCCAATGACCTGCGGGAGACACACCTCCAACCTGAGCGGCAACACATTAACTAAAATCTTTGCGTCCATGTTCAACAACGAGATTGGTTGATATGACCAACATTCCACGGGGCCCCTATATTCCTTCACAAGGAGTGAAATGGAGGCCTGGCTATTGTTTCTGGGAGCACTCCCCAAGCCACCGCATCCTCAAATGCTTCCATCAGCAGCGAGACCAACCTGTCCATTAACTTTTTATGAAACTCCACCAAGAATCCATCCGGCCCATTGCCTTTCCCTTCTGCATATTCCCAATTGTATTCCTAACTGCCTCTGCCCTCAGTGGCTCATCCAATCCCTCCCAATCATTCTCCACCCTTGGACACTTCAACCCCTCCAAAAAAATCAACCATATCTGTCTTTTTAAAAATAAATTTAGAGTACCCAATTATTTCTTTGCAATTAAGGGGCAATTTAGCATGGCAAATCCACCTAACCTGCACATCTTTGGGTTGTGGGGGTGAAACCCACGCAGCCACGGGGAGAATGTACAAAGTGCTCACAGACAGTGACCTGGGGCCCAGATGGAACCAGGATCCTCAGCGCCATAGGCAGCAGTGCTAACCATTGCGCCACAGTGCTGCCCCGATTGTGTCTGTCTGAATCATCCTCCAGAGGTTCCAAGCTTTACACATTTTGTAAAACCCCTCAAGCACTCTATTCACATTCTCCAGGGCCTAAGCCAACTCATCCCTCTGATCTGATATCCGCCAATTCACCTTATAGAGATCTTTAAGTAATGACTAGCTCTCTATTTTTCATTCATCTTTCTCAACCAATGTCTAGTGCCTTTGACATTGTCAACTACAACACTCCTCTTCCAAATCTCCTCTTCCATCCACTACTTGGATTCTGCTTTTACATCATTTGAGACAGATAATGTAATGTCCCCACAGCTCCCTAAGTGAGATCAACTAAGTCAACACAGACCATGGATTGAATCAGTGAACTTTTTGCTCTATGTGGCCCAGACATTTTCTCCTTAACTGCGGCTTTAGTCTAGGTAAGATTAAACATCCTGCTCTATGATGGTTCAACTGGAATTGCAGGCTAAAAATAAGGAGAAAATCTGACTCTATCAGCTTCCAGGATAGATAGAGATCATTCATACATCAGACGGGGTACCCATGCAAGTAACAATATATTTTGAGCACATGTGGCTGGCTTTCTTGTCACAGGAGGAGGGACTGTACAGGGAAAGGCAAAGGCTACATGTAGAATTTGACTTGCTGACTACAGGCACTGCAGAGGCACAATGGAGGAAGGCACAGGGTGTACAGTACGAATATGGGGAGAAGGCGAGCAGGTTGCTGGCACACCAATTGAGGAAAAGGGGAGCAGCGAGGGAAATAGGGGGAGTGAGGGATGAGGAAGGAGAGATGGAGCGGGGAGCGGAGAGAGTGAATGGAGTGTTCAAGACATTTTATAAAAAATTATATGAAGCTCAACCCCCGGATGGGAGGGAGAGAATGATGGGCTTCTTGGATCGGCTGGAATTTCCCAAGGTGGAAGAGCAGGAAAGGGTGGGACTGGGAGCACAGATCGAGGTAGAAGAAGTGGTGAAAGGAATTAGGAGCATGCAGGCGGGAAAGGCCCCGGGACCGGATGGATTCCCAGTCGAATTTTATAGAAAATATGTGGACTTGCTCGCCCCGGTATTGACGAGGACCTTTAATGAGGCAAAGGAAAGGGGACAACTGCCCCCGACTATGTTTGAAGCAACGATATCGCTTCTCTTAAAGAAGGAAAAGGACCCGCTACAATGCGGGTCCTATAGACCTATTTCCCTCCTAAATGTAGATGCCAAGATCCTGGCCAAGGTAATGGCAATGAGAATAGAGGAATGTGTCCCGGGGGTGGTCCACGAGGACCAAACTGGGTTTGTGAAGGGGAGACAGCTGAACACGAATATACGGAGGCTGTTAGGGGTAATGATGATGCCCCCACCAGAGGGGGAAACGGAGATAGTAGTGGCGATGGATGCCGAGAAAGCATTTGATAGAGTGGAGTGGGATTATTTGTGGGAGGTGTTGAGGAGATTTGGTTTTGGAGAGGGGTATGTTAGATGGGTGCAGCTGTTGTATAGGGCCCCGATGGCGAGCGTGGTTACGAATGGACGGGGATCTGCATATTTTCGGCTCCATAGAGGGACAAGGCAGGGATGTCCTCTGTCCCCATTATTGTTTGCGCTGGCGATTGAGCCCCTGGCGATAGCGTTGAGGGGTTCCAAGAAGTGGAGGGGAGTACTTAGAGGAGAAGAACACCGGGTATCTTTGTATGCGGACGATTTGCTACTATACGTGGCAGACCCGGCGGAGGGGATGCCAGAAATAATGCAGATACTTGGGGAGTTTGGGGATTTTTCAGGGTATAAATTGAACATGGGGAAAAGTGAGTTGTTTGTGGTGCATCCAGGGGAGCAGAGTGGAGAAATAGAGGACCTACCGTTGGGGAAGGTAACAAGGGACTTTCGTTACCTGGGGATCCAGATAGCCAAGAATTGGGGCACATTGCATAGGTTAAATTTAACGCGGTTGGTGGAACAAATGGAGGAGGATTTTAAGAGATGGGATATGGTATCCCTGTCACTGGCAGGGAGGGTGCAGGCGGTTAAGATGGTGGTCCTCCCGAGATTCCTCTTTGTGTTTCAGTGCCTCCCGGTGGTGATCACGAAGACTTTTTTAAAAAGGATTGAAAAGTGCATCATGGGTTTTGTGTGGGCCGGGAAGACCCCGAGAGTGAGGAAGGGATTCTTACAGCGTAGCAGGGATAGGGGGGGCTGGCACTACCGAGCCTAAGTGAGTATTATTGGGCCGCTAATATTTCAATGGTGAGTAAGTGGATGGGAGAGGAGGAGGGAGTGGCGTGGAAGAGATTAGAGAGGGCGTCCTGTAGGGGGACTAGCCTACAGGCTATGGTGACAGCCCCATTGCCGTTCTCACCGAGGAACTACACCACAAGCCCGGTGGTGGTGGCTACACTGAAGATTTGGGGACAGTGGAGACGGCATAGGGGAAAGACTGGAGCCTTGGGGGGGTCCCCGATAAGAAACAACCATTGGTTTGCCCCGGGGGGAATGGATGGGGGATATGGAATGTGGCAAAGAGCAGGAATAACGCAACTGAAAGATCTGTTTGTGAATGGGAAGTTCGCGAGTCTGGGAGCGCTGACCGAGAAATATGGGTTGCCCCAAGGGAATGCATTCAGGTATATGCAACTGAGGGCTTTTGCGAGGCAACAGGTGAGGGAATTCCCGCAGCTCCCGACACGGATCTATTAAAAAGAGGTGCAGGACAGAGTGATCTCAAAGACATGGGTGGGGGATGGTAAGGTGTCAGATATATATAGGGAAATGAGGGACGAAGGGGAGACTATGGTCGATGAACTAAAAGGGAAATGGGAAGAAGAGCTGGGGGAGGAGATCGAGGAGGGGCTGTGGGCAGATGCCCTAAGCAGGGTAAACTCGTCGTCCTCGTGTGCCAGGCTAAGCCTGATTCAGTTTAAGGTATTACACAGGGCGCATATGACTGGAGCACAGCTCAGTAAATTTTTTGGGGTGGAGGATAGGTGTGCGAGGTGCTCGAGAAGCCCGGCGAATCATACCCATATGTTTTGGTCATGCCCGGCACTACAGGGGTTTTGGATGGGGGTGACAAAGGTGCTTTCAAAAGTAGTGGGGGTCCGGGTCGAACCAAGCTGGGGGTGGCTATATTTGGGGTTGCACAAGAGCCGGGAGTGCAGGAGGCGAGAGAGGCCGAATTTTTGGCCTTTGCGTCCCTAGTAGCCCGGCGCAGGATATTGTTAATATGGAAAGAAGCCAAGCCCCCGGGGGTGGAGACCTGGATAAATGACATGGCAGGGTTTATAAAGCTAGAGCGGATTAAGTTCGTTCTAAGGGGGTCGGCTCAAGGGTTCACCAGGCGGTGGCAACCGTTCGTCGAATACCTCGCAGAAAGATAGATGGAATGGAAAAAAGAAGGCAGCAGCAGCAGCCCAGGATCGGGGGGGGGGGAGGAGGAGGAATCAGAAGGACTCTCAGGGTTGTTAATATATACTGTATAATATGTATAGGTCGTTGCGACAGATAATTATATATTGGTCTGTTAAATTATATTTTTGGAGAGTGTTACTTGTGATAAGGCAGTTGCCAATTAGGGTTAGTTTTCATTTTTGTTATTTATTATTTATTCATTTTTTGTTTATAAAATAGGTCATTGTTATTTGTGTTGTTATAATATTGTGTAAAGGATGCACAATGTACTGTGTTGGTTGACCAAAAATTTTCAATAAAATATTTATTTTTTAAAAAAGTTCTTGCAGCAACCGCTCCCGTTCCTTACTCTCCTGCTTCCCTTTATGTGCCCTTATTGATATCAGCTCCCCTCTAACCACCGCCTTCAGCGCCTCCCAGACCACTCCCACCTGGACCTCCCCATTATCATTGAGTTCCAAGTACTTTTCAATGCACCCCCTCACCCTTAGACACACCCCCTCATCTGCCATTAGTCCCATGTCCATTCTCCAGGGTGGGCGCCCTCCTGTTTCCTCCCCTATCTCCAAGTCTACCCAGTGTGGAACGTGATCCGAAATGGCTATAGCCGTATACTCCGTTCCCCTCACCTTCGGGATCAACGCCCTTCCCAGCACAAAAAAGTCTATTCGCGAGTAGACTTTATGGACATAGGAGAAAAACGAGAACTGCTTACTCCTAGGTCTGCTAAATCTCCACGGGTCTGCACCTCCCATCTGCTCCATAAAATCTTTAAGTACCTTGGCTGCTGCCGGCCTCCTTCCAGTCCTGGACTTCGACCCATCCAGCCCTGGTTCCAACACCGTATTAAAATCTCCCCCCATTATCAGCTTTCCCATCTCTAGGTCCGGAATGCGTCCTAGCATCCGCCTCATAAAATTGGCATCATCCCAGTTCGGGGCATATACGTTTACCAAAACCACCGTCTCCCCCTGTAGTTTGCCACTCACCATCACGTATCTGCCCCCGTTATCCGCCACTATAGTCTTTGCCTCGAACATTACCCGCTTCCCCACTAATATAGCCACCCCCCCTGTTTTTCGCATCTAGCCCCGAATGGAACACCTGCCCCACCCATCCTATGCGTAGCCTAACCTGGTCTATCAGTTTCAGGTGCGTTTCCTGTAACATAACCACATCTGCCTTAGGTTTCTTAAGGTGTGCGAGTACCCGTGCCCTCTTTATCGGCCCGTTCAGCCCTCTCACGTTCCACGTGATCAGCCGGGTTGCGGGGCTTCCTACCGCCCCCCCCCCCCCCCCCCCCCCCCCCCGCCCCCCCCTTGTCGATTAGCCATCCCCTTTTTCCAGCTCCTCACCCGGTTCCCACGCAGCTGTATCTCCCCCAGGCGGTGCCCCCCCGCCCATCCCCTCCCATACCAGCTCCCCCCTCTCCCCAGCAGCAGCAACCGAGTAATTCCCCCCTCCCACCCCCCCCCCGCTAGATCCCCCGCTAGCGTAATTACTCCCCCCATGTTGCTCCCGAAAGTCAGCAAACTCTGGCCAACCTCGGCTTCCCCCGTGACCTCGGCTCGCACCGTGCGACGCCCCCTCCTTCCTGCTTCTCTATTCCCGCCATGATTATCATAGCGCGGGAACCAAGCCCGCGCTTCTCCCTTGGCCCCGCCCCAATGGCCAACGCCCCATCTCCTCCACCACCCCTCCTCACCACCTGTGGAAGAGAGAAAAGTTACCACATCGCAGGATTAGTACATAAAACTCCTCTTTCCCCCCTTTTTAACCCCCTTCTTCGCCCCCCACATTCGCCCCACCACTTTGTTCAAACGTTCTTTTTAATAACCCGCTCATTCCAGTTTTTCTTCCACAATAAAAGTCCACGCTTCATCCGCTGTCTCAAAGTAGTGGTGCTTTCCTCGATATGTGACCCACAGTCTTGCCGGTTGCAGCATTCCAAATTTTATCTTCTTTTTATGAAGCACCGCCTTGGCCCGATTAAAGCTCGCCCTCCTTCTCGCCACCTTCGCACTCCAGTCTTGATAAACGCGGATCACCGTGTTCTCCCATTTACTGCTCCGAATTTTCTTTGCCCATCTAAGGACCATTTCTCTATCCTTAAGATGGAGGAATCTCACCACTATGGCTCTGGGAATTTCTCCTGCTCTCGGTCCTCGCGCCATCACTCGGTATGCTCCCTCCACCTCCAACGGACCCGCCGGGGCCTCCGCTCCCATTAACGAGTGCAGCATCGTGCTCACATATGCCCCGACGTCCGCTCCCTCCACACATTCAGGAAGACCAAGAATCCTCAGGTTGTTCCTCCTTGCATTGTTCTCCAGTGCCTCCAACCTTTCCACACATCGTTTCTGATGTGCCTCATGCATCTCCGTCTTCACCACCAGGCCCTGTATGTCATCCTCATTCTCGGCTGCCTTTGCCTTCACGACCCGAAGCTCCCGCTCCTGGGTCTTTTGTTCCTCCTTTAGCCCTTCGATCGCCTGTAGTATCGGGGCCAACAGCTCTTTCTTCATTTCCTTTTTGAGCTCTTCCACACAGCATTTCAAGAACTCTTGTTGTTCAGGGCCCCATGTTAAACTGCCACCTTCCGACGCCATCTTGGTTTTTGCTTGCCTTCCTTGCCGCTGTTCTAAAGGATCCACTGCAATCCGGCCACTTTCTCCTCCTTTTTTCATCCGTATCCAGGGGGGATTCCCTTCTGGTTTACCGCACAGTGTTTTTAGCCGTCAAAATTGCCGTTGGGGCTCCTATCAAGAGTCCAAAAGTCCGTTTCACCGGGAGCTGCCGAAACGTGCGACTCAGCTGGTCATCGCCGCACCCGGAAGTGACAGTGAACATCTTAACAACCATTAATTCAAATACAACCCCCAAAGACTACAACACTAAGTAAACCTTTAAGCTTTCTTTTTTAACATCCATAAGACTTGAAACACCTTTTACCAGAAGCAGATCAGGTTAAAGTCACTACTGTTATTAGTTTTAAACACCAGAATCGATTTACAGTCTTTAGATTGGAGAGAAAGATTCATACACCTTCTGGCTGTGACTGCAGCTATCCAGCTCTGAAAACTAAATTAAAACACACCCTGCAGCAAACAGCCTAAAATGAAAGTAAAAAGCTGACAGACAGCCCAGCTCCACACACTCTCTGACATCACTACAGTAATAAACACCCATTTCTTAAAGGTACTCACACTACAGATATTTATACATACCCATTTATAAACACTCATTTTTTAAAGGCACTCTTACATGACACCTCCCCCCAAGAAAAACAAATAAGCCATCAACTTCAAGATGGTTTCATTTTTCACCTTTTCACTATCCTTTAAGAAATCATAGATTATCATAGAATTTACAGTGCAGAAGGAGGTCATTCGGCCCATCGAGTCTGCACCGGCTCTTGGAAAGAGCACCCTACCCAAGGTCAACACCTCCACCCTATCCCCATAACCCAGTAACCCCACCCAACACAGAATTTACAGTGCAGAAGGAGGCCATTCGGCCCATAGAGTCTGCACCGGCTCTTGGAAAGAGCACCCTACCCAAGGTCAACACCTCCACCCTATCCTCATAACCCAGTAACCCCACCCAACACTTAAGGGCAATTTTGGACACTAAGGGCAATTTATCATGGCCAATCCACCTCACCTGCACATCTTTGGACTGTGGGAGGAAACTGGAGCACCCGGAGGAAACCCACGCACACACGGGGAGGATGTGCAGACTCTGCACAGGCAGTGACCCAAGCCGGAATCGAACCTGGGACCCTGGAGCTGTGAAGCAAGTGTGCTAGCCACAATGCTACTGTGCTGCCCACAGTAAATATACTTTTTCGGTTCAAAAAAACAACACGCGCAAACAGGTATAATAATATAGTCCTTTTTTTTTTGTTTTCCTTCCTCCAACTGAAATCCTTCTCGATTGACAGTCTTTTTGAACAAGAAGGTGTCTGCACGATCCGTCCATTTCTCTACGCCTTGGCATTTCTCTTTAAAGTCAGATACTTTAGTTCAATCTGATCACAGAGTCCCTTGCAATTCTCCAACACAGGAGCATTGGTTATCACAGTTTTCAGGCAGTCAAATGCCTGTTGACACTCCGCTGACCACTGGAATTTGTTACGCTTCTTCAGCAAGTCCAGCAGTGGAGCAGTCACGCTACACAACTTTTGCACAAATGTTCGATCAAATCCACGCATGCCAAGAACTCGCATTATTTCCCTTCGTCTTGAGGTTATCGGATACTCCTCAATAACTGTTGGTTCCACATCCCATGTGACCATTCGATCCTGTCTGATTGTATGGCCAAGGAAAGTGAGTTTGGGCCTTTCCAAATTCACTTTTGGCTAGGTTTATCACCAAACCTGCCTCCTGAAGTCGATCAAATAACTCCATCAGATGTTTTAAATGTTCTTTCCATGTCTGGCTGAAAATTACCAGATCGTCGATGTATACCGCACAATTGAATAATCCTGAAACAACTTTGTTAGTTTTTTTTTTTACAAATATATTTATTCAAATTTTTCAACAAATTTTCAACAAACCGCCCCCCCCAACAAAAATAAAGAAACAAGAACACAACAATCAGAAATTATACATTGGATTTCCCCCATGGACAATAACCCCCCATATAACAATTAAAAACACAAATAGGGGGGAAAAAAACACCTTCACCCAAACGCCACCCCAAGAGAAACCCCCCCTCTTGGGCTGCTGCTGCTGCTGACCTCCTCCTAACGCTCCACGAGATAGTCTAGGAACGGTTGCCACCGCCTGAGGAACACTTGCACAGACCCTTGCAAGGCAAACTTTATCCTCTCCAGCTTGATGAACCCTGCCATGTCACTGATCCAAGCTTCCACACTCGGGGGCTTCGCATCCTTCCAGATCCAAGCTTCCACACTGGGGGGCTTTGCATCCTTCCAGAGTAGCAAAATCCTCTGCCGGGCTACCAGGGACACAAAGGCCAGAATACCGGCCTCTTTCGCCTCCTGCACTCCCGGCTCGTCCGATACCCCAAATAATGCCAATCCCCAGCTCGGCTTGACCCAGGCGTTCACCACCAAGGACATAGTTCTCGCAAAACCCCTCCAAAACCCATCCAGCGCCGGGCATGACCAGAACATATGGACGTGATTTGCCGGGCTCCCGGAGCACCTCCCACATCTGTCTTCCACCCCAAAGAACCTACTCAACCTCGCCCCTGTCATGTGCGCTCTGTGAGTAACTTTGAAGTATATTAGGCTGAGCCAGGCGCAAGAGGAGGAAGAATTAACCCTACTCAGGGCATCAGCCCACAGACCCTCATCTATCTCCTCCCCAAGCTCCTCCTCCCCCCACTTGCCCTTTAACTTCTCCACCGAGGCCTCCTCCTCTTCCTTCAGCTCCTGGTAAATCGCCGAAACCTTGCCTTCACCGAACCATACATCCGAAATGACCCTGTCCTGAATCCCACGTACCTCGGGAATTCCCTCACCTGCCGCCCCCCAAACTTCTCCTCCAGCGCCCTTAGGCTCGCAAACGTCCCATCGATGAACAGGTCCCCCATTCTTCTAATCCCTGCCCGATGCCAGCTCCGAAACCCCCCATCCATCCTTCCCGGGACGAACCGATGATTCTCCCGAATCGGGGACCAAACCAAGGCTCCCACCTCGCCCCTGTGTCGCCTCCACTGCCCCCAGATCTTCAGCGTCGCCGCCACCACCGGACCCGTGGTGTACCTTGTCGGTGAGAGCGGCAGCGGTGCCGTCACCAGCGCCCTCAGGCTCGTGCCCACACAGGACGACATCTCTAGCCTCTTCCACGCCGCCCCCTCTCCCTCCAGCACCCACTTATGGATCATCGCCACATTGGCTGCCCAATAATAGCCACACAAATTTGGCAGCGCCAGCCCCCCCCCCACCCCGTCCCTGCTATGCTCCAGAAACACTCTCTTCACCCTCGGGGTCTTATTCGCCCACACAAATCCCATGATGCTCCTGCTCACCCGTTTGAAAAAGGCCTTGGGGATCATAATGGGAAGGCACTGGAACACAAAGAGAAACCTCGGGAGGACCGTCATTTTGACCGACTGCACCCTACCCGCTAGTGAGAGTGGCAGCATATCCCATCTTCTAAAATCCTCCTCCATCTGCTTCACCAACCGCAAATTGAGCTTGTGCAGGGCCCCCCAGCTACTTGGATCCCTAGGTACAGAAAGCTCCTTTCCGCCCTCTCCAGCGGTAGCTCATCTATCCCCCTTACCTGGTCCCCTGAGTGCACCACAAAGAGCTCGCTCTTCCCTACATTGAGTTTATACCCCGAAAAGTCCCCAAACTCCCTAAGGATCTGCATGACCTCCGCCATCCCCTCCACTGGATCTGCCACATACAACAACAGGTCATCAGCATACAACGACACCCAGTGTTCCTCTCCCCCCCGGACCAGTCCCCTCCATTTCCTGGACTCCCTCAGTGCTTGGCCAACGGCTCAATTGCCGACCTGTAAAACCAATCTAAAGTCCATCTACACTATTCCATTACCATCCATATGTTTATCCAATGACCATTTAAATGCTCTTAATGTTGGCGAGTCCACTACTGTTGCAGGCAGGGCATTCCACGTCATTACTACTCTGAATAAAGAACATACCTCTGACATCTGTCCTATATCCATCTCCCCTCAATTTAAAGCTATGTCGCCTCATGCTAGCCATCACCATCTGAGGAAAGAGGCTCTCACTGTCCACCCTATCTAATCCTCTGATCATCTTGTATGCCTCTATTAAGTCACCTCTGAACATTCTTATAACGAAAACAGCCTCAAGTTCCTCAGCCTTTCCTCATACGATCATACGATCCACATTGCAATGGATCCTTGTCCCACTTCAAGATCAAGGAAATCAGCACCCTGGACATTGTCGGGGGCAAGGTCCCCCCCTCCCTCGCCTTATTAAAAGTCCTCACTAGCAACGGGACCAGCAGGTCCACGTATTTCCTGCAGAATTCAACCGGGAACCCATCAGCCCTGGGGCCTTCCCCGTTTGCATGCTCCCCAATCCTTTGACCAGCTCCTCCAGCCCAATCGGCGCCCCCAAACCAGCCACCTCCTCCTCCTCCACCCTCGGGAACCTCAGCTGATCTAGGAATCGGCGCATCCCCTCCTCCCCTGCTGGGGGGGCTCAGACCTGTACAGATCCCCATAGAAGTCTCTAATTACCTTGTTTATTCTCACCGCACTCCGCACCGTATTCCCCCCTCTATCCTTAACTCCACCGATCTCCCTCGCTGCCTCCCTCTTACGAAGCTGATATGCCAGCATCTGACTCACCTTCTCCCCATACTCATACGTTGCCCCCTGCGCTTTCCTCCACTGTGCCTCTGCTTTCCCCGTGGTCAACAAGTCGAATTCCGTCTGGAGGTTCCGTCGCTCCCTAAGTAGGGGCTACTCCTCGGGGGCCTCTGCATACCTCCTGTCTACCCTTAGAATCTCCCCCACCAACCTCTCCCTCCCCTCGCTCTCCTCCCTGCGGGCCCTAATGGGGATTAGCTCTCCCCTGACCACCGCCTTCAACGCCTCCCACACTACCCCCACCTGCACCTCCCCGTTGTCGTTGGCCTCCAAATATCTTTCAATACACCCCCGCACCCGCCCGCACACACCCTCATCCGCCAACAGTCCCACATTGAGGCGCCACAGTGGGCGCCGGTCCCTCTCCTCCCCCAACCCCAGCTCCACCCAATGCGGGACGTGGTCCGAGATGGCTATGGCTGAATATTCCATTCCCTCCACTTTCTGGATTAGCGCCCTACTCAAAATGAAAAAAATCTATCCGGGAATAGGCTATAATGACGTGGGAAAAGAAGGAAAATTCCCTGGCCAGCGGCCTGGCAAACCTCCATGGATCCACTCCCCCCATCTAGTCCATAAACCCCCTGAGCACCTTGGCCGCAGCCGGCCTCTTACCCGTCCTGGAGGTCCAGTGCTGGGTCCGGCACCGTGTTGAAGGCCCCCCCCCCCCCCCGGCCGCATTATCAAGCATCCTACCTCCAGATCCGGAACCGACCGAACATGCGTTTCATAAATCCGGCATCATCCCAATTCGGGGCATATACGTTCACCAGTACCACCCACACCCTCTGCAACCTACCACTCACCATCACATATCGACCTCCATTATCCACTACAATATTCAGTGCCTCGAACGACACCCGCTTCATCACCAGTATTGCAACCACTCTGTTCTTCGCATCCAGCCCTGAATGAAAGATCTGCCCTACCCATCCCTTTCTCAACCTAACCTGATCTGCCACCTTCAGATGTGTCTCCTGGAGCATAACCACGTCTGCCTTCAGTCCCTTTACGTGCACAAACACCCGGGCCCTCTTGACCAGCCCGTTCAGGCCCCTCACATTCCAAGTTATCAGCCGGATCGGAGGGCTACTCCTCCTCCTCCTCCTCCTCCCCCCCCCCCCCCCCCCCCCCTCCCACCGACTAGCCATCTCCTTTTCTGGGCCAGCCACGTGCCCGTGCCTCCCGCACCCTCCAGTCCCCCAGGCGGTGGACCCCAGCCCCGACTACCTCTCCTACTTCCAGTTCCCTTTTGGCCAATGCAGCAGCAACTCAGTTCCCCCCCTGCCCCCTCCCCCCGCTAGATCCTCATCTAGCCATTTTGCTCCCCCCATGACACTCCCGTAAGTCAGCTGACTCCTGCTGACCCCGGCCTCTCCCGCCATTCCATCGACCCCCCAGTGTGAGAATCCCCCCACCCCTTGGCAGTCAGTGTGCACTCCTCTCCAGCACCGCACTTCCGCCCCCCCCCCCCACCCGCCCCTGCCCCCATCCTTCCCTAACGCTGGAAAAAGCCCGCGCTTTCCTGAGCCGGCCCCGCCCCCTCTGGCGCAGCTCATTTTTGCTGCCTTACCCCAACTCCCCATCCCCGGGCCTCCACCCCCTCTCTTCCTCCGTGGGGCCCTGCCCCTCCAACACCGATGCCCACACTCTCCCACAGCCCCCACATCAAATCCATTCACCCATCCCCACCCAGCACTCAAACAAAAAGAACATTCCCCAAACACGGTAAACACAGTAAACATCCCCCCACGACAAACCCTCAATTTGAGTCCAACTTTTCAGTCTGTATAAAGTTCCATGTCTCATCGGGCGTTTCAAAATAGTGGTGCCGATCTTGGAACGTGACCCACAATCGCGCTGACTGCAGCATCCCGAACTTCACCCCCTTCCGATGGAGCATCGCCTTAGCCCGGTTGAAACCAGCCCTCTTCTTAGCCACCACCGCACTCCAGTCCTGATAAATTTGGATCTCCGTGTTCTCCCACCTGCTGCTCCGCTCTTTTTTGGCCCATCTCAGGACACACTCTCTGTCCATAAGGTGGTGGAACCTCACCACTACAGCTCTTGGCGGCTCGTTGGCTTTGGGTCTCCTTGCCAGGACCCGATGAGCCCCATCCAACTCCAGGGGCCTCGGGAAAGCTCCCGCGCCCATCAGCGAATTGAGCATCGTGCTCATATATGCCCTGGCATCGGGCCCCTCCACTCCTTCAGGGAGACCCAGAATCCGAAGATTCTTCCTCCTCGACCTATTCTCCAGGTCCTCGAATTTTTCCGCCCACCTCTTGTGCAGCACCTTGTGCGCCTCCACCTTCACTGCCAGGCCCAAGATTTCGTCCTCGTTCTCTGAAACTTTTTGCCGCACCTCCCGGATCGCCGCCCCTTGAGCTTTCTGGGTCTCCACAATATTCTCAATCGCCGCCTCCATTGGCGCCAGCATTTCTGTCTTCAGCTCCTCAAAGCAGCGTTTAAGAAACTGCTGCTGCTCCTGCGACCACTGCGCCCATGGTGCTTGGTCTCCACCCGTCGCCATCTTGCTTTTCCTCCCTCGCACTTTTCGCTGCACCAGGATCACTTTTTGAGCCACTCCACTCCTGGTCCAATCTATATAATGTCGGGAGGACCTTGCTGTCACCTTCCCACACTGGAAGCCGTCGAACAACTGTCGTTGGGGCCCCTCTGAAGAGCCCAAAAGTCCGTTCCCGGCGGGAGCTGCCGAACGTGCAACCGACCTCGGCATAGTCACAACCGGAAGTCGACTTTGTTAGTTAACCGTTGAAATGTGGCTGGTGCATTTTTTATGCCAAATGGCATAACTTTTAATTGGTACATACCATCTGTAGTCACAAAAGCTGAAATCTCCTTTGCCCTTTCGGATAAAGGTACCTGCCAGTAACCTTTAAGTAAATCCAGTTTGGAAATAAAAGCTGATTGTCCCACTTTCTCAATCCAATCCTCCAAACCTGGGATAGGATAAGAGTCCGTTCTTGTAACTGCATTAACCTTTCTATAGTGCACACACAACCGTTGGGCACCGTCTGGTTCAGGCTCCATCACTATGGGTGAGCTCCATTGGCTGCAACCCACTTCAATTATGCCATTTTTAAGCATACTCTCAATCTCTGTGTTAACCTGTGCCAATTTTAAAGGGTTAAGTCTATATGGATGTTGTTTGATTGGAATAGCCTTTCCCACATCTACATTTTAGTACATCCCAATTTATCTCCACAAACTTGCCCATGTGATATCAATAACTCTTTCAGGTCAATCCGTTTTTCCTCTGGAAGGTAACTCAACAGTTTATCCCAATTTTTAAGAACATCCTCATTTTCCAATTTAATTTGAGGTATGTCAAATTCACAGTCATCTGGATTTGGTTCGTCACTTCGAGTTAGAATCAATAAAACCTCCTCCTTCTCTCCTTCCCTTTCAAAGTACCTTTTAAGCATATTCGGTGAGGTTTCCTTCTATCTGATGTTTTTACCACATAATTCACCTCACTTAATTTCCTTTCAATCTGATAAGGTCCACAAAAGCTTGGTTTTAAAGGTTCACCTACCACTGGCAACAATACTAAAACTTTATTTCCACTGGCAAAACTACGACCTTTGGATTTCTTGCCCGCTACCCGTTTCACCACATTTTGTCTAGCTAATTCACCAGCTCTATTTAATCCTTCCCTAAAATTTGACACGTAATCCAATAATGTAATTTCTGTATTCACACTGTTGCTCCCTTTGGTTGGCTCTGAATATGGTGGTCAATATGGTCGCCTTCCTTAATCCTAATTATATTTGCTCTAGAGTCGCCAGGTATCTTTCGATACCGCCACAAGGTTCAAACCCGAATACTGATCAAAAGAGCCAATACACCAGTTAGTTAGTTCAAAGTCAATACTATTTATTTACACACACAGTAATATCTACTCATGCACGAAATACTACAGACTAAACTATCACTACTGCTAAAACCTATACTTAGCTTCGGGCGCCCACTCTGTCAGAGGAATAATGGCCGTTGTTTGGATCTGAGGTCGAAGTGGTAGAGGGGAAACAGCTAAGATCGTCCGTCTGGTAGCGAGCGTTGACCTTGGATTTACTTGCTTCTGGTGCAGCTGGTGGACGGGTCTCTCCGCTATGAGAGCCAAGTCCAAGAGAACGATTCTCTCTTGGGGCCTTCTTCTTATACCTGAAGGGGGCTTTGCGCGCTTTTGGGCGAGCCTTGAACTTGGCCCCAATTAATTGGACCGCATCTTGATCATCCGCATTGATCCTGACCAATAAAGGGGTGGGTGCCCCGATGGCTCGGCGTGTCCTAGGTGGCCGTTGGCCTGCTTTGTTTTCTGCTTTCGGTTTGGAGGAACTGGCG
Organism: Scyliorhinus torazame; assembly: GCF_047496885.1. Lineage (NCBI taxonomy): Eukaryota > Metazoa > Chordata > Chondrichthyes > Carcharhiniformes > Scyliorhinidae > Scyliorhinus > Scyliorhinus torazame. The sequence continues at coordinate 75,184,830 of NC_092714.1, read as the reverse complement.
CCGCGAAGTCTGGAGCCAGATTGGTTACTTAAGTATCTCCCTTTGTTCACGGAGATGGGCCATCCATATGCTAATGGGCCTACAGTTTCAGTCTTGTCTGGGAGCTACGGCTCCAATATGCAGACAGGCTCTGTGCCTGCTTGCTTTCTTAACATTGTCCATTTTTCCCTGCAATTCCTTTATCCTTACCCTCTGGATAATCGTGACAATAAGCCCTCAACATTGTCTTTAATGTCTGATGCCAACTTTCTAATGCTCCCTGCGATTCTGGATGGTACGCAGTTGATTTAAATTGTTTTATTCCTAAGTTATCCATAACTTCTTTGAATAACCTTGAGGTAAAATTTGATCCTTGATCCGATTGTATTTCTGTGGGTAGTCCATATATAATAAAGAATTTAAGTAACTCCTCCACAATCTTTTTAGTTGTAATATTACGTACTGGAATGGCCTCTGGAAACCTCGTACAGTGTTCTTCAAAGTCGGGGGCTCGACCCGCGGGTGGGTCGCGGGCGGGTGTCGGGAGGGTCGCGAGGCCTTTCTCCGTGGCGCTCCCGATCGCGCAAATCCCCGCGCAGCAGCCGGCTTCTCATAACTCCGGCTGCAAGCGGCGCCGAACATGTAAAAAAAAAAAAATTTGGCCGCATTGCGCATGATGATCGGCGCGCATGCCAGGCACGCATACGTAGTGTGGCCGCTATTTTTTTTAATGGTTGCAGCTTTTTGTTTTACAAGTTCGGTAGTGGTTTTTATTCAATTATTCATTTATTTTACTCATTTAATATTTTTTTTCATTTATTTTATTCATTTTATTTTTTTTACAAGTTCGGAGGGGGGGTTTATTCATTTTTCTAATTTATTTTATTCTTTTTTTTTTTACAAGTTATGGGGGGGGGGGTTTATTTGGAAACATTTTACAGGAAAAAAATTCAGAACGTTGGACAGATGGAGATTCCATACTTTCCGACACCAGAAGGCTTCACCTTCATCCAGCAGGTTCCATTGGAGGAGCGTGTACGAGGTCCAAAGGGACCCAAAACCATTTCCTCCATTTTTGTCAGCAGCAAACAAGGTAAGAGAAAATGGTGGGTCACGCAGGTCGGCCGGCGTGGGTCGCGAAGGTCGGCCGGCGTGGGTCGCGAAGGTCGGCCGGTTGGTAAAAATGGGTCCCCAGAAAAATAGTTTGAGGAACGCTGATCTAGTAGACACATCATTATCGTCAAAAGATATTGATTCCCACTTTTTGTTTTTGGAAGCGATCCTACACAATCAATTAGGACCCTTGTGAAAGGTTCCTCAAATGCTGGAATGGGTATGAAGGGCGCTGGTTTTATCACTGCTTGAGGTTTCCCTATCACTTGACATGTGTGACATGATTGACAAAATTTAACTACATCTTTATGTAGTCCAGGCCAATAAAAATGTTTCTGGATTTTAGCTTGAGTTTTCCTTATTCCCAAATGAACTCCCACTGGTACCTCATGTGCAACTCGCAACACCTCCTTGCTATACCCTACCGGCAATACTACTTGATGAACTTCTGCCCACTTCTCATCCGCCTGCATATGTAAAGGTCTCTGTTTTCTCATCAAGACATCACTTTTACGGTAATAACACTCTGGTATCCACTCAGATTCCTCTTCCGTGTATGCTCTCTGATACATGTGTTTTATTTCTACATCTTTCTGTTGTAACTGCCAATTTTCCTGAATTAAAAATATCCACCTCATCCTCCACCTGTTCTTGTTCTTTTTCAACCATCTGATCAAAAATCGTTTCTGATAATTGCACTTCAACTTCACTCTTTGATTTCTCCTCTAGTCTTAACCTGTGGCTTTGCAACCTTGTCACTACACAATCCGGAAAAATCCCAGGATATTCGTCCTTCAACACTTCAGGTGTCTGATTTTCCACTGGCTTATCAACCACAGTAGGCATCACTCCCACCTGCAATCAAGCTATATCATTACCCAAGATAAACTGTATTCCTGGACAAGATAGTTTCTCTATTACTCCTACTACCACTTCACCACTCTTCACTGGACTTTCCAACCTTACCTTATATAATTGAACACGATTCCTCTCACCTTGAATTCCACCTATTAACACCTTTTTTGGCAACATTCTTCCCAAACTACATAACTCCTCATCTCTTACCACTAAAGATTGACTAGCTCCCGTATCTCTTAAAATTGTGACTTCTTTACCTGCTCTTCCTGATACACGAGTAAACTTTACCCACACAAGTAAATTGTTTAAAGAGATCTGGCACCTTCTTATCAATCACCTCTTGATCAGGCTGTACAATCTTTTGCACCTCCTTCGCTTCACTTGGGCTTCCTTTACCACTTTCACAAACCCCACTGTCTTATCCTGTTTTACCATATCAGCCTTCCCAGTGCTTTTCTTCAACCACCAACACTGAGTTTACATGGCCTAGTTTATTACAGTGAAAACATTTGAAATTTTTCATTTCTTTTCCACCCTCCTGGATTTCTTTTTTAATCTGAGGTACACTCTCCTTATTATCTCCCTTCAGATCACCTTTACCTTTACCACTTGAGTATTTCTCATGTCCCCAGTTTCTATCCCTCACAGGCTGAAACTGATGTCGGAAACCAAGCTTTGATTTATGAACTAATTCATAATCATCTGCCATTTCTGCAGCTAACCTCGCAGTTTTAACCCTCGATTGTTCCACATGAGTTCTCACTACATCAGGAATTAAATTTTTAAACTCCTCCAAAAGTATAATTTCTCTGAGAGCTTCATACGTTTGGTCTATTTTCAAAGCCCTTATCCACCTATCAAAATTACTCTGAGCCTTTCAAACTCCATGTATGTTTGACCAAATTATTTCCTTAAATTTCTAAATCTTTTGTCTGTAGGCTTCAGGCACTAATTCATATGCACCCGAGATGGATTTTTTCACCTCCTCATATGACTCAGATACCTCCTCTGATAGTGTTACATACACTTTACTAGCCCTACCTACCAGCTTTGTTTGAATAATACCCACTTCTCCTGCATTCTCAAATGAAATGGAAAAGGCTTCCACTTCCTTCTCATCAAACCTTGGCAATGCTTGTACATATTTAAATAGATCCCCACCAAGCATTCGACTATGATGCTCTTTCTCACTATCCTCATCACTATCATCCAACTGTATGTTTCCCTTTATGCCTGCCAATTTTAACTGACTGTCATGTTTCATGGCCATTTTCTGAAGTTCAAACTCTCTCTCTTTATCTTTTTCCCTGATCTGTATCTCCCTTTTTCTTTATTTTTATTCTGCTAGGGCTATTCTTTCTGTTTTCCTTTCTTCTCTCTCTTTTTCTTCTCGCTCTTTCTCTTTCCCTTTCTTTTTCCTCTCTCTCTCTTTCGTATTCAAGCTGCTTTAATTCTTTCTCATGTTCCATTTGTTTAATTTGCAACTGAATTTTTGATATTTCCAATGAGTCGAACTGTATCTCAGGCAACTTTAAATGCTTAGCCACCACCATATTACCTCATCTTTTCGCATTTTGTCAAGTAATGTTAACAGCAATGTTTTTGCCAAATCTAACAGTCTGCTTTTAGTCTTGGTCTGTAAGGTACTGCGTGTGACCGTCTCCACCCCCAAAAACCTCAGAGCCTCTGAAAGCCATTGTCCACAATGCACTCACTACTTAAACTAAAATACCACACCAGAAAAGTCTCCACACCCACAATATGCTCACCCCTCACTGTCTTTAGGTTCACTAAGCCAGTCCAATAGATAGACTTTTATCCCGGACGAGCCCCCAATTTGTTATGGGCCAGGGTTTAGAGAACCCCAAAGTGTGTCATGGAGTTCACCTGACACACAAGTTTTACTAGATTGTATTGGGTGCACACGGCCCACTCTACTGGTGTGGTACAGCAGGAATGGGAAAGTATTTTCTAAAGCAAAACAATGTTTATTCTATGAACTCAAGTTTCCCTTTTTAAAACATAGTGAACATCTTAGCAACCATTAATTCAAATACAACCCCCAAAGACTACAACACTAAGTAAACCTTTAAGCTTTCCTTTTTAACATCCATAAGACTTAAAACACCTTTTACGAAAAGCACATTAGGTTAAAGTCACTACTGTTATTAGTTTTAAATCACCAGGATCAATTTACAGTCTTTAGATTACAGAGAGAGATTCATACACCTTCTGGCTGTGACTGCAGCTATCCAGCTCTGAAAACTAAACTAAAAAGCTGACACAGCCCAGCTCCATCCACTCTCTGACATCACTGCAATAATAAACACCCATTTCTTAAAGGTACTCTCACTACAGATATTTATACACATACCCATTTATAAACACCCATTTCTTAAAGGTACTCTCACATGACAGTATAGCACTGGTGGAAATCTGCCCCTTTGTGTATCAGCGATAACCTCAGTGCTGAAACATCATTAAGGCTGTCCATGATGTTGCTTTCCACTGGACATTGGTATCTTGTCGGAAAGCAGTATCCTCAGGGCAGACAGGTACAGTGTGAACCCCAGTGGATGATACACCTTTCCAGCAGCAAATGGAACATCTACCCACCCCCAGTCCCCACAAGAAACTCCAACGCATTTCTCCTAAGAGATAGAACCTGGACATGATCAACACTTAACAAAGAACCCAGCACACGCACCACTGGTCGGTCCGGAGGAAAGACAAGGCCTTTTTACAGTGGTACATTTCAATGTTTCCTGTGCAGTGCTTCCCACACCCACCGCGCTGACCAGCCTGTCACAGCTTCAACACAGCTTCAGACAGTGTTGTGTCAGCTACCCAAACACTTGCAGAAAACATGTCCTATTAGCGCACAGAAAACAAAAGTAAAACTGTAGAATGTCATCAACACATAAAACTAATTAGCAGACAGACAGAAATTTAGATGCCTGTGATTTCCTCCAGAGTTAGGGTTGGGGGAACCCAGTTCGAAAAGCTGTTTTGAAGGAGAAATCAGTTTCTACAACGTGTAGACTTATTAGTTGGAGAAAAGATGTGTGGGTTTGTTACTCACATTCCTGTTGAATGTGTTCCCTGGTAAGAGTGGTAAAGTCATGTTCCCTGTGCTCTGCAGTCTCAGTGGGAGCTTTGTTTGATTCCCCCGTTGCCTCGGTAACGGTGACGTCGCCACGCTGGCTGTTCGCGCGCGCTGCTCCGAGTCGAACATTCCGCCATTAAAGGAAGGGCTTTAAACAAATTCCATTTTTACCCGCAAACTCTTGCGCAGTGACCTCTCTTCCCCGGCTTCAGTTTCTTGCTTGCACCCGATATCTCGGGTCTCATGCTTAACTCGCAATCCGTTGTTGTTTTATTTCTTCGAATGCATGTTTCGTTCGAAAAAGCCGAACGGAGTTGATCGCCATCTTAAGAAGGTCAGTGTATTCGGGCGGGACCTGCTGCCTGGGCTCCTCTCCATTGGCAAACACTCCATCCACATAACTCACCAACTCTTCACTACTCGTTCCGCTTTTACCACACCCGCACTGGAGACGGATACAGCCCCATCTCCAGTTGAGATGAACTGAAAGCACAGGCAATGGATTGAATATTATAAGTTTGAGCAGCAACTTGCATTTATATAGCGCCTTCAACTTCAAAAAAATGTCCAGAGATTCAATGTGACAACTAACAGGACTGCGAGTCAGAAAATAGAATAGTAGCAGGGGTTGAAAAAGCACCGAGACCCAACTACCATCGTGCAAAGGTAAAGACATCTAAAGTGGGAGGATGCAATCGGGATAGGGTCTCTCGAATACAGAGTTCCTGAGGTAATGGGAGAGATGGAGAGATGAAAAGTGTTGAAGTAAAAACATGAGGATGAGAGTTTTAGATTAGAGGCAACGTATGTCACCAATGACAGGCATAGGGTTGCCAATCCTCCAGGATTGCCTGGCGTCTCCAGAAATAAGATCAATCTCCAGGACACAGCTCTGCAAAAAAGACGTATTTTCTTTTGAATTGTTCATACATTTTTGCCCTTCCTCCAGTCGATCGTGCAGCCTGTACAGCTGATGATCTGTGGCTCATCTACGCACAATTTCAGCGGCAGAGAGTCCAACTAATACACTTCAGTGATTACCTCATTCGTGAAATACTCATTAGGCCTGAATGTAAACTCCAGAGTGAAGCTCCACTGCTTGTCAATCTCTGTCCATTTAACACTCATCTCTCAGATGCTTTAATAGGGTTCATCATATCCTCGTTTCATGCCATTGAGTCTATGCACGCTTTTTAAGACTTAACCAGAATTGCGGAATGCTCACCGGCAGTTCTGTCCCTGGTTTGACGTCTTCCACTATGATTTCTTCTAAATCCTCATACACATGCATTCCGTAATGCCTTGCAGTGATTCACTGTGCTCAGGTGACCAGCTATCGCCTAGGAGATTTAGCCGTTCCACTAGATTCAAGGATTCACACGATTTTATGCCAACTACTGAGTCCACATCCAAATCTACAATATGAAAGAGTATTGTGTGCTTTATGCCTGCCACTGAGAGCACTAATTTGCAAACATCAAAGGTGTCTAGAGTTCTTGTGCCGAAGTCTATCATGATCCCTGACCGATTAGCAAAGTCTCACTGCACATTTAGCTTCTGCAAAGCATGTTGACTTACGAGGTTGGCTGTCGCTTTAGGGTCAAAGTCACACCGAACGAAAGTATCATTGAGCATTACCTTCGATTTGAGTACGGACATAAAAGTTTTCAGAACATTCTGATTGTCTTCATACTTTGTTCCGATTATTCTTCCATTTTTGTTTCTGTTAGTCGTGTAGTTTCTGTTAGTCATGTGGTTTCTCAGCACAATGAGAAAAAAAAATGGTTCTGTGTCTATCTCATCTACTGCATGCATCGCCTGCGCATGATCTATGGTGGATTGCGCAAAGCATTGCTTTGCGAAGTGCCCAACACGGCCGCATCTGGAACAAACCTTTCTATACACCGGACATTGCCGTGGGGGATGTCGTGTGCCACATAGGTGCTTAAAATGGCCGCCCACTCTAAGACAACGTTTCTTTATGATGTTCGTCACAGCACTAATGGCGCTGGCTTCCTTCATCCATGTTGGCGCCAAAATTGTTTGAGCAGAGTGCACCTATTCTTTGTGCAGCAACCTCGCTCGCCTGGCAAATCTTCACTGCCTTTTCTAGCACCGAATCTTCATCTCCCAATAATATCGCCCAAAGCTTATCATCAAGCAAACAAAGAAAATTTGGTTGCGGATTAAATCTCCAAAGTTGCATGACTGGGCCTTCAGCCTCAAGTCTGTGACAAAACTGTCAAATGATACGCCAGGTCTCCGAGTACGCATACAAAACATATAGCGCTCAAACGTTTCATTCTTCTTGGGGGAACAATGCTGATCAAAGCACTTTATCAAGTCATCAAAATTCTTCTGATCCCCCTCGCGTTCAAAGACAAACAAGTTATATGGTTTGAGCGCTTGTAAACCTGCCAATGTTAGCAGCAGTGCGATTCGTCTTTCATCAGGGTGGGCCTGCAAGCCCACGGCCGAAACATAAAGTTCAAACTGTTGTTTGAACAGCCACGTTATTGGATATCTGAAGCTAGTGGGGGTCCTCAGTCCATCCATCTCGAGCTTCAGCATTTTTACGCGTTGGTTCGCCTCAGGTTGCAATTCACCAGACCGGTCTTCAAGCTGAATGCCTAACGTTTTCACTGCCGTTGCCAACTTCAAATCTTCAGCACTCGTGGTACCATGTTGTGTTTGGCCCCTTGTACTTTATGAAGTAACTCACCAAATACTTCGATCTGTCCAAACAAGGATCCTTTTATTGTGTCACGTAGGGTAAAATAGCAATCTGATACAGAGCACGTTATCACAGAGTCTTGCTACTCCTCTGGAACTTACACCTAGCACTGACCAATTACATGCACATCTATTATCCTCTCAATCTTCTTCTGAAGATGGCTGGATGTGTCTCCCTTTATATCTGGAGCCCAGGTCATATGACCTTGGTCTGGAGACCACATGGGGTATCTGTACCACCATCTGCTGGTTGGAGGTCGCACACCATTCAAATATGATATAGCCCATAGGCATATCACCACAGGGACATTAAAAAGATTGTTCTTTTTGTCATTGTTACAACTTGCACGGGTCATATGGGGTGGGAATGGTTACTTACAGACTACAAGCTCCTCTGATAAGAGGGCCGGGAACCTTTAACAATGTCTGGCTATAGAGTCGGCCAGTAAGCACTGACTCAGGAAAACCCCAGGAGGGAGATACTGGAGCTGTGTACAATAGTAATTATAAATTAAGTTTTTTGTTTCTACAAAACTCGGTGTGCACTCATTGTGGCATTATTAAAGTCATTTTTCTGAACATTTCTCTTTACCAGATATAAAAATATTGAAATTGGTGGGGGATGGGGAGAAGGCTGTTTGGATGACAATCAAGCATCATCCAATTGGGTAATGAATCTTTTTGCTTGACCAATGGGAATAATCATGTGATGAAATCTCTTCACTCAGAATCATTTACTTTTAGCTCTTTAAACAACATTTTGAACAGGAAGACAAAACTACGGCTTGTAACATATACTCAACAAACATAATGCTGATCTGTCATACTTGTTGAAGGTAGCCGCGATGTGGAGATGCCGGCGTTGGACTGGGGTGAGCACAGTAAGAAGTCTTACAACACCAGATTAAAGTCCAACAGATTTGTTTTGAATCACTAGCTTTCAGAGCACTGCTCCATCCTCGGATGAATGGGGAAGGAGCAGTGCTCCGAAAGCTAGTGATTCGAAACAAACCTGTTGGACTTTAACCTGGTGTTGTAAGACTTCTTACTATATTTGTTGAAGGGATAGGGCGGTACTTGGCACAGTGGTTAGCACTGCTGCCTCATGGCACTGAGGACCCAGATTCCCAGCCCTGGGTCACTGTCCGTGTGGAGTTTGCACATTCTCCCCGTATCTGCGTGGGTTTCACCCCCACAACCCAAAGATGTACAAGTTAGGTGGATTGGCCACGCTAAATTGCCACTTAATTGGAAAGAAATAACTGGGCACTCTAAATTTTTTTAAAAAATATCTTGTTGAAGGGATAAATTGACACAAGCAATGAGGAATATAGGAACAGGAACAACAAAAAATGTTTCCCCAGAAAAACAAATTACAATTTTGTTTTTTCTACATCTTCTAAAGAAAATTAATTTCCTAAGTGCTTTTGATCAGAGTTTTGATTATTTTATATCTGAGATATATTATTTTATCTCTTTCTCCTGACTGCCATGCAAATGTGCTAACAATCATTTAGCAAGGTGCGTAACCATTTTGTGATCGTTATTTGAACTGTACTGGAGAAATTAATCTTAAAAATTAATAACAATTACTTTTTAATAGAGTTAAAGCAACTCTTGTGGGACAAAGGTAAAGGTGGAAACAAAGAAAGTAGCAAGCAATGATTACAGCCAGAAGGATAAATAGGGCAGCACGGTAGCATAGTGGTTAGCACTGTTGCTTCACAGCGCCAGGGTCCCAGGTTCGATTCCCGGTTTGCGCACTGGCTGTGCGGAGTCTGCACATTCTCCCTGTGTCTTCGTGGGTTTCCTCCGGCTGCTCCGGTTTCCTCCCACAAGTCCCGAAAGACTTGGGGCAGGATTCTCCCCTACCTGGCGGGGCGGGGGGTTCCGGCGTATTGGAGTGGCGAGAACCACTCCGGCGTCGGGCTGCCCCAAAGGTGCAGAGCCCTCACCTTGAGGTGCTAGGCCCGCGCCGGAGTGGTTTGCGCTCCGCCGGCTGGCGGGAAAGGCTTTTGGCGCCACGCCAACCGGGGCCGAAAGGTCTTCGCCGGGCGCCGCATGCGCGGGAGCGTCAGCAGCTGCAGGGGAGGGGGTCCCTTCCGCCTCTGCCATAGTGAAGACCATGGCGAAGGCAGAAGAAAAAGAGTGCACCTCCAGGGCCAGATTGCTCCGCGCTCCCCCCAGGACCCTGGAGCCTGCCTGCGCCGCCTTGTCCCGCCGTTCAAAAGGTGGTTTAATCCACACTAGCGGGACAGGCATTTCAGCAGCGGAACGTCGGCCCATCGCAGGCCGGAGAATCGGCGGGGGTGGGCCCGCCGACCGGCGCGGTGCGATTCCCGCCCCCGCCGAATCTCTGGTGGCGGAGACTTCGGGACATGGCGGGGGTGGGATTCACTCCAGCCCCCGGCGATTCTCCGACCCGGCGTGGGGTCGGAGAATCCCACCCATGGTGTTAGCTGAATTGGACATTCTGAATTCTTCCTCCGTGTACCCCACCGGAATATGGTGACCAGGGGCTTTTCACAGTAACTTCATTGCAATGTTAATGTAAGCCTATTTGTGACAAAGATTATTATTATTAAATGTTGCTTGTAGGGGAGGTGGTGTAACTGTGGTATTTTCACTGGACGAGGACTCCAGGTAATGCTCTGGAGATCAAGGTTCAGGTGAAATCCAAATTCAGTAAAACTCTGGAATTAAAAGTCTAATGATGACTGCAAAACTTGTTGATTGTCACAAAAACTCATCTAGTTCACTAATATCCTTTAGGGAAGGAAATCTGCATTTGACATCCTTACCTGGCCGACATGTGACTCCAGACAATGAAATGGTCTAGCAAGACACTAAGTTCAAAGGCCAGTACATGCTGGCCCAGCCAGCACCACCAACGTCTCATAATTTTTTAAAAAATTGACTCCTGGGAACTTTGAGCACCACTTTCTTACATAGCGCTCACACTACTATATTGCAGGTTCTTCCTGAACTGTTTGACACTAACTGATGTACCATCAAACTCAGCTTATCAATGTTTCTATAAACACCACATTATGAGATAAAATTTACCACCTCTTGCTGTGCTTGCTGTAAACTTGGTTTATTTGAAGGATTACGATATAACCTACAAATTGTTACTTTTCTCAGGGTCACCTTCTGCTACGAAGCTTAACTTCACTGAGGCAACAGTCCTAGGAGTTCCACCAGCCATTTTGTCCATTAACAATCTCCAGAAAAACTGCTGCCCTCCCTCTGTTGAGACTACAACACCTTTTAAGGTTGCTCTCCCATTGCCACTCCCCCCCCCCCCCCCCCACCAAAATGTCCCCCACTCCCACCCCCAAACGTTGCCTTGCTTGAAAAATACAAAGATTATTGAAATTACATAAAATAGCTGCCTCTGGAAATTTTACTGAACTGGCCATCCACTAAACCATCATAGGTGTGTTTTATGCTAGAATGTCCACTATGTTTTTTTTGCCTCAATAGTGGATTGTGTACTCTGCTATTCTCCATTTTACTGCTAATAGGGGTCTATCTGTGCTGTTCTAAAGCTATTCCTTAAAATGATGTGTCAACAGCCTGAGAACGCATACTCTCTTACCTTTATCAGCAAGGCCCAGATCAGGAGTTCAGTGTGTAGTATTATAACTTTCAACTAACCTCACTTTGTGCTACAGTGCATTCAAGAATTCGCCAGCCAACTATTTGCTTTCAGAGTTTCCTGTTTTAATGAACTTAATGCAATACCGATTTTAATTAATTTATCACATCCATTATTTGCATATCTGTTTGATCTAGATACAACAATATTTTAAAAATTGTTACAACCACTCATAACCTGAAAGCAAATAGGCAAGTCCATAGAATCCCTACAGTGCAAAAAGTTGCCATTCGTCCCATCAAATCTGCACCAACCCCTCTGAAAGAGCACCCTACCTAGGCCCACTCCCCACCCTATCCTCATAACCCCACACAACCTACACATCTTTGGAGACTAAGGGGCAATTTTAGCATAGCCAATCCACCTAACCTGCACAACTTTGGACTATGGGAGGAAACCAGAGCACCCAAAGGAAACAGACACAGGAAGAAAGTGCAAACTCCACACGGTACCCAAGGTTGGAATTGAGTCGGGTCCCTGGTGCTGTGAGCCAGCAGTGCTAACCACTGTGCCACCATGCTGCCCAAGTTGTACGGATCAGCAAGGTGATGGGTTTGGTTACTGGTGTGCGTTACATAGTATTCAAGGAGGCAGGCAGGAACTTTATAATGGTGAAGAGGCTACAAGCCTCACTGTTCTATTTTTTAATTTTAACTCTGGCCGTCTGGGCTTCTTGATTTTCCTAAACCTGGCGTCTTCATCGAGGTGAGGATTTGGCAGATTTCATACAGGAAGTAAGTGACTTTACACCTTTCTCCTGGATCAAAATGCCTTGCTGATGGGTCTTAGTGAATAGGCATCCCTCTTAATTCCCTCACTGACTTTCCTCCACAGCCTCCAATCCCTCCATAAGGCCTCTGGTTCCACCCTACCATCAACAGACCTCTGATTTTCACCCTTCATCACCAAACTTCCAGTGTCATCCTTCACGACCCGAGGCCTCTGACCTTGTTCCGTATGCAGCCCATTCCCATCCTTCAAAATCCCCCTTGCCTGCCAGAATCCAGCAAGAACCAATCGATGACATCATATGCAATGTGGAATTAAAACTCCATACTCTACGAGAATCCTGATGTACGGGTTTCCCATGACTTTCTGATTCATCTGTTCAGTGCACCAGGTAAATAAGAATTCAATCTGATGTGTGGTCTACTGTACATTGTATACAAGTTAAACATCTCTGCTTTTCAATTCTGTCCCTCCGGAAAGAGACCTTGGTGCTTTGTTTGCTTTTTCTATGGCCTTATTAACTTGTATCGCTTATGTATGTGTACCTCCAGATCCCTCTGCCTGCCTACTTTAATTCCAGAGTATGTGGCTTCTTACTTCTTCCCACCAAAATGCACCATCTCACAGTTGCCCATTCAGCAAGTTTACTCGTATTGTATTTTGCCAGTCTTCCTCTGTAATATCTATTTTGAAGTCACAATTGAGTCCAAAATCAGTTATGTCAATTCTGAACAATTGTGGTCTCAGCAGTGGTCTTTATGAAACATAATTTGGAACCTTTTTCCCATCTGAGAATTACCTTTAAATCTTTACTCACTGTTTTGTAGCTAGTAGGCTATCCAGCCTGCTATCTGTCCCGATTCTACATGTTCTGACCTTAGTCATGAGTCCACTATGTCTTACCAAAGGTGCTGCATGACCTCAGCTGGGATACTGCTCGGAGGGCTAAAACGTTGTTTGACGTGGGAAGGAAATTGGCTCACGTTTCTGCTGCACAACAATATTCACTATTGCTGGAAGAGGATGTGATGAAAATGAAATGAAATGAAAATCGCTTATTGTCACAAGTAGGCTTCAAATGAAGTTACTGTGAAAAGCCCCTAGTCGCCACATTCCGCGCCTGTTCGGGGAGGCTGGTACGGGAATCGAACCGTGCTGCTAGCCTGCCTTGGTCTGCTTTAAAAGCCAGCGATTTAACCCAGTGTGCTAAACCAGCCCCGGTCTGGCTCCCACTCAAATAACTGCAGTCATTCATTAACACTACTTACACCTGAATAATAGTTATTTAGGTAAGAAACCAAAAGTGATCAGTGCCTATAAAGCCACAGCCAGAAAAGCATCAACATCTCAGAAAATTACATGAAAACTTCCTCCTGTTTTGAAATGAGGCACATATAACCATTAAGTGTAACTGATTTAAGCTTTCCTGGCAATTCATGTTTAGTCTTTTATTCCCTTGAAAAACTGTACTTTTTCGAACAAAAAAAATTATTTCTGAAATAAAGAATGAGGGCAGGAAATTCAGTCAAAATAAAATATTGAGATTGGAGAAGATGGACAAATTTACTGGTGAGGAGACATACCATGCCTAACTTCTCCCAGGTCAATTTATAGATATATTCTTGGAATGTGAGCCTTGTTGGCAGGGCCTGCATTTACTGTCCATCCCTAATTGTCCTTGACAAGATAATGGTGCATTGTCTTCTTGAACCTCAGCAGTCCATGTGGTGTAGGTAAACCCACAGTGCTGTTGGGAGCGAGTTCCAGGATTTTGACCCTGTGATCAGTGAAGGCGTAATTTTATGGTCCTCCAGGGGGCATTAAAAACTGAGCACCATGGCAATGGCGCCATGCCCATCTGCCTTCCTCATGTATTTTACCCGTAGTGGGGGGTAGGCAGCTTTGAAACTGGACTTCCTCTTTGAAGAGGCCAGAAGTCCCACTTCAAGCCAATTAAAGGCCCAACAACTGTTAAAATGGCTATGGGGCAAACCGGCCAAGCTCTGGAGGACTCACCCCAACTTAGATTGGGGACTAGTCACCCCACTCCCAAAGTAAAATTTAGCCTGTAGTTCCAAGTAACAATGCTATGTAAATTAGAGGGAAACTTGCAAGTGGTGATGCTTCCCTGCATCTGTGCCCTTGTCCTTCTAAGTGATAGAGGTTGTGGTTTGGAGGTTGCTGTCAAAGAAGCCTTGGTGAGTTGCTGCAGTGCATCTTGTAGATGGTACACATTGTTGCCACTGTTCACCAGTGGTGAAGGGAGTGAACGTTTAAGGTGGTAGATGGGATGCCAGTGAAGCAGACTGCTTTTCCGGATGGTGTTGAGTTTCTTGAGTGTTGTTGGGACTGCACCGGAAAGTAAGAATATTCCATGACATTTCTGACTTGTGCAATGTTAATATATAACAAACACTGGGGAATCATGAGATGAGTTACTCATCACAGAATTCCCAGCTTCTTACCTGTTCTTGCAGCCATAGAATTTATATTAGGTGGTCCAGTTAAGTTTCTGGTCATTGGTAAGCACCAGGATGTTGATGGATGGGGTTTCAGCAATGGTAATCCCATTGAACATCATGGGAGATGGTTAGATCTCTCTTGTTGGAGATGTTTGTTGCCTGGCAATTGTGTGTATGAACATTACTTATCACTTAACAGCCTTAATGTTGTACCTGCACGTGGGTATAGACTCCTTCAGTATCTGAGGAGTTGTAATGGTACTGAACATTACAATCATGAACAAACATCCCCACTTGAGTTTATGATACATATTTACATCACATTATTAGCTCAGGCACCAGCAGTGAAGGAATTAAACTTGCTATGACCTTGAAGTAAGTCTCAGTAACTTTGTGATCTCTCTGATGAGAACTTCACCTCTTATCATCATGCAACCGATTGCAGAATTCTCATGTGGAGCTGGAGTGTTGTTATCAAGCTGTCAAAGAATCCAATTTCACAGACGCCTAAAACAAGAAAAATGCTGCAAAACAAAATAACTTGAATTTTTTTGAAAGATTAAGCTATACAAAGGGATGAAGGTAGATGCTAAAATATCCCAAGGGGCCTTTTTAAAATGTACTAATCTACTATTTACTAAAATCTACTAATTATTCATTTAAATAAGCAGTCCACAAATATACAGTTATGTTTTCACGGCCAGCTCTGTTCTCTGTTGGCTCCACAGCATAGCTGGTGGTGGAGCACGGAGTGCTAGACTGCAATATGCTCAACATTTTCAGAGAGATAAAGATGGAAAATGCTAACAGTTGGCTGCAAAATCAAGGCCATTTTATGTAGTATTTTTAGTTCAACAATATAACTTTTCACTCTGGAACTCCCTCTCCTGTGCTCTCTTTCTCACTTTCAGGTTACTTTCTTCTAATCTCCTTTTAAGTTTTCTGAGCTCCATCTTACAGAAATTCTAACTCATCTATATGTCAGCAGTTTGTATCCAGCCCATGTAAAATCCCTTATTATCCATTCCTAGGGCCTTGGGGAGTCCTGGCCAACATATATGCCGTTTATATATGTTTAATGGTTGCTGGTTGAAGGATTTCATGTTGTACATATATCCTTCGACCAGCAGCCATTAAACAAATGGTTTTATTGTTAATTTATCGCATCATGGTCTGTGGGATCATGCTGTGTGACTATTGGCTGTCACATTTCCTTGCATCACAGCAGTGATACACTTTAAAATGAGCTTATTGGATGTAAAGCAATTTAAGATGTTCTGAGATTCTGAAGTCCACTATGTGAGTGTGAGTTTTTTCTTTCCTCTCTGAAGGACTATAGTGAACCTGTGGAGCTTTTACAACAATCTGGTAGCTTCCTTTGGTCATTTTCTGGTCTCTTGAATTCAGTTTCACAAGTTGCCAATGCAGATTTGAATTCAAGACTGCTACGTTGTTACTACCACTGTCACCACAATATTTCATCAGGCCATTGATCTGAAATGATAATTGTTTCTCTCTACAGATGCTGCCTGACCTGAGTATTTTTAGCATTTTCTATTTTTATTCCAGTATCTGCTTAATTTTGTTTTTGCCTAAAGTGAAGTAGTTCAAACACTGTAACAATGGCTTTGTAACATAACAATTGTTAGTAAAATTGCTGATTAGCAATTAGCTCAGTTAGAACAATTCAAAAGTTAATTATTCCCTCAAAACATTTATAGCTGACAAGTAGGAAGGATACAAATTGAAATAAATTACCAAAATTATATTTTTAATTTAAAATCAATATTCTATGAAATTTGAAGCAGAGTCTTTAATTCATATTCAATCAACTAACTGAATTGTACAAATGTGGAGCTATGACTGACCCGAAGTCCCAATTGCAGCCAAACAATAATAAGGTTTTTATACTTTAATCAGATCCATCATCCTAATTAGTACATTTTGAATAATATATTTACTAAGTCTATACAACAGAAAATACAGCATTTACTTGGCTTGATCTGAAATTGCAAAGAGATTTACAGCATAATAATTATGGATATAGCAGGAGAAACTATACAAAAACTTTTAAAACTCAACTGAGAAAAATTAGCTTTCTTTGACAATATAAGTTGTATAAATTGATGCAAAACAGGCCAAATCGTTTTGTTTTTGTGTCCTTTTAATATTTAGTGGTGTCCATGAACACTGTGATGTTACTCTTAGTGAACTGTTGATACTGATGCGCTAGTTTTGCTCACTGTTTTGGATTTTCAGGACCAAATTGTAGCATTGTCTTCATTGTTGACATTGTGTCTGTACGTTGCTGGAAATTCTTAGGAAGCCAGTCCCAATAAAAAGCCTCCAACAAAACCACTGGTCAGCACGATATTCTTCTTGACAAATTCAGCTGACTACAAGGGGGAAAATGTTTAACAGACTTAGAACCTGGAAATTTTCTTATAAATACATAATATTGCAACATTACCAATAATCCTAGTGTCAAAGAACAAAGAACAAAGAAATGTACAGCACAGGAACAGGCCCTTCGGCCCTCCAAGCCCGTGCCGACCATACTGCCCGACTAAACTACAATCTTCTACACTTCCTGGGTCCGTATCCTTCTATTCCCATCCTATTCATATATTTGTCAAGATGCCCCTTAAATGTCCCTATCGTCCCTGCCTCCACTACCTCCTCCGGTAGTGAGTTCCAGGCACCCACTACCCTCTGCGTAAAAAACTTGCCTCGTACATCTACTCTAAACTTTGCCCCTCTCACCTTAAACCTATGCCCCCTAGTAATTGACCCCTCTACCCTGGGGAAAAGCCTCTGACTATCCACTCTGTCTATGCCCCTCATAATTTTGTATACCTCTATCAGGTCATAAGATTGTTAAACAAAAGGCAGTTACATTCATTTATTAGATAGGTTGCATTACTAATTTTCACAAAGCATACACTGATTTATCTAGTGTTAAGATTATCAAAGTTCTAATAAGTTTTTTATTTTATTTATGTGAATCAATTGTCAATTCAAATCTGGGGATTTAAAGAAACATTGCATTTACAGATGTCAAACATGTTGAGTTAATGACCACAATCCCAGAGGACCATAGCTGATTTAACCCGAGGGTCACCAAAGTCGAGGGGCAAGGCTGAGAACGAATCACCTGAGCTGGTAGGGGAATTGAACCCATGCTATTGGCATCGCTCTGGATCACGAACTGCGCTAACCACAGAGTACAGCCTTTTAAAATAATCTTGTTCATGTTCTTGGTTGAAAAAACATCCTGACTTCCGGTTGCGGCGATGCGGAGCTAAGGTTAATGCGGAGCTCTAGGTTAATCCCAGAGCTGAAGGGGTTGGATTACGAGGAGAGGTTGAGTAGACTGGGACTGTACTCGTTGGAATTTAGAAGGATGAGGGGGGATCTTATAGAAACATATAAGATTATGAAGGGAATAGATAGGATAGATGCGGGCAGGTTGTTTCCACTGGCGGGTGAAAGCAGAACTAGGGGGCATAGCCTCAAAATAAGGGGAAGTAGATTTAGGACTGAGTTTAGGAGGAACTTCTTCACCCAAAGGGTTGTGAATCTATGGAATTCCTTGCCCAGTGAAGCAGTAGAGGCTCCTTCATTGAATGTTTTTAAGATAAAGATAGATAGTTTTTTGAAGAATAAAGGGATTAAGGGTTATGGTGTTCGGGCCGGAAAGTGGAGCTGAGTCCACAAAAGATCAGCCATGATCTCATTGAATGGCGGAGCAGGCTCGAGGGGCCAGATGGCCTACTCCTGCTCCTAGTTCTTATGTTCTTATGTGTCACCAGGAAAAGCTCATTTGCTTGCTGTTACTGTAATTGTGGCTTATGGTTTCATCCTCTTCCATGACTGCTCTTTGTTCTTTAATACCATTTTTTGCATGCTCCTCCAACAGCTTTCAAAGTCCAACTCTGGTTTCAATTGGCTACACTGCTCTATTCCATTTCCACAGCTAAACTCTAATCCATGTGCCTATCACACCAGACTTTGAAATGTCTACTTAACAGCATCCTTCACCATCAGATACTACTTTTTTCAAGGTCAAGTAGGAAGGGCTATAAATAGTGGTCTTTCCATTCAAAGGTATATTCAGAATATGAATAATAAAAAGCCCATATGATTTTTACATTCCCATTTTTATAACCTTGCCTTGACAGGTTGCTGCTGGTAATATGCAGCTTTGTGCAGGAGCTTTAATATGTGGATTGATAAGACTAGCCGGGGAGCATTAGAAAAGTGAAGCTGGGAAGAGCTGATGACAAATACAACCTCAAAAGTGAGACCAGTCTGGATTCAAACCTTACCAGGACAGAGGGAGACAGAAGCAAGATTCAGATTTATTTTGGAAAAAGTTAAAATTATAAGAGCTCAGAGTTAGAGTGATGATGAAGGAAGCAACAAAGCCTGGTGCAGAAGCTTGGAGGGGTCAGCTAAATAGACTGTTATTTCTTGGCAACAGGAATATTAGTGTTTTGGTTCATTTCAACTTAGCGGACTATCCAACTTTGAGGAAAATCATAGCAAGCTTAATTTTGTGTGCACTGTACATCCATTCATGCACTTCCCAGGGGATTGTTTTAAAAAAAAAAATTTAGAGTACCCAATTATTTCTTTCCAATTATTCGCAATTTAGCATGGCCAATCCACCTAACCTGCACATCTTTGGGTATGGGGGTGAAACCCACGCAAACACGGGGAGAATGTGCAAACTCCACACGGACAGTGACCCAGAGCCGGGATCAAACCTGGGACTTCGGCGCCGTGAAGCAGCAATGCTAACCACTGTGCCACCGTGCTGCCCTAGAATGGCAACTATAACTGTTTTCTTCTCCATCAGGTGTGACAGGCCTAGAGGATTAATCCTATTTCAGATGACGAGCTTTTGGATTATATAGGAATATGTGCAATACTGACATTAGTTGCAAACTTCAAAATATCTTCTGTGACTGCTTTCTCGGAGAAAAGACGCAACTGTTCATTGTATGTACATGCCTATTTCAAAGTAAGATCATTCACTCCTGATTATGCAGATTTTGTAACAAATATTAGAAAAACAAAGACTATTAATTGTTTATATTTAATCTACTGAATTTGCAATTATAGCATTCTCTATTGGTCATTCAAGAAGAATCCTGTGAGCAAAAGCCTGTGTGCAGCTTTACTTGGTCCAGAAGATGAAAACTGCTTGAAAAGCTGCTCACATATCTCTAAAATGTTCTTGATTTGACAGCTTTGATTAATTGTGAAATGTACTTTTTAATCTTGTGTTTTGCTATTCTGCAATGTAAGCTGGCAGCAAATGTGGCACTTTCTGGCTTCAGCTGACATGTAAATCTTTTCATCATAGATGCATAGTTTAATGTTACTGGAAAGGACTGCAAAAATATTGAGTTTTAATGCTATTGGAACAAGAGTGAAAAAGTAAGGCAAGTCCTGTAATTTACCAAATGATCTATTTGTTAGATGACAATATGGTCCCTGCCTCAATCGCTAACTCCAGTAAGTGTATTTGAGTCTGACAGCTCACTTAAAAATGTTTCTCCTACTCTTTCTCCTAAATAGCTTTTCATATGATTTTGTATTTATGACATTTCTCTCTCGATCCCTGAACCATTAGAAATTGTGCATTTTTACCTACTTTGTTGCATTCCTTCATAATTTTCAAAACCTCTATTAAATCGTACCAGTGTTTTATGACAGCCTCATTTCCAAAGTGACAGCATTATCCATCATGTAATTGGTACTTCTCACA
Source organism: Scyliorhinus torazame (assembly GCF_047496885.1). Classification (NCBI taxonomy): domain Eukaryota; kingdom Metazoa; phylum Chordata; class Chondrichthyes; order Carcharhiniformes; family Scyliorhinidae; genus Scyliorhinus; species Scyliorhinus torazame. The sequence goes on along the minus strand of NC_092714.1, from coordinate 75,164,413 downwards.
TGTTAAATGAGACTTGGACTAAAAAAAACTATCTAGCATCCCAAAACCGGGCATCCATGAGGTTTTTCAGTTGTCAGTAACAACAGAATTGTGCACCACCACAATCTGCAACCTTGTCACCCCGCACCAAATCTTCAATTGTTATCAGCTCTGGAGTATACCTTTTAGAATTATGAAGATATTTCTGCAGGCTACAGACAACTAAGGGGTCCCATAACAAACGAGCAAAACAAAGCAATCTAGTCTTTTACATATCCAGTTTGGAATGGTGGTGGACAATTAACAGGAGAAGGCTACATGAATATTATTGCTCACTCGGGAGAGGTCAACTCAGTACCAGAAGAGGCAAAGTCCTTTGTTGTGAATGAGAGGGAGAGAGATAGCACGTTACTTTACAATACTTGTGTGGAAAATTTCTAACACACAATTGCTCTATCTTTTTGTTCTAATTATTGAATTTATATTGAACAAGAATTTCATTTTAAAGTTACTTCTTTTAAAAAGGATAATCAAGGGCTGCCTTCAAGATTGTTCTGTATTACTAAACCATATTGATCTAGAAACTGGTAGGTTTGATTTTTGGTCGTGGTAAATTTTATGGTTTCAGTCAGGACGTTGTGTGGGAACTTCTATGGGTTCAACCCCTGACCTTTACAAATTGGCTTTTCTAATTTGAGACGATAATCTAGACACAGAGATGGATGGACAAATAAATGTGTCATGCCTATTGCTTCTATCCATTGGAGCCTACTGCTTCTACCCTTTGGAGCATACAGAATAAACATTTGGTTGAGATACTGGAGGCCTGCCAACAGCTTGTGGAACTGCACCATACAGAAGTCTAGAAATTATGGGAAGAATGAAATAAAAGTTTGTGGGAAAATGCTGCCAAAGCTGTGCATGAAATACCGTACTTGAAACAGAGAAAATGTAAGTGCACTTTTCTCACCTCTTCAATAAAGCTGTTGATTTCAGGAGCAGCTTTATTTGCTTTCTTTCTCAACTGTCGTTTGGCTTTATTTACATCTTTTTCAACTCTTTTCCAATCCACTTTAATATAGCCACTGTAATTTGCAACCTGAGGGAAAATATGCACAAATTAGTCAAGGTATATTAATCATAGAATTTACAGTGCAGAAGGAGGCCATTTGGCCCATCGAGTCTGTACTGGCTCTTGGAAAGAGCACCCTACCCAATGTCAACACCTCCACCCTATTCCCGTAACCCAGTAACCCCACCCAACACTAAGGGCAATTTTGGACACTAAGGGCAATTTATCATGGCCAATCCACCTAACCTGCACATCTTTGGACTGTGGGAGGAAACCAGAGCACCTGGAGGAAACCCACGCACACACTGGGAGGATGTGCAGACTCCGCACAGACAGTGACCCAAGCCGAAATCGAACCTGGGACCCTGGAGCTGTGAAGCAGTTGTGCTATCCACAATGCTACCGTGCTGCCCTTCCAGTATCTAATATTTATAAATAATTTCTATGGATTTTTCAACTAACTTGCTATGTGAGAGAACCAGTACTCTAATTCGCTGCAACCAATGTGATACTAAAGCAGCAAATCATGCTACAGGAGGCAAATATAGAAAATTGAAGGGTTTTTTGCACAATTTTAGTGGATAATTCAAATTTAGCAGATTTAAATTGATGAAGTGATTGCAGCTGGATTTGCACAACAGTGTATACTAGTTTGTAGCTTTAAGTTCTAAACAATTTTAAAAACTGAATTTGTGATAGATCCATAGCATTAAGTTTGGTCCCTCTGATGTAGTGCTGTTCCTTGGCCAACTGGACTGCAGAATCAGAGACTATTGTCCTGCCAACCATATCCAATTGTTGATTTAAAATTAAATTTTATAGATTAGGCACTGGACCTCTGACTTTAGCTCTGGACTCCTTTCTATTGTCTGCTCTCTATTACTCATTATATTTGTTACATAACCAGGCATTTGGGTCTTGTCAGTCTAATGATGACCATGACATCTTTGCCAATTGTTTTAAAAATCCATCTGGTTCACAAATCTTTTTAGGGAAGGAAATCTGCCATCCTTATCTGGTCTGGCCTACATGTGACCCCAGATCCACAGCAACGTGGGTGACTTTTAAATGCTAAGTCGCTGGCTTTGAAAGCAGACCAAGGCAGGCCAGAAGCACGGTTCGATTCCCGTAACAGCCTCCCCGAACAGGCGCCGGAATGTGGCGACTAGGGGCTTTTCACAGTAACTTCATTTGAAGCCTACTTGTGACAATTAGCAATTTTCATTTCAAATGGCCCAGCAAGCCACACAATTCAAGGGCAATTGGAATGGGCAATAAATGCTGGTCCAGCCAGTGATACCCACATCCCATGAAGGAATAAAAACTTAAAATACTAAAAGTCAGGCAGTATCTATGGAAAGAGAAGCCATTAAAATTTCTGGTTGATGACTTGGTCTCAAAACTGAAAATGTTAGAGATGTAACAGATTTTAAGCAAGTACAAAGGACGGAGATGAGGGGAAGAACAAAACAGGATGTTTGTAATAGAGCAGGTGAGGTTAAATGACGAAAAGGATGATGATGTAAGATGGGAGATGCTACGAGGACAAGAAAAGAAATAAAAAATGGGACTAAAGGAGATGTAAAAGGTAAAGCAAAATCATCACCATGGCTTCCATCCAAAAGGAATGGGGGTCGAGGTTATGATTTGGAACTACAGATCTCAATTTTGTGTCTGGAAGTCTGTGCACCTAATTGAAATTGAGATGCTGTTCCTTGAGCTTACGTTGACCTTAATTGTGATAGTGTAGGAGACTGAGGAAAGATAGGCCAGATGAGAAAACAGCAGAGAATTAAAATAATAGGCGAATGGAAGGTCAAGGTTACATTTTCAGACTAAATGTAGGCGCTCTAGAAAGCGATCACCCCAGCCATGTTTTATCTCAATGCAAAGAAAACCTTGTCGCGAGCAGCAAATATGGTATACTAAATTGAAAGTACAAGTAAACTGCTGTGTTGGCTGGAAACATTATTTTGAGCTCTGGATGCTGGGAAGGGAGGAGGTAAATATTCAGGTGCTGCACCTCCTGTGCTTGCATGGGAAGGTACTGCGTAATAGGGTGGGAGTTATGGGAGTGATTAAGGAGTGAACCTGGGTGTCATGGAGGAAATAGTCCCTTTGAAATTCTGAAAAGGGAAGAGAGGGGAAGATGTGTTTGGTATTGGTGGTGGCAGAAATGGTAGGGGAGGGTCCACTTAACAAAAGACCAAGAGTCATGCATCCAATTTTGCTGATGTTACAAAACTAGGTGGGAATGCAAGCTGTGAGGACACAGAGGCTGCAAAGCAATAGAAACAGGTTAAATAAGTGGGCAACAAGGTGACTGATAGAGTACAATTTGGGGAGATGTGAGGTTATTCACTTCAGTAGTAAGAATAGAAAAGTAGAATTTTGTTTTTAAAGGTGTGGATGATTGCATTGACATCATGGCCTTGAAGGACATCTGGCTGAGAGGTAATGGCATCTCTTCCCAAAATGAAAGCTCCCCGCCTGGCTATGCTTTACATCACTTGCCCTACTTAGACTGTCACTCTGATGTTGTGGCTCTTAACATCAAATTGCACTTTGGTTGGACCCCTTACTTCTTTGGCACATTCTTCTCCTGAGCATCTCACATTATTCCACCCTTCCTGCCTCTCGCTTGAAATCCTCATTCGCTACTGCCCAATCAAATATCGTAAAAACTTACTATAGCCATGTTTGCAGATGACATTAAAATAGGTGGGATAGTAAGTTGCAATGAGGAAATAAGAAGCTCGTGCACACTCCCGGGAAGCATGCACTATCTTCATCGGGTTGTTGCACATGACTTGTATGGAGTGAAACCCCTTTCAGTTAACATAGGGCACCCCCATGATGGCCCGGTGAGCGTAGGGCAACATGCATCGCATCTAAGTCCCCCTGGACCTGGGGCATCCAGCGATGGTGGAGAAACCTGCTGCACAGGCATCCTGATGGGATTGGTCCATGTTAAAGTCGATGTAGTTTTCTGCCCGGGCATACAGGGCATCGGTATGCCCGAGCATAAATGCCACACAGGTTGCTGCTCGAACCCTGGAATGATCTTGAGGTGTAAAAGTTCAGGGCTGCAGTTACCTTGACGGCCACCAGGAGCGGGTATCCTCCTCCTCTTCCATGTGGTGCCAAGTCCGCGAGGACATGGCACAGGACCCTCCATTCCCCCATTGATCCCCCTCCCTGTCCGGAACACCCTGGCAACACACACCTGGCTGCAGCTGGCCCCTCTCAGTAGACCCCAGACAACGTCACCTGGACCGGGTTATGGTCCCCTCCCCATGGCATTCGCCCACCCTTGTGGGTTGTGTGAAGTGCTTACTTATCCAAGATTGTCAATTCCCTAATAGCGATAGCCTTCAGCCATGCGGCCAGAGGTCTCGGCGGGCGGCGGGGGTTATAGGTGATCGTTGGAGCAGACGGGCAGGGACAAGGGTTTCCCCCGGAACGGGTACACAATTTCCAGGGGTTGGCCTGGTGGCGCCGTGAGCAGTTGCCTCCGCCACCACCAATCCCATGGTGACCCACCCCTGCGGAGGGCCCCCCCCCAGCCCCACCCGAATGTCGACTCCCACCGAACATGGGGCAGCAAGCCCAGCGCCCTTGGGCTCTTTGCTGTGAGCAAAAATACTCACTCACCTCCTCAGCTCCCCATAGGTTCACGTTTTTAAAAAGGAGTATTAATAGGCGTCAACATGACCACTTGCTGGGAAGGACGATGAATGACAGAAAGCAGTTGGTTATGGGGTGGCTCTCGTTAATTGTATGGAAATATTCTCCCCCTGTCTGTGTGGGTTTCACCCCCACAGCTCAAAGATGTGCATGTTAGGTGGATTGGTCTCGCTAAATTGCCCCTTAATTGGAAAAAAATAATTGTGTACTCTAAAGTTATTTTTTTTTTAATTGTATGGAAATAGGGCTTAAGTGGTGATAATTGGTATCTTGCCACGCTTACGGCAAGATCCCGTTTTCATCGCAAACTGTTTGGCGCCTGGCACGATTCTCATTTTTGGCCACTCCCGCTATTCACCGACCTCGTTTCGCTTGAGTTTAATGAGGCTAGAGAATAACACCCTCTGTCTCCTCTTGCTGGTGGGATTTTCTGATCCCGCTGAAGTTAATGAATTTCTGAATGACTCAATGCATTTCACAGCCCTGCCTCTGTTGCAGCGGGGCCATATAATCCTGTCCCTGGTTTGCAAGTGATTAGAAAATACATTTTGCATTCTCTTATGTTTTTATTACATTGTTTTAGCAATTGCAGTCATTATTAAGGCATAGGCGTGTAAAACAATAGAATTAGCAAAACTGCCATTAGATCTAACAGCTCCCCTCTTCGTAATGCAACACCCCCCACTACCATCTTCTCAATTTAATTTCAATCGAAGTGAAGTCACCGACTGCGTGCCTTCTATTTCTAAAGATTTGTTTCTTGTTGAATCGCTGCCCACTGGCAACATCAGATCATGGTTCCCCAATTTCCTTCATCTCTTCTCTGTCCAGAGGGCCATCTCATTATCTACTGAACTCATTTAAACTGTAGAACACCACTACTTAATTTAAAAAAACTTCCCTTGAGCAGTTGTGCTGTTACGTTTCACAGTTTACAGCACAAATATTACAAAGCTGCAACATTATTGGCAAAATTACCAAGATACATTAAACTCAAGAAAATCAAATGAATAAAATAAAGCCCAATAGCTATTTGTTCCTTTTGAAGTCACCATTTGAAAACATATTACCTACATTTAAATAAATATAATGGAGCCATAATGGAGCCATTAGGATTCAAAATACCTTATCAAGGTGCAAATTAGGGTTTTGCTCTTGTTAAATTTTCTTTCAAGGTATTACTACACTCCCAAATGATTTTACTAATGCTTAGGTGCAAAAGAACCACCTTCTTGGGTTATTTTTGGCACCTCCATAATGATATCAGAACCTTTACGTGCAAAGATTTTTTAAATTCTTTCATGGGATGTCGGTGTTCTTAGGCCAGCATTTTTGCTCATCCCTAATTTCCCTTGAAAAGATGGTGTTAGCCACTTTATTGTATTGTTGCAATTCATGTAGGTACACTCAGTGTTAGGGAGTTCCAGGATTTTGATCTGGTGACAATAAAGGAACGATGATATAGTTCCAAGTAAGCATGTTTTCCATTTGGCGGGTAACTTGCAGGCGGTGGTATTCCCATGCATCTGCTGCACTTGCCCTAGGTAGTAGAGATCATGGGTTTGAAAGGTGCTGTTAAAGGAGCCTTAGTGAGTTGCTGCAGTGCATCTTGTAGATGGTATGTACACACTGCTGCCATTGTGCATTGGGTGTGGTGGGAATGAATGTTGAAGGTTGTGGATGGAGTGCCAATGAAATCCCAGCCAAGGTTTCAAGTCTAATATGACTCTGCTTTGGAATCCAGTTCTGAAGAAACTTCACCTTGAATTTGAAATGTTATTCGAACATGGATTTGAAAAGATGAAAGAATTGTTTGGAGAAGCCATTTATAAAAACACATTTAGTTTGGTCTTTCAAAAGCTATTTGATTTCAACAGGAATTTTGAGTACATTAAGATATATATTTTTTAAACTTTAGAGTATCGTATTCTTTTTTGTCCAATAAGGGGCAATTTACCTGGCCAATCCACCTACCCTGCACATTCTTTTGGGGGTGAAACCGACGCAGACACGTGGAGAATGTGCAAACTCCACACAGACAGTGACCCGGGACTGGGATCGAACACAGGTCCTCGGCACCGTGAAGCAGCTAACCACTGCGCCACCGTGCTGCCCCAAGTACATTAATATTAACCTTTACCATCACACTTTTGATTCAGGCCTCAACAGGGAATGCCCCACCGAGGCTGCACTCAGCCACATATTTTGCACAGGAAGAGATCGGGCGGCATTTTTCAATGGCGCCCCGATCTCTCGACCTCCCTGATGCAACCCCCCAATACCCAGCTCACCTATTGGGAGGGTCTTCGAGTTCCCGCACCCCAACTCACATGGGAAAGACACACCCAGGCCTGATCCCTGGCATGGGCAAAATGCCACTCGGGCAGAGCCAGCCTGGCACCCTGGCAGTGCCAGCCTGGCCAGGAAAGTGGGGGGGGTCTCAGCGAGGCTGGTGGATCCCTGGAGCCGGTTTGATCTGGCACCGGCAGAGTTAAGTGAGTTTTGCAGCTCACTTAACTGAGTCTGTGTCCCACCCAATATGGGCGGGATCCAGATCGCAATGTCTTACAAGGTCCCGCGAGGTGTAACGACCATCGTGAATTCTGGGAGAGGCCTCTCCTGGGATCTACAGTCCACGTCCCGCTCTGATTCCGGTGGGTCAAGTCTGGTAATTCGCACTCTTGGTGTTCTACAATTTAATAGAAACTCAGTAAATGCAAAATGGATGACTTCCCCAATTAAAAGGAACAGATGCCTGGGTTAACATTAAAAATGTTGGGCTGCACAGTGGCGCAGTGCTTAGCTGCTTCTCGGCGCTGAGGACCCAGGTTCGATCCCGGCCCGGGTCACTGTTCGTGTGGAGTTTACACATTCTACCCGAGTCTGTGGGTTTCACCCCCACAACCCAAAGATGTGTAGAGTAGGTGGATTGACCTAGGGGGCAACACTGTAGCATTGTGGATAGCACAATTGCTTCACAGCTCCAGGGTCCCAGGTTCGATTCCAGCTTGGGTCACTGTCTGTGCGGAGTCTGCACATCCTCCCCGTGTGTGCGTGGGTTTCCTCCGTGTGTTCCGGTTTCCTCCCACAGTCCAAAGATGTGCAGGTTAGGTGGATTGGCCATGATAAATTGCCCTTAGTGTCCAAAATCGCCCTTAGTGTTGGGTGGGGTTACTGGGTTATGGGGATAAGGTGGAGGTGTTGACCTTGGGTAGGGTGCTCTTTCCAAGAGCCGGTGTAGACCTCGCTGGGCCGAATGGCCTCCTTCTGCACTGTAAATTCTATGATCTATGACCACGCTAAATTGCCTCTTAATTGTAAAAAAAAAAGAATTGGGTACTCTAAATTCATTTTAAAAACGCATTAAAAATGTAGTAAAATTCTTGAAATTAGCTACTTTTAATAATAATAATCGTTTATTGTCACAAGTAGGCTTCAATGAAGTTACTGTGAAAAGCTCCTAGTCGCCACATTCCGGCGCCTGTTCGGGGAGGCCGGTATGGGAATTGAACCCGCGCTGCTGCCTTGTTCTGCATTACAAGCCAGCTGTTTAGCCCACTGTGCTAAACCAGTCCCTATAACTTTTATAAGTTACTCTGTTTTTGCTGCTGTGGTATTCTTCAGCAATGGCCTGCTGTACCACTGCTTTTCAGGCATTCCCGCAATTGATTTAATTTGAATAACAATGCGCCTTACTAATGTGAAACCAGTTTACCAACATTTATGAAAATTAACATGCTGAATGCAACTAATATTGAAATTAACTTTTATTTACCTGCATCAATAGGAACCCACCACCAATGGCTGTAGCTGCCAGCTTGCCAATCTTCTGAAAGACAAAACCTGCACACCTGAAAGTGAGGACAACAGAACCATGTAAAAGTCCTTCCTGTTTATTTCCTTTGTTTCCATTTCTTTAATGTTATTTTATTACTTTGGTCCGTGCCTTTAAACAGAAGATTGAAATTGAAGCAGCCTACTTGTCAGGACATTGTGCTCCCAGGTTTTGTTTTTGGAAAGGAGAGGTCCGACTCCTCGGCACTGAGTGGATCTTAGGAACCAGAGTTGGATAGATTGGTTAGCAGCCAACCGTTGGGTTGGCCAGGTACAACGTTCTGCTGACAACGGTCAATGACTGATTCCTGGATGTTGCTTTCTAGAGAACTGGGCAGAAGCCTTTATACTTTAGAGGTGAAATGAATGCTTTCTCTCCTGCTTACTGAAGTGAAAGCATTGCTCTATCAGGGCAGCACGGTGGTGCAGTGGTTAGCACTACTGCCTCACAGCGCTCAGGACCCGGGTTCGATCCTGGCCCCGGGTCATTAACCGCGTGGAGTTGGCACATTCTCCCCATGTCTGTGTGGGTCTCACCCCCACAACCCAAAAAGGTGTGCAGGGTAGGTGAATTGGTCATGGTAAATTGCCCCTTAATTGAAAAACAAAATTGGGTAATCTAAATTTTTTTTTTTAAAAAAGAAAGAACTGCTCTATTGTTCTGAACGCGGGTTGTGCCCGGCACATCCTTTGCTGTGAACTTGGAATGATGCTGAGTTTGCAGAAAAAGTAGACAACCTGGCCAGAGAAAACTATCTCAACCTAGCAAGCAGAAAGAAGTATCAAAATTAAAGCTAAACATTGGTGAGATGCTAACCGGAAATCATCCTAGCGCATCAAAGATCTTTACCCTTTTATTATATCAATATTTTCCTTACCTTTCCACCACCTTTTCCCACCTGTGTGTGTGTGGAATGGGATGGTGGGGGGGGGGGGGGGGGGGGGGGGGGGGGGGGGGTTGGGAAAGGTGTATTATATAGTCAGTTATATTTTCTGTCTGTTTAATTATAATACTATACATAATAAAAGATCATTACTTGTTTTAAAGTTACAGACCTTGTGACTGCAGTTTAAGAGGCTCGGCCAAGAACCTTGGGTAATTTAAATAAAATCTAATTTTACCTAGCTTGCAACTCCGGATCCAGTGGGGCTGGAATTGATCGCGCACAAGCCCAGGGTGTCATGACAACGAAGTATTAATTTTCATTGAGGGGAGCGTGAAAGTGGAAGGGAATCTCAAAGCCACAGGAAGGACTGAAAGCAATCATGCGGATCCTAAGAGAGTTTGGAACCTTCTCAGGTTACGAACTCAACATGGGCAAAAGCGAGGCATTCCCAGTGAACCCAAACTGGGGAGGGACAGAGCTGGAGGGACTCCCATTCAAAATAGCCCAAAACAGATGCCGATACCTGGGGATCCAAATAGCCAGAGACTGGACACAGATCCATAAGTGGAACCTAATGCTGAGGACATTGTGGATAGCACGTTTAGCGAGTTGGTCACACCGCAGGTGAAAGGTACTGAGGGAGATAGAAAATGGGTGGCCAAAAGACAGAGCAAGAGTAGGAAGGCAGTGCAGGTGTCCTCTGCGGTTATCTCCCTGCAAAACAGATATACCGCTTTGGATACTGTTGAGGGAGATGGCTCACCAGGGGAAGGCAGCAGCAGCCAGGTTCATGGCACCGTGGCTGGATCTGCTGCGCAGCTGGGCAGGAAGAAGAATGGCAGGGCTATAGTGATAGGGGATTCAATTGTAAGGGGAATAGACAGGCGGTTCTGCGGACGCAATCGAGACTCCAGGATGGTATGTTGCCTCCCTGATGCAAGGGTCGAGGATGTCTTGGAGCGGCTGCAGGACATTCTGGGGGGGGGGGGGGTGAACAGCCAGCTGTCGTGGTGGTGCACATAGGCACCAACGATATAGGTTTAAAAAAATGGGACGAGGTCCTACAAGCTGAATTCAGGGAGTTAGGAGTTAAACTAAAAGGTAGGACCTCAAAGTTAGTAATCTCAGGATTGCTACCAGTGCCATGAGCTAGAGTAGGAATGTCAGGATAGATTGGATGAATGCGTGGTTCGAGAGATGGTGCAAGAGGGAGGAATTCAAATTCCTGGGGCATTGGAACCGGTTCTGGGGGAGGTGGGACCAGTACAAACCGGACGGTCTGCACCTGGGCAGGACTGGAACCGATGTCCGAGGCGGGGTGTTTGCTAGAGCTGTTGGGGAGAGTTTAAACTAATGTGGCAGGGGGATGGGAACTGATGCAGGAAGTTGGAAGGTAGTAAAACAGGGACAGAAACAAAAGGCCGTAAGGGGGAAAGTGTAAGGCAGAGAAGCCATAGTCAAAAATCAAAAAGGGCGACAGTACAAGGTACAGTGACTGAGGGGAGCTCAGTGAATAGGACCAGGAATACTAAAAGGAATAAAACGGGAAGTGAAAACATTAATGGGAAGCAACGCGGCAGGTTGTTACATGAAGATATGGGTTCAACGACAAGGAAAATTAGGAGAAAGGTTAAGAGGAAATATAACTTAGGAGAGGTTACTGATCGAGGTGTTAAGATTCAGAACAGAGGTAAAAAAAAGCCAACATAAGTGTACTTTACCTGAATGCTCGTAGTATTCGGAATAAGGTAAATGAGTTGATGGCGCAAATCATCGTGAATGACTATGATTTAGTGGCCATTACTGAAACATGGTTAAAGGATGGTCACGACTGGGAGTTAAATATCCAAGGGTATCAAACTATTCGGAAGGACAGAGTGGATGGTAAGGGAGGTGGTGTAGCTCTGTTATTTAAGGATGACATCCGGGCAACATTAAGGGATGACATCGGTGCTATGGAGGATAAGGTTGAATCCATTTGGGTGGAAATCAGGAATAGTAAGGCGAAATAGTCACTGATAGGAGTAGTCAATAGGCCACCAAATAGTAACATTATGGTGGGGAAGGCAATAAACAAAGAAATAACTGATGCATGTAGAAATGGTACAGCAGTTATCATGCGGGATTTTAATCTACATGTCGATTGGTTTAACCAGGTCGGTCAAGGCAGCCTTGAGGAGGAGTTTATAGAATGTATCCGCGATAGTTTCCCACAACAGTATGTAATGGAACCTACGAGGGAACAAGCGGTCCTAGATCTAGTCCTGTGTAATGAGACAGGATTGATTAACGATCTCATAGTTAGGGATCCTCTCGGAAGGAGCGATCACAATATGGTGGAATTTAAAATACAGATGGAGGGTGAGAAGGTAAAATCAAGCACTAGTGTTTTGTGCTTAAACAAAGGAGATTACAATGGGATGAGAGAAGAACTAGCTAAGGTAGACTGGGAGCAAAGACTTTATGGTGAAACAGTTGAGGAACAGTGGAGAACCTTCCAAGCGATTTTTCACAGTGCTCAGCAAAGGTTTATACCAACAAAAAGGAAGGACGGTAGAAAGAGGGAAAATCGACCGTGGATATCTAAGGAAATAAGGGAGAGTATCAAATTGAAGGAAAAAGCATATAAAGTAGCAAAGATTAGTGGGAGACTAGAGGACTGAGAAATCTTTAGGGGGCAACAGAAAGCTACTAAAAAAGCTATAAAGAAGAGTAAGATTGATTATGAGAGTAAACTTGCTCAGAATATAAAAACAGATAGTAAAGGTTTCTACAAATATATAAAACAAAAAAGAGTGGCTAAGGTAAATATTGGTCCTTTAGAGGATGAGAAGGGAGATTTAATAATGGGAGATGAGGAAATGGCTGAGGAACTGAACAGGTTTTTTGGGTCGGTCTTCACAGTGGAAGACACAAAAAACATGCCAGTGACTGATGGAAATGAGGACCATGACAGGTGAGGACCTTGAGAGGATTGTTATCACCCACCAAGGAGGGAGTGATGGGCAAGCTAATGGGGCTAAAGGTAGACAAGTCTCCTGGCCCTGATGGAATGCATCCCAGAGTGCTAAAAGAGATGGCTAGGGAAATTGCAAATGCACTAGTGATAATTTATCAAAATTCACTAGACTCTGGGCTGGTCCAGGCGGATTGGAAATTAGCAAACGTGACACCACTGTTTAAAAAAGGAGGTAGGCAGAAAGCGGGTAATTATAGGCCAGTGAGCTTAACTTCGGTAGTAGGGAAGATGCTGGAATCTATCATCAAGGAAGAAATAGCGAGGCAACTGGATGGAAATTGTCCCATTGGGCAGACGCAGCGTGGGGTCATAAAGGGCAGGTCATGCCTAACTAATTTAGTGGAATTTTTTGAGGACATTACCAGTGCGGTAGATAACGGGGAGCCAATGGATGTGGTATATCTGGATTTCCAGAAAGCCTTTGACAAGGTGCCACACAAAAGGTTGCTGCATAAGATAAAGATGCATGGCATTAAGGGGAAAGTAGTAGCATGCATAGAGGATTGGTTAATTAATAGAAAGCAAAGAGTGGGGATTAATGGGTGTTTCTCTGGTTGGCAATCAGTAGCTAGTGGTGTCCCTCAGGTATCAGTGTTGGGCCCACAACTGTTCACAATTTACATAGATGATTTGGAGTTGGGGACCAAGGGCAATGTGTCCAAGTTTGCAAACGACACTAAGATAAGTGGTAAAGCAAAAAGTGCAGAGGGATTTGGATAGGCTAAGTGAATGGGCTAGGATCTGGCAGATGGAATATAATGTTGACAAATGTGAGGTTATCCATTTTGGTAGGAACAACAGCAAAAGGGATTATTATTTAAATGATAAAATATTAAAACATGCTGCTGTGCAGAGAGACCTGGGTGTGCTAGTGCATGAGTCGCAAAAAGTTAGTTTACAGGTGCAACAGGTGATTAAGAAGGCAAATGGAATTTTGTCCTTCATTGCTAGGGGGATGGAATTTAAGACTAGGGAGGTTATGCTGCAATTGTATAAGGTGTTAGTGAGGCTACACCTGGAGTATTGTGTTCAGTTTTGGTCTCCTTATTTGAGAAAGGACGTACTGGAGGGTGTGCAGAGGAGATTCACTAGGTTAATCCCAGAGCTGAAGGGGTTGGATTACAAGGAGAGGTTGAGTAGACTGGGACTGTACTCGTTGAAATTTAGAAGGATGAGGGGGGATCTTATAGACACATATAAAATTATGAAAGGAATAGATAGGATAGATGCGGGCAGGTTGTTTCCACTGGCGGGTGAAAGCAGAACTAGGGGGCATAGCCTCAAAATAAGGGGAAGTAGATTTAGGACTGAGTTTAGGAGGAATTTCTTCACCCAAAGGGTTGTGAATCTATGGAATTCCTTGCCTAGTGAAACAGTAGAGGCTCCTTCATTAAATGTTTTTAAGATAAAGATAGATAGGTTTTTGAAGAATAAAGGGATTAAGGGTTCTGGTGTTCGGGCCGGAAAGTGGAGCCGAGTCCACAAAAGATCAGCCATGATCTCATTGAATGGTGGAGCGGGCTCGAGGGGCCAGAAGGCCTACTCCTTCTTCTAGTTCTTATGTTTTGACCACCCTGGTGGAGGAAGTCAAAAAGGACCTACAGAGTTGGGCCGCACTCCCACTCTCCCTGGCAGGGAGAGTGCAGATGATCAAAATATACGTGCTGCCGAGGTTTCCCTTTCTGTGTAGGTCCATACCGATCTTCATCCCCAAGGCCTTCTTCCAGAACCTAGATAGCTTAATTATGGTGTGTGTGTGTGTGTGGGGGGGGGGGGGGGGGGGAAGGACCCCAAATCAACACTGCAGAGGAGGAAATTTAAGGGAGGCCTGACACTGCCAAACCTGCAGTGTTGGGGCCACAGCTGTTCTCTTTATATATGAACGATCTAGATGAATGATCCCAGAAATGGTAGGCCTAACATACGATGAACGTCTGAGGATCCTGGGATTATATTCATTGGAGTTTAGGAGGTTGAGGGGAGATCTAATAGAAACTTACAAGATAATGAATGGCTTAGATAGGGTGGATGTAGGGAAGTTGTTTCCATTAGCAGGGGAGACTAGGACCCGGGGGCACAGCCTTAGAATAAAAGGGAGTCACTTTAGAACAGAGATGAGGAGAAATTTCTTCAGCCAGAGAGTGGTGGGTCTGTGGAATTCATTGCCACAGAGGGCGGTGGAGGCCGGGACGTTGAGTGTCTTTAAGACAGAAGTTGATAAATTCTTGATTTCTCGAGGAATTAAGGGCTATGGAGAGAGAGCGGGTAAATGGAGTTGAAATCAGCCATGATTGAATGGCGGAGTGGACTCGATGGGCCGAATGGCCTTACTTACGCTCCCATGTCTTATGGTCTTATGGTCTTATTACCACGGGGCAAAAGCAGCGGAAAGAGTGAGGCGATGGGTGCAAGAATCCAACTCGGAGTGGGTACAGATGGAGGAGGCCTCCTGCAAGGGAACGACCCTCTGGGCCCTGACCACGGCAGCACTCCCATCCCCCTCGGCAAAATACACATCGAGCCCATTGGGTAGCGGCCACACTGAAAACATGGGGCCAACTAAGACCAGAATGGCCCCATCTGCATTAACCACACATTCCCACCAGCCATGTTGGACACAATGTTTTAAAAAATGGAAACAGGATGGGGGAATGCTGACAGTTAGGGACTTCTAGGTAGGGCACAGACTAGCAACGCTGAATAAACCGACAGAGGAATGGGAATTGCCAACAGGAGAGGAATTGAGACACTTACAGATAAAACATTTCCTCTGCAAAGAGACAGTAGGATACCCCTGGGCCCCGGAGGCCAGGGGTATCCTATTGAGTGGTGGCATGAATTCCATTTGCATCTCATGAATGCTTATTAAAACAGTCGCCCGCCAGCATCCCGCCAGATCATCCAATCTTGCGCCACACTAGCGTGAAGTTACATTGGTCTAAAACCCGATTGCTAAAGAATGGCATGCACAAGACAGTCCTCAGTTCACAAATGACTTGAGGTGAAGGTAAAAAAGCCTTTCTGCCAGAGTGCTCCGCTGCACCTGATGTGCGGTTCACCACTCTGTTGGGGCCTACGTCCCCATGCCAAGCTGGACTTCATGAACAGCATTGTGCTCCTGGACCTATGGACCCTCCTATTTCACCATCTTGGATCAGTACTGCACCTGGAGTTGGGGAGTGTAGGGATCTCCTTTCCCCCAGTGCCATGCACCAGTGTCTATCTGGACAGAACTGTACTTACACAGCCACCACAATGAAGGTCTGAATTTTGACCAGGGTGGTGGCCTGATGAAGCCAAGGGAGGTAATGTGGAAGGAGGGCTGTGCAAGGAGAGATGGTGTGCGGGCTCATGGCAGGCAGAAGGGCAAGGAAGTGGATGAAGACAATGGAAGGTAGAGGGAAGACCGAGAGGATGGAAACTGGACCCCGACAAGGCTGCATGAAAATGTCACAAACAAGGGGTCAAAAGAATACCGGATTGTTCACTGGAAAGGGATGGGAGAAGACTCCAGATGCAGTGGGTAAAGGTCCAAGTGGGGCTTGGGCGTCTCGCATATGATGGGCTCAGGGAGAGGGTGGCTGAATCAAGGAACAGTCTTTTTCTTGAAGTTGCTAGCCTTTTCCTCAGGGTTGCTGACATCCTACACGATCTGGTGAAGACAGATGGGCTGGAGAAAGTGACGAGGGTGCTGGACAAGTATTTAAATATGGTGCCGGGAAGTAACTGGAATGCTCTATACAAACTCTGGCGTGGACTCAATGAGTCAAATGGCCTCCTTGTGTGCTGTTGTAACTCTGACCTTCAGGAGGGAAAAAATACACTGCGAGAAAGCTAGCTAGAAATATGAAGACGGATAGTCAGAGTTTCTCTGGATATTTAGAGAAGAAATGAGTTAACAAACGAGTGTTGGTCCCCTCCCCTCCCGCTGGCAACAAATAGATCCTCAAATAGGAACAGAAAGAGCCTCCGTCTCACATAGAACAACTCTTCTGACCCCCGAGAGGGAACTTGATCTTCTCCAGTTTTAAAAATTCATACAAATTCCCCAGCCATGCCGAAACCCGCTGCGGCACTGCTGACATCCAACTCAGTAAGATTCACTGCTGGGCAACCAGAGAGATGAAGGCCACGACATTGGCCCCCTTCCCCTCCAGCAGATCCGAAACACCAAAAATCGCCACCAAAGGGTACGCCGACATCCTCATCCCCACTATTTCCGACAGAGTCTCGAAAACCACTGCCCAGAAACTTTGTGCATCCCCAGAATATATGAGCGTGATTCCCCCTCCCCCTCCCATATGTCTCTCATTCAAAGAACAATACAACACAGGAACAGGTCCTTCGGCACTCCAAGCCTGTACCGGTCATGCTACCTCCACTTCCAAAAGAAACCGAGCCCGATCATATGAGCCCTCTGCACCACCTTGAACTGCATAGCACAGAATTAGGTTGAATTTATCTGGTGCATTATTTCACTCCAGGATCCCCCCCCCTCCCCCCGCCCAAGCCATATCCCCAGTTCCTCCTCTGGCGTCTTATCTTCTCCAAAAGCCATTCATAAATATCCCCAATCCTCCCCGCCCCTCCCAGCTCATCCTGAGTGAACAACTTATCTAACAGCGTATGCTTTGACAGCTGAAGGAACAAGGGCAGCTCCTTACATGCAAAATCCCAGACCTGGGTGTCTTACCTGCCCAAACAAATTCCAAAATTAATTTACCCACCCTCCGGAAAAACACCATGGGAAGGAATATTGGAAGGAACTGAAAAATAAATAAAAACCTCGGCCAAACATTCATCTTCGCGGTCTGTACCCTCCCTGGCAGAGAGAGTGGCAGGGCTTCCTACCTCTTCAAATCCGTTTTGACCCCTCTATCATTTATGCATTGTGGCCCAATCATGGGCCACTTAAATACCCAGATACTGAAATCTTATCCTGGCCACCTTGAATGGCAGGGCACCCACATTTGCACTCCTCGCCTGGGCGTTCACCGGACATACCTCACTTTTCACTACCCAGTTATACCCTGAAAATGCACCGAAATTCCCCAGTCGGTCCATTATTTTCCCCATACACTCCAGCGGGTTTGAGATGTAAAACAATAAATCATCCGCATACAATAGCACCTTGTGCTCCCTACCTCCCCTCAGAATGCCCTTTCACTCTTGAAGCCCTTAGCGCAATTGCCAAGGGCTCACTAGCCAACGCAAATAACAATGGGGACAGCGGACTTCCCTACTTTGTTGCCCTATGCAACCCAAAATATCCCAAATTCTTCTTGTTCGTTCTCACATTCGCCGTGAAGGATGCAGACAACTGCACCCATGCAACAAACGTCAGTCCAAACCCAAACCTCCTCAGGATCTCGAACAATTACCTCCATTCTACCCAGTCAACAATTTTCTCCGCGTCCATTGATATGATAACCTCCGGCGCTCTACCCCTTGACAGGGTGTTTATCACATTCAAAATCCTCCTGATGTTGCTTGAGAACTGCCTCCCCTTGACAAACCTCTGTTCCTCTGAGACCACATCTGGCACATACACGTCCAACCTCCTCGCCAGCATCGTAGCCAATAATAATAATCTTTAATGTTGTCACAAGTAGGCTTACATTAACACTGAAATGAAGTTACTGTGAAAATCCCCTTGTCGCCACAATACAGCGCCTGTTCAGGTACACTGAGGGAGAATTCAAAATGTCCAATTCACCTAACAAGCACATCTTTTGGGACTTGCAGGAGGAAACCGGAGCACCCGGAGGAAACCCATACAGACAGGGGTAGAAAGTGCAGACTTTGCACAGACAGTGACTCAAGCTGGGAATCGAACTCAGCACTCTGGCGCTGTGAAACAACAATGCTAACACTGTGCTACTGTGCTGCTCTTTCATACCTCCACATTTGTATTCAGAAGGGAGATGGACCTGCAAGACCCACACTTTGTTGGGTATTTATCCTTCTTTGGGATCAACAAAATAGAAGCTTGCACAAGTGTGGCCGGCAACTCCCGCTTCGTCAACAATTCATTATACATCTCCAGGAGATGGGGCATCAACTCGGCCAAAAACAGGGTTTATAAAATTCTACTTGAAAGCCCCGGTGCCTTTCTCAATTGCAACAAACGCCATACACTCCATTATCACCTGCAACCCCAATGGTACCTCAAATCCATGTCTCTTCCCATTCTCCACCTTCATAAACACCAACCCACCCCCAAAATGCCCCATATTATCCCCCCCCCCCGGGACTCAGACGTATACAGCCCCTGATAGAAGGCCTCAAAAAGCCTCATTGATTTTTTTCCGGCGTCGTCACCAACCCTCCTCCTGCCTCCCTCACCTGCACAATCACCCGCGCAGCCGCCTGTCGCCTCAACTGATGGACTAGCAGCCGATTAGCCTTCTCCCAATACTCATACTGAACCCCTCTTTTTTTTTTTTAAGAATATTTTATTGAAAATTTTTGGTCGACCATCACAGTACATTGTGTATCCTTTACACAATAATATAACAGTATAAATAACAATGACCTGTTTTATAAACAAGGAATAAATAATATATAACAAAAACTAAAACTAAAACTAAATGGCAACTGCCTTGTCTCAGAAAAACACTCTCCAAAAATATGGTTTAACAATCCAATATACAATTATTTATAGCAATGACCTATACATATTATAAATATATATTAATAACCCTGAGACTCCTTCTGGTTCCTCCCCCCCCCCCCCTCCCCCCTGGGCTGCTGCTGCTGCCTTCTTTTCCATTCCCTCTATCTTTCTGTGAGGTATTCGACGAACGGTTGCCACCGCCTGGTGAACCCTTGAGCCGATCCCCTTAGGACGAACTTAATCCGTTCCAGCTTTATAAACCCTGCCATGTCATTTATCCAGGTCTCCACCCCCGGGGGCTTGGCTTCCTTCCACATCAACAGTATCCTGCGCCGGGCTACTAGGGACGCAAAGGCCAAAACATCGGCCTCTCTCGCCTCCTGCACTCCCGGCTCTTGTGCAACCCCAAATATAGCCAACCCCCAGCTTGGTTCGACCTGGACCCCCACTACTTTCGAAAGCACCTTTGTCACCCCCACCCAGAACCCCTGTAGTGCCGGACATGACCAGAACATGTGGGTGTGATTCGCTGGGCTTCTCGAGCATCTCGCACACCTATCCTCTACCCCAAAAAATTTACTGAGCCGTGCTCCAGTCATATGCGCCCTGTGTAACACCTTAAATTGAATCAGGCTTAGCCTGGCACACGAGGACGATGAGTTTACCCTACTTAAGGCATCCGCCCACACCCCCTCCTCAATCTCCTCCCCCAGCTCTTCTTCCCATTTCCCTTTCAGCTCATCTACCATAATCTCCCCCTCGTCCCTCATTTCCCTATATATATCTGACACCTTACCGTCCCCCACCCATGTCTTTGAGATTACTCTGTCCTGCACCTCATACGTCAGGAGCTGCGGGAATTCCCTCACCTGCTGCCTCGCAAAAGCCCTCAGTTGCATATACCGGAATGCATTCCCTTGGGGCAACCCATATTTCTCGGTCAGCGCTCCCAGACTTGCGAACTTCCCATCCACAAACAGATCTTTCAATTGTGTTACTCCTGCTCTTTGCCATATTCCAAATCCCCCATCCATTCTCCCCGGGGCAAACCTATGGTTGTTTCTTATCGGGGACCCCACCAAGGCTCCCGTCTTTCCCCTATGCCGTCTCCACTGTCCCCAAATTTTCAAAGTCGCCACCACCACCGGGCTTGTGGTGTATTTCTTCGGTGAGAACGGCAATGGGGCCGTCACCATAGCTTGTAGGCTAGTCCCCCTACAGGACGCCCTCTCCAATCTCTTCCACGCCGCTCCCTCCTCTTCCCCCATCCACTTACTCACCATTGAGATATTGGCGGCCCAGTAGTACTCACTTAGGCTCGGTAGTGCCAGCACCCCCCTATCCCTACTACGCTGTAAGAATCCCTTCCTCACTCTCGGGGTCTTCCCGGCCCACACAAAACTCATGATACTCTTTTCGATCCTTTTGAAAAAAGCCTTCGTGATCACCACCGGGAGGCACTGAAACACAGAGGAATCTCGGGAGGACTACCATTTTAACTGCCTGCACCCTCCCTGCCAGTGACAGGGATACCATGTCCCATCTCTTGAAGTCCTCCTCCATTTGTTCCACCAATCGCGTTAAATTTAACCTATGCAATGTACCCCAATTCTTGGCTATCTGGATCCCCAAGTAACGAAAGTCCCTTGTTACCTTCCTCAGCGGAAAGTCCTCTATTTCTCTGCTCTGCTCCCCTGGATGCACCACAAACAACTCACTTTTCCCCATGTTCAGTTTATATCCTGAGAATTCTCCAAACTCCCGAAGTGTCCGCATTATCTCTGGCATCCCCTCCGCCGGGTCCGCTACATATAACAAATCATCCGCATACAGAGATACCCGGTGTTCTTCTCCTCCTCTAAGTACTCCCCTCCACTTCTTGGCACCCCTCAATGCTATTGCCAGGGGCTCAATCGCCAGTGCAAACAGTAATGGGGACAGAGGGCATCCCTGCCTTGTCCCTCTATGGAGCCGAAAGTATGCAGATCCCCGTCCATTCGTGACCACACTCGCCACTGGGGCCCTATACAACAGCTGCACCCATCCAACATACTCATCTCCAAAACCAAATCTCCTCAGCACCTCCCACAAATAATCCCACTCCACTCTATCAAATGCTTTCTCGGCATCCATCACCACCACTATCTCCGCTTCCCCCTCTGGTGGGGGCATCATCATTACCCCTAGCAGCCTCCGTATATTCGTATTCAGCTGTCTCCCCTTCACAAACCCAGTTTGGTCCTCATGGACCACCCTCGGGACACAATCCTCTATCCTCATTGCCATTACCTTGGCCAGAATCTTAGCGTCTACATTTAGGAGGGAAATAGGTCTATAGGACCCGCATTGCAGCGGGTCCTTTTCCTTCTTTAGGAGAAGCGATATCGTTGCCTCAGACATAGTCGGGGGCAGCTGTCCCCTTTCCTTTGCCTCATTAAAGGTCCTCATCAGTAGCGGGGCGAGCAAGTCCACAAATTTCCTGTAAAATTCAACTGGGAATCCATCCGGTCCCGGAGCCTTCCCCGCCTGCATGCTCCTAATTCCTTTCACTACTTCCTCTATTTCAATCTGTGCTCCCAGTCCCACCCTTTCCTGCTCCACCACCTTGGGAAATTCCAGCCGGTCTAGAAAGCCCATCATTCTCTCCCTCCCATCCGGGGGTTGAGCTTCGTATAATTTTTTATAAAATGCCTTGAACACTCCATTCACTCTCTCCGCTCTCCGCTCCCCGCTCCATCTCTCCTTCCTCATCCCTCACTCCCCCTATTTCCCTCGCTGCTCCCCTTTTCCTCAATTGGTGGGCCAGCAACCTTCTCCCCATATTCGTACTGTACACCCTGTGCCTTCCTCCACTGTGCCTCTGCAGTACCCGTTGTCAGCAAGTCAAATTCTACGTGTAGCCTTTGCCTTTCCCTGTACAGTCCCTCTTCCGGTGCCTCCGCATATTGCCTGTCCACCCTCAGAAGTTCTTGCAGCAACCGCTCCCGTTCCCTACTCTCCTGCTTTCCTTTATGTGCCCTTATTGATATCAGCTCCCCTCTAACCACTGCCTTCAGCGCCTCCCAGACCACTCCCACCTGGACCTCCCCATTGTCATTGAGTTCCAAGTACTTTTCAATGCACCCCCTCACCCTTAGACACACCCCCTCATCTGCCATTAGTCCCATGTCCATTCTCCAGGGTGGGCGCCCTTTTGTTTCCTCCCCTATCTCTAAGTCCACCCAATGTGGAGCGTGATCCGAAATGGCTATAGCCGTATACTCCGTTCCCCTCACCTTCGGGATCAACGCCCTTCCCAAAACAAAAAAGTCTATTCGCGAATAGACTTTGTGGACATAGGAGAAAAACGAAAACTCCTTACTCCTAGGTCTGCTAAATCTCCACGGGTCTACTCCTCCCATCTGCTCCATAAAATCTTTAAGCACCTTGGCTGCTGCCGGCCTCCTTCCAGTCCTGGACCTCGACCTGTCCAGCCCTGGTTCCAACACCGTATTGAAATCTCCCCCCATTACCAACTTTCCCACCTCTAGGTCCGGGAGGCGTCCTAGCATACGCCTCATAAAATTGGCATCATCCCAGTTCGGGGCATGTACGTTTACCAAAACCACCGTCTCCCCCTGTAGTTTGCCACTCACCATCACGTATCTGCCCCCGTTAACCGCCACTATAGTCTTTGCCTCAAACATTACCCGCTTCCCCACTAATATAGCCACCCCCCTGTTTTTCGCATCTAGCCCCGAATGGAACACCTGCCCCACCCAACCTTTGCGTAGTCTCACCTGGTCTATCAGTTTCAAATGCGTTTCCTGTAACATAACCACGTCTGCCTTAAGTTTCTTAAGGTGTGCGAGTACCCGTGCCCTCTTTATCGGCCCGTTCAGCCCTCTCACGTTCCACGTGATCAGCCGGGTTGGGGGGCTTTTTACCCCTCCCCCCCTTGTCGATTAGCCATCCCCTTTTTCCAGCTCCTCACCCGGTTCCCACGCAGCTGTGTCCCCCCCAGGCGGTGCCCCCCCGCCCATCCCACCCCATACCAGCTCCCCCCTCTCCCCAGCAGCAGCAGCCCAATAATTCCCCCCTCCCACCCCCCCCGCTAGATCCCCCACTAGCGTAGTTACACCCCCCATGTTGCTCCCAGAAGTCAGCAAACTCTGGCCGACCTCGGCTTCCCCCCGTGACCTCGGCTCGCACCGTGCGATGCCCCCTCCTTCCTGCTTCCCTATTCCCGCCATGATTGTCATAGCGCGAGAACCGAGCCCGCGCTTCCCCCTTGGCCCCGCCCCCAATGGCCAACGCCCCATCTCTTCCACCTCCTTTCCTCCCCCCACCACCTCCTGTGGAAGAGAGAAAAGTTACCACATCGCAGGATTAATAACATAAAACTCCTCTTTCCCCCCTTCTTCGCCCCCCATACTCGCCCCACCACTTTGTTTCAAACGTTCTTTTTTTTTAATAACCCGCTCATTCCAATTTTTCTTCCACGATAAAAGTCCACGCCTCATCCGCCGTCTCAAAGTAGTGGTGCCTCCCTTGATATGTGACCCACAGTCTTGCCGGTTGCAGCATTCCGAATTTTATCTTCTTTTTGTGAAGCACCGCCTTGGCCCGATTAAAGCTCGCCCTCCTTCTCGCCACCTCCGCACTCCAGTCTTGGTATACGCGGATCACCGCGTTCTCCCACTTACTGCTCCGAGTTTTCTTTGCCCATCTAAGGACCATCTCTCTGTCCTTAAAACGGAGGAATCTCACCACTATGGCTCTAGGAATTTCTCCTGCTCTCGGTCCTAGCGCCATCACTCGGTATGCTCCCTCCACCTCCAGCGGACCCGCCGGGGCCTCCGCTCCCATTAACGAGTGCAGCATCGTGCTCACATATGCCCCGACGTCCGCTCCCTCCGCACCTTCAGGAAGGCCAAGAATCCTTAGGTTGTTCCTCCTCGCGTTGTTCTCCAGCGCCTCCAGCCTTTTCACACATCGTTTATGGTGTGCCTCGTGCATCTCCGTCTTCACCACCAGGCCCTGTATGTCGTCCTCATTCTCGGCTGCCTTTGCCTTCACGACCCGAAGCTCCCGCTCCTGGGTCTTTTGCTCCTCCTTTAGCCCTTCGATCGCCTGTAATATCGGGGCCAACAGCTCCTTCTTCATTTCCTTTTTGAGTTCTTCCACGCAGCGTTTCAAAAACTCGTGTTGTTCAGGGCCCCATATTAAACTGCCACCTTCCGGCGCCATCTTGGTTTTTGCTTGCCTTCCTTGCCGCTGCTCTAAAGGATCCACCGCAATCCGGCCACCTTCCTCTCCTTTTTCCATCCGTTTCCAGGGGGGATTCCCTTCTGGTTCACCGCATAGTACTTTTAGCCATTAAAATTGCCGTTGGGGCTCTTATTAAGAGCCCAAAAGTCCGTTACACCGGGAGCTGCCGAAACGTGTGACTCAGCTGGTCATCGCCGCACCCGGAAGTCCATACTGAACCCCTCTTGAGCAGTGAAGCTGACCCACCAACTTCCCTGTTGTCAATAGGTCAAAGTGGGCATCCGGTGGCAGCCATGGAGTAGGAGGTTGCGTATTTGGTAGCTCCCACTCGCGACGGACCTTTTCTCCCGACCCTTTTGGAATGTTATTGGAAAAATCGGTGGCAGGTGAGGCAGTGAGGAAGAATCCCCCACCAGTATATGGAGACGTGGACTAGAAGTGGTCTTATAAGAAGAAATAGCCAAGCAAAGAAGGCGCATGCAGAACCTACAGCACAGGAAAACATGGCGGAGGTGCAGGATCCTGGCTTGGCGGCCCAGTGGTCAACCGTACAGTTGGTGAAATTCATTCAGGAGAGTTTCGCCAAGCAAAAGAAGGAAGGTTTAGACCCGATCAAGACACCAATCGATCAGGTGGAATCGGATCTAGAAGCCCACGGACTGGCGATCTAGAAGGTGGAGGAGAAGGTGGCTGAGCACGAGGACCAGCTAACCGCACTGGAGGCGGAGGTGGGGCTAATGAGGGACCACCAGGAAAGGCTGCAGGAGAAGGTGAAGGACCTGGAGAATAAGTCCGTAGGCAGAATATGAGGATCGTCAGCCTCCCGGAGGGCAGCGAGAGATAGGATGTTTGCACGTATGTGGCAAGTATGCTTGAAAAGTTAATGGGTGATGGGGCATTTGCTCGACTCTTGGAAGTGGACAGAGCGCATAGAGCGTTTGCGAGGAAGCCGCGTGTGAATGAGCCGCCGAGGGCGATGGCGGTGCGAATGCACCAGTTCCTGGAAAAGGAACAGATTTTGTGGTGGGCCAAGCAACATGGAGCTGCAAGTGGGAAAACAGCGAGCTGCGCATCTACCAGGACCTGGGTGCGAAACTGGCCAAATGAAGAGCAGGATTTAATAGAGTAAAATCGGCCCTCTTCAAGAAGGGGGTGAAGTTTGGAATGCTACATCCAGCCCATTTGTGGGTCACCTATGAGGGTCAGGAGCATTATTTTGGATCGCCGGACAAGGCGATGGACTTTGGTAAAGATAAAAGGCTGGCAGGTGACTGAAGACTCTGAACTCTGGGGGCGGGTAATGCTGTATCAATTCTGTAAAAGTTATTTTTGTTTTGAATTGTACATAGAGTGCTTTCTGTATCAACGTTTGGGCCGTTGCTCAGTTTTGGAGGTCAACTTTGTTCTTGTGGGGGGAAGGGGGTGGATTTTTTTCTTTGTGTGTTTGTTGGGGACTGTGCTGTTTTGAATATGTATGTTCGAGCGGGGGGTGGGGGTGGGGGTGAACAGTAGTGGGTAGGATGTTTAGCGCCATGGGCGGGGGCTACCAGGCTAGCTGGGCGGGCTAGCCCACGAAAGCGCAGTGGGGGGCGAGCAGGTGATATGTTTGTTGAGGGGATTGTTGTTCTGTTAATGGGGGGGGGAATTGTTGTTGGGAGACAAATGGGAGGTCGAGGATGGTGGGGGCCTGAGGGCGGGCCTGGGACGTGAGCTGGAGGCTGACCTAAGAAGGGTGATGGTTGATCGGCCGGGTGGGGGGGGGGGGGGGGGGGGGGGGGGGGATGCCTCCCGACCAGGCTGATCCCATGGAACGTCAGAGGGCTGAATGGGCCAGTTAAGAGGGTTCGCGTGTTCGCACATTTGAGGTGATTGAAGGCGGACGTGGCAATGCTACAGGAGACACACCTGAGGGTGATAGATCAGACCAGATTGAGGAAGGCGTGGGTCGGGCAAGTATTTCACTCGGGATTGGATTCTAAGACAAGGGGGGGTCGCGATCGTGATCAATAAGCGGGTCTCATTTGAGACAGGGAATATAGTTGCGGATGCGGGGGTAGGTATATCATGATGAGCAGGAAGCTGGAGGGGATGCCGGTGGTGTTCGTGAATATTTACACACCAAACTGGGACGATGCGGAGTTTATGAGACGGGTGTTAGGGAAGACCCCGGACTAAGCTGATCATGGGGGGGCGGAACTTTAATACGGTCATTGATCCAAGGTTGGACCGGTCAAGGTCAAAGACAGGGAGGGTGCCTGCAGTGGCGAAGGAACTAAAGGGGTTCATGGAGCAGATGGGGGCGGTAGACCCATGGGAGGTTCGGGCGGCCAAGAGCAAAGAAGTTTTCTTTCTTTTCCCATGTACAAAGTATACTCACGGATCGATTTTTAAAATCTTGAACAGGGCTTTACTGGAAGGAGTGGTTGATACAGAGTATTCGCCGATTGAGCAAGGAGAGTGGTCAGCGCCCGCAATGGAGATTGGACGTAGGACTGTTAGCGGACGAGGGAGTGTGCGGGCATGTGAGGGATTCCATCCAGAACTATCTGGAAATAAATGACACGGGGGAGTTTCAGCAGCAACGGTTTGGGAAGCGCTGAAGGCAGTGGTTAGGTGGGAGCTAATATCGATACGGGCCCATAGGGAGAAGGTGGAGCGAGCAGAGATAGATAGTTTGGTTGGGAAAATACTCCAGGTAGACAGGAGATATTCTGAGGCCCTGGAGGCAGGATTATTGAAGGAGTGGCAGAAGCTACAGATGGAGTTTGGTCTGTTGTCTACAGGGAAAGGGGTGGAGCAGTTGAGGAAGGCGAGGAGGGCGATATACGAGAATGGAGAGAAGGCCAGGAGGATGCTTGCACATCAGCTAAGGAAAAGGGAGGTGGCCATGGAGATAGGAAGAGTGAAGGACAGAGGAGGGAATACGGTCTTGGACCCAGCAGGGGTGAACGGGGTGTTTAAGGAGTTTTATAGTTGGCTATATGAGTCGGAACCCCCAGCTGGGGTGGAGGGGATGAGGCAGTTTTTGGGAGAGTTGAAGTTCCTGAAGGTGGAAGAAGGGTTGGTGGAGGGGTTGGGAGCCCCGATCGAGATTGATTGGAGTCCATGCTGGAGTCGGGTAAGGCCCCAGGACCGGACGGCTACCCAGTGGAATACTACAAAAAGTTCTGAGATGTTGGGCCTGCTGCTGGTGAGTGCATTGAATGAGGTAAGGAAGCGGGGTGTTATTCCCCAACAATGTCACAGGCCTCGATCTCACTGATCCTGAAGCAGAAGGACCCAGAGCGAAGCGGGTCATACAGGCCAATCTGCCTATTGAATGTCGATGCCAAATTGTTGGCTAAAATCTTGGCCTCAAGGATAGACGATTGTGTCCTGGAGGTGATAGGGGAAGACCAGAAGGGGTCTCGTTATACGCTGACGACCTGCTCTTGTATATTTAGGGGGGGTGGGGGAGATTATGCGGATCTTAGGGGAATTTGGCCGGTTTTCAGGGTACTAATTGAATATGGGGAAAAGTGAGATGTTTGCGATCCAGGCAAGGAGGCAGGAGAGGAGACTGGGAGAGCTGCCGTTCAGAGTGGTGGGAGGGAGCTTCTGTTATTTGGGAATCCAGGTGGCACGAGAATGGGAGCTGTTACATGAACTAAATTTGACCCGGCTAGTGGAACAAATGAAGGAGGATTTTCGAAGGTGGGACATGCTCCCGCTGTCATTGGCGGGGAGGGTACAGACCGTGAAAATGACAGTCCTCCCGAGATTTCTGTTTGTTTTCCAGTGCCTCTCCGTCTTTATCCCAAAGGCCTTTTTAAACGGGTAAGTAAGGTGATTTCTGGTTTTGTGTGGGTGGGTGAATCCCCGTGAATGAAGAAATTGCTGCTGGAGCGTAGTCGGGGGGAGGGTGGGTTGGCGCTGCCAAACTTTAGCAACTATTACTGGGCGGCAAACATAGCCATGATTAGGAAGTGGGTAGTGGGGGGGGGGGGGGGGGGGGGGGCGTCGTCGGTGTGGGAGCGAGTAGAGGCGGCATCATGTAAGGACACAAGTCTGGGGGCATTGATAACCACACCTCTGCCGTTCTCGCCAGCCCGATACTCTACAAGCATAGTGGTGGTAGTGGCGGCCCTGAGAGTCTGGGGGCAGTGGAGGAAGCATATAAGAGTGGAGGGCGCATCGGTCTGGGCTCCAATTTGTAACAATCATCGGTTTGTTCCGGGGAGGCTAGATGGGGGGTTTCGGAGATGGCAGGGATCGAGAGGATGGGAGATGTATTCATAGATGGGAGCTTTCCCTGTTTGGAGTTTTTAAAGAGGAGAAATTTGAATTGCCGAGAGGGAATGGGTTTAGATATCTGCGGACACGGGATTATTTGCGATTTTCAACCTTTCCGCTCCTAGCGCCACGGGGGATACAGGACAGGTAGTTTCTAGAAGGGGGGTGGGAGAGGGGAGGTCTCAGATATTGATAGATCTGTACTTGGTTAATATATCTTATGTGTCGCCGCACTATATATCACTCGACAGAACTTAAAACTGAGCTTAATTCGTGAAGTAAATTGTAGCTTTATTCAGTTAGTTTCAAATGTCTCTTGATCAGGTCAGTTTGCTTGCAAATACAGAGCTTTTAAAAAGTTTGTTTTGTCCAAGCAAATACAGATGACTCAGTTGAATTCAATACAAATTACAGTTCTTGATGATTTCTTCAAATTAAAATACACAATACAGAGAAATTGGAAATAGACAAAATGGCGGCTTTCAGAGCAAAGTGCAGGAAATAGTTAAAGAAATTAAGTAAGATGATTCCGGAATGAATTGTTCAAATTCGGCACCTCTGTTTAAGGTAATTGCTATTGTTAATGTTCTGTCCCCTTGCTGTCTGTGATTGGGCCATAATAACTATAGTTCATTCAATTTGATAGAAATGGCTGTCCATCAAATTTTGATATGGTGTGACTGTGATATTCCGTTCCAACCAAACTTTATCCGTTGTCATGAAAACTGAGCTAGGAACGCTGCCCAGATTTACATACTAACGAATGTGTCCTTGCTTTTGTCTGGAGTTTTAATCTGATCATTCTCATGCTATTCAGCAGTTTTCACTGTCTGTCTGTTTGAACTGTGTGACCTTAATAAACCATTTTAATTCTGAATAAACCATTTTGATTCTGAACCATTTCTTCCTTTAAACGTATTATATATTAAAAGTTATATTTCTATCAGATATCTATAAAGAACTCATGGAGTCGGAAGTAACTCAGATAGAGGACCTAAAGTCCAAATGGGGGGGACTAGGGGGAGGGGGGAGATAGAGGCGGGTCTGTGGGCGGATGCTTTGATTAGAGTCAACACATCCTCATCATGTGTCAGGCTCAGCCTGGTACAATTCAAGGTGGTACACTAGGCACACATGACGGTGGCCCGGATGAGCAGGTTTTTTGGGATAGAGGACAGGTGTGCGAGGTGTGCGGGAGGGCCAGCAAACCATGTCCATATGTTTTGGGCATGTTCGAAGCTGAGGGGATTCTGGCAGGGATTTGCAGAGGTCATGATCCCGGTGCTAAAAACAAGGGTGGTGCCGAGTCCAGAGGTGCCGATTTTTGGAGTGTCGGAAGATCCGGGAGTCCAGGGGCGAGAGAGGCTGACGTCTTGACCGCTGCCTCCTTGGTAGCCCAGAGATGGATATTGCTAGCGTAGAGGGACTCAAAGCCCCCAAAATCAGAGATCTGGGTTAGTGGCATGCCCAGATTTCTCAGACTTGAGCAAATTAAGTCCGCCCCAATGCTCGGGTTCGTCTGGAGGTGGCAGCTGTTTGTCGACTTCTTCGGGGAAAACAAACTATCAGCAGAGGCAATAAGAAAAAGGGAGAGTAGGGGAGGGGAGTTAGACTATTTTCTGTTTAGGGTAGGTGGGATTTGTTAGGGATGGAGATGGTTTATGCACTGTTTATTATTATTATAAAATTATGAATACCCTAATAAAATGTTTTACAAAAAAAAAGTGTCGAAGTGTCCCTATAGTTTCTTCCTTTCCGCTAAAAACTCCCGAGTCCGATCCACCTCAACAATAGCATCCACCAACCTCTGCTTCTCATCTTTCTCAACTTTATCCCTGTCGGCCTGATAAGAAATAACCTTCCCCTGGATCACCACCTTCAATGCCTCCCAGAACGTAGAGGAGGAAACCTCCCTCTTCTGATTAAGCTCCATGTAGTTCTTTATCGCCAATGCCACGTTCTCACAGAAGCCTGGTCTCTGTGCCCCGCCCATTTCGCACATCATATCCACAAAGTATGATGCATGGTCCGTAATTACTATCCTTGAGTATTCCGCCCCCAGGACCACTGACAGCACCGATTTCCCCATCACAAAAAAAATCCATACGGTAGTATTCTCAATATACATGATGAAAAGGAATACTCCCTCTCTCCCGGATGCCTAAACCGCGACAGATCCACCCCCTCCCCATCCCCCCATCTGATCCATAAATGCCCCCAGCTCCTTTGCCACTCCCGACCTGACCATTGAATTGGTGCTAGACCTATCCACCTTAGGGTCCATCACACAAATAAAATCGCCCCCCATCCCCTCATTATCAACTGATGTGAATCCAAGTCCCGGATTTGTTAGCTTCTTAACAAAATCTGCGTTGTCCAAATTGGGTGCATATACATTACCTGAGACAACGACGCCCCTGCCCAGGACCCCACACCATCACGAACCGGGTCCTGCACCTTCATGATCACCACAAATGTCACCTTTTTACTAAACAGGACCGCAACCCCCCTTGACTTAGAGTCAAACCCTGAAAGAAACGTTCGCCCCACCCATCCCTTCCTTAACTGCATCTGGTCCTTCACCTGCAGATATGTCTCCCAAAGGAAAACCACAGCTGCCCTTAAACTTTTTAGGCGCACAAACATCTAACCAGACCATTCAGACCGTACATGTTCCACATTACAATCCTTATTGGGGGCTTCTAACCTTCCCCCTTAAGGTCCGCCATCCCCTCCTAACACAGATCCTGCCCAACCATCTGGTTCCCCTCTTGTCTGGGTCCACCCAAAATCCTTTCCTAAATTCTCCCTGAGTACCTCAACAGGAGTTGGAATGTGGCGACTAGGGGCTTTTCACAGTAACTTCATTGCAGTATTAATGTAAGCCTACTTGTGACAATAAAAAGATTATTGTTATTAAACCCAGCCAGCAAGTCATCTGCGTCACCAGCCTCCACCCTCCAACCACTCCCCCCCCCCCCCCCCCCCCCCAAACCCCTCTGGCTACCCACTGCACCCCCTTCCTCACACTGCTTCCATTTACTACCATTCCCTGCTATCACGTGACTCCCAGCTGGAGATCATTACAAACTACCCCAACCAAACCGCCCAAACTACACCATCCCCACTATCCTTCCACCAGCTTACTCTTTCAAAATGTCCCTCCCCAGGTCCGCCCCTACCAGAGTCCCCTCCCCCCTTCGCTCCAGCAGGAACACGCAACTCAAAACTCTGTATTGTTCCCTCATCGACCCAGAACAATGCATAACCAACATGTGCAAAGACAACCAAACACTTACACGCAAGGGGGCGGCATGGTGGTGCAGTGGTTAGCACTGCTGCCTCACGGCGCCGAAGACCCGGGTTCGATCTCGGCCCCGGGTCACTGTCCGTGTGGAGTTTACACATTCTCCCCGTGTCTGCGTGGGTCTCATCCCCACAATCTAAAGATGTGCAGGCTAGGTGGATTGGCAATGTTAAATTGCCCCTTAATGGGAAAAAAAAGAATTGGGTACTCTAAATTTATATTTAAAAAAACACTTGCACATATTGCATACACATATCACTTCATAAAAGAAGAAAAAGGCAGCACGGTGGTGTAGTGGCGAGGTCGCAGCTTCGATCCCGGCTCTGGGACACTGTCCGTGTGGAGTTTGCACATTCTCCCCGTGTTTGCGTGGGTTTCGCCCCCACAACACAAAGATGTGCAGGGTAGGTGGATTGGACGCGCTAAATTGCCCCTTAATTGGAAAAAATTAATTGGGTACTCTAAATTTATATTTAAAAAAAGAATAAAAGAAGAAACTTGAAAGTTCCAACCAAACTAAACCCAAAACTCAGAACAAACCCCCCTTCAACCTACCCCAATACAAAACCAACATGCAAAAGAGAGAAAGACAACACACCAATTACAAAATTTGTATATACATAAAAACTGTTTAAAAAAAAAAAAGAAAAAAATCCCAACATTAGCCCCCCCCCTCATGCTCCTTGACGCAGTTATCTGCCTCCTCCAGCGTTGTAATGTAATGTACCCTGCCCTTAAACGTTGTCCATAGTTTGGCCAGACCTTGCTCCAAAAGAGCACCACCGTGGCCTTATTAAACCCTGCCCTCCGTTTGGCCACTTCTGCACCAATGTCTTGGTAAATTTGGATCGGATTTGCCTCCCAGCGACAGTCTCGCGTTTCCTTCGCCTACCTCAGAATATTCTCCTTCTCCTGAAATGTGATCATACGCACAATCACCACCCATGGCGGCTCACCAGCTCTCGGCCTCTGTTGTAGTGACCGATGGGCACAATCCACCTCCAGGGCTTTCTCAAAGACCCCCGCCTCGATCAGCTGCTCGAACATATTAGAAATGTAGTCTGTGGCACTCATTCCCTCCACACCCTCCGGCAGACCTGCAATTCATAAATTCTGCTTCCTGGACCGATTCTCCTGGTGGTCCACCTTTGACCTCAGCACCTCAGAGATGTCCCCCAGCATCTCTGCCTCCGACGTAATCTGGTCGCTATGGTCCGATACCACCCTTTCCACCTCTTGGATCGTTGCACCTTGCAACTCCAGGCGCTTCTCCATCTGATCCAAAGTCCTACGAAGAGGGGCTACTGCTCTCTCAGATACTCTGGACCAGTCCTCCTGCATCTCTTTTCTCTGTTGCCGAAACTCCCCCTTGATAAGCACAGTGGTTAGCACTGTTGCTTCAAAGCGCCAGGGACCCGGGTTCGATTCCCGGCTTGGGTCACTGTCTGTGCAGAGTCTGCACATTCTCCCCGTATCTGTGTGGGTTTCCCCTGGGTGCTCCGGTTACCTGTCACAAGTCCCAAAAGACATGCTTGTTGGGCGAATTGGACATTCTGAGTTCTCCCTCAGTGTACCCGAACAGGCACCGGAGTGTGGCGATTTGGGGATTTTCACAGTAACTTCATTGCAGTGTTAATGTAAGCCGACTTGTGACACTAATAAAGATTGTTGTTATAAAGTCCATCGACCGCTCCACAGGCAGGGTGACAAATGAGGGCGACTCTTCCCCCTCTGCCATTTTCTTCGTTAGTGCTGCGCCACGTGTGTCCTCCAACTCTTGAGCTAGGGCACTTACCAACTTTTGCTGGGTAGTACACTCGGGGAGAAACCAACACCCTCTGCTCATTTCACACTTTTTGCACAAAAAAACCCATGAACTAGGTAGAAAGGGCCAAAAACAACTCCTCCAAGCAGGAGCCACTTTGTGTGCGACCAATCAGCTCATGGCCGCCACCAGAAGTCGACAGTATCTGTTCTTTTTTTTTCAAATTTAGAGTACCCAATTCATTTTTTCCAATCAAGGGGCAATTTAGCATGGCCAATCCACCTAGCCTGCACATCTTTGGGTTGTGGGGGCGAAACCCACACAAACACTGGGAGAATGTGCAAACTCAACACAGACAGTGACCCAGAGCCGGGATCGAACCTGGGACCTCGGCGCCGTGAGGCTGCAGGGCTAACCCACTGCACCACCGTGCTGCCCTGACAGTATCTGTTCTTGAAGCAAAGTACCAAAAGTATAAGGTAGCAGAGCAAACAGCCTGGGAACTGTACTTCAGGTAGAACAAGTAACTTCTAAAGTGGAACTGGAACAATTAATTTTAAGTAATCACTCCTGGTAACACTAATGCAATCATAGAATTCCTACTGTGCAGAAGGAGGCCATTCAGCCCATCGAGTCTGCACCGACTCTCCAAACTGGCACCCTACCCAGGCCCACTCCTCTGCCTCATCCCTGCAACCTACCTGCACATCTTTGGACACTAAGGGGCAATTTAGCATAGCCAATCCACCTAAACTGCACATTTTTGGACTGTGGGAGGAAATCCACGCAGACACGGGAGAATGTGCAAACTCCACACAGTCACCTAAGGTTGGAATCGAACCTAGCCCTGTGAGGCAGCAGCATAAGGTATAAACCTTGCAGAACAATGTTGCCTGTGATAAAATGCATAAATGAAAGCTAATACTATTGACAGAAGACTTCCGGTTGCGGCAGGGATGAGCTAGCCGCACGTTTCGGCGGCTCCAGCTCCGACGGAACTTCGGGCTCTTTTAAGAGCCCCAACGGGGACTTTGACGGCCGAAAAACCCGGTGCGAGGCGCGAGGGAAGGGAGTCCCCCCCGAACGATGGAGGGAAAAACCGGCGGCGGCGGCTGCAGCCCGAAGAATCTGCAACCAGAAGGTCAGAGGGAGTGGAACAAAATGGCGGCGGAGAAACCACAGGTGACATGGGGGCCTGAGCAGGACGAGGTGGTGAGACGGTGCGTGGACCTGTTGAAGAAGGAGGTAATGACCCCGTTGTTACAGGCAATTGAGGGGCTTAAGGAGACTTTAAAGACCCAGGAGACGGAACTTCACGTGGTGGAGCAGAAGGTGTCAGGTATTGAGGACGAGGTCCTGGGCCTGGCGGTCAAGACTCAGACG
Organism: Scyliorhinus torazame; assembly: GCF_047496885.1. Lineage (NCBI taxonomy): Eukaryota > Metazoa > Chordata > Chondrichthyes > Carcharhiniformes > Scyliorhinidae > Scyliorhinus > Scyliorhinus torazame. The sequence goes on along the minus strand of NC_092714.1, from coordinate 75,129,342 downwards.
CACGAGGCACTTCATAAAAAGTGTGCTGATAGGATTGAGGCCCTTGAAAATGGAGCGCGAAGGAAGAACCTCAGGATACTACGTCTCCCGGAGGGTGTGGAAGGAGTGGACTGTGGAGCGTACGCAAGTAAGATGCTGAGCTCACTGATGGGTGCTGAGGCCCCTGCGGGCCCCATGGAGGTGGAGTGGGCAAATCGGATCCCGGCGAGAAGACCAAAAGCGGGAGAACCACCGAGGGCGATAATCATGCGATTCTACCGCCTTAAGGACAGAGAAGAGGTCCTGAGATGGGCTAAAAAGGTGCGGAGTAGCAGATGGGAGAATGCGGTGGTAAGGATCTACCAGGATTGGAGTGCGGAGGTGGCGAGAAGGAGGGCGAGCTTCAACCGAGCCAAAGAGGTTTTGCACAAAAGGAAGGTGAAGTTTGGGATGCTGCAGCCGGCAAGACTATGGGTCACGCATCAGGAGAGACACTATTATTTCGAGACGGCGGAGGAAGCATGGTCCTTCATCAATGAAGAGAAACTGGACAGGAACTGAGGGACTGATGCTGCAGGGAACTGTTATTGTTGTTATTATTGTTTTTGTTAATGGGATGGTGAAAGTTAATCGAGAAGTAAACAGGGAAGGTGGGGGACACTGGGGAAATGTGGGCGCCGGTGAGGGGGGAGAGGCGGGACATAGTCGGAGAATGGGGAAGGAGAGGGGGAGGGGAAAGGGAGCTGCGCCATAAGAGGCGGGTCAGGTAAAGGGATGTTCCCGCGCCAGAAAGAATAAGGCGGGAAAACGGGCGCAAGGCGGATGGGAGTTCCCTCACATCGGGGGGGTCGAGGAGCGAGCAGGAGTAGCCGGGGTCAGTTGAAGTCAGCTGACTTACGGAAGTGATATGGGGGGAGCAATCAAGCTAGATAGGGATCTAGCGGGGGGGTGGGGGGAGGGGGGAAGGGGACAACTGGGTTGCTGCTGCGGAAATCCAAAAGGAAATGGCTAAAGAGAGGGTGGTCGGGGGCGGAATGTGACGCTGGGGGAGCGAGCGGGAGCGCGGAGGCGGGATATGGGACTGGCCTAGAGAAGGTAATGGCTAGTCGACACGGGAGGGGGGCAGGTAGCCCCCAGTGAGGCTGATCACGTGGAACGTGAGAGGCCTGAATGGACCGATAAAAAGGGCCCGAGCGCTCGCGCATTTGAAAGGACTAAGGGCAGACGTGGTTATGCTCCAAGAGACGCACCTAAAGGTGGCGGACCAAGTTAGGCGAAGGAAAGGATGGGTGGGACAGGTGTTCCACTCAGGACTGGACGCAAAGAACAGAGGGGTGGCCATTTTGGTGGGGAAACAGGTAGCATTTGAAGCAAAGACCATCGTAGCAGATAGTGGAGGTAGATATGTAATGGTGAGTGGTAGGCTGGAGGGAATGGAGGTCGTGTTGGCTAATGTGTATGCCCCAAATTGGGACGATGCGGGGTTCATGAGACGGATGCTGGGGCGTATTCCGGACCTGGAGGCAGGAAATTTGATTTTAGGAGGGGACTTCAATACGGTGCTGGACCCGGGGCTAGATAGATCCAGCTCAAGGACTGGAAGAAGGCCGGCAGCGGCCAAGGTACTTAAGGGGTTTATGGACCAAATGGGGGGAGTGGATCCATGGCGATTTCTTAGACCCAGGGCTAGGGAGTATTCCTTCTTCTCCCACGTCAATAAAGTGTACTCCCGGATAGATTTTTTTGTTTTAGGAAGGTCGTTGATCTCTAGGGTGGAAGAAGCTGAATACTCAGCCATAGCGGTTTCGGATCATGCCCCACATTGGGTGGACCTGGAAGTAGGAGAGGACAGGGAGCAGAGAACACTCTGGCGATTAGATGTGGGACTGGTGGCGGATGAGGGAGTGTGTGCAAGAGTGAGGGGGTGTATCGAGAGATACCTGGAGGTCAATGACGACAGCGAGGTCCCTGTGGGAGTGGTCTGGGAAGCACTAAAAGCGGTGGTCACAGGAGACCTGATTTCTATTGGGACCCACAAAAGGAAAACAGAGGCCAAGGAAAGGGATAGATTACTGGGGGAGATTTTAAGGGTGGACAGGGAATTTGCAGAGACCCCGGAGGAGGAGCTGTACAGGGAGAGGAGACGACTCCAGACCGAGTTTGACCTTCTGACCACCAGAAAGGCGGAGGTACTGTGGAGGAAGTTAGAGATGAAAGGGGAGACACTGTGCGAAGGGCAGGAAAGATAAATGAGGTGTTTAAGACCTTTTATGAAGAACTGTATAGGTCTCAGCCCCCAGAGGGAGAGGAGGGGATGCGGCAGTTCCTGGACCAGTTGAGGTTCCCGAAAGTGGAGGAGCAGGCGGTGGCAGGCCTGGGGGCGCCGATTGAGGTGGACGGGGTTGTTAAGGGACTGGGAAGCATGCAAGCAGGGAAGGCCCCGGGGCCGGACGGGTTCCCGGTGGAATTCTACAGAAAATATGTGGACTTGTTGGCCCCGTTGTTGGCGAGGACGTTCAATGAGGCCAGGGAAGGGGGGACACTACCCCCGACAATGTCAGAGGCGACGATATCGCTAATTTTGAAGAGGGACAAAGATCGGATGCAGTGTGGGTCCTATAGACCTATTTCACTATTGAATGTGGACGCCAAACTGCTAGCAAAGGTGCTGGCATCGAGGATAGAGGACTGTGTCCCAGGGGTGGTGCACGAAGACCAGACAGGGTTCGTAAAAGGGAGACAATTGAATGTTAACGTGCGACGGCTATTAGGGGTGATAATGATGCCCTCAGTGGAGGGGGAGGCAGAGATAGTGGCGGCAATGGACGCAGAGAAGGCATTTGATAGGGTGGAGTGGGAGTATTTATGGGAAGTGTTAAGGAGGTTTGGGTTTGGGAACGGATTTATTCGCTGGGTTAGACTACTTTATGGGGCACCAACGGCAAGCGTAGTTACAGGTCGACATAGATCGGAGTATTTCCGATTATATAGGGGAACAAGACAGGGATGCCCGCTGTCTCCATTGTTGTTTGCGCTGGCAATTGAACCTCTGGCCATGGCGCTGAGAGACTCCAGGAAATGGAGAGGGGTGACTAGAGGGTGAGAAGAACACCGAGTCTCGTTATACGCGGATGACCTATTGCTATACGTGTCGGACCCAGCGGGGGGGATGATAGAGGTTATGCGAATCTTGAGGAGGTTCAGGGAATTTTCGGGGTATAGGTTAAACATGGGGAAGAGTGAATTATATGTGATACATCCAGGGGACCAGAGTAGAGAGATAGAAGGCTTACCGCTAAGGAAAGTGGAAAGAAACTTCCGATACTTGGGGATTCAGATCGCTAGGAGCTGGGGAACCTTGCACAGACTTAATCTGACACGGCTGGTAGAACAAATGGAGGAGGACTTTAAGAGGTGGGACATGCAGCCTTTATCGCTGGCGGGCAGGGTGCAAGCAATTAAGATGATGGTCCTCCCGAGGTTCTTATTTGTATTTCAATGTCTCCCTATTTTAATCACCAGGACCTTTTTAAATAAAATAGATAGGAGCATTACGAGCTTTGTGTGGGCAGGGAAAGTTCCGAGAGTAAGGAGGGGGTTCCTTCAGCGCAGTAGGGACAGAGGAGGACTGGCACTACCGAACTTGGGAGATTATTATTGGGCCGCCAATGTGGCAATGATACGTAGATGGATGATGGAGGGTGAGGGAGCGGCGTGGAAAAGGCTGGAGAGAAGGTCCTGTAAAGGGACGAGTCTAGAGGCGCTGGTGACGGCACCGCTACCGTTCTCACCGAAAAAGTACACCACGAACCCGGTGGTGGCGGCAACACTGAACATATGGGGACAGTGGAGGCGACAGAGAGGGGTGCGGGGAGCCCTGGTGGGGTCCCCTATCAGGAACAACCATAGGTTCGCCCCAGGAAGAATGGATGGAGGATTTCAGAGCTGGTACCAGTTGGGAATTAGGAAGATGGGAGATTTATTCATAGATGGGACTTTTGCGAGCTTGGGAGCACTGGAGGAAAAGTATAAGTTACCCCGGGGGAATTTCTTGAGATATATGCAGGTGAGGGCGTTTACTAGACAACAGGTGAGGGAATTTCCGCGGCTTCCGACACAGGGGATACAGGACAGGGTGCTTTCAGGGGTGTGGGTCGGAGAGGGCAAGGTGTCAGAGATTTATAGAGAGATGAGGGAAGAGGGGGAGGAGTCGGTGGGCGAACTAAAAAGAAAGTGGGAAGAAGAATTAGGGGAGGAGATAGAGGAGGGTATGTGGGCTGATGCCCTAAGCGGGTTAATTCCTCTTCCTCATGCGCCAGGCTTAGCCTGATTCAATTTAAGGTGCTACATAGAGCACACATAACGGGGGCAAGATTAAGCAGGTTCTTTGGAGTGGAGGACAAATGTGGGAGGTGTGGCGGGAGCACACCACGTGGCAAACCACGCACATATGTTTTGGGCGTGCCCGGCACTGGAAGGGTATTGGACGGGAGTGACGGGAGTGATTTCGCAGGTGGTGAAGGCCCGGGTCAAACCAGGCTGGGGGGTAGCTCTATTTGGAGTTGCGGAAGAGCCGGGAGTTCAGGAGGTGAAAGAGGCCGATGTCGTGGCCTTTGCGTCCCTCGTAGCCCGGCGCAGGATCCTACTCATGTGGAAGGAGGCGAAACCCCCCCCGGACTGGAGGCCTGGGTAAACGATATGGCGGGGTTCATTAAACTGGAGCAGATAAAGTTTGCCCTGAGAGGATCGGCTCAAGGGTTCACCAGGCGGTGGCAGCCATTTCTCGACTACCTAGGGGAACATTAGAGGGAAGACAGATGACCAGCAGCAGCAACCCAGGGGGGAGGGGGGAGGGGGGGAGGAGGCTTAGTTGGGTATTGGTCAATAGAGTACGAGGTTTTGTTACTTGTATATTATTATTATTATTGTTAAAAAGTTTTTAAAATTCTGTTTTGTTATTGTTATCGTTTCGCTTGTTTTGTAAGCGGGAAAAATGTTGCTCAGGGGAAAAAAATTTCAATAAAATATATATTTTTTTTAAAAATACTATTGACAGAAAAGAGGAAATGTTACCTGAAAACAGTCAATATAAATTAAAGAACTCCTCTACTGTAATAGTAATTATTTTCCAAGACACATACCAGCAACCTAGCAATCTCATTTGAGGGAACATTTTAGTGCAAATTGATACCAAGTTAGACACAGTTTTGTGCTATGTACCCAGGAACTGAATTAATATTATCCGACTTCGAATAGGACTTTAAAAGCCAGCAGTTTCAGGAGATTTTCATCCTTCAATTTGGGTTTAATTCAAAGTGAAATGATAAAGTTAAAAGGACAGAGCTTTGATCACTGTGTGACCCTAAAATCCACAAGGTTAGAACATTTGCAAAGTTCTACTGGGCACTCCATTTTAAAATTCATGTGATTATTAACCATATTAAAAAATCTCACTTTTTATTCAATTTATATATTCCAAGGTTTTTGGTTTGCAGTTCCTTCTTAATTGTGCCTGTGCAGTGGGGGGAGAGAGAAAGAGAATTACAGTGGTACATATAGCTTTGGCAACATACAGAAGAGTACACTCACCAGCCAGTTACACCACCCATCATTAATTGAGTAGCTACTGAATATTTCTCTGCAACTGGTCCAGAATTCTGTCCAAAAATACGACCCCACCACTCATGTCGCCCTGAATATTCCAACAGATCTACGACTTCATAGGAATCATCATCACCGTTTTGACCTAAGGAAAGTGAATAGTACAAACAGTGGTGTATTTTTCGAATGCACAATAGGCAAGCTCTTGTGAGAAAAAAGAGGTATGATAAAGAGAAGCTAAAGGTAGAAATATGGTATTGGTTTCAGTTTGGCCAATTCTTTTGATCTCCATCGCTCGCACTGAGATAAGGAGAGAACAAAGATAACACTAAATTATTCTGGCTTATATCAGGTAAGCACAATCTTGATCATTATGTTGTTGTACTTTTCCACTCCATTGGTGGGGTCAAGGACCTTTTTCTTTTACTCAAAAGCTATGTCCTGGACTTCCTGATGGTTTATTGAGATTACCATGCTTTGATTACCATCTGCAAAACTGACCGAACCAAGGGCAATATGAGTGGTACCAGTTAGTCTTAGTGTCTTTGATTAGGGAAGGGACACTTTCAGGCTTTCTGCTCCTAATGCTACTTGTATCTACTGTTAAATAATGTGCACTGGGAAATGGATCAAAAACAAAATCAGATTTGGCCATATCCCTGAAGCTGTGAGACTATCCTCAAGCAAGGAGCTTACATTTCCAAGCAAGAAAATATATTAAAAACAGGATTGGTGAAAAGGGGATTAAGCTCAGCCGCTATGTTTCCCATAATCAAATGACCTGCCAACATTCACCAGAAAAGGGCTAATTTATAAATAATGGCCAAGTGGACAACATGGCAGTGGCACCCAACATTCATACAAATACATCATAGAGTCAATTCCATGTGAAAGAGTGGGGTAAGAATTGAAGAGAACATTTTAAAATGTTATGTCCCTTAAATTTTCTTAATTTAGGGCGGCAGTGGTTAGCACTGGGACTACAACGCTGAGGACCCGGGTTCAAATCCCGGCCCTGGAACATTGTCCGTGTGGAGTTTGCACATTCTCCCGTGTCTGCGTGGGTTTCACCCCGGCAACCCAAAGATGTGCAGGTTAGGTGGACTGGCCACGCTAAATTGCCCCTTAATTGTAGAAAAAAATAATTGGGGGGTACTCTAAATTTTTTTTAAAAGTTTTCTTAATTTAATAAGTTAGACGGGGTGGCACGGGCGCAGTGGTTAGCACTGGGACTACAGCACTGAGGACCAGGGTTCGAATCCCGGCCCTGGGTCACTGTCCATGTGGAGTTTGCACATTCTCCCCGTGTCTACGTGGGTTTCACCCCCACAACCCACAGATGTGCAGGTTAGGTGGATTGGCCATGCTAAATTGCTCCTTAATTGGAAAGAAATTATTGGGTACTCTAAATTTTAAAGCAAATGAATAAATTACTCAAGAAAATGAAACCTTGCTTTAGTATGAAAACTATAGTGATGTCATAATTTACAATATGGATTTGTTTATTGTCACGTGTACCGAGGTACAGTGAAAAGTATTTTTCTCTCGAGCAGCTCAAACAGATCATTTAGTACATGAAAAGAAAAGAAAATACGTAATAGGGCAACAAAAGGTACACAATGTAAATACATAGACATTGGCATCGGGTGAAGCATACAGGGGTGTAGTATTATCATATATCATATAATTTACAGTGCAGAAGTAGGCCATTCGGCCCCTCGAGTCTGCACCGGCTCTTGGAAAGAGCACCCCACCTAAGGTCAACATCTCCACCCTATCCCCACAACCCAGTAACCCCACCCAACACTACGGACAATTTTGGACACGAAGGGCAATTTATCATGGCCAATCCACCTAACCTGCACATCTTTGGACTGTGGGAGGAAACCGGAGCACCCGGAGGAAACCCACGCACACATGGGGAGGATGTGCAGACTCCGCACAGACAGTGACCCAAGCCGGAATCGAACTTGGGACCCTGGAGCTGTGAAGCAATTGTGCTATCCACAATGCTACCGTGCTGCCCTTAATCAGGTCAGTCCATAAGAAGGTTATGTAGGAGTCTGGTAACAACAGAGAAGAAGCTGTTTTTGAATCTGTTGTGCGTGTTCTCAGACTTTTGTATCTCCTGCCCGATGGAAGAAGTTGGAAGAGTGAGTAAGCCGGGTGGGAGGGGTCTTTGATTATGCTGCCCACTTTCCCAAGGCAGCGGGAGGCTGTGTTCACGACTCTCTGAGGTTTCTTGCGGTCTTGGGCCAAGCAGTTGTTATACCAGACTGTGATGCAGCCAGATAGGATGCTGTCTATGGTGCATCTGTAAAAGTTGGTAAGAGTCAGCATGGACAAGCCAAATTTCCTTAGTTTCCAGAGGAAGTATAGACGCTGTTGTGCTTTCTTGGTGGTAGCGTCGACGTGGGTGACCAGGACAGATTTTTGGTGATGTGCACACCTAGGAATTTGTGCACACCTATCAATATATGAATACGCAAAGGTAAATACAGCAAAGAAATTAATAGTTACATTTTACCACTCCCAAAATGACATACTGCACAGTAGCATCAGAAAGTAAAAATAGAAAATGCTGGAAAATCTCAGCAGGTCTGACAGCATCTGTGGAGAGAGAACAGAGCTAATGTTGCAAGCCTGGATGACTGTCAGAGCACCCAGCTCTGGATTCTAACTCCGACAGTCATCGAGACTCAAAATGTTAGCTCTGTTCTCTTTCCACAGACATTAGCTCTATTCTCTTTCCACAGATGTTGTGACTTGCTGAGACTTTCCAGCATTTTCTGTTTTTGTTTCAGATTTCAGCATCCGCAGTAATTTGTTTTATCTTAGCATCAAAAAGTAATTTGGTTCCCACCTGTTGTGTAGGATCAAGGTTTCTAAATATTTTAAAGGAGAAGGATGAGCAAATCATTTTTTCTTTCATGTTTCGGCCCAGCACATTGGTAACACTTAAGAATCATCTTGAGGTTCTGTGTTCCAGCTCCACTAGGTGTTCACTTTGTTGCAGTATTAAGCAAGTGCTGTGTTGGAGGTGTTACCTTTTAAATGAGACATCAAACTAAGACCCTGTCTGCACATTCAGCTGAATATAATCCAACAGAACATTCCCCATGCTTTCCTATACTCTTAGTTTTTTTTGTAAATTTAGATGTTTTTTTCCCAATTAAGGGGCAATTTAGTGTGGCTAATTCACCTACCCTGCCCATCGTTTTGGGTTGTGGGGGTGAGACCCATGCAGACACGGGGAGAACGTGTAAACACCACATGGACAGTGACCCGGGGCCGGGATCGAACCCGGGTCCTCAACACCGTGAGGCAGCAGTGCTAACCACTGCACCACCATGCTGCCCTTTTCCCTATACTCAAGTACAAACACTGTAGCAGTTTTTGTTACTATTTTCGTTGGTGTGAAGCAACCATTTGACAGTGCTCCAGTGCCCTTGGTCATTTATGTTGAAACACTTGAAAAAAAACCATCAGGGTTTCTGCATTTTAATAATAACTTACATTTACATAGCACCAAAATATAAGATCCCACTGTACTTCACTGAAGCATTATTAAACAAAAGTTTATATATCAGCCACTTATAGAACGATTAGGGAAGATGACTAAAAGCTTGGCCGAAGAGGTAGGTTTTAAGGGATGTCTTAAAGGAGGAAAGAGAGGAATGGTATATAGGGAGGGAATTCCAGAGGTTAGGACCTTGACAGCTGAAGGTATGACTACCAATGATGATGTGATTAAAAGCAGGAATGGTCAAGAGGCCAGAATAAGAGGAACACAGGTATGAAGATTGTAGAGCTGAAGTTGGTAACAGAAATCGAGAGGAGTGAGACCATGGAGGAATTTGAAAACAGTGCTGGGTATTTTAAAATGAAGATGGTGTTTATCTGAGAGTCAATGTATAGGATAATGGATGAATGGAACTTGGTGCAAATTAGGATACAGGTTGCAGATTTTTGGATATCCGCCTTTTTTAACATAGAATGTCGGCTTACAACACTGATGTCCTCACTTTCCATTTTGTCTTGCTTCATACACCAGGCTCACAGTTCACAGCTACACAGGTGTCAATACTTTCAGATCACAATAATTCAATGATTTCTCATTAAAATAAGGTGTTAAAATACATATTTAGTATTTCAACACCTATCTAATATTAACTCTGAATGTTTCTATCCACAGAAATCTTCAATAAAAGGTGGATGTTTTATACGATCTGAAGATTCTACTCTAGACAGCCAGGTGGCGAGAGTTAGAACTGGAAACAATCTTTACACCACATTAATTTAGAGAACTACATTACAAACATACACCTTCTTAGCAAACAATGGCAGTTTTAATCTATTCCTTTTTATAGGGGCACAAGTGAATATTTAGTTAATGTCCAACACCAGCACACAATTTTACAGATGGACAGCTTTATTTAGCTTTTTACAGAGTGAGAAATGTTTATTCTGTTATATCTTTGGTAAAAGAATAACTAGAAATCCTACAGTGAAAATGCAACTGCAATAAAGCTATTAATTTGGCTGCAATGTTTTGTGGGCCTCTGCAGGTATACAAGTAATGCTGTGCACTATCATCTGTCCCACCATTTACCCAAGGCATTCTTCCAATTAAACCCAACTCCAACCACAAGTGTCGTATGTACTGACAGCAACAAGACATGTTACTGTACTATTCAGAAAAGCTACATAACAAAGAAAAATGTGTAAATGTTGGTTTCCCTTTACAATCAAAGAGGGCTGATTTTTGCATGGATTGAATCATCTGTTGTGCGTTCTAACACGGCCGTGGAGCCTGATTTCAGACCTGCATGGCTTTCCACAGTGTGGACAAGGTTGAATTGTCCGATTTTGTTGAGATTACCTGTTTTTTCGAGCTTGCCTTTTGTCCTTAGCTACCCACATTTGCTTTTTGAAGGAAACAACAGAACTACTTGAGACTGCTCCGTGGTTAGTTTTTGAGCATTTGTATCCCAGTCTGGTGGATATGCCACAATTCCTGATGTTCACCTTCAAAGATTACTTGTACCTTAATCTTGCCCTATTTTGTATGCAGTGTCCAAGTTTAAGTTGTGAATACATTCAGGGATTTTATAATCAGTCTTACATACTGCATGTCCACTCCATCTGAGCTTGGCTCTGATGATGAATTCTTAAATTACAACCATTTCTGCTCTTTGAAGTACCTCAGTGTTGGATACTTTGTACTCCTATTTGTTACCCATGATGTTTCAAATGCATCTCGTGTGGAACAAAAACAGAAACAAAGAATCATCCAGACTCGAAACGTTAGCTCCCTTTTCTTTCCACAGATGCTGTCAGGCCTGTTGAGATTGTACAGTATTTTCTGTTTTTGTTTCAGATTCCAGCATTCGTAGTAATTTGCTTTTAGCATCTCATGTGGAACCTGTCCAACTGTCTAATATGTCTAGAGTTGGTAGTCTGTCTCACAGGCATATTGGAGGATAGCTGACCACAGCTTTGTACACAGCAAGTTTTGTTATAAGTTTGATACCTTGTTTCCTCCACGGTGTCTTGGGTAAATCGGTAAATGCTGAGTTTGCTCTGGCAATTCTATCTGCCACCTTCAATCAATGCAGACACTTCCAGAGACAGCTTTCGGCGCCACGGTGGGGCAGTGGTTAGCACTGCTGCCTCATGCAGCAGGGGCATGGGAACCTGGATTGTAGTTTTAGGGTAAGGGAGAATGAGAGTATAGAGGTCAGGAGCACAGATTTGACGTCGCAGGAGGGGGCCAGTGTTCAGGTAGGTGGTTTGAAGTGTGTCTACTTCAATGCCAGGAGTATACGAAACAAGGTAGGGGAACTGGCAGCATGGGTTGGTACCTGGGACTTCGATGTTGTGGCCGTTTCGGAGACATGGATAGAGCAGGGACAGGAATGGATGTTGCAGGTTCCGGGGTTTAGGTGTTTTAGTAAGCTCAGAGAAGGAGGCAAAAGAGGGGGAGGTGTGGCGCTGCTAGTCAAGAGCAGTATTACGGTGGCGGAGAGGATGCTAGATGGGGACTCTTCTTCCGAGGTAGTATGGGCTGAAGTTAGAAACAGGAAAGGAGAGGTCACCCTGTTGGGAGTTTTTTATAGGCCTCCTAATAGTTCCAGGGATGTAGAGGAAAGGATGGCGAAGATGATTCTGGATATGAGTGAAAGTAACAGGGTAGTTATTATGGGAGACTTTAACTTTCCAAATATTGACTGGAAAAGATATAGTTCGAGTACAATAGATGGGTCGTTTTTTGTACAGTGTGTGCAGGAGGGTTTCCTGAAACAATATGTTGACAGGCCAACAAGAGGCGAGGCCACGTTGGATTTGGTTTTGGGTAATGAACCAGGCCAGGTGTTGGATTTGGAGGTAGGAGAGCACTTTGGGGACAGTGACCACAATTCGGTGACGTTTACGTTAATGATGGAAAGGGATAAGTATACACCGCAGGGCAAGAGTTATAGCTGGGGGAAGGGCAATTATGATGCCATTAGACGTGACTTGGGGGGGATAAGGTGGAGAAGTAGGCTGCAAGTGTTGGGCACACTGGATAAGTGGGGCTTGTTCAAGGATCAGCTACTGCGTGTTCTTGATAAGTATGTACCGGTCAGACAGGGAGGAAGGCGTCGAGCGAGGGAACCGTGGTTTACCAAGGAAGTGGAATCTCTTGTTAAGAGGAAGAAGGAGGCCTATGTGAAGATGAAGTGTGAAGTTTCGGTTGGGGCGATGGATAGTTACAAGGTAGCGAGGAAGGATCTAAAGAGAGAGCTAAGACGAGCAAGGAGGGGACATGAGAAGTATTTGGCAGGAAGGATCAAGGAAAACCCAAAAGCTTTCTATAGGTATGTCAGGAATAAGCGAATGACTAGGGAAAGAGTAGGACCAGTCAAGGACAGGGATGGGAAATTGTGTGTGGAGTCTGAAGAGATAGGCGAGATACTAAATGAATATTTTTCGTCAGTATTCACTCAGGAAAAAGATAATGTTGTGGAGGAGAATGCTGAGCCCCAGGCTAATAGAATAGATGGCATTGAGGTACGTAGGGAAGAGGTGTTGGCAATTCTGGACAGGCTGAAAATAGATAAGTCCCCGGGACCTAATGGGATTTATCCTAGGATTCTCTGGGAGGCCAGGGAATAGATTGCTGGACCTTTGGCTTTGATTTTTATGTCATCATTGGCTACAGGAATAGTGCCAGAGGACTGGAGGACAGCAAATGTGGTCCCTTTGTTCAAAAAGGGGAGCAGAGACAACCCCGGCAACTATAGACCGGTGAGCCTCACGTCTGTAGTGGGTAAAGTCTTGGAGGGGATTATAAGAGACAAGATTTATAATCATCTAGATAGGAATAATATGATCAGGGATAGTCAGCATGACTTTGTGAAGGGTAGGTCGTGCCTCACAAACCTTATTGAGTTCTTTGAGAAGGTGACTGAACAGGTAGACGAGGGTAGAGCAGTTGATGTGGTGTATATGGATTTCAGCAAAGCGTTTGATAAGGTTCCCCACAGTAGGCTATTGCAAAAAATACGGAGGCTGGGGATTGAGGGTGATTTAGAGATGTGGATCAGAAATTGGCTAGCTGAAAGAAGACAGAGGGTGGTGGTTGATGGGAAATGTTCAGAATGGAGTACAGTCACAAGTGGAGTACCACAAGGATCTGTTCTGGGGCCGTTGCTGTTTGTCATTTTTATCAATGACCTAGAGGAAGGCGCAGAAGGGTGGGTGAGTAAATTTGCAGACGATACTAAAGTCGGTGGTGTTGTCGATAGTGTGGAAGGATGTAGCAGGTTACAGAGGGATATAGATAAGCTGCAGAGCTGGGCTGAGAGGTGGCAAATGGAGTTTAATGTAGAGAAGTGTGAGGTGATTCACTTTGGAAGGAATAACAGGAATGCGGAATATTTGGCTAATGGTAAAGTTCTTGAAAGTGTGGATGAGCAGAGGGATCTAGGTGTCCATGTACATAGATCCCTGAAAGTTGCCACCCAGGTTGATAGGGTTGTGAAGAAGGCCTATGGAGTGTTGGCCTTTATTGGTAGAGGGATTGAGTTCCGGAGTCGGGAGGTCATGTTGCAGCTGTACAGAACTCTGGTACGGCCGCATTTGGAGTATTGCGTACAGTTCTGGTCACCGCATTATAGGAAGGACGTGGAGGCTTTGGAGCGGGTGCAGAGGAGATTTACCAGGATGTTGCCTGGTATGGAGGGAAAATCTTATGAGGAAAGGCTGATGGACTTGAGGTTGTTTTCGTTGGAGAGAAGAAGGTTAAGAGGAGACTTAATAGAGGCATACAAAATGATCAGGGGGTTGGATAGGGTGGACAGTGAGAGCCTTCTCCCGCGGATGGATATGGCTGGCACGAGGGGACATAACTTTAAACTGAGGGGTAATAGATATAGGACAGAGGTCAGAGGTAGGTTCTTTACGCAAAGAGTAGTGAGGCCGTGGAATGCCCTACCTGCTACAGTAGTGAACTCGCCAACATTGAGGGCATTTAAAAGTTTATTGGATAAACATATGGATGATAATGGGATAGTGTAGGTCAGATGGCTTTTGTTTCGGTGCAACATCGTGGGCCGAAGGGCCTGTACTGCGCTGTATTGTTCTATGTTCTATGTTCTATGGCGCCGAGGTCCCAGGTTCCATCTCGGCCCTGGGTCACTGCTCGAATGGAGTTTGCACGTTCTCCCCATGTCTGCATGGGTCTCACCCCCACAACCCAAAAGATATGCAGGGTAGGTGGGTTGGCCACGCTAAATTGCCCCTTAATTAAAACAATTAAAAACAATTTTAAAAGACAGCTTTCATGATAGGTACTTAACAAGCAAGAATGCAATACAATGCAAAATGTGTAAAACAAAAAACACGTTATAAAGATCACATGCAAGATAGATGCTTGTTAATGAAAAAAATATTTACTTTTTAAATCAAAATAGAGCAAAGAAAAATTTTAATAGAAAACAGTAATTTAAAATATCAACACATCCACCTTCTTAAAACACTAGTTCGGCTTGAACTAGGGTATTGTGTCCAATTCCGGAGAATGTGAAGGATGTGAAGGCATTAATGAGGGGGCAGAAAAGATTTATGACAATGGCTCTAGGGATGAGGGACTTCCGTTACCTGGATACACTGAAGATCTGAGGCTGTTCTCTTGAGAGAACATAGAACATTACAGCGCAGTACAGGCCCTTCGGCCCTCAATGTTGCGCCGACCTGTGAAACCACTCTAAAGACCATCTACACTATTCCCTTATCGTCCATATGTCTATCCAATGACCATTTGAATTCCCTTAGTGTTGGCGAGTCCACTACTGTTGCAGGCAGGGCATTCCATGCCCTTACTACTCTCTGAGTAAAGAACCTACCTCTGACATCTGTCTTATATCTATCTCCCCTCAATTTAAAGCTATGTCCCCTCCTGCTAGACATCGCCATCTGAGGAAGAAGGCTCTCACTGTCCACCCTATCCAATCATCTGATCATCTTGTATGCCTCAATTAAGTCACCTCTTAACCTTCTTCTCTCTAACGAAAACAGCCTCAAGTCCCTCAGCCTTTCCTCATAAGATCTTCCCTCCATACCAGGCAACATTCTGGTAAATCTCCTCTGCACCCTTTCCAATGCTTCCACATCCTTCCTATAATGCGGCGACCAGAACTGCACTCTAAATGTGGTCTAACCAAGGTCTTGTATAGTTGCAGCATAACCTCATGGCTCTTAAACTCAATCCCCCTGTTAATAAATGCTAACACACGATAGGCTTTCTTCACGGCTCTATCCACTTGGGTGGCAACTTTCAGAGATCAATGGACATGAACTCCGAGATCTCTCTGCTCCTCCACATTCTTCAGAAGCCTGCCGTTAACCCTGTAATCCGCATTCAAATTTGTCCTACCAAAATGAATCACCTCACACTTATCAGGATTAAACTCCATCTGCCACATTTCAGCCCGGTTCTGCATCCTATTAATGTCTCTTTGCAGCCTACAACAGCCCTCCACATTATCCACTATTCCACCAATCTTGGTGTCATCAGCAAATTTACTAACCCAACCTTCAACCTTTATGAAAAATTAAAGGGGGACAAAACTTCTTTGAATTAATGCCAATTGCAAGGACGTTTCTGAGATTTTGAATTAGGAGTTGAGGTTTGGTGAAATGGTGATATGAGTTGTAGAACATAGAAAAATACAGCACAGAACAGGCCCTTCGGCCCACGATGTTGTGCCGAACCTTTGTCCTAGATTAATCATAGATTATCATTGAATTTACAGTGCAGAAGGAGGCCATTCGGCCCATTGATTCTGCACCGGCTCTTGGAAAGAGCACCCTACCCAAAGTCAACACCTTCACCCAACACTAAGGGCAATTTATCATGGCCAATCCACCTAACCTGCACATCTTTGGACTGTGGGAGGAAACCGGAGCACCCGGAGGAAACCCACGCAGACACGGGGAGGATGTGCAGACTCCGCACAGACAGTGACCCAAGCCGGAATCGAACCTTGGACCCTGGAGCTGTGAAGCAATTGTGCTATCCACAATGCTACCGTGCTGCCCTTAAGAACAAATAAATCTACACTATATCATTTTACCATAATCCATGTACCTATCCAATAGCTGCTTGAAGGTCCCTAATGTTTCCGACTCAACTACTTCCACAGGCAGTGCATTCCATGCCCCCACTACTCTCTGGGTAAAGAACCTACCTCTGACATCCCCCCTATATCTTCCACCATCCACCCTAAATTTATGTCCCCTTGTAATGGTTTGTTCCACCCGGGGAAAAAGTCTCTGTCTACTCTATTCCCCTGATCATCTTATAAACCTCTATCAAGTCGCCCCTCATCCTTTTCCGTTCTAATGAGAAAAGGCCTAGCACCCTCAACCTTTCCTCGTAAGACCTACTCTCCATTCCAGGCAACATCCTGGTAAATTTCCTTTGCACCTTTTCCAAAGCTTCCACATCCTTCCTAAAATGAGGCGACCAGAACTGTACACAGTACTCCAAATGTGGCCTTACCAAAGTTTTGTACAGCTGCATCATCACCTCAAGGCTCTTAAATTCAATCCCTCTGTTAATGAACGCTAGCACACCATAGGCCTTCTTCACAGCTCAATCCATTTGAGTGGCAACTTTCAAAGATGCATGGACATAGACCCCAAGATCTCTCTGCTCCTCCACATTGCCAAGAACTCTACCGTTAACCCTGTATTCTGCATTCATATTTGTCCTTCCAAAATGGACAACCTCACACTTTTCAGGGTTAAACTCCATCTGCCACTTCTCAGCCCAGCTCTGCATCCTATCTATGTCTCTTTGCAGCCGACAACAGCCCTCCTCACTATCCACAACTCCACCAATCTTCGTATTGTCTGCAAATTTACTGACCCACCCTTCAACTCCCTCATCCAAGTTGTTAATGAAAATCACAAACAGTAGAGGACCCAGAACTGATCCCTGCGGTACGCCACTGGTAACTGGGATCCAGGCTGAATATTTGCCATCCACCACCACTCTCTGACTTCTATCGGTTAGCCAGTTTGTTATCCAACTGGCCAAATTTCCCACTATCCCATGCCTCCTTACTTTCTGCAGAAGTCTACCATGGGGAACCGTATCAAATATGTGTGCTAGTGCATGAGTCGCAGAAAGTTGGTTTACAGGTGCAACAGGTGATTAAGAAGGCAAATGGAATTTTGTCCTTCATTGCTAGAGGGATGGAGTTTAAGACTAGGGAGGTTATGCTGCAATTGTATAAGGTGTTAGTGAGGCCACACCTGGAGTATTGTGTTCAGTTTTGGTCTCCTTACTTGAGAAAGGACGTACTGGCACTGGAGGGTGTGCAGAGGAGATTCACTAGGTTAATCCCAGAGCTGAAGGGGTTGGATTACGAGGAGAGGTTGAGTAGACTGGGACTGTACTTGTTGGAATTTAGAAGGATGAGGGGGGATCTTATAGAAACATATAAGATTATGAAGGGAATAGATAGGATAGATGCGGGCAGGTTGTTTCCACTGGCGGGTCAAAGCAGAACTAGGGGGCATAGCCTCAAAATAAGGGGAAGTAGATTTAGGACTGAGTTTAGGAGGAACTTCTTCACCCAAAGGGTTGTGAATCTATGGAATTCCTTGCCCAGTGAAGCAGTAGAGGCTCCTTCATTAAATGTTTTTAAGATAAAGATAGATAGTTTTTTGAAGAATAAAGGGATTAAGGGTTATGGTGTTCGGGCCGGAAAGTGGAGCTGAGTCCACAAAAGATCAGCCATGATCTCATTGAATGGTGGAGCAGGCTCGAGGGGCCAGATGGCCTACTCCTGCTCCTAGTTCTTATAAATGCCTTACTAAAATCCATGTACACTACATCCACTGCTTTACCTTCATCCACATGCTTGGTCACCTCCTCAAAGAATTCAATAAGACTTGTGAGGCAAGACCTACCCCTCACAAATCTGTGCTGACTATCCCTAATCAAGCAGTGTCTTTCCAGATGCTCAGAAATCCTATCCTTCAGTACCCTTTCCATGACTTTGCCTACCATCGAAGTAAGACTAACTGGCCTGTAATTCCCAGGGTTATCCCTAGTCCCTTTTTTGAACAGGGGCATGACATTCGCCACTCTCCAATCCCCTGGTACCACCCCTGTTGACAGTGAGGATGAAAAGATCATTGCCAACGGCTCTGCAATTTCATCTCTTGCTTCCCATAGAATCCTTGGATATATCCCGTCAGGCCCGGGGGACTTGTCTATCCTCAAGTTTTTCAAAATGCCCAACACATCTTCCTTCCTAACAAGTATTTCCTCGAGCTTACCAGTCTGTTTCACACTGTCCTCTCCAACAAAATGGCCACTCTCATTTGTAAATACAGAAGAAAAGTAGAGTTACATCATACAGCCATTCAGCCCATCAAGTCCATGCTGGCAATCTGTAGAGGCACCCAGTCAACTCTATCCCCATAGCCCTGCATATATATTCCCCTAAAGTGCCTATCCAATTTAGTTTTGCAATCATCAATTATCTTCGCTTCCATCACCCTCGTAGGCATTTATTTCCAAGTCATTACCATTTGCTGTGTAAAAAATGTTCTTCCTCTAATCCACGTGACAAAGGAGGAAGTTTGAAAATGTGGATATCAGAAACTTCAGCTGGACTAAAACACCTTTGCTAACTATAATAATTTGAAAGCATGATAGATTAAAATCACACAAGCATGGGATTGATTATATGTTAATGAAAAGCTGCATAAAACATAGTCATGTCATGTGTTCTCTGCTCGAAGGCAGGTCTTTGGATCATTGTCTGCTGATGCTTCATCATGATTTGTTTTCTTAGCAGCTTTTGTCAGTGGTGATTTGCCACTGCCTTCCACTCTCAGGGGCAGGACAAGAAGGCAGGTCCTAACTCTACTTCAGCCAGAACGGGAATCAAATCCGCAATGTTGGTGTTATTCTGAACCACACGCTCGGCATTTAGCGAAATATGAGCTAACTCCGGCCCCCAAAAGCCATGTTTCAAATGAATGATTACAAAGAAAGTAGTTGCTGTATACTTGTCAGACTTACTAAGGATTAATTTTGCACAAAAATGATGCACCACCAACACCCAGTGAGACCTGATCAGACAGATGAAGTAGTTTTTAAAGATTCTTTCCTGGGACATGAGTGTCGCTGGGAAGCGCACATCTATTGCCCATCCCTAATTATCCTCGAGAGGACGGTGAACCTTTTACATTGTTGTGGAGAACAAGTACAATAAAGACAAACACCCTCCACAGCCTCTTTTATGTCTTCAAGGTTTTTGTATGTCTGTTACCAACACAGAGGTAATAGAGAAGGGCGGCCAAGGGGTGCAGTGGTTAGCACTGCTGCCTCACTGAGCCAAGGATCTTGGTTTGATTCTGGCCGTGTGGAGTTTGCACATTCTCCCCGTATCTGCGTGGGTCTCACCCCCACAATCCAAATATGTACAGGGTAGGTGGATTGGCCACGCTAAATTGCCCCTTAATTGGAAAAAAATGGGCACTTTAAATTTTTTTTAAAGTACTCGAGATAGTAAATATAATCTATTATCATTGGCTGAAAAGATTATGATCCATAAGCCTCAGATAGTTAACAACTTCACAACATCCTATTCAACTCCAAGGTTTCAATCCATACGCTCTCTACCACCAACTGCCATCATAAACAACATTTACGTCTGCCTCCGAGCTGAAATTCCCATCTATGTCTCTGTCATGTTCAGAATTAAGTATTTCAATGCTCCCCTGGATGTCCTCCTAGTCTCTACACTCTAACGTTCCAGCTCAACTCTGCTTCCCTTATCTCATCCTTCGCCAAGTTTGTCACACTATTACTCTTGTCCTTTAACATCGCATAAGCTCCTGGCCCCAATATTAACTTTTCATCCTTCTGTTTAAATCCCATCATGACCTTGTCACTTCCTATTTCTATCACCTCTTCTAACCCACCAACTGCCATCACCACCACACTCCTACCATCTAATTTTCTTTGTGCAAACTTTTGCTCTTTATGCAAATAAACTTGCATTTCTTCAGCACCTTTCATTACCACTGGATGTCCTAAAGCAGTTTACAGCCAATGAAGTACTTTTGAAATGTAGTCACCATTGTAATGTACAACAGTGACAGCCAAATTGTACAAAGCAAATCCCCACAAACATGATAATGGCCAGATAATCTATTTGTGTAATGTTTATTGAAAAACAAGTATTGGTCAGGACACTAGGGATACCTCCTTTGCTCCTCACAAGATTATGTCATGGGATCTTTTATGCCCACCTCAGAGAGAAGATTTAATGGCTCAGGCATTTCTGACAGTGCAGCACCCCTTTAATAATGCACTGGAGTGTCAGCCTAGATTGCTGTGTCCATGTCTTGGAATGGAACCTAAACCCATAACCTTCTGATTCAAAGGCATACTACTGTAACTAGTGATGGCTGACATACTGCATCACTTTGCCTCACAACTGGCAGCTAGCTATGCCTTCAACCACTTGGGCCCCATGCTTTGAAAGTTCTTCTGAACATGCCTTCAGGAACTTCCTTAAATCCATCTCTGATTAAGGCTACCCCAGCTAATATCCTCCTCCTTTGGTTTGGTGTAAATTTTTGTCTGATTATGTGTGTGACTTGTCTTGTGATGTTTCATTAATGGCCCTATCTAAATGCAAGTTGTTGTCATATCTGTGTAACAATCACCAATTTGGCTTAAATTTGGAACATACCTGCCTTAAAATACATTTCTATATGTTTAAATGTTTGCAAATGGTATTTTTTCTTTTCGTTACTGACTATGCCATCTGTTCACACCAAAAAGCTTAAATGACCTACCTACAAAGCTTTGTTGAATATTTAAGAACCCAAGATGAAGAGCCCGAAGACAACACAAAAGAAACTAATAAGATATTAGATAGCAGTTCAATAGGCTTGAGCTTTTAAAACCCGAAGATTGTAGAAAGAAACAACAACCGAGTGAACAAAGAGTTTGGCAGTTTTGCGGTCCTGGGGTGAAAAAAACCAAATTTCGAGTACTGTAGGCTTCACTTCAACATCGAAAAACATCTAATCAGGCTAAAGAGCATCTGGCACTTGGAAGAAAATGCATTGATCACACAAACTGCTCAATATGACACCTTTCCTTCAATGAGCAAACATCGCATTCAATCAACAACTTTCTGTGCAGATCCTCCAGGTTGTCAGATTTATAATCCACTGGAGATTTCATTGGGGGGTGGGCACTCTCAAATGCGAAGGTCATGTTAAATTGCTGCCCGCATCTTCACGCCTATGACCTGAAATACATTTTAAATCCTGATTTATATCAGAAACTAACTGTTGTAATTTTGATAGCACGTCTAACAGTGGGGGATAAACTTCACTTTCCATGGCAAATGTGAGGGGCTCCGAGATCTGTTTGCTATGAACTCAATGGAACGGTCTTTAGAAAACAGTGAATTGCATGTTTCGTGCATTATAACTGAAATTAAAACACGCATCTACTTAAAAGCCAAGGATCAGACCGAAAGCGGACATATTCCGCCTGATCATCGCCAAATTAATCCGAGCAGATGCACCTTCTCCATTCTCAATCCGGCCTGTCCAGCCACTCCGCATAAACCCCCTGACACAGAAATACATTTAACCGACTGGAGGAGCTCGCTGCTTCCAGCCCAGCTTACCTCCACGGTCCGCCATACTGTAGCTGGTCTTAATGCTGATAGATCAATAACTCCAGCTCCTCACCCGGAAACACATCCTGTATGGGGTCAGAATGACGGGCCCAGGCACCATGGTGATGGGGCCTGGCACCACCCGCGCAGTCCAGGCGCACCTCAGCTCGGAAGTGTAATTTTAAAAAAGTACATTCCTGTTGGAATATGCGTAAAAATTGTGATTTTTAAACCCCATGTTTTCAAGGGAGCTACCTCGAGACCTAGTTCCAACGAGTAACTGGTCAGTGCGATATTTCACCATTACTTCTAAAACTCTGCTGCCTGTGTTCTAACTTGCACCGTCCAATTTGCCCATCACTCCCATGCTCCCTGATCTACATTGGTTCCTGGCCCAGTAATAAGACCATAAGACATAGGAGCAGAATTAGGCCACTCAGCGCATCGAGTCTGCTCCGCCATTCAATGGTAGCTGATATTTTTCTCATCCCCATTCTCCTGCCTTCTCCCCATAACCCCTGGTCCCCTTGTTAATGTCTTAGTATTTTTTTAAGTGCCTTTGTTTTCAAATCTGTCGGTGGCTCATCACTAATTTCCTCCATCCACATCTCTGGGTAACTCAAATCCTGACTTCCTGTGAATCCGATATTAAATTTTTTTTAAGAGTACCCAATTCTATTTTGGATGGATTGGATTGGATTTGTTTATTGTCACATGTACCGAGGTACAGTGAAAAGTATTTTTCTGCGAGCAGCTCAACAGATCATTAAATACATGAGAAGAAAAGGGAATAAAAGAAAGTACATAATAGGGCAACACAACATATACAATGTAACTACATAAGCACTGGCATCGGATGAAGCATACAGGGTGTAGTGTTAATGAAGTCAGTCCATAAGAGGGTCATTTAGGAGTCTGGTGACAGTGGGGAAGAAGCTGTTTTTGAGTCTGGTCGTGCGAGTTCTCAGACTTCTGTATCTCCTGCCCGATGGAAGAAGTTGGAAGAGTGAGTAAGCCGGGTGGGAGGAATCTTTGATTATACTGCCCGCTTTCCCCAGGCAGCGGGAGGTGTAGATGGAGTCAATGGATGGGAGGCAGTTTCGTGTGATGGACTGGGCGGTGTTCACGACTCTCTGAAGTTTCTTGCGGTCCTGGGCCGAGCAGTTGCCATACCAGGCTGTGATGCAGCCCGATAGGATGCTTTCTATGGTGCATCTGTAAAAGTTGGTAAGGGTTAATGTGGACATGCCGAATTTCCTTAGTTTTCTGAGGAAGTATAGGCACTGTTGTGCTTTCTTGGTGGTAGCGTCGACGTGGGTGGACCAGGACAGATTTTTGGAGATGTGCACCCCTAGGAATTTGAAACTGCTAACCATCTCCACCTCAGCCGCGTTGATGCTGATAGGGGTGTGTACAGTACTTTGCTTCCTGAAGTCAATTACCAGCTCTTTAGTTTTGCTGGCATTGAGGGAGAGATTGTTGTCGCTACACCACTCCACTAGGTTCTCTATCTCCCTCCTGTGTTCGGACTCATCGTTATTCGAGATCTGGCCCACTATGGTCGTATCGTCAGCAATCTTGTGGATGAAGTTGGAACCAAGTTTTGCCACGCAGTCGTGTGTGTACAGGGAGTAGAGTAGGGGGCTAAGTACGCAGCCTTGCGGGGTGCCGGTGTTGAGGACTATTGTAGAGGGAGGTTTTGTTGTTCATTCTTACTGATTGTGGTCTGTTGGTCAGAAAATCGAGGATCCAGTTGCAGAGTGGGGAGCCAAGTCCTAGGTTTTGGAGCTTTGATATGAGCTTGGCTGGGATTATGGTGTTGAAGGCGGAGCTGTAGTCAATAAATAGGAGTCTAATGTAGGAGTCCTTGTTTTCGAGATGCTCTAGGGATGAGTGTAGGGCCAGGGAAATGGTGTCTGATGTGGAGCGGTTGCAGCAGTATGCCAGTTGCAGTGGATCAAGGCGTTCTGGGAGTATGGAGGTGATGCGCTTCATGATCAACCTCTCGAAGCACTTCATTACGACTGAAGTCAGGGCCACTGGTCGGTAGTCATTGAGGCACGTTGCCTGGTTCTTCTTTGGTACCGGTATGATGGTGGTCTTCTTGAAGCAGGTGGGGATCTCGGAGTGGAGTAGGGACAGGTTAAAGATGTCCGTGAATACCTCTGCCAGCTGGTCCGCGCAGGCTCTTGAGTGCACGACCAGGGATCCCGTCTGGGCCCGTCGCCTTCCGAGGGTTCACTTTCAGGAAGGCCAATCTGACTTCGGAAGCTGTGATGGTGGGTATGGGTGAATCTTTTCCAATTAAGGGGCAATTTAGCATGGCCTATCCATCTAACCTGCACGTCTTTGGGTTGTGGGGGTGTGGTATTATAGGTATTACGGTACCTGATAGGCTGGAGCACCATTGGTGGAAACTGTATGCTTTCTATTGGTTAGGATGTATGGTAGCTCTGCCCTGCTAGGCGGGGTATAAGAGCCCATGCTGCCCCAGCAGCCTTCATTCTGTACCTAAGCTGCTGGGGGAAACATCTAGCTTATTAAAGCCTTCAGTTGGACTACAACCTCGCTTTAGTGGTCATTGATCGTGCATCAATTTAATAAGCTATTTTTTTTTTAAGATGAAAGGATGGAGCTCCGAATCAAGCCGGAGTGTCTGCAACTCAGCCCCCACGCGGCGAACTCAGCGGCAATCTTCAAGCACTGGCTGGCGTGCTTTAAAGGGTATCTCGGGACAGCCGAAAACACACCCACGGGAGAGCAGAAACTGCAAGTCCTGCACTCAAGGGTGAGCCCGGAGATTTACACCCTCATCGAGGAAGCGGAAGACTTTGATGCAGCAATAGAGCTGCTAAAAGGACACGATATTCGCCTGGTAAACCAGGTCTACGCCCGGCACCTGCTTGCAACAAGACGACAAACCCCTGGGGAAATCGCTGGAAGAATTCTACTGTGCACTCCTGTTGTTGGGGAGAAGCTGCAGCTGCCCGCAAGTTTCGGCGAGCGAACACATTGAACTCTTAGTCCGGGACACTTTCGTGGCAGGTATGCTATCCTCACAAATCCACCACCGACTTAGAAAAAGACACTCTGGGTCTCAGTCAGGCACGGGCCCTTGCAGGCTCCCTGGACGTGGCCTCCAGGAACGCTCGCGCTTACGTTCCCGACCGCGCGGCAGCCCCCTGGGCAGCGTGGAACCCCTCCGCGGCCGACCCCGAGACTTCCCCCATCCCCCCACAGGCCTGCGCTGCAAGGCGGCCTGGCAACCCTGGGGGACTCCGCTGCTACTTTTGCGGGCAGGCCAAGCACCCCCACCAGCGCTGCCCGGCCTGCGCATCCACCTGCAAGGGATGCGGCAAAAAGGGCCATTTCGTGGGGGTATGTCAGGCCCGTGCGGTTGCCGCGGTCTCTGGCGGCGAATGCGGACCGCAACCACAAACCTCTCCACGGTCCCCATGCGGCCAGCGGTCGCCGCCATCTTCTTATTCCAGGGCCACGTACGGACCCCGGGCGCCGCCATCTTGTTCCGCGGACGCCACGTTAGAGGAATGGGCGCCGCCACTTTGTGCACCCCCAGCCATGTGTGACCAATGGGAGCCGCCATCTTGGATGCACCCCCAGGGCCCCAGCTCGGCTGACCACGCACTGCCCCAAGAGAACGCTCAACTGCTGCGATTAGCCTCGGTGACCCTGGATCAGTCCCGGCCTTGAACACTCTCAATTGCTACAACGACCATATTCATCAACGGGCACGAGACGTCCTGCTTAATCGATTCTGGGAGCACGGAGACCTTCACACACCCCAACACCGTAAGGCGCTGTTCTCTCCTCATCCACCCCGTTAATCAAAACATCTCCCTGGCCTCTGGTTCACACTCAGTGGAGATAAAGGAGTTTTGTATAGCAAACCTCACAGTCCAGGGAAGGGAGTTCAAAAATTTCCGTCTCTACGTCCTTCCCCACCTCTGCGCGGCTACACTCCTGGGTTTAGACTTCCAGTGTAACCTCCAAAGTCTAACCTTCAAATTCGGCTGCCCTATACCCCCCTTACTGTCTGCGGCCTCGCGACCCTCAAGGTCGACCCGCCTTCCCTGTTTGCGAACCTCACCCCGGATTGCAAACCCGTCGCCACCAGGAGCAGACGTTACAGTGCCCAGGACCGGATCTTTATTAGGTCAGAGGTCCAAAGGCTACTGAGGGAAGGGGTCATTGAAGCCAGTAACAGCCCCTGGAGAGCTCATGTAGTGGTGGTAAAGACTGGGGAGAAGCATAGGATGATCTTTGACTACAGTCAGACCATCAACAGGTTTACGCAGCTGGACGCGTACCCTTTCCCCCGCATATCCGACCTGGTAAACAGGATCGCGCATTATAAAGTCTTCTCCACGGTGGATCTCAAGTCCGCCTACCACCAGCTCCCCATCTGCACTAGTGACCGCAAACACACTGCCTTCGAGACAGATGGGCGGCTCTACCACTTCTTAAGGGTTCCCTTCGGTGTCACCAATGGGGTCTCGGTCTTCCAGCGCGAGATGGACCGAATGGTTGACCGGTACGGTTTACGGGCAACATTCCCGTATCTCGATAATGTCACCATCTGCGGCCATGACCAGCAGGACCATGTCACTAACCTCCGAAAATTCCTCCAGACCGCAAAAATCCTTAACCTTACATACAACAAGGATAAATGCGTGTTTAGCACCGACCGCCTAGCCATCCTCAGCTACGTAGTGCAAAATGGAGTTATAGGCCCCGACCCTGAACGCATGTGCCCCCTTGTGGAGTTCCCCCTCCCTCACTGCTCCAAGGCCCTGAAACGTTGCCTCGGGTTTTTCAGCTACTACGCACAGTGGGTCCCCAACTATGCGGACAAGGCACATCCCCTGATCCAATCCACAGCTTTTCCCCTGTCGATAGAGGCCCGCCAGGCCTGCAGTCCGATCAAAGCAGACATTGCCGTGCATCGTGGCCTTTGCATCGACGAGTCCCTCCCCTTCCAGGTCGAGAGCGATGCGTCCGACTTAACTCAGGCGGCCACCCTCAACCAAGCGGGCAGACCGGTGTCCTTCTTCTCTCGTATCCTCCATGCTTCCGAAATCCGCCACTCCTCAGTCGAAAAGAAGGCCCAGGCCATAGTAGAAGCTGTGCGACATTGGAGGCATTACCTGGCCGGCAGAAGATTTACTCTCCTCACGGACCAACGGTCGGTGGCTTCCATGTTTGATAATGCACAGCGGGGCAAGATAAAAAACGACAAGATCTTGCGGTGGAGGATCGAACTCTCCACCTACAACTACGAGATCTTGTATCGTCCTGGGAAGCTAAATGAGCTTCCTGACGCCCTGTCCAACGGCACATGTGCCACCGCACAAGTGGACCGCCTCCGAGCCCTCCACGAGGACCTCTGCCACCCGGGGGGGGGGGGGTCACTCGATTTTTCCATTTGTCAAGACCCGCAACCTGCCCTACTCCATCGAGGATGCCAGGACAGCCACCAGAGACTGCCAAATCTGCGCGGAGTGCAAACCGCACTTCTACCGGCCAGAGAAAGCGCACCTGATAAAGGCTTCCAGTCCCTTTGAACGCTACAGCATGGACTTCAAAGGCCCCCTCCCCTCCACCGACCGCAACACGTATTTCCTGAACGTGATTGATGAGTACTCCCGGTTCCCATTCGCCATCCCCTGCCCCGACATGACCGCAACCACCGTCATCAAGGCCCTCCATAGCATCTTTGCACTGTTCGGGTTCCCCGCTTACATACATAGTGATAGGGGGTCCTCTTATGAGCGACGAACTGCGTCAATTCCTGCTCAGCAAGGGCATCGCCTCGAGCAGGGCGACCAGTTACAACCCCCGGGCTAACGGACAGGTAGAGAGGGAGAACGGAACGGTCTGGAAGACTGTCCTAACTGGCCCTACGGTCCAGGAACCTCCCAGTCTCCCGCTGGCAGGAAGTCCCCCCGGATGCCCTCCACTCCATCCGGTCACTGCTTTGTATGACCACCAACCAGACACCTCACAAACGTCTCCTTGTCTTCCCCAGGAAATCCTCCTCTGGGACCTCGCTCCCGACCTAGCTGGCAGCACCTGGACCCATCCTGCTCTGAAAACACGTGTGGGCGCACAAGTCTGACCCTTTGGTCGAGAGGGTCCATCTGCTCCATGCTAACCCCCAGTACGCCTACGTGGCGTACCCAGACGGCCGACAAGATACGGTCTCCCTACGAGACCTGGCACCCGCCGGAACCCCACACACAACCCAGCCTCCAGTCCCACCCTCCCCTCCACCAGGGCATCTTACAGGAGGATCGGTCCTTCCGCCGGCCCTGTCTACGCCCCTCCCACCCACCGACGCTCCCCGCAGGGGCTTCTTTCCCAGGTCAACCGTTTTCCCCACCAGCGCTGTCTAGGGGTGCCGAAGCTGCTATGGAGATCAAAGCCACGCTCCTGGAGTCACAGACGCCCGAGCCTCCACCGGAGTCACCGCTGAAGCTCTGACGATCATAGAGGACGACCAGGGCCCCCGATCGACTGATTGCTTCATTTTAAATTGTATACTGTAAACTGATTGCTCCATTTTAAATTGTAAACTGTAAATCATCAAATGCACATCGCTATCAGAATTGTAAATAGTTACAAAACACTATACGGAGGTATAACGGTACCTCCATAACTAATTCTACTGTAGTATCAGGCCAACATCACCGCCGGACTCTTTTTTAACGGGGGGTGAATGTGGTATTATAGGTATTACGGTACCTGATAGGCTGGAGCACCATTGGTGGAAACTGTATGCTTTCTATCGGTTAGGATGTATGGTAGCTCCGCCATGCTAGGCAGTGTATAAGAGCCCGTGCCGCCCCAGCAGCCTTCATTCTGTACCTGAGCTGCTGGGGGAAACATCTAGCTTATTAAAGCCTTCAGTTGGACTACAACCTCTCTTTTGTGGCCATTGATCGTGCATCAGGGGGTGAAACCCACGCCGATACGGGGAGAATGTGCAAACTCCACACGGACAGTGATCCAGGGCCGGGATTCGAACCTGGTCCTCAGCGCCATAGTCCCAGTGCTAACCACTGCGCCACCATGTCGTCCATGAATCCGATATTTTGGAACGCTTCCATCTATTTCTGGATATCTCTCTCCTGACCTCTCATCTGCTTTGTGATGTTCCTGGTAAAACCTATCTGTTTGACTAATCTTTTGGTCATCTATCTGAATATGTGTGTGGGTCAGTATCAAGTTTAGTTTTAAAATCATCCTCCTGTGAAGCACCTTGGATATGTTTTACTGTATTAAAAGGTGATATATAAATTCACCTGATGAAGGAGCTGCACGCCAAAAGCTAGTGATTCGAAACAAACCGGTTAGACTTTAACCTGGCGTTGCAAGACTTCTTACTGTGCCCACCCCAGTCCACACTGGCATCTCCACATCATATAAATTCAACTTATGTGTAGAAAATAAGTGCTTTCCTTTAAGGTAGTGTCAAGGTTGTGTCTTGCTCTTATCAGTAGACACTGCTGCTACTCCGAAATTGTGAACAAATTGGCAAGAAATAGATGAATTTAGCAAACCTGATTAATCTGAAATGAAATATTTATTTTGATTGAAAGGTATCAAAATGTCTTCACTGCCAAAAGTATCTCACATATTCTTAAATGTTCACTGACTCTAATATTTATAGGATTACCAAAATTACCAGATTGTCTTGGAATGGGCTGTGATTTTCCCATGCATTTCTGCCAGCAGCATCAGAACTTGTTAAATCTATTGCACTCCCATATACTTTATCCTCCAGTACTACTTCATAACATAGTCAATTGGTGCAGGGCACAAAGGCTTTTATAAATATGATGAATCACACATTTTCTGCATAAATATGTGGGAAATATGTTTCTAACAGCAACTGTGCTTTTCTGAAATACATTTTTGAAAATCATATTTCTCTTTTTGATCCTATTCCAAGTGCTAGAAAATGGGATTAAAATAGATAGGTGTTTGATGGCCAGCACACACACGATGGGCCAAATGGCCTCTTTCTGTGCTGTAAACTGACTCTTCAAGAACAAGTACCTCTTTAAGGGTGGCACGGTAGCACAGTGGTTCGCACTGGGTTAACACCCATTTATTGCTTATGCTTTGTTTGGCCCCTTGTTCCGCACTGTAACCAATCACTGTTTGTCGATGTACCATTTGTCAATGTTCTCTGTCGATTATCCTTTTTTTGTCTACTATATACGTACTGTGTACGTTCCCTTGGCCGCAGATAAATACTTTTCACTGTACTTCGGTACATGTATCAATAAATCAAATCAAACTATCGCTCCGCAGTGCCAAGGTCCCAGGTTCGATTCCTGCCGTGGGTCACTGCCTGTGCGGAGTCTGCGCGTTCTCCTGGTGCTCCGATTTCCTCCCGCAAATCCCAAAGACGTGCTTGTTCGGTGAATTGGATATTCTGAAATCTCCCTCCGTGTATCCGAATAGCTGCTGGAGTGTGGCGACTAGGGGATGTTCACAGTAACTTGCAGTGTTAATGCAAGCCTACTCGTGACAGTAATAAAGATTATTATTTTGTTTGCTTTCTCTGTACAATCTTCCACTTAAGTTAACTTATGGCAGGAGATTGGGAGAACTTCCATGGAGATTCCAGATGACTATTGTTGGCTGCTATTTTAATTTGGATTTTTAATAAATTAGGGGCTAATTTAGCACACTGGGTGTAATAATCCACAGGAGGCAGGGGTTCTGTCACCACACCAGTATTTATTTGCAATAACTTATATACACGAGCAGCTCCAAACAGTGTGCTAGCATTCCAGTCAACTTAAGAATGCCTCACAAAGCCTGCACAGGTGCTTATATGGGCACCCTCAATGAGCTATCATTGAGGGAGCCCATACTCCAATAGGCCAACCAATAATGCCAATTGGAGGTCATTACACCCCTTCCCCCCAAGGTCCGAGGAATTCCTGCCAGCTGGCATTCCTCGGAGCTTCTTCCAGCTCCTTCTGTCCGGGTCGGTCACCTCTGTGTCGTCCGCTGGGTCGTTCTCCGACGTGGGTGGGGTGTACCTTATAGGTGTCCGTCTTTTCCTTGACGACCTCCTTGGAAGTTGTACTTCCTCCTCCTCAGGAAGAGGTGTCGCGGCGGCCTCGTCAAACGTGTCCATCTCCGGCTCTGATGACTGGATGACGGGGTCTGGAGAAATTGCTCGGGGCTGGGGTGTGGGTATCCTTCCCGGCTGAGCTATCCCAGCTTGAGGCGGTCCTGCTTCAACTGCCTCCAGGTGTGGTTCCGTTGCCCTTATTTGGTCTAGGTGTTTCTTCAGCATCTTACCTCCTATTGAAACTTCATATGATATGGACCCTGTTTGGGACTCTACCGTGCCTTTGACCCATGTTGGTCCATTCCCATAATTCTTGACCCAAACCGGTGCCCCCACCTGGAAATGTCTCTGCTGCCGACTATTATCATGCCCCCTGCGTTGGATCTCCTGTTGTTTCTCCACTTTCCCCGCTAAATTTGGCAAAAGGAGACTCAGCCTCATTTGCAGCCGCCTTCCCATTAAGAGTTCAGCTGGCGGTATGCCCGTTGTGGAATGCGGTGTGGTCCTGCAATCAAACAGCCAGCGGGAGAGCTTTGTGTCCATTGATGCTGCCGGCTGCTTCTGGAGTCCCGCTTTTAGTGTCTGGACCGCTCGCTCTGACAGGCCGTTGGATGGTAAGGGGCCGTTTTGATGTGGCAGACTCAGTTTCGCTTTAGGAGTTTTCCAAATTCCCCACTTGTGAATGCCGTTCCGTTGTCCGATACCAATACCTCCGGAAGTCCATGTGTTGCAAACGAGGCCCTGAGCTTTTCAATTGTCGATGCTGTGCTTGCCGCGTTTACCCGGTGGACGTCCAACCATTTGGAGTGAGCGTCCACTATCACCAAAAACATTGAGCCCATGAAAGGGCCGGCGTGGTCAATATGCAGGCGGGTCCACGGTCTGCCTGGCCATTCCCACGGGTGCAATGGTGCAGCTGCTGGCACTCTTTGCCCCTGTTGGCACTCCTGGCACCGACGTACCAAGGCTGCTATGTCTGTGTCCAATCCTGGCCACCAAACGTAGCTTCGAGCTAGCATCTTCATTTTAGACACCCCTGGGTATCCGTGATGTAACTCGGTTAAGATTGCCCAACGGCCCTGAGCTGGGACTATTACCCGGGCTCATCATAATAGGATATCGTCTTCTACGGTTATTTGGTCCCTTCTGCTCCAGTATGGGTGCAACTGGGGCTCCACTGGACTCTCCAGTTCCCCTGTTAGCAGTAAATGCTTCATCTTGGCTAAAACTGGGTCTTTTTGCATCCACAACCGAATATGTTGTGCGTCCACTGGTAGGGTGTCCAAAAAATTTAGAGTCATTACTGTCTCCTCTACTTTCGGTATTAACGGCGGCGTGTCTGGGAGGGGAAGTCTGCTCAAGGCATCTGCATTTGCTACTCGCGTTCCCGGTTTGTGTTCCAGAACGTATCTATACGCCGCCAGTAGCAACGCCCAGCGTTGGATTCTAGCTGATGCAATCGGGGGGGTATTGACTTGTCTTCTTTTAATAACCCTAATAACGGCTTATGGTCCGTCACTATGGTGAATTTCCGCCCGTACAGATACTGGTGAAATTTTTTTACTGCAAATATCATCGCCAGTCCTTCCTTCTTGATTTGGGCGTACTTTCTCTCAGCCATCGCCAAGGTCCTCGAAGCATAGGCTATTGGCCGTTCTTCCCCATTCCTTCCTCCATGGGCTAAGACGGCTCCTACCCCTCAAGGTGATGCATCACACGTGACCACCAACTCCTTCCTTGGGTCATAATGCTCTAGGACATTTTCGGGTGACAGCTGTTCCTTAATGTCCCTAAATGCTCGGTTTTGGCGGGCGGACCATTTCCATTCTTGTCCCTTTTTTAGTAGCTGGTGGAGGGGTTCTAGGATGGAAGCCCTATTTTCAATAAATTTGCCATAATATGTTACCAATCCTAGAAATGATCGTAGCTCCTGGACCGTGGTGGGAGCTGGGGCTTCTTTTATTGCCCTTACTTGGTCTTCCAATGGGTGTAAGCCCGACTCGTCTACTTTACATCCCAGGTACGTCACTTGTGGGGCCAGAAAAACACATTTTTCTCTTTTCAGCCGTACGCCTGCCTTTGCGAAACGCCTGAGCACTTCCTCCAGGTTCCTTAAGTGTTCCCTGTTTGTCCTACCCGTGATTAAGACATCGTCCAAATAAATCGCCACCTGCGGTAGTCTCTGCAGAATATTTTCCATCGTACGCTGGAATATAGCGCAGGCTGATGACACTCCAAAGGGTAGCCTAGTATAACGAAAAAGTCCCTTCAGGGTGTTGATCGTAGCAAACTTCTGGGAGTCCTTGTCCAGTTTTAACTGCAGGTAGGCGTGGCTCATGTCCAGTTTCGTGAACAAAAGCCCACCTGCCAATTTGCCATATAGGTCGTCTATTTTCGGGATCGGGTATTTGTCCAGCAGTGCATATATGTTTACCGTCTGTTTGAAATCTCCACAAGAGACGTATCGAGCCGTCTGGCTTCAAAATTGGTACCACCGGCGCTGTCCATTCCGAGAACTACACTGGTCTGATAATGCCGTCGCGCCGTAACCTTTCTATTTCGACATCTACTTTCTTCCTTAATGCAAAAGGTACCGGCCTGGCCTTACAAAATTTCGGAAGGGCTTCTGGGTCCATGTGAAAACTTGCTTTGGCGCCTATAATTTCCCCCAAACCTTCTTGGAAGACCTCCGGATTTTTGGAGTACTCCACTCAACTGCCCGCTTCCACTCTGGAAAATTTTCACCCAATCTAAGTTTAGGTCTTTCAGCCAGTTCAGTCCTATTAAGTTTGGTCTGGAGCCCTCTACTATAGTCAATGGTAATCTGAGCAATTGTTTGTCATATTCCACGGGTACATAAGTCGTGCCTAGAACTTCCAGGGGTTCCCCGGTGTAGGTTTTAAGTTTTGTCGATGTTTTTGTTAGGGTTAGTGGCTGGAGTCCATCTTTGATTTTTAAAAATGCTGCCACTCCCATTACTGATACGGCCGCACCCGTGTCTATTTCCATTGTCGGCCGACCGTTCACCCGTGGGGTAATCTTAATAGGTTCTGCTTTCTTCGTCGCAAAATTATATAACTGTTCCCCTTCGGAGGAGGATGGGGCATCTAGGTTGTGTACTTCCCTGCGTCCCCACCTGCTATTCCTCTTTTGCCACCTCCTTCTAGGGTTTCTGTCACTGTTACCCCACTCTGTCTGGTGCCAGAAACGGTCCTTCTCTGTTGGGGGAGCCTCAGCCGGTAGTTCCCTCTGTCTCCAGTTAGTCCTAGCAGACTTGGGGAAGTTCTGGGGTTTTCCTTTGGCCCTCTGTTCCTCAGGCTTTTCCTGAGGGCGGCTATCTGGTAGCTGGACCCATTGTGGTAGTCCCTCTCCCAGCTATCTACCTCCATTGGCGTGCCCTGTAGTTCCTGCGCCCCACTTGCTGCCTTTTCTAGGGACAGTGCGAGCTGTAACACCCGCCTGCAGTCTAGCTGCATTTCCGCAAACAGGCATTTCTGTATTGGGAGGTCATTTATGCCACACACTAACCGGTCCCGAAGCATTTCATTTAGCATCAGGCCAAAATCACATTTTTCCGCCAGCCTTCTCAGGCGAGTCAAGAAATTTGTGACTGATTCTCTGTCTTCCCGCTTCGTTGTGTAGAATCTGTACCTACGCAAAATGAGGGGTGGTTTTGGGTCATAGTGCTCTTCCATCAATTTTGTTAATTCTTGGAAAGGTATCGTGTCCGGCGTATCGGGATAAGTTAGACTACGTATAATGGCGAAAGCTGAGGGTCCGCACGCCAACAGCAGTATAACCCGTTTCCTTCCGTCCTCCGTTATCTCATTGGCTAGGAAAAAGTAACACATTCTCGCCACATACTGGGACCAGTCCTCAATAGTCGGGTCGAATGCATCCAACTTCCCAAAAAGAGGCATTTTTTTGGGAAGTGCGGCAGCTGGTCTCCGCAAGGTTCTTTGTTTACCTCGTCACCATGTAATAATCCACAGGAGGCAGGGGTTCTGTCACCACACCAGTATTTATTTGCAATAACTTATATACACAAGCAGCTCCCAACAGTGCTGCTAGCATTCCAGTCAACTTAAGACTGTCTCACAAAGTCTACACAGGTGCTTATATGGGCCCCCTCAATGAGCTATCATTGAGGGAGCTCATACTCCAAATGGCCAACCAATAATGTCAATTGGAGGTCATTACACTGGGCTAAATCACTGGCTTTTAAAGCAGACCAAGGCAGGCCAGCAGCATGGTTCGATTCCCGTACCAGCCTCCCCGAACAGGCGCCGGAATGTGGCGACTAGGGGCTTTTCACAGTAACTTCATTGAAGCCTACTTGTGACAATAAGCGATTTTCAATTTCATTTCATTTCAAATGGCTTCCTCACTCAAATGGATTGATAGTTCCATTGACAGTTTCCATGCCTTATGAAATAAAATCTTTATTGTTTTCTTTCAGAATTAATAAATCTAACAATTGATACTGATTGAACAGAATGAGTGAATTATCAAAAGTTATTCTGGTTATAAACTCTTAATTCTTTGCAGATAAGGCTAAAATCAGTGTGATCAAAGTGACACAATTTGCATAGATGCTCATCTGTTTGAAGGTTAAACACAATATCATTGTTAAAAAGCTCAAGGTTTGGAGCCTAAATTTGTTTTAACACTACAATCCCAGGATACCTAAAATTAGCTCTTAATAACAATTCTGATGGAAAAATCTTTGACCTAAAACTACTGTCACTTCGTAGAGGCTGCCTGACCAACTGAGTTTTTCACCAATTTTATACTTTTAGTAACAATTTAAAACTCCAATTCATACATAAAGGTAAATTTAGGAGATTAATTGGCTGTAATTCACATGTTAATTCTGAGCACACTTATTGAATCTAAGATTGTGGTTTGAAATCCCATTGCAGAGACTGGACTACAAAGGTTGATACTTTGGTGCAGTAGTGCGAAAGTTATTTATTCTTCCATGGGATGTGGTGTTGATAGCTAAGCCAACATTTATTGCCCATCCTAACTGCCCTTGAGAAGGTGGTGATGAGCCACCTTCTTGAACTGTTGGAGTCCATGTGATGTAAGTACATCCACAGTGTTATCTGGGAGTTACATGATTTTGATCCAGTGACAAATATTTTAAAATTCATTTGCTGGATGTAGGCATCGCTGGTTAGGCCAGCATTTATTGCCCATCCCTAGTTGCCCTTCAGAAGGTGGTGGTGAGTTGCCTTCTTGAACCGCTGCAGTCTTTGAGGTGTAAGTACACCCACTGTGCTGTTCGGGAGGGAGGGATGTTGCCCCAGCGACAGTGAAGGAACGGCAGTACATTTCCAAGTCAGGGTGGTGAGTAACTTGGAGGAGAACCTCCAGGTGGTGGGATTCCCAGGTAGCTGCTGCTCTTGCCCTAGATAGTATTAATCTGATGTGAAATATTTATTTTGATTGAAAGGAACCTTGGTGAGTTATTGCAGTGCATCTTGTAGATGGTACACACGCCTGCCACTGTTCTGTAGTGGTGGAGGGAAGGAGAAATAATCAAGCGGACTGCTTTGTCCTGGATGGTATTGAGCTTCTTGAGTGTTGTTGGAGCTGCACACATCCAGGCAAGGAATAGTTCCAAGTCAGGATGGTGTGTGGCTTAAAGGGGAACTTTGAGGGGCGGTATT
Source organism: Scyliorhinus torazame (assembly GCF_047496885.1). Lineage (NCBI taxonomy): Eukaryota > Metazoa > Chordata > Chondrichthyes > Carcharhiniformes > Scyliorhinidae > Scyliorhinus > Scyliorhinus torazame. The sequence continues at coordinate 75,092,761 of NC_092714.1, read as the reverse complement.
CCCATATATCTGATGCCCTTGTTCTCCTCAGTGGCAGAGATCATCGGTTTAGAAGGTGCTTTCGAAGGAGAAGTGCTGCAGTGTTAAAGGTGCCATCTTTCAAATGAGGCATTAAATGGACAGAAATGTGCTGTTCATATTTCCTTCTCAGGTGGGCATAAAAGATTCTTGAAGAAATGAAGGAAAGTTTTCCTTGTGTTTAGGTCAGCATTTACCCTTAAACTCACACCTTAAAATTCAGAAGATCTGGTATTTCATTTCATTGCTGTTTGTGAGAGTTTGCTGTGTGCAAATTGCCGAAGATGTTTCCTACATTACAACAGTGACTACTCTGCAAAAGCACTTAATTGGTTGTAAAGTGCTATCGGACATCCTGAGGTCAAGAAAAATCCGCTATAAACACATTTCTATTTAGATTTTGACAAAGTTAGTGAAATCTAGCCTAGCTTTGGATTCCCACATCTTTTATGCATTCTGTTAAATGTTAAACCCATTTAGTTGTATTCAACACAGTAGTGCAGCACTTTGGAGCAGCAACAAATGATATCACCGCAACGGAAGTTAAGATTTTTCTCACCAATCTCTTGTGGGGATGTTCCTGAGCAAAAGAGTTGGATTGAGATAGAAAATCAGGATAGCCGAGCCTTGGCTACTCTTATTTCTAAAGTGTCATTAGCAAAGATTTTGGAGTAAGTCTCATATTATCATAGATAATAGCTCTCAGCTAAAAAGGTTAGACCAGAATGAGAACCTTATGCATCCTCAAAAACATTATATAATGATAATACAGAGGCATTATGTCAGTTGAGTGCACTCATTTGGCTTGGAATTTACACACTTTTATTCCTAAGATGTTGTGATTCTCTCATCATCCATTGTTAACCTTCACAGTGGATTTATACAGTGGTTAGCACTGTTGCTTCATAGCGCCAGGGTCCCAGGTTCGATTTCCGCCTGGGTCATTGTCTGTGTGGAGTCTGTACGTTCTCCCCGTGCCTGCGTGGGTTTCCTCCAGGTGCTCTAGTTTCCTCCCACAAGTCCCAACTGAGGGTGTTGCCTCAGGATCAATGTGGATTATTGCTTTGATATCCTGTATCTTGCCCAGTATATTCTGAGATACGTATTGGTATTTCCTTATATTCCATGGAAATTGCCTTCATTAATGCTGAAAATGTCAAACCATTTCAATTTGATTTGACAAAGCCAGTCTCAGCCCATAAAACTGGGTTCTTCGCCCTTTACCACGATGATGAACTACTGGGCTGACTGATGGCATGTTATTGTTGGTGCTGTTGTCCCCAATATCCTTAAAGCTTCTCCAGTGTTCATGGCCAGTCTGACCATTGTACATTTTAATTTCAAGGCTGGATCCACCTTGCAAATATCGATACATCTGCTCTCCTATGACAATGGCAAAAGTTCCTGTATCCACTTACATACTTAGTGGTCGACCATTCGCCATTAACACTATTGCGATTGAGGCTGACTTGTTTAATGTTGTTCAATCTATAAATTTCAAACTCTTTGGAGTAATTCTCTAAACTATGCACTGGAGTTGGAGTTTATCCCTAGCAGGCTTTGTTTGGCTCTGCTTTTAATCCTGCTGTGTCCTTTTGCTACAGACAAAATGAATGAATGAAAATCGCTTTTTGTCACAAGTAGGCTTCAAATGAAGTTACTGTGAAAAGTCCCTCGTCGCCACATTCCGGCGCCTGTTCGGAGAGGCTGGTATGGGAATTGAACCGTGCTGCTGGCGTGCCTTGGTCTGCTTTAAAAGCCAGCGATTTAGCCCAGTGTGCTAAACCAGCCCGTCACGTTGCAGCTTTAAATTTATATCTTTCTTGGTGGGTGCATTCTCCTGCATTGGGAGCATTTGACTAAGCTCCAGGTCTGCTGACCTGATTTTCTATAACTCTGCTTATTACTCTTCTGATGTGGAGATGCCGGTCCTTCCTCAGGTGAGGAAGGAGCAGCGCTCCGAAAACTAGTGACATCGAAACAAACCTGTTGGACTTTAACCTGGTGTTGTAAGACTTCTTACTATTACTCTTCTGCTCAGTTTTCTGCCTCCTCATCCTTGGCGCCATGACTACCAGCAGTTTCCCGCCAAAGTTGGTTTACCTCGCCTGCCTGCACTCTTTGCAAATCTAATGTACCTCCTTGAGTGCTTTCTATAGCCTGAGCAATTTCCAATGCTCCAGCCAAGTTAATTTGTCTCTGCTAATTTTTTTTTTTGTATATTGAGGTTATTCACACCACAAGCTCATCTATCTGTCAACATATCATTGAGTATTGACCTGAATTTACACTACTCAGCCAAATGACCTAAACCGTGCCATGAACGCTGCGATCGTCTCCTTTGGATTTCTCATTGTCAAATTAAATTTATATAGCTGCATAATCACTGATGGTTTTGGCTTGAAGTGTTCCTTGACTAATGCAACAAGTTGCTCGAATGTTTTTCGGGGGCCTCTAGAGATGTTAGATTTCAAATAATATTGTAAGTCTGAGCCCCACAGGATGTTTGCTCATTATCTTGGACCCAGTTCTATTTCAGGGTTAAATTGTTCGAATTTCCCGATCAATGGCATTTTAGCACTTACAAGTTGTTGCAGAAATGTTATTTAAAGATGTTCAATGCAAGGACTGCTCTCCCGATTTGTAGCAGACGACAGAAAATGCTCTGATTTACCTCTTTGCCAGTTGTAATAGCTGCAAAGTGAAGCCGCCAGCTTGGCAGATAAATTAACGAGGTGTTTATTGGGGGAAACTATATACGGGACAGAGATAAGAATGCTTCTGAACTCCACGACTCCCAGACTCCAACTGTAAAAGAATCGCCTCTCCCAATTGACCTGATGGGTCATGTGACCCACATTAACTCTCCCCCCCGACAAAGGACACATCACCACAATTTCCATCAAAGCTTTTGTTTTTTGTTAGTGCCCAAAAAGGGCACTTCATAATCATAGAAATGCTACAATGCAGGAGGCCATTCAGCCCATCGAGTCTGCACCAACCCTCCAAAGGAGCATCTCACCAGGCCCCCCCCTATTGCCATAACTCCACTTAACCTGTTTTTTGAGACACTAAGGGGCAGTTTAACTTGGCCAATCCACCTAATCTTTGGACTGTGGGAGGAAACCGAGGCACCCTGAGGAAACCCACACAGACACGTGGAGAACTTACAAACTCCAGTCACCCAAGGTCGAAATTGAACCTGGGTCCCAGGTGCTGTGAGGCAGCAGTGCTAACCACTGTGCCACCGTGCCGTTCCTCTTAATTGGCTACATTCTGGCTGGAGCAAAAAGAGGCAAGGTAGGACTTTTGGAATACATGTAAATGTCTTAAATCATGACCTTTTGAATGCTGTGGGGTAAATCTTAATATGTATACTTGGATTTTTAAATTTGTGATAAATTTACGAAAGCATGTTTTCATACTATTCCAGAGACACAGGAAATGGCCCATATTTGCCTCTTTTTATATTTAATCTATTCCCCCTCCATACTGCTTAATCCTGTCCCTCCAATCAACACTAAAGCTGCAAGCTCATGTAGTAAATGCCCAAGGAACTTAATAGGAGCATTGTCAGATAAAATTTGACACATTCACTTTGAAAACTCCTGTCTCTTGTTATGTTTGGATTATTCTAGGCCAGCATTGCTCCTGGCTTTGCTGGGCCTGAGCCATTTCTTCACTACTGCTATGATGTGATGTGTCAAAGCTAATTTCCACTCTCCAATTCAAGTATGGCACTGGCCTGTTACGAGTCTATTTTCAGTGGGCATTGCTACTTACGCCCATCCATTCTCTTTTATCCACCCAACTCAGTCTAATTGTCTGATAATCAGACTGCCAGTTCCGAAAATAAAGTGTTGGTTGTTAGTTTACTGTTGAGTAATGCTTACCAATTAGAAGGGACATATATAAAAGAGCTTGTCCAATACCTTATGCTTTACACAAAAAAGTAGAAGCTGAGCTCAAACTGCTGGAGGACTTGAGAATAATTAAGCCTGTGCAGTTTTCTGATTGGGCTGTCCCAATTGTACCTATGGTTAAGTCGGATGGGACTGCCAGAATCTGGCAGATGACAATCAATCAAGCTGCGAAATTGGATTGGTACCCAATACCTAGAATTGAAGACCAATATGCCAAATTAGCTGGGGGTTTCACTTATATGAAACTTGACATGAGTCATGCCTACCGCAGTTGGGAGTTAGACAAGGCATCGAGGGAAGTCATGACAATTAACACCCACAAAAGCTTATTTCAATTTACCCGGCTGTCATTTGAAATATCTTCAGCGTGTCCAATATTCCAATATACAATGGAAAGCCTCTTTCAGGATTTAATAATAATAATCTTTATTAGTGTCACAAGTAGGCTTACATTACACTGCAATGAAGTTACTGTGAAAATCCCCTCGTCGAAACACTCCGGCACTAGTTCGGGTACACAGAGAATTCAGAATGTCCAATTCACCTAAAAAGCAGGTCTTTCAGGACTTGTGGGGGGAAACCAGAGCACCCGGAGGAATCCCATGCAGACACAGGGAGAACGTGCAAACTGTGCACTTACAGTGACCAAGCCGGGAATCGAACCTGGGACCCTGGCGCTGGGAAGCAACAGTGCTAACCACTGTGCTACTGTTTACCCAAGCTAGTAGTCTATTTAGATGACGTGTTAATTACAGGAGCTTTTGAGGAAGAACATTTAGCAAATTTTGAGGAAGTCCTGCAAATTTTTTAAAAAAAGGAATAACACTAAAAAATGCTCAAGAAGTCACTTGTCTTGGATTCAGGGTCGGCACCCAGGGACTTCATCCTAAGTGGTGGTGGGGGGGGGGGGGGGGGGGGTAGATTTGGACAATCAAGGAAGCACTGTCCCCCCAAAACATATCAGAATCAAAATCTTTCTCAGGCATGGTGAATTATTATGACCAATTCATCCCCGACCGTTCAACATTGCATATGCTTCTTAAAAAGTACCAGAGCAGGTATTGGAGTGAACCTCAAAAAGAAGCCTTTGAACGAGTCTAATTAGAGTTGTAGCCATCAAACCTCATGGTTCATTTTGATCTGTTGAAAGAAATAGTTCGAACCTGCGATGCTTCACCCTGTGGGATAGGAGCAGTATTGTCCCACAAAATGGAAGACGATATGGAGAGACCTATTGCTTATCCTTCTTGAACACTGAAAGATGTTGAGACGATTCTCAAATAGAAAAGGAAGGTTTGGCTGTTATTTATGGAATGAAAAATTTTCATTAATACGTTTTATGGATGTCACTTTGGGATAGTTACCAACCATAAGTCACTCTTTTGACCATTTCATCTCAGAAAAGTTAAGTTACGACTTAGACCGGCTTGTTTCCTATTCACATACAAAACACCTTGTGCAACTACAGGTGTGACCCCGCTGAGTTGCTCATGGGAAGGCATCTTCGAACAAGATTTGATTTAACATTTCCGAATTTGGCGGTGAGATAAAGGCAAAACAGAATGCACAGAAGAAATACCATGATTCTACAAAGCGTGAGAATGCTTTTGTGGTAAATGATTTAGTATATTTAAGAAACTTCAGTGCTGGTCCTGATTGGGTCCCTGGGAAGATCGCGGCCAAGACAGGTCCAGAATCATATGTGGTTGACATACAAGAAAAGAAAATGAAGAAGCATGTGGACCATCTGAGGAAAAAGAACCATGTACCGCAACAATTGACCAGTCTGTTCCTGCTACGCCTGTTAATGTGACTCCAGCAATTGTAAGTGGAACCAAATCCAGTAACCCTGAGGAGGGGTCGAGTAACATTCCGGTGGGAATTGGAGAGGTTACCAGTACTAGAGCACCTGTGCAAACTAGAAGCCTTCCTACTGTCATTTCAGATGAAACTACTTCGACTGCTAAAGAATTGCAACACTCTAAATGATTTAGAAGATCGAGATAGACATACTTATTGAGAGACTGTGTTCAGGTTTCCCCCCTTTTGCTGTGTAATATTGTAAAGTTTATTGTAAAAAATTAAGAAATTGAAGGGGAGGGATGTGGTGAGATGCCCCTTTTCTTTTTTGGGGGGGGAGAAAAGGAAAGAGTTCAGGCATCACATGACCCATCAGGCCAATTGCAGAGGCGATTGTTTGACAGTTGGAGTCTGGGAGTCATGGAGTTTGGAAGTATTCTTAACTCAGTCCTGTAATTCGTTGTTTCCTCCAATAAACCCGTTAGTCTATCTGTCGAGTGAGTGGTCATCTTTGCAGCTATTACAGCAAGTTAGCTTAATCAAATTAAGACAATATTTCCAAGGGCGATGATGCACTCCTGTTCCCGATGCCACTAGTTGTGGAAGACCTCAAGCATGTTGGCGGACACTGTCTGTTCCCTAGTCAGGGACATGCAGGTGAGACATAGCCGTGGGAGAGAGTCAAACAAAAGTAATTGACCCACTCAAATGCCTACTGCCTGGAACTGCTGATGGTTCAGTAGCCAGCCACTCCAAGCCATCTGAATGTTACCAAAGTCAAAGACTTTCATAAACAGAGCTTTGCACATTCTCAGGTCAGCACATGACAGCCGATGAAGTAATTATGTTCTGATGGTCATCAACCTCAAATGTTAACTATTTTCCACCCTAGATGTGGCCTGACCTGCTGGGTATTTCCAGGATTTTGTTTTTAATTTTGAAATGTAGTCAGTTGTATACAGGAGGATATAGATAGGCTGAAAAATTAGATGGAGAAAGGGCAGATGGAAATTAACCCGGACAAATGCAAGGTGATGTGGCGACTAGGGGCTTTTCACAGTAACTTCATTTGAAGCCTACTTGTGACAATAAGCGATTTTCATTTTTCATTTCATGATGCATTTTGGGACATCCAATTCAGGTGGGAGCTATAAAATAAATGGCTGAACCATCAGGAGCATAGACACAGAGCCATGGGCGTGCAGGTCCACAGTTCCTTAAAAGTGACAGCACAGGTAGAAATGGTGGTAAAGAAGGCATATGGCATGTTTGCCTTCATCGGACAGGGTATAGAGTATAAAAGCTCGCAAATTATGTTAGTTATATAGAATGTTGGTTAGGCCATGTTTGGAATACTGTGTCCAATTCTGGTCACCACATTGCCAGGACGTGGAGGCTTTGGAGAGTACAGAAAAGGTTTACCAGGATATTGCCTGGTATGGAGGGTATTAGCGAAGAGGAGAAATTGAATAAACTGGAATTGTTCTCCCTAGAGAGACGGAGGCTGAGGGGCAACCTTATAGAAATTTATAAAATTGGGGGGTCTAGTTAGGGTGAACAGTTGGAAATGACAATTACAAGGGGGCACAAGTTCAAGGTGAGGTGGGAATAGGTTCAGTGGAGGTGTGGGAAGTTTTTCTTTTTTTTAAAAACAGAGGGTGGTGGTGGCTTGGAATGCACTGCCAAATAATAATAATCACTTGTCACAAGTAGGCTTCAATGAAGTTATGGTGAAAAGCCTCTAGTCACCACATTCCGGCACCTGTTCGGGGAGGCCGGTACGTGGATTTTGATTACAAGTCAGCTAATTAGCCCACTGTGCTAAAACAATGAGGTTGAGGCAGATACGTTAGCAACCTTTAAGACTTATCTGGATAGACACATGAAGGATATAGGCAGTTGGCCTAGATAGGACACGTGATCGGTGGAGGTTTGGGAGGGCTGAAGGGCCTGTTCCTGTGCTATACCGTTCTTTGTAATGCAAGGCTATACAGCCACCAATATGCACGCATATCCAACTAACAGCAATAAGATAAATTTTAGTCGTTCGTGGACCGCAAATTACTGGAGAAACATCAATGAGAACCCCTACACTTCTTTGAATAATGCCACCATACCTTTCACACAAATTGGAGGGACCAAATGGGGACTGGTAGAACTTCTGAAAGATAGAACTTGGCAGTGCACCTCCAACCACAGTACTCCCCTCACTATTGAAGTGGGGTAGAGCTCGATTCCAGTCATTCATGCTGACCGGAGGGGGGGGGGGGTCACCGTCCATGTGGAGTTTGTATATTTGCCCAGTGTTTGCGTGGATTTCACCCCCACAACCCAAAGATGTGCAAGGTAGGTGGATTGGCTATGCTAAATTGCCCCTTAATTGGAAAAAATGAATTGGGTACTCTAATTTTTTTAAAACCATGCTGACCCAGGACTCTGCCCCAAATGATGGTTGAATTTGTGTATTCCATAAATCCTAAGTCAGTTTTTCTAATAGGCCTAAACAGAGGCTATCCAATGACTTGCTGGAAAAATGTTTGACATTTTGTTTTGAGGTCAAGACAGTTTTGCGATGCTCAATCAATTACAGAATGTACAGATTCACCTAGAGATGGTTTAATAGCATCCCAGATTATACCAGTGTCTTTCATAATATATCGAGTGCAAATGTACATAATCAAAAATAACTTTCACCTATACAGCACCTTGAACAGTAAAAGTCAAGATGCACTTCTTGGGAAGGAGACATCTCAAGCCATGATGGAGCTGAAAGTTTTGCAAAAATAACTAGGTAGGATGCAATTATACACCCTTTTAAAAACAAGACATTAAAACTGCATTAATTCCCAACACGTCAATACAAGTACCACGGCAAAAAGGCTCTGATGCTCGACAAGACCGATGTTCACACTAATCAGGGTGAATAAAAACCAAACCATCATTCTGAAAGGCATATGGCGATGGATAGAATAAGTAGAATTTGTTCAGGACAACTTGAGGCATTGAAGTCAATCATGGGGAGCAGCAAAACTAATGGCTGGCAAAACAAAATCCATCGCCCGCCACCGCAAAGAAACGGAGACGCAAACATCTTAGAAGTACAATTAAAAATATACATTTTCCATCGCCTGAAATTAAACCTTCTGCTGATCTTACTTCCAGGGAACACAGGTTAACTTAAATTATGCTAGAACATTCCCGACTGTCGGACGCGCGCTCCGGGTTAGACGGGGGTGGGGTGGAAACGATCAAGACTCAAATTTCACAAGGCGACTCCCTGTTTGTCGGATCCCATTTTGTGCCGCGTCACCCCTCCCGTTTAATATGAACAGTTGGAGAAACGAACGAAATAAATTTATTAAGTCATCAAACTGCAACAGTGATTTACTTTGGAAAGTGTGGGGGACCACATCGCTTTTGTTGGCAGGCAATGTTTCTTCCCCCCCCCTTTGAAAATAAATCCCCACCGCCAAAACATTACCGCTGCTACCACTAACTGTCCGACTGAAGGAAGCAGCAAACACACCTAACCGTTCCCACACATCGTGCCCCGCTCCCTCTGTGCCACCCACCGGGCCCCAATCACAACCAAACAAACATGGAGCAAAACTAAAGTTGTGCGTAGCGAACATTCCTTTTATATCCCGACGAACCCTAACCTTGCTGACGTGAGTGGTGGTCTCGGTGATTGGCAGCCGCGCAGCCCAATGGGACGCCGGCTGACCCCGGTGCTCCTCCCAAAGGTGGCCGGGCGCTGGGCGATGGGGCCAATGGGAGCGGGCGGAGGCCGGAAGGGGCGGTTCCTCGTGCCAGTTGATCCCGCAGCACGGACTGACGTAAATCAACACAGCGGCACGTGGGGCGGGCCGCCGCTGCCCATTGGCCGGGAGTGGGTTTGCTGTTTGTGCGCTTACGGCGTGGATTCGGTGTGACACAATTACAACTTTCTGCTTTGAAGTTTTTTATTTTTTTCCCTAATATCCTTTCAATGCTATTTTAATTCTTCCCCTTCTGAAAATAAGGACTCCAGCAACGCATGATAGGAAGGAAGCAAGAGCCTGAAGGATGTGAAAAAAACCAAAAAAATCCACGGAAATAATAAAGCATAACAAAAATAAATTGCAAATTTTTTTTTTCATCTCTGTCTGTAAACCCATGAAATCCTGTGGAGTATCATTCGGTGATGAGGAAAAGAAAATGGCGGCGGGAAAACCGAGCGAAATTGAGGATGACTTTCCAACTCTGACGCCCCAGGAGAGAGACTCTATTGCAACTCTCGATAGGTTAGAAAATTCTGCAAGTTTTGTCTTGTGTTTTTGATTAAGTTTTAGTGTTTGTGCATAAATTAAAACAGATTTTAACGTATGTCATCTGTCTGTCGCTATCGCACAGCCGACTGTTTGGATTTCTGAAGGTTCATGAAGATGGCGCCAGAACGAAGGCCTTGTTAATAAAGGTAAGAGCTGAGAGATATCAGTCTTTAAAAAAAATATTTTGCATTTTTGTTCCTATGTAGTAATACCAAACTAATGCAGTAACCGCCCTCCCACCATAAAGCAAGGTTTGTGAAAGCCTTCCCACTTTACATGGGGTTAGGCTCATTGAGGGGTTTTCTTTTATATATGTACTAACTTGAGAAGCAAGGGTGCATATGAGCAGAAACGTCCACATATATTGACCGTGTAGTATGAACGACGACTTTTCATTTTTGCCTGTGGTGTGCATTACATTTGGTTACACGTTGCGCATGTCCTCCCTCTATATGCTTTGCCTCTCAAGTCTCCAAGCTCTATCGTGTGGGTTTTGTGTTGTGTATGGGTTGAAGTTTTGCTCCGCGTTAAAAATGGCTGCTTCTCTCCAAGATGGCGGGACAGGGAGGAGAGAGAAAAATAGTGAGTGATTGGTAGGAGAGGACAACAAAAAAAACTCGGGCCAATTTCAGCAGTAACTGATCTGAAATCTGCATTGTGTTGTGTGAAAGAAATTTACTTATTAAAGTGCCGAAATAAGGCCCGTTGACGAGATTGTTTATGCGTTTTTGAGAAAAAATACACAATGTGGTTCACTCAACCTGTAGCACCAAGCAGTTAAATGTAAAACATAATGAAATGGCTGTTATGCCACAGAATGTGTGTGACATTGCATGAAACATACGTATTTTAAGTCGCCTATATATGTATTGGTTGCAATTGCTCAGATGATGGGACTATATTTGTTCCAGGAAAACTTTTGTTAAAAAAATGGATATTTGCAGGACTCTGGCTATCTGCACCGCAGTATACGCGTTTTTAAACCAATTTTGTAATTGATAATTTTCGTATACGTTGTGAACAGAATGTCCGTTTTCTCCAGTTTTTTTTTATTGTATACTTGAAATGTTTCTTTCCGATTAGAATTGCGTCTGTTTTTGTTTTTAATCGGGTGGCAGAGGTAGAAACCTAGTTTACGTAAGTGCTGTGCCCGGCATGTTCCTATCGCGCTATAATGGCTTCCATTGGTTCGATTTTAGTTAAATTGTTTTTTTTTTGTTGAATTCATGTTTTGTCCTAGTGCGTTTTTGTAATGTGTTTGAGACATCACTCGTTTCTTAATTCACCTTCCAAATGATCAATGTATACCATCAAAGTTTTATTCACTCACTAGGTAATCCTTTATAGGGGGTCACTTCATTTAACTGTAACACAGTGTAATGTCATTGTGTTAGCTAATTAAAACAATTGTCATTGTGAGCCTATAAACAAAAAAAATCCATTAACTGTCAATGACAGTTGTGTGTGAAAATTGACACACTGGACACAGTATTAAGGTCTGGTTGAAAGCGTTTGACTGTTTGCCTTGTGTAATCAAAATGCTTTTTTGATAGAATTCTGTGAGACTCCTTTCATGTGAATCATCGCATTGCACCCATACCTGACTAGTCTGTTCTAAGGAAATCATAGATATTCCAGTGCATTGGATGCAAAACTTCCTTTTGTCCTCTTAACTGTTCTGGTTGGAAAATATGAAGTTTCCATGTGACTTATTGCGCTTGTCTAGTCATACAAATAAGCAAGGTTCCAAGTTTGATCTTGAATTTGTGCTAAATATGCTATTAATCATGGTTGAGGTAGTGGTGCTACAGATATTCTTACTGAGGAATGATAAAAATAGTCCTGCATCTGACAGCTATTCAGTGACTCTGCTTGTTCTATGGATGTTGGATAAGATGGGATTGTATTATGATACACTCTTGTCATTCAGTTAGTTCAGAGGCTCCCCTCCCAAGTCTCACCACCCTGCAGGAATAAGCCATATGGCTTGTCGAGTCTTTTCTGTCATTCAGTACTAATGTGGCTGCTCTTGGGCTTCAACTCCATTTTCCTGCCCATTCCCCATATTCCTTGAATCACCAAAGATCTGTCTATCCCAGCCTTAAATGTTTTCAACAATAGAGTATTCACATCCCTCTGGGGCAGAGAATTCCAAACATTCACAACCCTTGAATGAAATAATTTTTCCTCATTGAAGTTCTAAATGATCCGCCCCTTATCCTGAGACTGTGCCCCCGGACATCTACCTTCAAAATCTTGACTGTTTAATTGGGATCACCTCTAAACCCCAGAGAAAATAGACCCAATTTGCTCAGTCTCATCATACAACAGCGAACTCATCACCAGGACCAATTTAGTGAGTCTTTGGTATACGGCCTCCAATGCAAGTATATCCTTTTAGTTTCAAAGTTATTCACTTTGGTCAAAAGTGTAAAAGAGTTCAATGTTTTTTGAAAGATGAGGCATTTGTAAGTGTCGATGCTCAATGAGACTCATGTGCTCGTACAAGGAATGCAAAAAGTTAGCATGCAGGTATATGTGAAGATCAAAAATATGCACACTACTCTAGATGCAGTCTCGTGAAAACGCTGTACAACTGTGGCGAGAGTTCTTTATATTTGTACTCCAATCCCCTTGCAAGAAAGGCCAGAATGCCATTTAGCTTCCTTATTGCATGTTCCAACTGAATGCTAACATTTTGTGTTCATGTACAGTGTCTCATTGAACATCAACACTTAACAAGTTTCTCACTTTTCAGAAAATATTCAGCTCTTCTATTCTTTCGACCAAAGTGAATAACTTCACACTTTTTACATTATAATCCTGTCTATAGCTCTTTGCAACCTCTGTCTGTCTTCCCACAGTTTGCCTTTCCATCTTGCTTTGTGTCATCAGCAAACTTAGATACCTTTCTCTCTCTTCATCTAAGTGATTAATAAAGATTGGAATTAGCTGAAGCCCCAGCACTGACCCTTGCTGTTCTTCACTATTGAATACTTGCTAACTTTGAAAAAGTACCATTTATATCCACTCTTTGCTTCCTACCCGTTAACCAATCCTCTATCCTTGCTAATATATTACCTCCGACTCTGTATGCATGCTTATCTTGTCCGTTAACCTTTTGTGTGGTACCTTATCGATCCATTTTGGAAAACCTAGGTATATTACATCTACCTTACTGGTTACAGCCTCAAAAAAACACCTTTTATTAAACGGGAATTTCCTTTAGTAAAACAATGCTACTTGTTTTAATCGCACCCTGCTTTTATTTCCTTGAAATATATTGCTGCTGTTTCATTGTCAGTGTTAAAATGTTGAACTCCCTTCTTGTCATTTACTACATGGATTGCAGCAGTTCAAGATGACTTGCCATGACCTTCTTGAAGACAATTGGGAATAGGCAGTAAATGCTGTCTTTGCCAGTTACATCTACATACCATGTATGAATTAAAAGAAAGTAACTTTAGACTTGCACATGAAGAATGGCATCAAAATGCAATGCCCATGGAGTCATACTCCCATCAAGGAGTCAAACAGTTGCGAAGAAAAATAATTTTCAGAAGCAGTTTTACATAACCAACTACATGTATAAAAAAAACAAAAAATAACATTGCATTTGTTGAGAATCGGTACAGTGTATTGTTCTTTATACTTCTCTCTTTAATATATCCTTAGTCTAACTTTCATCACTGCCATTGACAATTTAGTGGTTTCAAAAATATACTGCTCCGTGTAGACTAGTCAAATTCATTAGTGAGTTGTCCAATATTTGAAACTTAACTGCGAATGTAAAATTCTAATCTTTGTAAGTTATCTATTGTATATAGTTGTGGCATATTTTTGTTTATCCAAGTAGTGTAGTGCTGTTTACGGGCAGCACGGTAGCATAGTGGTTAGCACTGTGGCTTCACAGCGCCAGGGTCCCAGGTTCAATTCCCCGCTGGGTCACTATCTGCGGAGGCTGCACGTTCTCCCCATGTCTGCATGAGTTTCCTCCGGGTGCTCCGGTTTCCTCCCACAGTCCAAAGACATGCAGGTTCGGTGGATTGGCGATGGTAAATTGTCCTTGGTGTCCAAAAAGATTCGATGGGGTTATTGGGATACGGGGATAATGTGGAAGTGAGGGCTTCAAGTGGGTCAGTGCAGACTTGATGGGCCGAATGACCTCCTTCTGCCCTCTTATGTTCTTTGCTAGTTGTAAAATTATGGCAATATATCCAAGTTTTGATTCAGCATGTGCAGAAGAGACCTAAATTAAATTTTTTTAGTTTTACAGGGGGATTTAAAAAAAAATTGAGTACCCAATTATTATTGTTTTTCCAATTAAGGGGCAATTTAGCGTGGCATATCTGCATAAACTGCACATCTTTTGGGGTGTGGGGGGGGGGGGGGGGGGTGAGAACCATGCAGACACGGGGAGAATGTGCAAACTCCACACACACGCTGAACCTGGGCCTGGATCGAACCCAGGTCCTCCGGGCCATAGGTAGCAGTGCTAACCACTGCACCATCGTGTCGCCATTCACGGGAAATAGATGGTATTTTGAACACTTATGTTTGCTTAGTTTAAGTATTTTCTGAATACTGCTTTGTTCACTGGCACATTTTCTGTGTACACATATATAGCTCCTATTCCATGTGCAGCTGCCTAATAGCAATAAATCAATAACAGTGTCTTAAGGGTAAAAATTCAGATACTCTGATAGGGGTGAAGGGAAATGGTGGGATGTTGCATTTTTTTTTAGGGAACCTTCTAGAGTGTCCCTGTAGCATTTCATCTGCCCTCCTAGTGATTGCTTACCATTGCGGAATTCGGAGTAGAACATTTGCTTAGGGAGTCTTGTGTCACGCATGCGGACAAATGCTGGGGATATTAGCCTGGGAGAGGGTGGTCACGTTGTTACGCCTGTCCTGCCAGTGGATTTGCAGGTTGTTCTGGCGGCAACGCTGGTGATATTTCTCCAGGGATTTGAAGTGTATGCTGTCGATTGTCCATGTTTCTGATGCATACAGGAGGGCGTGGACCATGGCTGCTCTGTATAACATGAGTTTGGTGCTGGGTTTGTGGTCTTCGTCTTGTGGTCTTCGTCTTGGAACACTGTTTGTCAGGTGTCCGAAGGCTGCACTGGCGCATTAGAGTCGATGTTGGATTTCATTGTCGATGTCTGCTAACGCTGTGACGAGACCTCTTGAGGTATGGGAAATGGTCCATGTTGTTTAGGGGCTCGCTGTGGATCTTAATGGCCGGGGGCAGTGTTCATGGAATTTACAGTGCAGAAGGAGGCCATTCGGCCCATCGAGTCTGCACCAGCCCTTGGAAATAGCACCCTACCCAAGCCTGCACCTCCACCCTATCCGCGAAAACCAGTAATCCCACCTACCCTAAGGGCAATTTACCATGGCCAAGCCACCTAACCTGCACATCTTTGGACTATGGGAGGAAACCCGAGCACCCAGAGGAAACCCACGCGCACACGGGGAGAACGTGCAGACTCCTCACAGACAGTGACCCAAGTCAGGAATCGAACCTGGTACCCTGGAGCTGTGAAGTAACTGTGCTAACCACTGTGCCGCCCGTGTTGCATGGCAGGAACGGGCTGGTAGAGAACCTTTATTTTCTGGATGTTTAGCCTGAGGTCCATTCCCTCATAAAGCCTCGGTGAATGCGTCGATGATGGTTTGTAGTTTGACCTCTGAGCAGACGCAGACATTTACGCACTGCAACTTGATGGAAGAAATTGGGCTGCTGTTGGTTCAGTCCTCTAGACTTCGGAGCTTGAACAGTTTTCCACTTGTCCTGTTGGTTAGCTCCACTCCAGCAGGGAGCTTCTTGGTGATGGGATGAATGTTGGAATGAGGAAGACTGGAGAAGAGCATTAGTGCAACGATGTAGTCTTGCTTGGATTCCACTTTGCATTCGTATTGGGTCTGTGGTGGATCTGTTGGTGAGGATCACTGCTTGCATGTCATTGTGGAGTAAGCGGAGGATGGTGACTAATTTCTGCTGGACCCAGATTTGAGGAGGATGTTCCGCAATCACTCGTGGTTGGCAGTGTCTAAAGGCCTTTGCGAGATCCAAGAAGGGTTGGTCCTGCTCCCTGCACTTTCATGATTTGTTGCATGCTGAAGATCATATCCATTGTGCTTCTTGATATTTAGAAGCCACATTGAGACTGAGGGACTCGTCAGCTACAGGGAGGAGGCAGTTGAGGAGGATTCTCACTTATCCTGTGATGAAATGCTTTTGTAATATCTGCAGGCGGACCTGTCTCCTTTCATGAAGATGGTCGCAGTTACAGCATCTCTCAGAACTCCCGGCAGGCTCTCTTTTCCCAGACAACGGTGATGAGTTTGTGCATTTGAGTGTCTCTCGTCCGTGCTTTAGTACTTCAGCGGGGATTCTATTTGTGGCAGAAGCTTTGTTGTTTTTCAGCTGTTGGATGGCTTTTTTGACCTCTTGGTGCGCTGGTGTTGTGCTGAGATGGTGGCAGGTAGTGATTTGTAAGATGTCGCTAGCGCTACGTCTTGATTGAGGCAGTCTGCGAAATACGCTCTTTGGCGGGCTTGACTGCCTCCTCTGTCTTTGAACGTCTCTCTGTTTTCAGCTCAGTGGGGTAGGTCCCTGCGTACGCTGACAGTAGGTGACTTTAATTGCATGGAAGAAGCTGTGCACCTTATGGATGTCGGTGAGTTGTTGAGTCTACTGTGCTCCTTCCACTCACCATCTGTTCTTTAGGTTCCTTTGTTTCGGTTGCCTGTAGGCCTGTTTCCTCGCTTGAGCTTTGGTGGAGCTGCCAATTCAAGAACGCCTTGCATTTGCGGTCTAGAAGATTCTGGATCTCCTGATGGTTCTCGGCTAAACAGTCTTGGTCGGGAGACCGAGCATCTCCTTGAAGGTGCTGACTAAGGTGGCTTATAAGATGCTGTAGGTCGTCACCAGGTTGACTTGTGAGGCATCGGCTGAGTAGGTCTTCTCCAGGTGAGTCCAGTGACATTGAGTCTCCTGCTGTAGTTTGTTGCCTCTGCAGGTTTTGGGCCAGGTTGATGGAGATGGTAGAGCGGATTAGTCAGTGGTCAGTCCAGCAGTTGGTGGCTCTGGTCATGGCTCGGGTGTTGTGGGGCATCTTTGCGGGCCCTCATTCGGATGATGATGTAGTCGGTTAGGTGCCGGTGCTTGGAACAGGGATCTTGCCTTGAGGTCTTATGCTTGTCTCGCTGGCGGAACAGGGTCATCGTTATGACAAAGTCATGTTCGAGGTATTTTGTCAGGAGGAGGACTTGGGTGGGGTTGTTTTCCCCGAGCCTTCCCTGCCTATGGTATCACAGTGGTTAGCCCAGTTGCTTCACAGTTCCAGGTTTGATTCCTGGCTTGGACACTGTCTGTGAGGAGCCTGCACGTTCTCCTCATTTATGCGTGGGTTTCCTCCGGGTGCTCCGGTTTCCTCCCAGTCCAAGATGTGCAGGTTAGGTGGATTGGCCATGATAAATTGCCCTTCATATCCAAAAACGTTGGGCTGGGTTACGGGGATAGGGTGGCGGCGTGGGTTTAAGATGGGTGCTGTTTCCAAGGGCCGGTGCAGACTCGATGGGCTAAATGGCCTCCTTCTGCACTGCAAATTGTAACATATCTTTCTAAAGGTTTGCGTCGCTACCGACTCTGACATTGAAGGTGTTGAGGAAAATCGTCTCGTCTCCCATTGGGATGTTGGACAGTGTTTCTTCGAGGCTGGAGTAGAACTGCCCTTCAGGTGCACGTAAAAGATCCTGTGAAAGTAGATTGATGAAGAGTGGGTTTTGATGGTCAATATTTACCCCTGAATTAATATCATAAAAACAGATTGTCACTATCACATAGCTGTTTTTGGGACCTTTATATAAGTAAATTAGCTAGTTTTATATATTTGTTCACGGGATGTGGGTGTCGCTGACTGTACCAGCATTTATCGTCCTTGAGAAGGTGGTGGTAAGCTGCCCTCTTTGAGCCATTACAATCCATGTGGCATAGGTACACCCACCGTCCAATTTAGTTTCTGGTCCGTGGTACTCCTGCAGGATGCTGATAAAGCATTCCGCGATGGTAATGCTGCAGAATATCATGGGGGAATGGTTGGAGGTGATCATTGCCTGGCATTTGTGTGGTGCAAATGTTACTTGCCACTTAAGCAGCCTAAGACTGAATGTTGTCCTGGTCTTGCTGTGTATGGACACGGACTGCTTCAGTATCTGAAGTGAATGGTGTTGAGCAGTATGCAATTACCGCACCACTTCTTCCCTTATGATGGAGGGAAGGTCATTGATGAAGCAGCTGAAGATGGTTGGTCCTAGGACACTCCCTGAGGAGCTCCTGCAGCCATGTTCTGCGACTGCTTTGATTCACCCCCAATATTTGCAATCGTTTTGTTTTGCACAAGTAATGACTCCAATCATTCGAGAGGATTCCCATTGCCTTCAGTTTTGCGAGAGCAACTTGATGCCACGCTCAGTCAAATGCTACCTTGATGCCCAGAGCAGTCACTCTCACAGCACCTCTGGCATTCAGCTCTTTTGTCCATGTTTGAATTAAGGCTGTAATGAGGTCAGGAGCTGTTTGTCCCTAGCGGAACTATGAGCATTATTGCTGGGTGGCGCAGAGGTTATCACTGCGGCCTCATGGCGCTGAGGACCTGGGTTCGATCTGGACCCCTATCCGTGTGGAGTTTGCACATTCTCCCCGTGCTTGTGTGGGTCTCACCCCCACAACCCAAAGATGTGCAGGGTAGGTGGATTGGCTACTCTAAATTGGCACTTTAAAAAAAAACAAAATTGGGTACTTTAAATTTATAAAAAAGAAGTGAGCAAGTGAGAATGATTGCTGAGGAAGTGTCGCTTCAGAGCGCTGTTAATGATCCCTTCCATCACTTTGATAATTGGTTAAATTGATTTCTCCTGCCAATGGTGGACAGGACATAACTGGGCAGTTTTCAAGGCTTGAGGGGCGGGCAGATAGGGCTACTCCTGCTCCTGTTTGTATGTCCCAGAAGCATTTTACAACCAGTGAGACATTCTGAAGCATAGTCATTGTTGTAGCGAACACAGCAGCAAATTAGAACATAGAACATTACAGCACAGTACAGGCCCTTCAGCCCTCGATGTTGCACCGACCTGTGAAACCTCTCTAAAGCCCATCTACACTATTCCCTTATCGTCCATATGTCTATCCAATGACCATTTGAATGCCCTTCGTGTTGGCGAGTCCACTACTGTTGCAGGCAGGGCATTCCACGCTGTTACGACTCTGAGTAAAGAACCTACCTCTGACGTCTGTCTTATATCTATCTCCCCTCAATTTAAAGGTATGTCCCCTCGTGCTAGACATCACCATCCGAGGAAAAAGGCTCTCACTGTCCACCCTATCTAATCCTCTGATCATCTTGTATGCCTCAATTAAGTCATCTCTTAACCTCCTCCTTCTCTAACGAAAACAGCCTCATGTCCCTCAGCCTTCCCTCATAAGATCTTCCCTCCATACCAGGCAACATTCTGGTAAATCTCCTCTGCACCCTTTCCAATGCTTCCACATCCTTCCTATAATGCGGCGACCAGAATTACACGCAATACTCCAAATGCGGCCGCACCAGTTGATACATAGCAAGATCCCATAAATGGTCATGCAATCACAACTGACCACCCATGTTAGTTAAGTGAAAAACATTGACCACACTGAATGGTGTCTTTTGGTTCTCTTGTAACCCCTCAAACAGTCGGGGGATAGGGGGAGAAGCTGTCTCACCTGAGAGATGTTACTTCAGACAGTGTTGCAAACTCTTAGCACAGCCCAGGGGTGAGTCTAGATTCCATGCTCAAGCCCTGGAATGGTTCTCAAACCTGTAATCTTTGAACTGAGTAGCAAGTGCCACAGCCAACCACTGATGGGAACAGTTGATAGAGAGAGAAAAATATATAATGACTAAAGTAGGAGAAGATTGAAAAAAGAAGAAGAATAAAACATTGGGGATCATAAATCAATAAACTATGGTTCAGGTAGGAAATAACTAAAACAAGAGGGAAATTAGAAAATCATCTTTAAAATTTATATTACCCAATTTCTTTTCCAATTAAGGGGCAATTTAGCATGGCCAATCCACCTAGCCTGCACATCTTTGGGTTTTGCGGGTGAAAACTACGCAGACACGAGGAGAATGCAAACTCCACATGGACAGTGACCCAGGGTCGGCATTCAAACCGGGGTCCAGTGCCGTAGGCAGCAGTGCTCACCACTGAGCCACCGTGCCGCCCTGGGAAATTATTATAATAATATAATTGCTTATTTTCACAAGTAGGCTTCAATTAAGTTACTGTGAAAAGCCCCCAGTCGCCACATCCGGTGCCTGTTCGGGGAGGCCGGTACGTGAATTGAACCCGCGCTGCTGGCATTGTTCTGCATTACAAATTCGAAAATCAAAGACAAATTAAGCAGTAAAAATAAAATGGGATGAATAATAGTCAGGGTTTGGAAAATGAGAGTGAGTGGATAGACTTTATACACTCAAAAGGGTTTTGAATCTTTGGTATTCTCTTCCTCTAGGGTTGTGGATGCTCCATCAATGAATATATTTAAGGCTGGAATCGGCAGACATTTGGTTTCTTAGAAAATTAAGGGGAATGAGGAGTGGGTGGGAAAATGGAGTTGAAGCCCAAGATGGAGATGATTGTATTGAATGGAGGAACAGGCTCGATGGGCCGTATTGTCTATTCCTGCTTTTATTTCTTGTGTTCTGTATAAAAGAAAATTAAACTCATTTCTGTTGTCAGGTAGATGCTGGTATTGTAGCTGTAGTGGGCAGTTTGCCTAAGTGTGTGGCAGGTTCTGGAGCACAAGCCTTTACTACTATTGCTGGAATGTTGTCTGGGTCCATAGCCGTTGCATTATCCAGTGCCTTCAGCCATTTCTTAATATCATGCAGAGTGCATTGAATTGGCTTAAAACTGGCATCTGTAATGCTGGGAATTTTGGGAGGGGGCTGAGATGGATCGTCCAATTGGACCCTCTGACTGACTATGACTGCAAATGCCTTGCCTTTTGCACTGATACGCTGCTGCTGCACCAAAACTACCCCCTGTTTTGTTTTGCAGGTAGCCCTTTTGTAGCTTCACCAGGTTGACACCTAATATTTATATATTTGTGGTGCTGCTCCTGGCATGCTCTCCTGGTCTATTCTTTGAATCCGGATTGAGCCAGCAGCTGGGTGGTAATGGTTGAGTGGCAGATATGTAGGGCCTACAGATTGTGGTTGAATACAATTCTGTTGCTGATGGCCCACAGCACCTCGTATGTGCCTTGTTTTGAGTCAAAATCTATCTTATTTATCATAGTGGTAGTGCTGCGCAACACAATGGAGGGTATACATCTTCTATGTGAAGGCAGAACTTCAGCTCCACAAGGACATTTGCCGTGGTCACTCCTACTAGTACTGTCTAGGAAAGATGCATCTATGACAGGCAGATTGGTGAGGAGGAGATCGAGTAGGATTTTTCCTCTTGGTTCCCTCACCACCTGCCGCAAGACCCTGATGAAGCAGCTGTGCTCCGAAAGCTAGTGACTCCAAGCAAACCTGTTTGACTTTAACCTGGTGTTGTAAGACTTCTTACTTTTGAGAAGGTGATGTCATCTTGAATACAGCTGCATTGCTTGCTAGAAAGTTTGAGGGCAAGAAAGAGTCAACCACATTGCTGTGGGTCTGCAGTCACGTTGGTAGGTAGGCCAAGTAAGGATGGCAGATTTCCTTCCCTAAAGAACATTAGTGAACCAAATGGGGTTTTGTTTTACAACAATCCGGGGATTTCAACATTACTTTAAAAAAAAAAATATAGAGTACCCAATTCAATTTTTCCAATTAAGGGGCAATTTTAGCATGGCCAATCCACCTACCCTGCACATCTTTGGGCTGTGGGGGTGAAACTATGCAAACACGGGGAGAATGTGCAAATTCCACACGAACAGTGACCCAGGGTCGGGATCGAACCTGGGACTTTGTGAGGTAGCAATGCTAACCACTGCGCCACCGTGCTGCCCCGGATTTCAACATTACTGATGCCAGGTTTTTAAAAAGTTTTAGATTTAACTAATTCTGTGCCTACTAGTATGTGAACATTTCCAAGGCAGAGATATTAGATTTGTTCACTGGCTTTTTTTTGAGAAAACTGTTACTGCAATAGTCTTTCATATGACTTATTGTGGTGTCAAAAATATTTTGTATTCAAAATAAATGCAATATTTTGAAACTCTGAAAGGTTAAATGGAATTAATAGAATGATAAACATAAATATGGTACAGATACCTGGGCCATTTTGAAAATGATACTTTTTGATGTTTAATACACTTGTGAATGATTGTTTTCTGTATATTTGTTCAATTTTAGGGAATTATTTGTGCTTTTTTTGTTGCATTTTTATCTAGCGAACTTAAGTGGGGACTATAAATGAAGATTATTATGTCGAGCGACAAATTCTTGTTGAAATGACTAATTTCTGGCTATTTAGCGACTTCATTCATAGAGTAAAATTAACCCTGCTTGAAGATTAAGTGGCACATTAGTACCTGCATGAACTATTTGCTTGACCAATTCTATTGATTTTAAATCTGGCAAATTACAATGGAATTGAAATTCTTGTTTTGAAATTCTAGATGATTGTGAAAGTTAGTTTACATCAATGAAATTGAAGCAATTCCTACGATGCACAAAATTGCATAAAGCAAATGCTCATATTCATTGCGATAAGAGGGGAGGATAAGTTATATTGTTTATATTCTGAGGTTATGTCTCTAGCAGCTGGATCTATAAACTTCAAAACATTGGCTCTGTTGCTGGAGAAGGTTTGTGTGTGATTAAGATGGGTAAAGTTGCTTTACCGACCTGTTCAGGGCAGCTTGAAATACTGTTTAACTAGCTGCAACAGCATGTAAATTGGAATCTGACCTACTGAAAATAGTCCGGTTTAGTGCATGTTGCCATAAGCAGTTGAAATACAACTTTATTTCATCCTTTACTTCAGAAGTAACCTCAGTGAACTTTTAAATAATCTATTAAAAACTGTTGTTTATCTGTAATAGTTCAGATAGCCTGAAAAATGTCCGTATGTCAGTTGTAGTGGTTGGTAAGTAAATGTAAAGTCGCCATAGACTGCTTTCCACTTTGAGGGAAGGAGCTGACTAGTGGTGATTTAACCTGAGGATTACCACATCTCGGCTCGCCGGGCAAGGTTGAGAAGGTTTAGGAATAACCTCAGCCGGTGCAGGGATTGAACCTGTGCTGTTGGCCTTGCTCTGCATCCCGAGCCAGCTGTTCAGCCAACTGAGCTAAACCACCCTCTTTGATAAGTAACAAGATGTCAGCCACTCCATTTTTGAAAATAAAGAAGGGTGTGTGGTGCTTTCATTGTATAAAATTGTGCACTTAAATAAAAATCACAATTAACACTGAAATGCTCCTATTTTCTGTTTTGAATATTTTTATATTAATGCAAGCAATCGAGTACAAGTCAAATTTTGTCAAATATCCCAGTTTTAAACACAGCAGTGAAGATTTGTTAACCTTTGCATCACTTGCTTTGAATTTACTCACTATTGTTGATGGTTGAAACTTAATGGAGAATTGTGACCAACTGAAATAATGTAGGCCGTGACTGGAAATGATTGGACAATCCTTACCATTGGATTTTTTTCGTCAGCTTTATTTAAATAGTTTATATATATATGGGCAATGCTATCTTTGCAGATAAAGTGGAATGGAGTAGATGGCATGAGGAAAATGGATGGGATTGGATGGCAGGTGTGAGAGAGTGATGGCATGGAGAGTGAACATGAGAATAGAATTTATGAGCAGCAGTAAACCATTTGGCCCTTTGAGTCTCCTCTGTCATTCGATAAGATTATGGCACGTCATATTGTGGCCCCAACACTACCTTGCCTGCCCCCCATAATCCTCAACTGTCCTCTCTATCAAACATCTATCTAATTTAGCCCTGAACTTACTGAAATGACCTAACCTCCACTGCTTTCCGGGGAAAGAATTCCACAACGTTCCTGAGGAAATATTTTTTGCCATGAAAGGGAGACTTGTTTCTAAATGGTGTCCCCTAGTTATAGTCTACCCCACAAGAGGAAAACCCTCTCAGTATTCACCCTATCAAGTCGCGTCGGGATTTTGTATGTTTCAAGAAGATCACCGCTCATTCTTCTAAATGCCATTGGGTCTAGCCCTAACCTGTTCAGCTTTCATAAAATAAGCCCTTAACTCCAGGGCTTGAATGGCATGGGATGGCTGGATGATGGAATTGGTTAATTATACTAATCCAACTGCAAATGTTTTGAGGGCCTCTATTAGTCTTTCATGTTTCTCTCTTCTATAACAGGCCCGACTCCACCATTACTGCCCTGGTATTGGCAGGATGAGTCCGGTACTGCTTGTGTTTTTTTCCTATGCAGTCTAGTACACTCCTGACCACATTTGTAGCTACATTGCTTGATATTGAACAACTGACGTATGGAACTTGTGGCTGATTCATGTTCTTTTCCATGCACTAATTGGTGGTTGCATATATTCTTCACAAATGGAGAATCATATGATTGTATTATTGAGCTCAGGCAACATAATTCATGGACTGTATAACTGGACAACCGAGTGGTACTATAATGCACTTTATTAATTGACTCCAAATTCCTTTAATTTACAGTTTGAAGTTGTTCAATTAGGTCTTTGTTTTGGACACGAGGTGCAAACTTGATTTCCAAAATGGTCAGTTTGACATGATGCAAAGTTTGATAGCTGTGAAAAGGACATGGTGTTTGGCTGAAATATGGTCTAGACTGATCAATTTTATTGAAAACTTTACTTTTCATTGTTTAAATGGTTTTTAAAAAAAAAAAAGTCTAGGTAAATCAACTTTGTTTAAAAGCATTTTTTGAACCTGTCGAGGAATGTTTCCTTCAGTGCTGTAATAAAGCTTTGACTCAATGCAGCAATGTTATTTTGGATCCTGTCCTGATCTGCACACCAGAGCTAGAACCGGTTGTTACTTTTAAAGCAAAAGTATTTTACAGGAACACCTGTGCATATTTTTTTGAAATATAGTGATGCCTTAAAGTGTGACTTCCGAATTGATGTGGTGTACCTCTTTTAGGAGCAGTGGAGTATCTTGAGACCTATGGAGCATCTAAAACTGTGAATAATTGCAAATAATTTGAAAATAATAGTGACATATGTAGACCTAGTTTTCAGGAGTTCCAGAACGCATTTTGGATCAGGACTAATTTGATTCCTGCTGTTTTAATTCCAACAGTGTTTTTGCCTCCTGTAACTTTTTCTTTCATGCAAATATTGATCTTAATACTTCTTCTCACTATCTTATTTGTTCTTCAGAATGTTCTCTTTGAACAATTCTCCCATATATACATTTGCAAAACAGAATTGTCTATGAAGTGTCTCATGATATCATAAAATCATCAAAAATG
Source organism: Scyliorhinus torazame (assembly GCF_047496885.1). Taxonomy (NCBI): domain Eukaryota; kingdom Metazoa; phylum Chordata; class Chondrichthyes; order Carcharhiniformes; family Scyliorhinidae; genus Scyliorhinus; species Scyliorhinus torazame. The sequence goes on along the minus strand of NC_092714.1, from coordinate 75,067,220 downwards.
GTATATAAATGAAAGTTCTTAGGGCAGCACGGTGGTACAGTGGTTAGCACTGCTGCCTCACACCGCCTAGGTTTGATCCCGGCCCTGGGTCACTTTGTGTGGAATTTGCACATTCTCCCTTGTTTGCGTGAGTCTCACCCCCACAACCTAAAGATGTGCAGAGTCGGTGGATTGACCACGCTAAATTGCCCCTTAATTGGGAAAAAATGAATTGGGTACTCTAAATTTATTTATTTTTTAATCAAATTTTTATTGTCGTATTTTCATTTAATCCCCTATCTATGTGTCTTTAATTATTTTTTTCTTGTTTTCATGATTTACATGTTTATGTAAATGTATAAACTCTGAATTGTGAGAATCTGGAATGCTGCACCTGTAAAGTTACTGGAAGCTGATTCAATTAATTTAAAAAAGAAACTTGACTTTTTCAAGGGACGTAATTACTACACTGTTTTTAAAGAAAAGTGAGAGGCAGGTGCCACATAGCACCATTGCGAAGACTGGGTGAGTCACCCCAACCTCATTATCTGCAGAATGGGTAGCTCTTCTGAAAGGTTTTTCTCTCTCTCCTTCCTATGCTTTTCCGGCTTCTCTTTAATTTTAGACTTTGCCTTTTATTTGTGTCTCCCCCCTATCATTACTCTTCCTTCTTAGTCTTGATTTGCTGTTACTTCTGATGAGAGGGTGGATCACGTTAGTTTTCTTTTTCTGGAATGATTATTTGTAAAAAAAAAAAGCAGGGTAGTCCTTTCAAATGGAATTCAAGGAGTGAGCTACATTATAAAGTTTCTACTCTCCATCATCAGCAAAGTGATGGAAGGAGTCATCAACAGTGCTATCAAGTGGCATTTAACAGCAATAACCTACTCACGGACACTCAGTTTGGGTTCCGCCAGGGTCATTCTGCTCCTGACCTCATTACAATCTTGGTTCAAACATGATCAAAAGAGCTGAATGCCAGAGGTGAGGTGAGAGTGATTGTCCTTGACATCTATGTAGCATTTAACCTAGTATGCCATCAAGGAGCCTTAGCAAAGTTGGAATCAATGGGAATCAGGGGGAAAACTCTCCCACTGGTTGGAGTCATACCTGGCACAGGAGCTCCTCAGGATCGTGTCCTAGGCCCAACCATCTTCAAATGCTTCAGCAGTGATCTCCCTTCCATCATAAGGTCAGAAGTGGGGGTGTTCGCAGATTACTGCATAATGTTCAGCACCCTTCGTGACTCTTCAGATAATTTAAAAAAAAAAAAATTCTTCTCCTTTTTCAAATTTTCTCCCAAATTTACACCCACCAACAATAATCAGTAATAAATATGTCAATCCCCATATCAATAACAATGATCCCATCCTCCCACCAAACCCCAAGCATTAGCCAGCATGTTCACACAAACAAATGACAAAAAGGAATTAGGGATCACCCATAGTCGCCATTAACACACACCGCCCCCCTCCCCTCAACCCTCCCACCGACACACCCCAACTAATGTTCGATGTTATCCAGTTCTTGAAAGTGCATAATGAATAATGCCCATGAATTGTAGACCCCCTCCATCCTTCCCCTCAGTTCAAACTTAACCTTCTCAAGAGTCAAGAATTCCAACAGGTCCTCCCGCCACGCCAGGGCACAGGGTGGAGAGGTTGCTCTCCAATCTGTCAGGATTCGCCTTCGGGCAATCAACGAGGCGAAGGCTACAACATCTGCCTCCGCACCCGTTTCCAACCCTGGCTGGTCCGACACCCCGAATATGGCCTCCCGGGGGCCCGGGTCCAGTGCACCACTTTAGAAATGACCCTAAAAACCTCCTTCCAGTAATCCTCTAGCTTTGGACAGGACCAAAACATATGAACGTGATTTCCCCCCCCCCACCCCACCCCGGTGCAACGTTCACACACATCTTCTGCCCCTTCAAAGAATTGGCTCATCCTCGCCCTCGTGAGGTGTGCTCTGTATACCACCTTCAGCTGTATCAGCCCCAACCTTGTGCACGAGGTGGAGGTATTCACTCTCCGCTGCACTTCCCACCAGAACCCCTCCATATCCTCTCCCAACTCTTCCTCCCACTTTGTTTTGATCCCTTCCAGTGGTGCCTTCTCCTCTTCCAAAATAGCTCCGTAAACCGCTGACACTACCTCCTTTTCCAGTCCCCCTGTCGTCAGCACCTCCTCCAGCAATGTGGAAGCCGGCTCCACCGGGAAGCTCTGTATCTCCTTTCTGGCAAAATCTCGAACCTGCATGTATCTAAACATTTCCCTCTGCTCCAGCCCATACTTCGCTTCCAGCTCCTTCAATCCTGCAAATCGACCCCTAAGAAACAAATTTTTAGTGTCTTAATCCCCTTCTCCCATTTCTGAAAATTTCCATCCCACCTCCCTGGCTCAAATCTGTGGTTCCCCCGAATCGACATTTCCCTTGACCCTGCCCCCAACCTGAAGTGTTGACGAAACTGCCACCAAATTCTCAATGAAGCTATTATTACCGGACTCCCTGAGTATTTCCCCGGGGCTATCGGGAGCGGTGCTGTTGCTAGTGCTTTCAATCCCGACCCCCTGCACAAACACTCCTCCATTCTGACCCACTGGGAATCAACCACTCTGACCAGGGGGCTGGTTTAGCACACTGGGCTAAATTGCTGGCTTTTAAAGCAGGCCAGCAGCACGGTTCAATTCCCGTACCAGCCTCCCCGAACAGGCGCCGGAATGTGGCGACTAGGGGCTTTTCACAGTAACTTCATTTGACGTACATAAAAAGCAAGAGGGTAGCCAGGGAAAGGGTTGGCCCACTGAAGGATAGGCAAGGGAATCTATGTGTGGAGCCAGAGGAAATGGGCGAGGTACTAAATGAATACTTTGCATCAGTATTCACCAAAGAGAAGAAATTGGTAGATGTTGAGTCTGGAGAAGGGTGTGTAGATAGACTGGGTCACATTGAGATCCAAAAAGACGAGGTGTTGGGTGTCTTAAAAAATATTAAGGTAGATAAGTCCCCAGGGCCTAATGGGATCTACCCCAGAATACTGAAGGAGGCTGGAGAGGAAATTGCTGAGGCCTTGACAGAAATCTTTGGATCCTCACTGGCTATTCCCCAGTCCTCTGGGACATCCCCTGAAGACAATGTTGTTCCTCTGTTTAAGAAGGGTAGCAAGGATAATCCAGGGAACTACAGGCCGGTGAGCCTTACTTCAGTGGTAGGGAAATTACTGGAGAGAATTCTTCGAGACAGGATCTACTCCCATTTGGAAGCAAATGGACGTATTAGTGAGAGGCAGCATGGTTTTGTGAAGGGGAGGTCGTGTCTCACTAACTTGATAGAGTTTTTCGAGGAGGTCACTAAGATGATTGATGCAGGTAGGGCAGTGGATGTTGTCTATATGGACTTCAGTAAGGCCTTTGACAAGGTCCCTCATGGTAGACTAGTACAAAAGGTGAAGTCACACGGGATCAGGGGTGAGCTGGCAAGGTGGATACAGAACTGGCTAGGTCATAGAAGGCAGAGAGTAGCAATGGAAGGATGCTTTTCTAATTGGAGGGCTGTGACTAGTGGTGTTCCACAGGGATCAGTGCTGGGACCTTTGCTCTTTGTAGTAAATATGAATGATTTGGAGGAAAATGTAACTGGTCTGATTAGTAAGTTTGCAGACGACACAAAGGTTGGTGGAATTGCGGATAGCGATGAGGTCTGTCAGAGGATACAGCAGGATTTAGATTGTTTGGAGACTTGGGCGGAGAGATGGCAGATGGAGTTTAATCCGGACAAATGTGAGGTAATGCATTTTGGAAGGTCTAATGCAGGTAGGGAATATACAGTGAATGGTAGAACCCTCAAGAGTATTGAAAGTCAAAGAGATCTAGGAGTACAGGTCCACAGGTCATTGAAAGGGGCAACACAGGTGGAGAAGGTAGTCAAGAAGGCATACGGCATGCTTGCCTTCATTGGCCGGGGCATTGAGTATAAGAATTGGCAAGTCATGTTGCAGCTGTATAGAACATTAGTTAGGCCACAGGAGTATAGTGTTCAATTCTGGTCGCCACACTACCAGAAGGCTGTGGAGGCTTTAGAGAGGGTGCAGAAGAGATTTACCAGAATGTTGCCTGGTATGGAGGGCATTAGCTATGAGGAGCGGTTGAATAAACTCGGTTTGTTCTCACTGGAACGAAGGAGGTTGAGGGGAGACCTGATAGAGGTCTACAAAATTATGAGGGGCATAGACAGAGTGGATAGTCAGAGGCTTTTCCCCAGGGTAGAGGGGTCAATTACTAGGGGGCATAGGTTTAAGGTGAGAGGGGCAAGGTTTAGAGTAGATGTATGAGGCAAGTTTTTTACGCAGAGGGTAGTGGGTGCCTGGAACTCGCTACCGGAGGAGGTGGTGGAAGCAGGGACGATAGTGACATTTAAGGGGCATCTTGACAAATACATAAATAGGATGGGAATAGAGGGATACGGACCCAAGAAGTGTAGAAGATTGTAGTTTAGTCTGGCAGCATGGTCGGCACGGGCCTGGAGGGCTGAAGGGCCTGTTCCTGTGCTGTACATTTCTTTGTTCTTTGTTGGTTCTTTGACCCAGCTCCGCACCTTCTCCACATTCGCCGCCCAGTAGTAATACATCAGGTTTGGGAGACCCAAACCTCCTGCCTGCCTTCCCCTCTGTAGCAGCACCTTTCTAACTCTGGCCACCTTCCCTCCCCATATGAACGAAGTAATCCTTCCCTCAATCTCTCTGAAAAAAGCCTTTGGCAGGAAATGTGGAAGCCGGCATTGAAAAATATACAGAAATCGCGGCAACACGCTCAATTTAACTGCCGGTACCTGACCCGCCAGTGATAGAGGGAGACCATCCCACCTTGCCAGATCAGCTTTCACTCTCCCCACCAAACTAGAAATGTTGTACCTGCGGTGCCGCCCCCCCACCCCCACCCCAGGGCAACCTGCACCCCCAGGTACCTAAAGCGAGTCCCTGCCCTATGGAATGGCAGGCCCCCCACCCCTGCCCCCACCCCCGGCCAAGACACCACAAAATACTCACTCTTTTCTAGATTTAGTTTGTACCCCGCGAAAGACCCAAACACTCGAAGCAGCTCCAATATTCCCCCTATCGACACACTCTGTTCCGACACGTATAACAGCAAGTCATCGGCATATAAGGACACCCTATGCTCTATCTCCTCCTCTCCTCCCCCCCCCCCCGCACTATTCCTTTCCATACCCCGGAACTTCTTAATGCGATGGCCAACGGCTCAATTGCGAGTGCAAATAGCAGGGGGGACATAGGACACGGTGGAGACAAAAGTATCTCGAGCTGATGTTGTTTGTGCGGACACTCGCCCTCGGCTCCTTATATCGTAGCTTTACCCAGTTCACATATCTTGGTCCAATCCCAAACCGCTCCAGAACTGCCATCAAGTACCCCCATTTTATCCGGTCAAACGCCTTCTCAGCGTCCAGTGCCACAACCACCTCTGTTTCCTTCCCCTATGCCGGTGCCATAACGACGTTCAATACCCTTCTAACGTTTGAAAAGAGCTGCCTCCCTCTCACGAACCCCGTCTGATCTTCACCTATCACCTTCGGGAGGCACTCCTACAGCCTACCCGCCAGTACCTTCACCAATACTTTTGTGTCCACATTCAGAAGTCATATGGGCCTATAAGACCCACACTCCGTATGATCCTCATCTTTTTTTAGCAACAGGGAAATAGATGCCTTCCCCAAAGTTTGTAGCAACACCCCCTTCCCTATCGCCTCTTCAAACATCCCCACCATCAGGGGTGCCAGCTTATCCTTGAATTTTTTATAATATTCCACCGGAAACCCATCCGGCCCTGCCACCTTCCCCGACTGCATCCTCCCAATTGCAACCTTTATCTCCTGCTCCACTATCACTCCTTCTAATGTAGCCCTGTCCCCCTCTCCTAACCTCGGGTCCTCCAACCCATCCAGAAAATGACATACTCTCCATGTTCAAAAACTGCTCCCCTTGCTCGTCTCAGTTGGCGCACCGCCTTCCTGGTAGATATTCGGTCAAAGCTCGCCTGTAGTTCCTTCCTCTTTTCCAGCTTCGCTGGGTCCCCATCTTTTGCATAACTCCTATCTACCTCCAACATCTCATCTATTACCCTCTGCCCCTCCAACCTCTCCTCTTTGTCCTCCCTGGCCTTAAACAAAATCACCTCACCGCTCACCACCGCCTTTAGAGCCTCCCAGACAACTGCCTTCGACACCTCGCTCGCACAGTTGAAACCTACATATTCCTTAATTACCTTTTCAATTTTGTCACAGAACCCTTGGTCCCCCAAAAGTCCCACATCTAATTTCCACCCCGGCCTCTGCGCTCCCCCCTTCCCCTTCTCCAGTACCATAGCCACCCAATGTGGAGCATAATCTGACACTGCAATTGCCGAGTATTCCGATCCCTTAACCCCAGCCAGCAAAGCCTTCCCCACCACGAAAAAGTCGATCTGCGAGTATACCTGATCGCCTGCTGAGAAAAACGACTACTCCTGTTCTCTCGGGTGCAGAAACCTCCAAGGGTCCCCCCCCCCCTCCTCCCCTCCACCCCCCCCAAACACACACTTCCACCATTAGTCCAGCCAATGCCTTCGGCCCCCCTGATGGGACCAGCGAGGGCGGCTGGGACCTGTCCAACCTCCACACTATCAGTTGACTCTTCAGATAATGAAGCAGTCCATGTCCAAATGCAACAAGACCTGGACAATATCCAGGCCTGGTCTGACAAGTGGAAGTTTACATTTGTTTCACACACATACCAGGCAATGACCATCTCCTACAAGACCATTGCCTCTTGACATTCAATGGCCTTACCATCACTGAACCCCCCGCAATCACCATCCTGGGGGTTACCATCGATCATAAACTGAACTGGACTAGCCATATTAATAGTATGGCTACCAGAGCAGGTCAAAGGCTAGGAATCCTGTAGCGAGTAAAAAAAACACCCCCCCCCCCCGGGCTATACTCCTATACACCAGTCTGCTCTCTACTGTAGCCATTCCCCTAAAGGTCTGTTACTCCTATTCAGCTATCTCTCTTCCACCCCCACCCTCCACGTCTCGGCTTGTATTCCTCCTGCCCTTTTCGATCTCTTGCAGGCCGCGTTCTGGCCCCTGCCCAGTCCATTTTTCTGGACAAACCTGTTAGCCTCCTCCAGTGCGTTAAAATAATGCTCTTTCCCCTGATTAGTGACCCATCGTTTGGCAGGGTAGAGCATGCCAACCACACACCACTTTTGTAGTGCACGTTTGGCACCGTTGTATTCTGCCCAGTGCTTGGCGAGGTCTGCACCAATGTCCTGTTACAAGCAGATGGAACGTCCTTCCCACTTGCACTCTCTCATGCTTTTCGGCCACCTCCGGATCCACTCTTTATCTTCATAACTGTGGAGCCGCACGATTATCGCATGTGGTGTTTCCCTGGCCCACTGTCGAAGCGACATTTGGGTACGGTTACTTCCAGGAGATTGGCGAGGCCCTCCTCGCTGACCAGTTTCCCGACCATCGCTGCTACATATTCTGTGGGGTTTCTCCCCTCCATTCCCTTTTGCCGTCTCACGTTTCTCCGGTTCTGCTGATGTGATCGGTCCACCTGGTCATCGATTTTGTCCGTTAGCGTCTTCTCACCCCTGACCAGGCTCACTACCTTGCCATTGAGTGCCGCGATCTAGTTCGCTTGGTCCGTGGCAGATGTTTTAAGGTCCCTAGTCGTCCTCTCCTGGGCCTCTAGTCCCCGCTCCATATTTGTTCTTGCCTCCTTTATGGGGGCTGCCGCGGCTTCCACTGCCGTCTCGAAGGCTGTCAGGAGGTCTTTTCTCATCTCCTTCCTGTGTCTCTGGAGCTCCAAAGTGATGAGGTTTGTCAATCTGTCCATCAGCGGCTGGGAGCTCTGTAGGGTCGATCCTCACCAACTACGCGCCTCCACGTGCAGTTCCCTGCTCCGAGTTTGAAGTTTCCCTCCCCTTGTTTATTGGGGTTAAAAGAATGTAGTCGTGATTCTCCATTACAAGCATGCCGGTTTAGCGCAGTTGGCTGGACGGCTGGTTCGTGATGCAGAGCGAGGCCAACAGCGTGGGTTTAATCCTCGTACCTGCTGAGGTTCCTTATGAAGGCCCGGTCATCTACCTGAGGCATGCTGACCCTCGGGTTAAATCACCACCAGCCGGGGCAACACGACGCCGAGGACCCAGGTTTGATCCCGGCTCTGGGTCACTGTCCGTGTGGAGTTTGCACATTCTCCCCGTGTTTGCATGGGTTTTGCCCCATAACCCAAAGATGTGCAGGGTTAGGTGGATTGAGCACGCTAAATTGCCCCTAAAAATCGGAAAAAATTAATTGGGCACACTAAATTTGAAGACATTTTTAAAAAAAATCACCACCAGCCAGCTCTACCCCTCAAAGAGGAAGCAGCCTATGGTCATCTGGGACTATGGCGACTTTATTTACTTACTAAAGGCCACAAAGTAGTTTACCTATTAGCCAGGATGCTAAGATCATTGCCAAAATGCCCCATAGATAAAAATGTGATGGTTTTAAAATGGTTGAGAAGTGCCCAACTACAATGTGGCCGGTCAAATTCTTGGTTGGTATGGTCACAGATGTTATGGTGTACTATCCACTCCATGCAGTGAGTTGGCAAGGAAAAGTCAAAGAAACCAGGACTTGTAGCTGTTCGCAACGTGGATGGAGTATTTTTCAGAATTCAAATTCAACCATCTACTGTGGTGAGATTTGAACATGGAACCCCAGAGCATTGCTCTAGGTTTGTGCTTTACCAGTTCAGTGACCTATACCTTCTGGGCCACAGGAGGAACTAAAGCCAACTGCAATTCTGATTAATTCACAAATCAGTGGTTTCTCTGGGGAGCTGAGGAGCCAATCTCACACGCTGCAACCAGGAAAGGTTTGGCAATATTAGGTGATTTTAAAAGAGCAGTCTAACTAGCTAATAGAACAAATCAGTGAATTGGCAACATAATTATGTCACAAAGTCTCCTCACTAATTTTGTTACCACAAGCGAGTGCTAAAGATTTGGAGAAGCTGTATTGTGGAGGAGTGATATTCCACTGGGGAGTAGAGCATAATGTGTTTTACGAAATGCTTTGTAGCTTGCAGTTGAGTATTCACTAGCTTAGGGTGTGACGAGCGAACCCAATGGGAACGATGAGTGAACCCAAACAGGAACATGGTATTCTGCAATTGTATAAAAAATTGCGAGTAGAAGTGTTAAATGGGAGACATTTGCCCTCTCGCTAGAATTGGCAAGTTTAGCGATTGGCACTTGCTCAGCTGTTTTCAGTAGATTTCTTTTGTAGGTTAATGACTGAGGGTGTACTAGGAAGGTGGAGGTGCAGTGGAGGAAGGCCCAGGGGGTGGTCTACGAGTATGGGGAAAAGGCCAGCCGGATGCTGACGCATCAGCTTCGGAAGCGGGACGCAGCTAGGGAGATCGGGGGAGTTAAGGACAGGGGAGGGAGCATGGTGCGGAGTGGGGTTGGCATCAATGGGGTCTTCAGGGACTTCTACGAGGAATTGTACCGATCCGAGCCCCCACGGGAGGAGGGAGGGATGGGCCGTTTCCTGGACCAATTGAGGTTTCCAAAGGTGGAAGAGGGACTGGGGGCCCCGATTGAGCTGGAGGAACTGATAAAAGGGATAGGAAGCATGCAGGCGGGGAAGGCACCGGGGCCGGACGGTTTCCCGGTCGAGTTCTATAAAACATATATGGACCTGTTGGGCCCGCTGTTAGTTAGGACCTTTAACGAGGCAAGGGAGGGGGTGGTTTTACCCCTGACAATGTCCCGGCACGGACCTCCTTGATCCTGAAGCGGGACAAGGATCCCCTGCAATGTGGGTCTTACAGACCGATTTCCTTGCTAAATGTAGGTGCCAAGGTGCTGGCGAAGGTCTTAGCCACGAGGATTGAGGATTGTGTGCCGCAGATCATCCATGAAGACCAGACAGGGTTTGTGAAGGGAAGACAGTTGAATGCGAATGTGCGGAGGTTTTTGAACGTTATCATGATGCCGGCGAGGGAGGGGGAGGCGGAGATAGTGGTGGCGATGGACGCTGAGAAAGCCTTCAATAGGGTAGAGTGGAGGTACCTGTGGGAGGTACTGAAGAGGTTCTGATTTGGGGAGGGGTTTGTCAGGTGGGTTAGGCTGTTGTATGAGGTCCCGATGGCGAGTGTGGCCACAAATAGGAGGAGCTCCGAGTACCTTTGGTTGCACCGAGGGACGAGACAGGGGTGTCCCCTGTCCCCCCTGTTCTTCGCACTGGCGATTGAACCCCTGGCTATGGCACTGAGAGAGTCGAGGAACTGGAGGGGGTTGGTGTGAGGTGGGGAGGAGCATAGGGTGTTGCTTTATGTGGACGACCTGCTGTTGTATGTGGCGGACCCGGTGGGAGGAATGCCAGAGGTAATGAGGATCCTTAGGGAATTCGGGGACTTTTCGGGGTACAAGCTCAATATGGGGAAGAGCGAGCTGTTCGTAGTTCAGCTAGGGGACCAGGAGAGGGGGAATAGGCGAGCTCCCACTAAAAAGGGCGGAGAGGAGCTTCAGATATTTGGGGGTCCAGGTGGCCAGGAGCTGGGGGGCCCTGCATAGGCTTAACTTTACAAGGCTGGTGGAGCAAATGGAGGAGGAGTTCAAGAGGTGAGTCGCGTTGCCGCTGTCCTTGGTGGGTTGGGTGCAGTCAATCAAAATGACGGTGCTCCCAAGGTTTTTGTTCCTGTTCCAGTGCCTCCCCGTGTTTATCCCAACGGCTTTTTTCAGGCGGGTCAATCAGGAGTATATTGGGGTTTGTGTGGGCGCGAGGGATTCCGAGGGTGAGAAGGGTGTTCCTGGAGCGGAGTAGAGATAGGAGGGGGGGGGGGTTGGCGCTGCCCAACCTCTGGATACTACTGGGCCACCAATGCGACGATGGTGCGCAAGTGGGTGATGGAGGGGGAGGGGGCTGCATGGAAGAGGCTGGAGACGGCGTCCTGTGTGGGTACGAGTCTGGGGGCGCTGGTAACGGCGCCGCTGCCGCTCCCTCCAAGGAGATATACCACGAGCCCGGTGGTGGTGGCGGCCTCAAAATTTGGGGGCAGTGGAGGTGGCATAGGGGGGAAGTTGGGGCCTTCGGCGTGGACCCCATTACGGGGGAACCACCAGTTCGCCCCGGAAGAACAGGGGGACGGTTTTCGGGGTGGCACAGGGCAGGGATACAAAAGTTGGGGGACCTGTTTGTGGACGGGAAGTTCGTGAGCTGGAGGAGAAGTACGGGCTCCCATCGGGGAACACCTTCAGGTACTTACAGGTAAGGGCGTTTGCCAGGCGGCAGGTGGTGGAATTCCCACGGCTACTGCCACACACAGTACAGGACAGTGTGCTCTCGGGGGGGGGGGGGGGGGGGGGGGGGAGAGTGGGGAAGATCTCGGAAACTTACCAGGTGATGCAGGAGGAGGAGGCCTCGGTGGTGGAGTTGAAAGGTAAGTGGGAGAGGAGATCGAAGAGGGGATGTGGGCAGATGCCCTAGGGAGGGTGAATTCTTCCTCATCGTGCGCGAGGCTCCGCCTCATACAGTTTAAGGTGCTGCACAGGGCACACATGACCGGGACAAGGATGAGCCGGTTTTTTGGGGGTGAGGACAGGTGTGTTAGGTGCTCAGGGAGCCCAGCAAACAACTCCCATATGTTCTGGGCATGCCGAGCACTGGAGGAATTTTGGAAGGGCGTAGCGAGGACGGTGTCAAGGGTGGTAGGATCCAGGGTGCTGGGGGCTCACAATATTTGGGGTGGCAGAGGAGCCAGGAGTGCAGGAGGCGAAAGAGATCGGAATTCTGGCCTTTGCGTCCCTGGTAGCCCGACGAGGGATTCTCCTTCAGTGGAAAGATGCGAGGCTCCCAAGCGTGGAATCCTGGATCAGCGATATGGCAGGGTTCATTAAATTGGAGAGGGTGAAATTCGCCTTGAGAGGGTCGGTACAAGGGTTCTTTAGGCGGTGGCAACCATTCTTAGACTTTCTGGCAGAACGCTAGACATTGGTCAATGGCAGCAGCAGCTCTAGGGGGGGGTGGGGGTTTGCTTTATTTTTGTTTATGTTATTTACACTGGAGGGTCTGAGGGGGTGTATACACCTGTTGTGTTAAGTCGGGGTGTTAATGTTAATTTATTATTTATGTACAGGGGGGAGGGGTTTGGGGGGTTGCTTTTTTAGATTGTGTTTTGTACTTAACCCTGTTGGGTTCTTTGTTCTTTCTCATTTTGTTATTGATATTTTATGAAAACTTTTAATCAAAATTATTTTTTTAAAAAATGACTGAGGGTCATGTTCAAGTAAATTAGGTGACAGCATGTTTGAGATGTTAACCACTTAGGATAGTAGTATGTTCATGAGAGACAACTGTCATGTGCAAGTGAAAAATGGAAGCTGTGGTCTTTGTTTTATTTGATTGTAGGTGTAATTTCAGTCATTATTCTGCTATATAATTAGTGACCAGCATTTTGAATAGCATCAGTATTGAATTTCTGCAATTAAAACGCAAGTGGATAATTTATGCATAGGTTAAAATGTAGTGCTATAGTTGATCCTTGATGGAGGCAATTAATCTATCTTCATCTATTAGATGTGGCTGGCCATGTGTACTCTGAAACATTGTCCCACAGCAGTAATTCAACCAAGTATCTTGCACTCTTAGCAGAACTTTCACCAGAAGACCAGGATGGCACACGCAATTAATGTTAAGATTATTCTGAAAGGTATTTGGGGCAAGTTTTTGGTCACAAGTGCTGTGACCATGGCAGAAACCAGGTATGATTGGGCTACTTTTGGAGGCCTGTGACCTATTGCTTAAGCCTCTGAGAAACAGAACACCCGGAGGCCTTGTTCATTGTGGCCGGGGACTTCAACAAGGCCAACCTCAAGAGTGTACTGCCAAAATTCCACCAGCACATCTCCTATCCCACCTTCGGCGACAACACTCTTGACCACTGCTAGTCAAAAATCAAGGGCTCCTACTGTTCCATCCCTCAACCGCACATTGGGAAGTCAGACCAGACGACTGTGCTCCTTCTCCCAGCATACAAGTAGAAATTCAAGCGGGAGAATCCAGCTAAGAAGGTCGTCAGTGCTGGTCTGAGGAAACCAAAGAGCTCCTACGTGACTGCTGAGAGACAGTGGACTGGTCCATATTTAAGAACTCAGCGACCAACTTAAATGAGTATGCCACCACCGTCACAGACTTCATCAGCAAATGTGCGGACGACGGCGTGCCAAAGAAAGCAGTATGTACGTTCCCCAACCGGAAACCATGGCTCAATCGCGGGATTGACTCCCTACTGAAGGACAGGTCTGAGGCATTCAAGTCAGGCAACCTGACCTATACAAGAAATCCAGGTACGACCTCCGCAAAGCCATCCGAGATACCAAGAGAGAATATCAGACCAAGCTAGAGTTACAGACTTTCGGGTGTTTTGGCAAGGCCTAAACAACATACCTACATAGCTACAAAGTGAAGCCGAGCAATATCTCCAGCAGCAGTTGACCCCTCCCCGATGAACTCAATGCATTTTATGCTCGGTTCAAGCAGTCAACCAACGATCCGCTGTCGAGTGCCACAGCAGCCCATAACACACCCATACCCACCATCACAGCTTCCGAAGTCGGATCAGCCTTCCTGAAAGTGAGCCCTCGGAAGGCGACAGGTTCGGACGGGATCCCAGGTCGTGCACTCGGAGCCTGATTGGACCGCTGATAGATGTGTTCGCGGGCATCTTTAACCTGTCCCTACTCCACTCTGAGGTGCCCACCTGCTTCAAGAAGACCACCATCATACTGGTGCCAAAGAATTACCAAGCAACGTGCCTCAATGACTACCGTCTGGTGGCGCTGACTTCAATCGTAATGCAGTGTTTTGAGAGGTTGGTCATGAAGCGCATCAACTCCCCATACTCCCAGAACGCCTTGATCCACTGCAATTCGCATACCGCCATAACCGGTCCACAGCAGACGCCATCTGCCTGGCCCTACACTCATCCCTAGAGCATCTCGGCAACAAGGACTCCTACATCAGACTCCTATTTGTTGACTACAGCTCTGCCTTCAACACCATAATCCCAGCCAAGCTCATATCAAAGCTCCAAAACCTAGGACTTGGCTCCTCACTCTGCAACTGGATCCTCTACTTTCTGACCCACCGATCACAATCAGTAAGAATAAACAACAACACCTCCTCCACAATAGTCCTCAATACTGGGGCCCCGCAAGGCTGCTTACTTAGCCCCCTATTTTACTCCCTGCACACGACTGCGTGGCAAAATTTGGTTCCAACTCTCATCTACAAGGTTGCTGACGATATGACCATAGTGGGCCCGATCTCGAATAACGACGTGTCAGAATACAGGAGGGAGATAGAGAACCTAGTGGAGTGGTGCAGTGACAATAATCTATTCCTCAATGCCAGCAAAGCTAAAGAGCAAGTCATTGACTTCAGGAAGCAAAGTACTGTACGCACCCCTGTCAGCATCAACGGGGCCAAGGTGGAGATGGTTAGCAGCTTCAAATTCCTAAGGGTACACATCATGGAAAATCTGTCCTGGTTGACCCACGTCGACGCTACCACCAAGAAAGCACAACAGCGCCTATACTTCCTCAGGAAACTAAGGCAATTCGGCATGTCCACTATAACTCTTACCAACTTACAGATGCACCATAGAAAGCACCCCACCTGGCTGCTTCATAGCCTAGTATAGCAACTGCTTGCCCCAAACCGCAAGAAACTACAGAGAGTCGTGAACTCAGCCCAGTCCATCACATGAACCTGCCTCCCATCCATTGACTCCATCTAAACCTCCTGCTGCCTGGGGAAAGCAGGCAGCTTAATAAAGATCCCTCCCACCTAGCTTACTCACTCTTCCAACTTCTTCCATTGGGCAGGAGATACAAAAATCTGAGAACACCCACGAACAGACTCAAAAACAGCTTCTTTCCCGCTGTTACCAGACTCCTAAATGACCCTCTTATGGACTGACCTGATCAACACTACACCCCTGTATGCTTCATCCAATGCCGGTGTTATGTAGTTACATTGTGTATCTTGTGTTGCCCTATTATGTATTTTTCTTTTCTTTTCATGTACTTAATGATCTGTTGAGCTGTTCGCAGAAAAATTATTTTCTCTGAACCTCGGTACACGTGACAATAAACCAATCCAATTCAATCTTGCGGCACAGATTCTCAGGGCATGTGTGCAGTAATTTGCTACTTTTACTCAATGTAGAGATGTTTATAGATAGAACAGGGGCAACCTCGGGTAAACTTAATTGTATTTTTCATCACTGATTAGACATGCATTCCAAGAGTTGCTGAATAACCAACACCACGTGTGTCCAAATTTTCTTTTCTCAAGACATTTGTGCTGGGGTTAATAGTGTATTCCATTTGAAATTGCAAATTCACCAAAAGTATGTGATTAGACCATGCTATATGCTGTACAGCTCAGTGCAATGCCACATGTTTCTGCAAAGAGCTAAGAAACTAATTTTAAATTCTCTGAAACTGCGATTGGAACACGTGACCTGTATTGTCTAGTACAACATACAAAAGCTTCATGCTACCAGAAAAATGAAAGTCCCTGATTTGTGGCTAGTTGGTTGGGGTTTCAGTGGAGGAACTGCATGTGGCCTAATTGCCGCTAGCTTGCATGGGAGAAAAACCATTGAGGGTTCCCTGGTCCTGATTGCTGCCAGTAACATTCTTTCTTTGTTTGCAGTTGTGTGAGGGCAGGTTGGTGCTTGACTGATGGCTTCCCGTGTTTGGATTGTATTATCGGCAGTCTTGATTTTTATTGCTTGCAGGAAGAATAGAGTTAGACACTAGAGGGTTGTCAGCACCTGTGACATTTCAATAAAAATACTTACCTTCAATTGAGGGTGGGGGGAAAACTGTGTACCAAATCTGTTTTGTTGTGTGTCCTCACCTGCTTACTTTTGTCCTGGTTCCAATTTCTTGATATTTATACCCACCAAAAATGTGATGATATTTTAGATGGTTGTAAGTTTGGGGCTCCAGGCTTGAGATGGATTTGTTAAATTTGGATCAAATCAACACACTTCCAAGAATTGAATTGATGTGGCTGTAATTTTGTCTCATCGTCCATTTTAATGAATTACTTAGTTGCATTGACCAGGATGATATGTTCAGTAATGGGGATTATGATGTTTGCCTGCATTCTGAAAGTTAATTTGTGCTGATGAATATTTTGCCACTAGTCAGTGTGAACACTTTTAAATAAGTGTAATTCTTTGAGTTTTTTTGCGAGTCTAAATTGTAGGGTTGAAAGTTGACTGTATAATTGTTGATTGTGGCTGATTTCCAATTGCATTAATAGGAATAGTAGACTAGCTACATGGCGTAAAGCACTCCGCTTTCCTTTCATCGGTTGGTCTCTTGCTCAACCTGTCCTATGTCACAGTGCATAGAAAATTAATGTAAGTATACCTTTTGAGAGTATGAAAGAATAATGGCACGACACATGAATTTCTTCAATAATTTAATTGCACTTTAAACAATTAAAACATGGATTCTTGTTACATAACGGTAGAATTTTTTAGTGTTCAACTGAAAATATTGACATGTATTCATAGATACATATATAGAAACATAGAAGATAGGAGCAGGAGGAGGCCTTTAGGCCCTTTGAGCCTGCTCCGCCATTCATCACAATCATGGCTGATCATCCAACTCAATAGCCAAATCCTGCTTTTCCCCGTAGCCCTTGATCCCATTCTCCCCATGTGCTATATTCAGCCGTCTCTTGAATATATTCAAGGTTCTAGCATCAACTACTTCCTGTAGGCTCACCATTCTGTGTGTGAAGAAATGTCTCCTTATCTCTGTCTGAAATGGTTTACCTTGAATCCTCAGACTGTGACCCCTGATTCTGGACACACCCATCATTGGTAACATCTTCCCTGCATCTACCCTGTCTAGTCCTGTTAGAATTTTATAAGTCTCTATGAGATCCCCGCCCTCATTCTTCTGAACTCCAGTGAGAACAATCCCAACCTAGTCAGTCTCTCCTTATATGACAGTCCCGTCATCCCTGGAATCAGTCTGGTAAACCTTCGATGCACTCCCTCGAGAGCAAGAACATCTTTCCTCAGAGAAGACTAAAACTCACACAATACTCCCAAGTGTGGCCTCACCAAGTCCCTGCATAAATGCAGCAATACATCCCTGCTTCTATACTCAAAACCTCTTGCAATGAAGGCCAACATACCATTAGCAATCTATACCGCCTGCTGCACCTGCATGCTTACCTTCAGCGAATGATGCACAAGGACACCCAGGTCCCGCAACACACTCCCCTCTTCCAATTTACAACCATTCAGGTAGTAATCTGCCTTCCTGTTTTTGCTTCCAAAATGAATAACCTCACACTTATCCAAATTATACTACATCTGCCATTGGTTTGCCCACTCGCCCAACCTGTCCAGATCTTGCTGTAGGATCCCTGCATCCTTGTCACAATTCACCCTCCCACCTAATTTGGTATCATCTGCAAACTTTGAGATGTTACAGTTTGTTCCTTCATCCAAGTCAGTAATATATATTGTGAATAGCTGGGGTCCCAGCACCGATCCCTGTGGTACCCCACTGGTTACTGCCTGCCAATTTGAAAATGACCCATTAATCCCTACTCTTTGTTTCCTCTCTGCCAACCAGTTTTCTATCCACCTCAATATATTTCCCCAGTCCCATGTGCTTTAATTTTGCACAGTAATCTCTTATGCGGGACTTTGTCAAAAGCCTTCTGAAAGTCCAAATATACCACATCGACTGGCTCTCCCTTGTCGACTGTACTGGTTACCTTTTCAAAGAATTCCAACAGATGTCAAGCATGATTTTCCCTTCAGATGTCCATGCTGACTCTGACTGATCCTGCCACTTTTCTAAATGTTCCGCTATAAAGTCCTTGATAATGGATTCAAGCATTTCCCCCACTACCAATGTTAGGCTTACTGGTCTATAATTCCCTGCTTTCTCTCTACCAACCTTTTTGAATATTGGAGTGATGTGAGCTACCCTCCAATCTGCAGGGACAGTTCCAGAGTCTTCAGAATCCAAGAAGATGACCACAAATGCATCCACTATTTCCAGAGTAACCTTTTTTTAAAAAAAAAAACAAATTTTTATGAAAGGTTTTCATAAAATATCAATAACAAAATAAAAAAGGAACCCAACAGGGTTAAGTACAAAACACAGTCCAGAAAAACAACCCTCCATACCCCCCTCCCCCCCCCCCCCCCCCCTGTACATAAATAATAAATTCACATTAACACCCCGACTTAATACAACAAATATATACCCTCAGACCCTCCAGTGTGAATAACAAAAAAAAAAAAATAATAAAGTGACCCCACCCCCCCAGCCCCGAGTTGCTGCTGCCATTACCGCTCTGCCAGGAAGTCTAAGAACAGTTGCCACCGCCTAAAGAACCCTTGTACCGACCTTCTCAAGGCGAATTTCACCCTCTCCAACTTAATAAACCCCGCCATATCGTTGAACCAGGATTCCACGCTTGGGGGCCTCGCATCCTTCCACTGAAGAAGAATCCTTCGCCGGGCTACCAGGGACGCAAAGGCCAGAATTCCGGCCTCTTTCACCTCCTGCACTCCCAGCTCCTCTGCCACACCAAATATTGCGAGCCCCCAGCCCGGTTTGACCCTGGATCCTACCACCCTCGACACCGTCCTCACTATGCCCTTCCAAAATTGCTCCAGCGCTGGGCATGCCCAGAACATATGGGTGTGATTTGCCGGGCTCCCTGAGCACCTAACACACCTGCCCTCACCCCCAAAAAACCGGCTCATCCTTGTCCCGGTCATGTGTGCCCTGTGCAGCACCTTAAACTGTATGAGGCTGAGCCTCGTGCACGATGAGGAAGAGTTCACCCTCCCCAGGGTATCTGCCCACGTCCCTTCCTCAATTTCCTCTCCCAACTCCTCCTCCCACTTACCTTTTACCTCCACCACCAAGGCCTCCTCCTCCTGCATCACCTGGTAAGTTTGCGAGATCTTCCCCACTCCCACCCACCCCCCCCCCCCGAGAGCACCCTGTCCTGTACTGTGTGTGGCCATAGCCATGGGAATTCCGCCACCTGCCGTCTGGCAAACGCCCTTACCTGTAAGTACCTGAAGGTGTTCCCCGGGGGGAGCCCGTACTTCTCCTCCAGCTCACCCAGGCTTGCGAACTTCCCGTCCACAAACAGGTCCCCCAACTTTCGTATCCCTGCCCTGTGCCACCCCGCAAACCCTCCACCTGTTCTTCCTGGGGCGAACCGGTGGTTCCCCCGTAATGGGGTCCCCGCCGAGGCGCCCCCCCCCCCCCCGTGCCGCCTCCAATGCCCCCAAATTCTGAGGGCCGCCACCACCACCGGGCTCGTGGTATATCTCCTTGGAGGGAGCGGCAGCGGCGCCGTTGCCCGCGCCCCCAGACTCGTACCCACACAGGACGCCGTCTCCAGCCTCTTCCATGCAGCCCCCTCCATCACCCACTTGCGCACCATCGTCGCATTGGCGGCCTGGTAGTATCCACAGAGGTTGGGCATCGCCAGCCCCCCCCCCCTATCTCTACTCCGCTCCAGGAACACCCTTCTCACCCTCTGAGTCTCTCGTGCCCACACAACCCCATTATACTCCTGTTAACCCGCCTGAAAAAAGCCTTTGGGATAAACACGGGGAGGCACTGGAACAGGAACAAAAACCTTGGGAGCACCGTCATTTTGATTGACTGCACCCTACCCGCCAAGGACAGCGGCAACGGGTCCCACCTCTTGAACTCCTCCTCCATTTGCTCCACCAGCCTTGTAAAATTAAGCCTATGCAGGGCCCCCCAGCTCCTGGCCACCTGGACTCCCAGATACCTGAAGCTCCTCTCTGCCTTTTTTCGTGGGAGCTCGCCACTCCCCCTCTCCTGGTCCCTTGGATGAACTACGAACAGCTCGCTCTTCCCCATGTTGAGCTTGTACCCTGAATTCCCTAAGACTCCTCATTACCTCTGACATTCCTCCCACTGGGTCCGCCACTTACAGCAGCAGGTCGTCCGCATAAAGTGACACCCTGTGCTCCTCCCCACCGCGCACCAACCCCCTCTAGTTCCTTGACTCCCTCAGTGCCATAGCCAGGGGTTCAATCGCCAGCGTGAAGAGCAGGGGGGATAATGGACACCCCTGTCTCGTCCTTCGGTAAACCGAAAGTACTCTGACCTCCTCCTGTTTGTGGCCACACTCGCCATCGGGACCTCATACAACAGCCTAACCCACCTGACAAACCCCTCCCCAAACCCGAACCTCTTCAGCACCTCTCACAGGTACCCCCACTCTACCCTATCGAAGGCTTTCTCAGCGTCCATCGCCACTATTATTTCCGCCTCCCCCTCCCTCGCTGGCATCATGATAACGTTCAAAAGCCTCCGCACCTTTGCGTTCAACTGCCTCCCTTTCACAAACCCCATCTGGGCTTCGTGGATGATCTGCGGCACACAATCCTCAGTCCTCATGGCTAAGAGCTTCGCCAGCACCTTGGCATCTACGTTTAGCAACGAAATCGGCCTGTAAGACCCACACTGCAGGACATCCTTGTCCCGCTTCAGGGTCAAGGCGATCAGTGCCCGGGAGATCGTCGGGGCAAAGCCCCCCCTTCCTTTGCCTCATTGAACATCCTTACTAACAGCAGGCCCAACAGGTCCATATATTTTTTTAGAGAATTCGACCGGGAAACCGTCCGGCCCCGGTGCCTTCCCAGCCTGCATGCTTCCTATCCCTTTAATCAGCTCCTCCAGCCCAGTCGGGGCCCCCAATCCTGCCACCAGTCCCTCTTCCACCTTTGGAAACCTCAATTGGTCCAGGAAGCGGCCCATCCCTCCCTCCTCCCATAGGGGCTCGGATTGATACAATTCCTCGTAGAAGTCCCTGAAGACCCCATTGATGCCAGCTCCACTCCGCACCACACTCCCTCCCCTGTCCTTAACTCCCCTTATCTCCCTAGCTGCGTCCCGCTTCCGAAGCTGATGCGCCAGCATCCGGCTTGCCTTTTCCCCATACTCTTAAATCGCCCCCTGGGCCTTCCTCCACTGCTCCTCCATCTTCCTGGTGGTCACCAGGTCGAATTTGGCCTGGAGGCTACGCCTCTTCCTCAACAATCCTTCCTCGGGCTCCTCCGCATACCTCATGTCTACTCTCACCATCTCCCCCACCAGCCTCTGCCTCTCCCCCCGCTCCTTGTGGGCCCTAATGGAGATCAGCCCTCCACTCACCGCCTTCAGTGCCTCCCATACCATCCCCACTCGGACCTCCCCATTGTCGTTGGTCTCCAGGTACCTCTCTATACTTCCTCGGACCCGCTCGCTCACCTCCTCGTCCGCCAACAGCCTCACCTCCAAGCGCCACAGCGGGCGCTGGTCCCTCTCCTCCCCCATCTCCAAGTCCACCCAATGCTGGGCGTGGTCCGAAATGGCTTTTGCCGAATACTCAATATCCTCTACTCTCGCTATCAGCAGCTTACTCAATATGAAAAAGTCAATTCGGGAATAAGCCTTATGGACATGTGAGAAGAATGAAAATTCCCTAGCCCCCGGCCTTGCAAATCTCTAAGGGTCCACCCCTCCCATCTGGTCCATAAACCCCCTCAGCACTTTAGCCGCCGCCAGCTTCCTACCTGTCCTAGACCTGGAACGATCCAGTGCCGGATCCAGCACCGTGTTAAAGTCTCCCCCCTTTATCAGGCCCCCACTTCCAAGTCTGGGATGCGACCCAACATATGCCGCAGAAAACCCGCATCGTCCCAGTTCGGGGCATACACATTGACCAGTACCACCCTCTCTCCCTGCAACATACCACTTACCATTATGTACCTGCCACCATTATCTGCCACAATGCTCGACGCCTCAAACGACACCTTCTTTCCCACCAAGATCACCACCCCTCGATTTTTAGCATCCAGCCCCGAGTGAAACACCTGACCTACCCACCCTTTCCTCAATCTTACCTGGTCTGCCACCTTCAGGTGTGTCTCTTGAAGCATAGCCACATCCACCTTGAGCCCCTTCAGGTGCGCGAACACGCGGGCCTGCTTAACCGGCCCATTCAGTCCCCGTACATTCCAGGTTATCAGCCGGATCAGGGGGCTACCCGCCCCCCTCCCCCGCCGACTAGCCATGACCCCTCCTCGGCCAGCCACGTGCCCGCACCCCACACCCGGCCCGTTCCCCACAGCGGCATACCCCCCCCCCACTCGCTCCAGCTCCTCCTTGACCATAGCAACAGCAACTCGATTCCGAACCTTCGCGTTCTTCCACCTGCTGCTGCTCCTCCTCCTTGGCCCATCTGAGCACACACTCCCGATCGACGAACCGCTGGAACCTCACCAGCACCGTCCGCGGAGGCTCGTTAGCCTTGGGTCTCCTCGCCAGCACTCTATGGGCCCCTTCCAGCTCCAGGGGCCCCTGGAAGGACCCCGCTTCCATCAGCGAGTTCAACATGGTGACCACATAAGCCCCCACGTCCAGCCCCTCCAGGAGGCCCAGAATCCGCAGATTCTTCCGCCTCGACCGATTCTCCATCTCCTCGAACCGCTCCTGCCATTTCTTGTGGAGCGCCTCGTGCGCCTCCACCTTTACCGCCAGGCCTAAGATCTCGTCCTCATTGTCAGAGATCTTTTGTCAAGCCTCGCGGATCGCCACTCCCTGGGCCATCTGTGTCTCCAGCAGCCTATCAATAGACTCCTTCATCGGCTCTAGCAGATCCGTTTTAATCTCTCTGAAGCAGCGCTGGATACCCTCCTGCTGCTCTTCCGCCCGCTGCAACCACGCTGCCTGGTCTCTGCCCGCCGCCATTTTGTCGTCCTTCCCTCGCACCTTCTTCGGGTCCACCACCACCTTTTTTGTCGCCCCTCTCCTAGTTGAAACCATATACTGATGGGGAGCTGTTGTAGACTCCTTCCCACACCGGGAAACGTCGAAAAAGTGCCGTTGGGGGCCCTGAAAAGAGCCCAAAAGTCCGTTGTTGCGGGAGCTGCCGAATGTGCGACTTAGCTTCGCACAGCCGCAACCGGAAGTCTCAGAGTAACCTTCTTAAGCACTCTGGGATGCAAATTTTCAGGCCCTGGGGATTTATCCGCCCTGTAACCCAATAGGTTGCACACCTCAGGTCAAATCCAGGTGTTTTTGAAATGTGATGAGGGTTTCTGCCTCTACCTCCCATTCAAGCAGTGAGTTCCCGAAACCCACCACCCTCTGGGTGATTTAAAAAAAATAGCTCCACTCCCTTCTAATCCTTTTATCCTTTGAAGTTCCTCCCATTTGTTCTTTCTAGGTCCCTTATAATTTTGTATACCTCAATTAAAATCTCCCATTGACCTTCTCTGTTCCAAAGGAAATAATCCTAACCTATCCAATCTTTCTTCAGCGCTACAATTCTCCAATCCTGGCAACATCCTTGTTAATTTAAGAAATAATAAATTTTTTCACAATTACAGGGCAATTTAGCACGGCCAATCCACCTAACCTGCACATCTTTGGGTTGTTAAAGTGAAACCCACGTAAGACCCTTGTTAATCTTGTCTGCACCTTCTCTAATTTGATCACATTCTTCCTGTGTTGACAGAAATGTGTGGCTGTGGTTTGAAACCGACCAAAGCCTGCTTTTCCCTTTTGAGGGGGATAGCTGACTGGTGGTGCTTTAACCTGAGGATCACTACACCTCGGGCAAGGTTGAGAAGGCGGGGCCTTCATGAATAACCCAGCTGGTATGGAAATTCAACCCGTGGTGCTGTCCTTGCTCGAACCAGCTGTCTAGCCAACTGAGCTAAACCGGCCCCCACACCCCATTGGAAACAACATTTCAGTCACAAAAGCTCTGTCAACCATTATCCTTTCCTTCTTGCCACTTTATCTTGGATCCCATGGATTTATAATTTTATGTCCAGTCTGCCATAATTTGTCAAAATCCTTGCTAAAGTCCATGGAAATTATATCAACTGTGTTTCCCTCCTAGAACCACTTCTGCAAAAATACCACGGTGGTCAGACATGACCTAATAATCTATGCTCGCTGCTCTATGCCCCTCTCAATGTTGCACATAATTTGCCCACCAACTGACCTATAATTATTCCCACTTTAAACGGTGCAATGTTGGCAATCCCCTGGCACCATGTCTGTAGCCAGGGTGGATTGGAAAATGATGGTCAGAGCTTCCACTATTTCTTCCCTTGATTCACTTAGCAGTTTTAGGATTGCTTTATAGAAAGTAAAAACATTGAGAAACCATGTATAGAATTCTGTTGGAGAAAACGGTTGCTTTTAGAACACTTGGGCGATTCATCTTTCGATTAGAAATGACATTGAGATGTGTGTAACTTGCATTTATATAATGCTTTTATCATAGGAAGACATTTATCAGTGCTCCATAGTGGTATGAGGGGAAAATGGATGTGAACCAAAACAGGTTTAGGAGAGGTGACTAAATGTTCGGTCAGAGCAGGCGAAAGGGAAAGCGGATGAAGAATGGAAATTTCATATATTGGGACAGAAGCCGATATGAAGGCATTGTCCACCAGTATGTACACAAGGTCAGAGTCTGAGGAACAGTGTTTGGCTGTATGGAGTTTAACTTCGTGCAAGATCAAGGAGGAGCTTAAAACATTTTTTAAAACAAAAGTGTTTTTATGGAATTTTAACACTTAATATCAAATTTACACAAAACATAAGTATAACAAAAAAAAATTCAGAGCAACAGCTCCATCAACAACATATCACAGGTTGTCAAAGCGTCTGTGATCATGGTCTTCATAATTATGTTTCTTTATTTACAATGGTGTACATAGTTACATAGAGGATATTTTATTTACATTAGAATCATGTCGAACTGTTGACTTTAGAGAATAAGTAGGAATTCTGCTTCCCCGGTTTGTTACATGTGGGAGGGGCCGGTACCCCTCCAGGCACAGCCCCAGTTGCAGGTTACGCACAGGGCGGTTGGTAAACCTTCTCCACGTGTTGTGAAATCTCTCCTCTAACTCCCTGATTGAGAATTTTATTTTTTCTAGCTTCAGGAATTCAGCCAGACCTGAGAGCCATTCTGATGCTGAGTGATGCTGCCGACTTCCAACCTAGCAGAAGTCTCATGCTGGGCGATCAGAGAGAAGCGAAGGCCAGGGTGTCCGCCCCTTTCCCTGTGAAGAGCTCTGGATGCTTTGACACCCTGAAGATTGTTACAAGTGGGCATGGCTCCATTTTAACCCCCACAACCCTGGACATGGCCTCGATGAAGGCTGTCCAGAACTCCGGGGCAGGACCAGAACATGTGGGTGTGGTTGGCCAGGCCCCCTGACACGTCTTGCACTTGTCCTCCACCTCCCAGGAAGAATCCGCTCATCCTTTTCTTAGTTCGATGCACTCTGTGCACCACCTTGAGCTGCACCAGGATTAGCCCTGCACATGAGGAGATGAAGTTGATCCAGAGCATGCCCAGCTCTCTTCCCCCCCCCCCCCCCCCCCCCATTTCACGTGTTTTGTCTAGTGGGGTCCTGACCATTTCTATGAGTCGTCCGTGTATGTTGCCACATTAACATTCCCCTAGCAAGTCCAGCCCTACCATTGTGTCCAAATCTGTGTGTCCAGGTAGCTGGGGGGACTTTGACTCTGCGGAGAAAATCTCTCAGTTGCAAGTACTGAAGCTCATTCCCTTTCGGGAGTTGGAGCTTCTCCAATAGTCTTCCAGGATTGCTACTCTACTGTAAATGTACAGGTCCTTTAATCTCAAGGTCCCTCTCTCCTCCTTCCATGTCCTAAACGTGGTGTCAATCCTAGCAGGTGTGAACTTGCGATTATTGCAGATGGGGGCCTCTATAAACTTACCACTGAATTTAGTGACGCCTGAACTGGTTCCAGGTCTTTAATGTGGCTACTACCACCGGGTTCCTAGAGTACGTGTGCGGCGGTGGACAGCGCCGGGAGAGAAGTCCCCATGCAGGAGGCCTCCTCCATTTGGACCCAGTCCACCTCCGGGTTCCTTCAGCCACCCCCTCACCCGCTCTGCTTTTGCTGGCCAGTGGTAGAATAGGAGGTTTGGCCAGGGGGTTCGACACGCAGAGGAGCAGGTCATCTGCATAGAGGGAAACTCTGTGCTCCCTGTCCCATCTACGATTGCCGGTCCACCACTCTGCCGATTTAAGGGCGATTGCAAGTGGCTCAGTTGCCAGTGCGAACAGGAGCAGGAATAACGGACACCCCTGGCTAATTCCCCCGTGCAGCCAAAAGTACTCTGAGCAGATGAAGTTCGTCTGCACGCTCGCCATGGGAGCTCTGGACAGAAGTTTCACCTACGTGGTGAACCCTGCTCCACCCCATTCGAGCACCTCCATATGAGGTACCTCCATTCTACTCGATCAAAGGCTTTTGCGGTGTCCAGGGAAATGATCACCTCTGGTGTCTCCTCCCCAGATGGGGTCATTATTTGCGTCATGTAGCACAGTGATTAACACTGTTGCTTCACAGCACCAGGGTCCCAGATTCGATTCCCGGCTTGAGTCACTGTCTGTGCGGAGTCTGCACGTTCTCTCCGTGTCTCCGTGGGTTTCCTCCGGGTGCTCTGGTTTCCTCCCACAAGTCCCGAAAGACCTGTTTGTTTGGTGAATTGGCCATGCTGAATTCTTCCTCTGTGTACCCGAACAGGCGCCGGAGTATGGTGACGGGGATTTTCACAGTAATTTCATTGCAGTATTAATGCAAGCCTACTTGTGACACTACTAAAGATTATTATTTTTATTGCACTCAACAGGCACCTGATATTTTCTGTTGGCAGTCTTCCCTTGACAAACCCGGTCTGATCTTCTTGGCCATTTCTGGCAGGCAACTCTCCAGGAGCCTCGCCAGTGCTTTCGCCATGACTTTAGTGCTGGTGTTTAACAGAGAGATGGGTCTGTATGACCCACACTCTTCGCGTCCCTGTGTTTTTTTTGGGATCGGTGAGATTGAGGCCTGTTCCAGCGTGGGTGACAGGGCGCCCTTTGACAGTGAATTGTAGAACATCTCCAGCAGGTGCGGGGGTAGCGCTGTTGAAAACTTTTTGTAAAGGTCTACCAGGAACCTATCTGGTCTCGGCGCTTTCCCTGACTGCATGGAATTAATGCACTTCCTGATCACATTGAGCCTATCGATGCTTCCAGCCCTTGTTTCTGATCCTCCCCCACCACTGGTATTCAGTCCATCGAGGAATTGTTAATCTCTCAGTCCCCTTCCTCGGGCTCAGGTGTACAGTTTGCAACTGTCTCATTAACCTCGTTCAGGATCACAACGATCCTACCATTCCTGTCCCAGACTGGCACTAATTATTTCATTGCAGCCTGCTCCCTTAGTTGGTGCAGAAGTATTCGATTGGCCTTGGCACGTTCGCAAAAGGCCACCACAACTGCTGGAGATAGTGGACTGGATACATGGAGAGCAGATCAAATTCCATCTGCAGCTTTTTCCACTCCGCCAGCAGTTCCATGGTTGGGGCCGTGGAGTACTGCAGATCCACCTCCAGTATGGAGTTGATCAGCTGCTGCCTGGTTATCCTGTCCTTCTTACCTCTAAGGGTCCCAGAATCTATTATTTCCCACCTGATCACTGCCTTCAGTGCCTCCCAGAGTGTGAAGGGGGAGACCCACTTCAGCATGTTTCAGCTCACCTGCTAATCACACTCTTCTGAACTTCTTGGAAAGAAACTGCTAATCTAGCTACATACATATCTTTTAACTGAGCTCAAATGCTTGACTTCTGTTCGCATCTCCAACTAACGCTCAGCTAACACTGCTTTTCTGCAAAATGCCTTTTTTTGAAAATGTTTTTTTATTAGGGTTTTCTTTTCATACAAAACAAAGATGAAAGTGAACATATTCAAATTTTTATACATGGGTTACATTTCACATTTTTTTCAAGTGCCCAGCTTTGACTTGGTCTCTTAAGCCCAACTCCCCTTTCTTCCAAATCCCCCTCCCTTTGCTATCTAGTGTGTTTTCTTTGTTTGTTGGTTCATCAAACCTGGAACTGTTGGGGTAGCCTAGTGGTACTTATGCTGCTTTGTGTTAGTCTGCTCGTGTGGGGTACGGTTGGGTTCTTTGCCTCTTTGTTCCCTCCCTCCCTCCCTCCTTCTCCCTACCGTTATCTTTCTGTTTGTGCCTGTGGTTCTTCTGTGGATCCCCCCCTCCCCCTGGATTATTGCCTGCTGGCTACAAATGGGTCTTGAAACAGGTTGGTGTCCACATGTCCTGTGGAAGCCCTCTTTCCATCTCCGGATGATTAATTTGGTTTTCTCCATTTTGAGAAATCCCAATAGGTTGGACAGCCAGTCTGCAACTTTGGGTGGTGCTGCCGAACGCCAGCCGAGCAGGATTCCTCGGCAGGCGATTAGGGAGGCAAAGGCTTGGGCGTCTGCCCTCCTCTCCATAAAGAGCTCTGGCTGTTCTGATAACTCGAAGATTGCCACTTTCGGGCATGGCTCCACCCTCATCCCCACAACCATGGACATCGCCTCGAAGAAGGCTGCCCAGAACCTAACAAGTCTTGGGCATGACAATATGTGGGGGTGTTTGGCTGGGCCTACCTGGCACCATCCACATTTGTCCTTCACCTCAGGGAAGAACCTGCTCCTTTGGGTTCTGGTTAAGTGTGCTCTGTGTAACACTTTCAGCTGCATTAGGATTAGCCTTGCTCAAGATCCCGAAAGGGCTATAGATCGCAAATCCACTCAAGTACCCCTATCTCTGGATCTGTAAAGACTTTATTACCTGCAAATGCTCGCATTCAAAGCATTGTCTTGCATCTTTGACTTTGTCGATATATATGTTTCTGGAACCTACCTCTTCATTCACCTCAGGAAGGAGCAGTGCTCTGAAAGCTAGTGATTTGAAACAAATCTGTTGGACTTTAACCTGGTGTTGTAAGACTTCTTGCCTTGCTCAAGTGGTGGTGGAGTTGACCCATGCAGTGCTTTGCTCCAGAGTCGCCATCCTATTTCAAACCATGGGTCTTCTCCAATTCTTCTCTTGCCTTGTCCAATGGAGAGCATGCCTTTCCCAGAAGTTGCCCTAATAGGTCCCCACAGTCCCATCCCTCCCCCCAGTTTGTCCGCATCCAATAGGTCCTCTAATAACTGGATGCTGTGCCCGTGGGTATGTCTTTTTTTCCCTACGTAGGAAGTTGTAATTTGCATGCATCTTAATTTGTTTCCCCAGCTAGTTGTAACTTCTCTGTCAGTTCCTTTCGTATTGTCAGTCTGTTGACTATATAGAAGTCCCTAACTGTAATTGTTCTCCCGTCCTGTCTCCATCTTTTGAAATGATGTCCATTTTGGCTGGCGCGATCCTGTGGTTGTTGCAGATGGGGGCCTTGATGGACATTGCGATTAGACCGAAGTGCTGTCTTAGTTGGTTCCACGACCCGAATGTGGCTACCACCACTGGGCTCTTTGTGTGCTTAGTCGTTGGGGAGGGCAGCGCTCCTGTAGCTCGGGCCTGGAGAGATGTCCCCATACATGGGTCCCCCTCCATCTCTATTTCAATGAAAATGTGACCAAAAGAATAAACTCCCTCTCAACTATCCTCCCAACTATCTGATTCAATTTCTTTTGCTCCTTAATAATTTATGCCCAAGTTTATTGGCAGCCACCAGACCAGCCTGTTCATGAGGACTTCTGGTTTTCCACTTGTTCCAAGATTATTCTGTGGTCTTTATTCAATTATGGGGAATCTATTCAAGCTATGGCCTCTACTGGCACCTGTGTTTTTTTGGAACTACTATGATGAGATCTCCCTTTTGCGCTATCGGAGGCTCTTTCTCTGATCTGTGATCATTTTCTGATGCAAGAATCACTTGCACACTCCCTATCCGGACTTGCATTGTACTTATCCACTCTTTCATCCTTTTTTGCCAGACGTATTACTTGTCATTAACATGAACATTCAACCGATATTTAAACTTGTCTGTACCTTTTTCTGTGCATTTCAGTTGTCACATCTTCCATTCACTTAACCTCTCTGGAATGTATGTAACCCGAATACACATTCTAGATAATTGTACTTTGGACTGGATCATGATCACTTATCCTTTGATTTGCTGTATTCTGATCCTCCGGACCTTCATCACAAAACAAGTTAGCAGTTGAGTTAAAAGATGCCCCTTTTTGTTTGATCAGTTGCTCAGAGTCTGGAGTTTTGTAATTAGTTTGGATTAATTATGAGAAATTCAACTTTAACAGTTTAATTGCTGTGTTTGATTAGTACTGCCTTGACATCTTGATCTGTTCTCTTATCAGGGTCTTTGCATTCCCTATAACCCACTCCTTTTATAATGCACCAAATCTGGATTAAATTACATCTCAGATGGTGCTTAAAGGATGCCTCGTGCTCTTTAGCACACTGGGCTAAATAGCTGGTTTGTATTGCAGAACACAGCCAACATCATGGGTTCAATTCCCGTATCAGCCTCCCCGAACAGGCGCCGGAATGTGGCGACTAGGGGCTTTTCACAGTAACTTCATTGAAGCTTACTCGCGACAATAAGTGATTATTATTATTATTTTAAGATCCAAGCCTTCATTAAAGTCGATCATCCTACATGCAAAGCATTCAAAAGTGATAAAAGCTAGTTGTTGTAACTGTTAGAATGGGAAGACAATTTCACGGCACACAAGGCTTTTGGGGATTTCAGCATAGGTTAATTGTTAATGACTGTCCCGTCGACCATCTAAAGTAAATTCTTTGAACCGCCCATGCCAGGAGAGCATCAACTTGCAGTTTGGTTAACCAGCTAAAATTTGATGCAGCGATTCATTCGTTACTGCCTTAAAACATTGCTTAAAGGATTTTAAGCTGTGATAGCCATGACTTTGATGATCATGTTTTCATGTGTCTCTGAACTTATAATTGGCAAATTTCCTTCAATAATCAGTCAGAAACATTTGCTGGTGTCCCAAGTCCAGTTCCTATTCATTTCTCCATAATGTTGTCTATTGTAACCCTATTATACTTAGCAAGTATTATATTGGAAAGACTAAATCTGGTTGCCTGGTCTTCAAAATGTAGAATGAAAATATTTCTGTTTTTGCCCCATAGATTTTGGATCCATTGTACCTCAAAAAAAAGTTGCATGACAATGCTTACTGTAGATGCACCACGTCCTTCATTATGTTTTACAGATTTCGCACTAACCTTTATAAACCCTTGTGTGTTCTTCTACTACACATGCATCTTTTAGTAGGTTTTAAAAAAAAAAATATTTAGAGTACCCAATTATTATTTTTTAATTTTCCAATTAAGGGGCAATTTAGCGTGGCCAATCCACCTAATCTGCACATCTTTGGGTTGTCAGGGTGAAACCCACACAGACATGGGGAGAATGTGCAAACTCCACAGGGACAGTGACCCAGGGCCGGGATTCGAACCCAGGTCCTCAGCGCCGCAGTCCCAGTGCTATCCACTGCGCCACATGCCGCCCCCTCTTTTAGTAGGTTTTAAACTTTGATAAGTATGGTGAGCAGATTTTCGTAGCTTAAGATAATTTGCTTCCCCCCATTTGATTCTTATCACCTGATGCCATTAATACTTGTCTAACACTCTTAAGGGATACAGTAATATCCTAACTGGGTAAACTGCAGTTTTACTGAATTTCAAAAATTAATTGCCTCTCCTTGCTGCAGGGCAAGTTTCATTTGTGCCTTCTTTATCGAAGGTTTACTCAACAGCATAGATGTCTAACTAGAGACCATATAATTGCTTTAAAAATGGTTTACTGCAGCTATTTTACATGAAATTACAAACCTAAAGTAAGTAGTACTTTTATATTCCTTAACTTTGCTTGGATCCTCACTACTTCATAAATCAAGTTAACATTTTAACCGGTCTGTTGCACAAACTATCAATTTAGAATCCCACAGTTAAAGAAATCCACAGCGAACAAATTCTTCCAAGGGCTAAAACCCCTTCTGACCATTATAGTTTATTTCTATCTGTGACACACCTGAAGCATTTATTTGCCCATGGGCATTCCTGGGATTCATTTGTCTTTATTGCTGTTCCAGTTCCATCTTTTGTTGTAATAACCAGACCTCCTAAAGATGTTTTAATTCTGCCCGTTTTTAATCATTCCATTGTATTGAGGCCTGCATCCAGTTGAAATCTGGCAATCATTGAGTCGCTTTGTGTCACTGCAGATTGTCCCATTTGTTCCATGAAGGCATAAGGAAATGACTGCTGCCTTTAATAAAAAATAAAGAAACAGACATCTGATCCTTTGGATTTCCTTTACCAAGAACTTAATACCAGTTAAAACCAGTAACCTGACTATAGAAAACATCATAGCAAATCAAGCAATCCAGTTACTAGCACTGATTTCATTTTTTTTTCATAGAATCTGTTAAAGTCCATGATCTATTCCTTGTTGGCCATCGTTTTTCCAAAATTTATCAAAGTCTGACTATGCCCCATGAGCATTTAACAATTCCTTTTAAGAAGAGATGAATTTTCCAGCAACCGACGGAAAGAACCAAACGAAGAAATTTCATGTTTTAAGTATTTTACTGAACAAACTAGATTCAACATAAATCGTGCACTACTCGACAGGATACCAGTTCATCAAACTAAAGAAAAGGTACTTCCGCATTAACTGACGCATACAAAATATATCTTCACCATGCCAGATTTATAGCATCCCTGGAACCATCCGACAGCCATTCCCAATGTCCTTGCATCATCACTTCTCATAGATCATAGTATCGTAGAATTTACAGTGCAGAAGGAGGCCATTCGGCCCATCAAGTCTGCACCGGCTCTTGGAAAGAGCACCCTACCCAAGCCCACACCTCCACCCTATCCCCATAACGCAGCAACCCCACCCAACACTAAGGGAAATTTTGGACACTAAGAGCAATTCAGCATGGCCAATCCACCTAACCTGCACATCTTTGGACTGTGAGAGGAAACCCACGCACACATGGGGAGAACGTGCAGACTCTGCACAGACAGTGGCCCAAGCTGGGAATCGAACCTGGGACCCTGGAACTGTGAAGCAATTGCGCTAACCACTATGCTACCGTGCTGCCATGTTAAAATTTCCAGTATCCTTCCATTCTCCAACTGAAGTTTACAGATCTAATTATCATCAGGAAGACGTACCTCAGTGACTCCCCATTCCCTAAATCTTCAAGAGTCTTGTCTGTTCTGTTCCCTTTTGTGTCTTTTTTTGGGAAATCCAGTGAAAGGTGTTAAAACTGGCACGCAATATTTCCGTGGCTTTGTTTAAGCTTCACTCACCAAGCAAACCAGATCACATGGGCACGTCTCTGAGAAAGGTGTTTTACCATGACTCCATCATCCTGTTTTTCAGAACATTCTGTTTCACCTTGAAGTAAAGGGAACATTTTAAAACTGTTTTATAAAGTTCAGTGTTCATGACACATCACCTTTGGTCTCATCCAAGAACTCAAATAGGAGATTCCCACTTTCATTATTATCCAACTGAGAGGTATCCATTTCCTATCAGAAATATCAAAGCCTCTACTACCTTTCATCTTTGGTAGAAATAAATCCATAAGCTGTCCACCAATCCACACAATGGTCATACAGTGAAGTCATATGGTTTAAACTCAGAGAACATTGGAGAGTAATTATAACGTATCAGTTTACATTTGGTTTCTGCCGTGTCTATTACGGTAGTAGCTTTCAATCTTATTTTCTTTAGCTTCCAACTTTCCAACCATCACCTTTTATGCAACCATCCTCTGCTACCATGTTATAGTTCAGAATGCTAGTTGGTGGATAGAACTTCAGTTGATCTTGATACGTTTTGAGCATTTATTTAAACTGATACTGATCAAAGGCAAGTACTTCCTAGTCCAGCAATCACAATTGAGTCAGTGTCTAACTAGAGTTACAAATGAATCCCACAAATTGCCTATAGTTAGAACTATTTTGCATTTAATAAATATTATGGACTGGAAGCCAAGCCGTCAACAATAGAGATGATGTGCCGTCACGGGGTTTGAAGCTGAGTTTGGGATGAAACGTCCTCTCCAGTATTCTGCTCATCTTTTAAAATCTGCTGTTATCAGCCCTCTTCAAAAACCAACCCTGGACCTCTCCGCTCTTGCAATCTATCGTTACATCCTCGAGCTGTCTTTTCTCTCAAGTCCTTGAACGTGTTTAGTGTCTTCCCAATTCATGCTTATACATGCAGGAACACCAGTTTTTGATCCCTCAATTTGGGTTTCCATCGTTACCACAGTTGCCAGTATATTGGAGTCACAGATGATAGCTATTAATATCCCTGTGAGGGAAACCATAAACCAAAACAACCAAATAGATTCCAATCTTTGTAACTTTTACTTTAAAATAAATCTGAATCAACATAAATTGCACATGAATTAACAGGCAAATGACAATTCAAATAAAAAAACTATAAATAGTTGAAACAACGAAGATGTGTCTTCAGCAGCCACACAGGTGTCAGTCTTCAGCCAGTTTGATTCACTCCACGTGATATCAAGAAACGGCTGAAGGCACTAGATACTGCAAAGGTTATGGGCCCTGACAATGTTAGAATCAAACAGTGCAGAAGAGGCCCTTTGGCCTCTTCTGGCCAAATTACTCGGAATTCTACACTAATCCCACTTCCCAGCACTTGGCCCAGAGCCTTGAATGTTGTGACATTTCAAGTGCTCATCCAAGTATTTTTTAAAAATTGTGAGGTTTCCTGCCTCAACTACCTTCCCAGGCAGTACATTCCAGATTCTCACCACCATCTGAGAGGAAAGAAAATCCTCAAGTCCCCACTAAACCTCCTGCTTATCACCTCAAAATTAATGTTCTGGCAAGAATGCTGAAGACTTGTGTTTCAGAACTTGCCTCGCCCCCCTAGCCAAACTGTCCCAATACCTTTCAATGTGGAAAATTGCCCAGGATGTCCTGTTTCTTGTGTACAGGACAAATCCAACCTGGTCAATCACCACCCCATCAGTCTACTCTCCATCATCGTTAAAGTGATGGAAGGGGTCACCAGCAGTGATATCAAGCAGCACTTATTTAGCAATAGCCTGCTTAGGGTCACTCTGCTCCTGACCTCATTATAGCCTTGGTTCAAACATGGACAAAAGCTGAACGCCTGAGGTGAGAGTGATTGCTCTTGACATCAAGGCAGCATTTGACCGAGTATGGCATCAAAGAGCCCTAGCAAAATTTGAGTCAATGGGAATTTGGGGAAACTCTCCACTGGCTGGAGTCATACCGGGCACAAAGTAAGATACTTGCGGTGGTTCGTGGTCAATCAACTCAGCTCCAGGATATCACTGCAGGGTGGTGTCCTAGGTGCAACCATCTTTAGCTGCTTCATCAATAACCTATCGTAAAGTCAGTCGTGGGGAATTGAAGCAGTCCAATGGCCAAATGCAGCAAGACCTAGACAATATCCAGGCTTGGGCTGACAATGGCAAGAAACCTTTGTGTCACACAAGCACAAGAAAATAGACATCTCAAACAACAGAGGATGTAACCATCACCCCATGATATTCAATAGCATAACCATCACTGTGTCCCCTAGTATCACCATCCTGGGGGTTACCATTGACCGGAAACAAAACTGGACTACTAGCCATGGGTCAAAGGCTAGGAATCCTTCAGCGAGTAACTCACTCTTGACTCCCCAAATCCTGTTCACAATTTATAAGACACAATTCAGGAGTGTAATGGAAGGGCAGCACGGTGGCGCAGTGGGTTAGCCCTGCAGCCCCATGGCGCCGAGGTCCCAGGTTCGATCCCGGCTTTGGGTCACTGTCCGTGTGGAGTTTTCACATTCTCCCCGTGTTTGCGTGGGTTTCACCCCCATAACCCAAAGATGTGCAGGGTAGGCGGATTGGCCACACTAAACTGCCCCAAAATTGGAAAAAACGAATTGGGTCCTCTAAAATTTTTTTTTTTTTTTTTTAAAGTGTGTAATGGAATACTCTCCACTTGCCTGCATGAGAGCAGCTGCAACTACACTCCGCACCATCCAGTACAAAGCAGCCCACTCGATTGCTTCCCCTTCTACAAACATTCAATCCCTCCACCACTGACTAACAGTGGCAGCCATGTACCATCTACAAGATGCACTGCAGGAACTCACCAAGGTTCCTTCAGTAGCATTTTCGAAACCCAAGATCACTACCATCTAGAAAGAAAAGGGCAGCAGATATATGGGAAACAACAGCGCTGTGGGTGTACCTCCGCAGCAGGGACTGTAGCGGTTCAAGAAGGCAGCTCACCACTACCTTAAGAAGGGCAACTAGAGATGGGCAATAAATGCTGGCCTAGCCAGTGATGCCCACAGTGATTAAAACATTCTCATCACTCCCATGGAAATATCGCACACTTATAGCTACACAGTTCCACAATATGCTGTTCTTTGTTCATTCAGGGTAGCACGGGAATCTTATTCGACAATAGCTTTCATCTTGAAATTTTGCAGGTGCAATTATCATCAGTAAGGCACATTTCTTCAGACACACTCTCCCTCGGATCATGACAGCCCTGATGGTATAGCTTTCCAGAGTTTCTTTTCCACCAACCGACCATTAGCACCCTGATTTATGATTGATCACTTCTGGGAAAATGCCCAGCTCTTTAGCGTCTGCGAGCTATTCACACAGCTTTCCAGGTTTTAAACGTTATTAACCAGCTTGCACAGTGTATCCAAGTACCCTGTTGTTTTTTCTCCCAAACTAAAACTGACCACTTCCCGAGAGTGATTTGCTGCTTCTCCTCATGAGTTTTCTTTGCCCCACTTTCTGTCTCTGCTGCTTTCTCTTTGTGTCTGCATCTGTGCGCTGATTGCCTTCACCCTCCATCTCCTCTGCTTGTAGCATCCCTTTGAGTCTGGCCACACAGCTTTTGGTTATAGCATCCTGTTGGTACTGCTTCCAAGTCAAGGGTCATGAGACCACAAGGGGCAGTATCTTAAAAAAATTACAATTGATCCAATCTCCAAACAAGTTCTTTTTCAAGCATTCTTAAAAAAAAAGCAATTACAGATTCCACAGACATTTTGAAGAAATTGTATATGTTTCTTCCCATATTGCTTCTGGGTGAAAGGTCGCCACACATGGCATAATCTCCCTCGTTTGCGCTCTCAATCTGTCTGCAGCCTTTGATGCGGTTGACCGCCCCACCCTTCAACGCCTTTCCACTGTCGTCTAACTTAATGTGACCAAACTTGCTTGCAGTTCTTAGCTATCTAATCGTAGACAGAGAACCACCCTCAATTCCTACTATTTACTTTTCTGTGGTGTTCACTGAGAAACCATTTTAATCATCCTCCTACTTATCAGCTACACGCTGCCCTTCAGTACCATCATCTGAAAACAAGTATCAGTTTCCATATCTATGCTGATGGCACCCAGCTTTACTTCATGACCACCTCTTTGATTTGTTCACTGCCTCTAAATTGTCAGATTGCTTGTCTGACTTCCAGTAGTGGATGAACAGAAAATTCTTCCAATTAAATATTGGGAAGACTAAAGCTTTGACTGTCAAAAACTTGAATGACTCCAGAAAGCCAGTTGATAAAGCATTGAATTGGAGCCAATCTTTACTCTGTCTGACACTGATTACAGGATAAAACATTACAAGCATATACCTCCTAACTGAATCACATAAGAACTAGGAACAGGAGTAGGCCATCTGGCCCCTCGAGCCTGCTCCACCATTTAATGAGATCATGGCTGATCTTTGTGGACTCAGCTCCACTCTCCGGCCCGTACACCATATCCCCGAATCCCTTTATTCTTTAGAAAGGTATCTATCTTTTTCTTTAAAAAGTTTAAAGAAGGAGCCTCAACTGCTTCACTGGGCAAGGAATTCCAGAGATTCACAACCCTTTGGGTGAAGAAGTTCCTCCTACACTCCGTCCTAAATCTACTTCCCCTTATTTTGAGGCTATGCCCCCTAGTTCTGCTTTCCCCGACCAGTGGAAACAACCTGCCCGCATCTATCCTATCTATTCCCTTCATAATTTTATATGTTTCAATAAGATCCCCCCGCGTCCTTCTAAACGCCAATGAGTACAGTCCCAGTCTACTCAACCTCTCGTCATAATCTAATCCCCTCAATTCTGGGATCAACCTAGTGAATCTCCTCTGCACTCCCTCCAGTGCCAATATGTCCTTTACACAATACTCCAGATGCGGCCTCACCAACACCCTATACAATTGCAGCATACCCTCCCTAGTCTTGAACTCCATCCCTCTAGCAACGAAAGACAACTCGATTAGCCTTCTTAATCACCTGTTGCACCTGCACACCAACTTTTTGCGACTCGTGCACCAGCACACCCAGGTCCCTCTGCACAGCAGCATGTTTTAACATCTTACTGTTTAAATAATAATCCATTCTGCTGTTATTCCTCACAAAATGGATAGCCTCACACTTGGCAACATTATATTCCATCTGCCAGACCCTAGCCCATTCACCTAACCTATCCAAATCCTTCTGCAGACTTCCGGTATCCTCTGCACTTTTTGCTTTACCACTCATCTTAGTGTCGTCTGCAAAATTTGACACATTGCACTTGGTCCCCAACTCCAAATCGTCCATGCAAATTGTGAACAACTGCGGGCCCAACACTGATCCTTGAGGGACCCCACTAGTTACAGGTTGCCAACCAGAGAAACACCCATTTATCCCCACTCTCTGCTTTCTGTTAGTTAACCAATCCTCTACCCATGCTACCACTTTACCCTCAATGTCATGCATCTTTAGTTTATGCAGCAACCTTTTGTGTGGCACCTTGTCAAAAGCTTTCTGGCAATCCAGATATACCACATCCATTGGCTCCCCGTTATCTCCTGCACTGGTAACGTCCTCAAAAAATTCTACCAAATTAGTCAGACACGACCTACCCTTTGTGTACCCATGCTGCGTCTGCCCAATGGGACAATTTCCCTCCAGGTGACCCGCTATTTCCTCCTTAATGATCGATTCCAGCATTTTCCCTACAACCGAAGTTAAGCTTACCGGCCTATAATTACCCGCTTTCTGCCGACCTCCTTTTTTAAACAGTGGTGTCACGTTTGCTACTTTCCAATCCTCTGGGACCACCCCAGAGTCTAGTGAATTTTGATAAATTATCACTAGTGCGTTTACAATTTCCCTAGCCATCTCTTTTAACACTCTGGGATGCATTCCATCAGGGCCAGGAGACTTGTCTACCTTTAGCCCCATTAGCTTGCCCAATACTGCCTCCTTAGTGATTACAATCATCTCAAGGTCCTCACCTATCATATCTTTATTTCCATCAGTCACTGGCATGTTATTTGTGTCCTCCACTGTGAAGACTGACCCAAAAAACCTGTTCAGCTCCTCAGCCATTTCCCCGTCTCCTATTATTAAATCTCCCTTCTCACCTTCCAAAGGACTAATATTTACCTTAGCCACTCTTTTTTGTCTTATATATTTGTAGAAGCTTTTACTATCTGCTTTTATGCTCTGAGCCAGTTTACTTTCATAGTCTACCGTACTCTTCTTTATAGCTTTTTTATTAGGTTTCTGTTGTCCCCTAAAGACTTCCCAGTCCTCTAGTCTCCCACTAATTTTTACCACTTTGTATGTTTTTTCCTTCAATTTGATACTCTCCCTCACCTCCTTAGATATCCACGGTCGATTTTTCCCCTTTCTACCGTCTTTCTTTTTTGTCGGTATGAACCTTTTCTGAACACTGTGAAAGATCGCTCGGAAGGTTCTCCACAGTCCCTCAACTGCTTCACCATGAAGTCTTTGCTCCCAGTCTACCTTAGCTAGTTCTTCTCTCATCCCATTGTAATTGCCTTTGTTTAAGCACAAAACACTAGTGTTTGATTTTACCTTGTCATTCTCCAACTGTATTTTAAATTCCACCATATTGTGGTCGCTCCTTCCAAGAGGATCCCGAACTATGAGATCATTAATCAATCCTGCCTCATTACACAGGACCAGATCTAGGACCGCTTGTTCCCTTGTAGGTTCCATTACATACTGTTCCAGGAAATTATCCCAGGCACATTCTATAAACTCCTCCTCAAGGCTGCCTTTACCAACCTGGTTAAACCAATCGATATGCAGATTAAAATCTCCCATGATAACCGCTGTACCATTTCTACATGCATCCGTTATTTCTTTGCTTATTGCCTGCCCTACCATCTTGTTACTATTTGGTGGCCTATAGACTACTCCTATCAGTGACCTTTTCGCCTTACTATTCCTGATTTCCACCCAAATTAATTCAACTTTGTCCTCCATAGCACCAATATCACCCCTTACTATTGCCCGGATGCCATCCTTAAACAACAACCCCAGTTTCAGTGAGTGTCTCTTTATACTCTTTGTAAAAAAATAAAACAAAGCCCTTTACAGGGCATTTCAAACAAAAACATACTTTCAAAGGCACCTTAAGATTTAATTAAAATATGGTTTTCAGGGCTGATGATGCAATCCAGCCCCTGCGAGGTCCACTGGTTGCAGAAAGCCTCAAGCGTACCAGTGGACTGAGTCCTCCTCCTCTAAGAACATCCAGGTGCAAACGGAAGAGAGGCAGTCTGTTGGGTCTTTTGACGTTTTCCATGGTCTACTGCCTAAACCTGATAGTGGCCACCTTGGTCAGGCCGAGGAACAGATTCTGAAAGAGTGTCCTTTATATCTGCTCATGCAAAACCCAAATCGATGCCCTCCACCTTCATGTAATTAAACGTGGACTGCTTCCTCACCACTGACTCCCACCCTTCTCTTTTACAACTTTGAGGTGGAACCAGATTGTTTGCATCCTCTATTGCTTTATTTTGTTATTTTCGATTCCTGTAGTGTTAGTTGCCTCTCCCATTCCTTTGTGCATCTTGATACTGCTTTCTAATGCTGCAGCCCCTTCTAAGTTCATCATCTGGCTTAATATCCCCCTATGTGGCTTAGTATCATGTTTTATAACGCTCCTGTGAAGCACCTTGGGATATTTTATTACATTAAAGGTGCAATATTAATGCATGTGGTCTTTATTGTAACAAATACTGCTACTACAGGATGCCAGTCCCTAACAATATGGTTCAACTTGAGACAATGACCAGGAAATTAGATGGTAGTCAGTAAGGATCAAAGGCATTGGCTTTTGTATTCTCAGTGCTGGAGGAAAATCTGGCACTTAGACAGGGTATTGAAAAGGTGCCTATGAGTGCATATGGGCAATGGAGTGGATGGTAATGGTGATTATGTGAAAGCTAACATCATGTCTGTGGGGAATGCTACTGAGAAGGATCATGCATAAGGAGAGGTGAGATAACCAAAGGTGAATCCTTGGGAGACCTTGAGGTGACGTTGCAGTGGTTGAAATTCATTTGTTAAAGCTATCTTAAAGAATACCAACAATTTGTTCCTAGAATCTAAAATGGCCCTGTACAACCTGCAGGCCTTTTCTGACGATGTGTGATCATGGCTGATCTGTGACCTAACCCCATATAGCCACCTTTGCCCCTAAATATCTCTATGTTTTGGTTGACAAAACGTCAGTCGACAAAACGTCAGTCTATCTCCAGTTTAAAAATAACAATTGATCTAGCATCAATTGCTGTTTACAGCAGAGTTCTAAAATTCTTCTTCCCTGATTTGTGTAGTGATTTCCTAATTTCACTACACTGCTTCTTGTTTTTAAACTATGTCCTCAAGACCCAGAATTAACAATCCTCAAAAATAGTGCTTCTCTATTTAACATCAGTTCCCCAGACTTTGATTAACTCGGACCTTAATCGGGAATACAACCCTGGTTTATATAGACATAGACATAGAATTTACAGTGCAGAAGGAGGCCATTCGGCCCATCGAGACTGCACCGGCTCTTGGAAAGAGCACCCTACCCAAGGTTAACACCTCCACCCGATCCCCATAACCCAGTAACCCCACCCAACACTAAGGGCAATTTTGGATACTAAGGGCAATTTATCATGGCCAATCCACCTAACCTGCACATCTTTGGACTGTGGGAGGAAACCGGAGCACCTGGAGGAAACCCACGCACACACTGGGAGGATGTGCAGACTCCGCACAGACAGTGACCCAAGCCGGGAATCGAACTTGGGACCCTGGAGCTATGAAGCAATTGTGCTATCCACAATGCTACCGAGCTGCCCCTATGTAATCTCTCCTTGGGTATTCCTTAGAATCTAAGTATGATTACAGTAAATCTACTCTGCATGCCCTCAAAGATAAGTATATCCGTTCTAGAGTGTAGTGCCCAGAACCTCTGTGTTCCAGGTGTGGTCTAACCAGACTTTTGTACAGCTGTGGCTGTATTTTAATTTTCTCGATAAAGTTCATTAGTCATCTGATTATTTTATGGACCTATTCTTGACATTTAAAAAAAAAAAAATTTAGGGCATCCAATTCATTTTTTCCAATTAAGGGGCAATTTAGCGTGGCCAATCTACCTACCCTGCACATCTTT
Organism: Scyliorhinus torazame; assembly: GCF_047496885.1. Classification (NCBI taxonomy): domain Eukaryota; kingdom Metazoa; phylum Chordata; class Chondrichthyes; order Carcharhiniformes; family Scyliorhinidae; genus Scyliorhinus; species Scyliorhinus torazame. The sequence goes on along the minus strand of NC_092714.1, from coordinate 75,024,706 downwards.
TGGATAGTGGGGGTGAGACCCACGCAAACACGGGGAGAATGTGCAAACTCCACACGGACAGTGACCCAGAGCCGGGATCGAACCTGGGACCTCGACGCCGTGAGACAGCAGTGCTGCCCTCGTTTCTTGACATTCTAATTATCTGTGTACATGGACCTCTAAGTCTCTGTGGACCTCAACTGTTTCTAGATTTTGACTATCTAAAGAGTACCCTGTTCTAGCGCTTTTAGGTCCACTGGGTGACCTCCCATTTGCTTATTTTGAAATTATTTGCCATAATTTTTCCCATTTACTTAATCCCTTTGCAATGTTATGCTTCCATCTACACTTATGGAATGTTGCCTATTGTGCTATTGCCAAACTTGAAAATGTGGCTCCCCTATCAGCTAAGTCATTATTTGAATTTTACCAATGTTCATATTTATTAAAGTAAGCTCAGTAAGCCAAAGAAAGAGAGAGAGAAAAAGTTAAATATCATGACAATCCACAATTATTTACCCTATGTATAAGATGTTGAAGGCTCAGTTATACCTTTTTTAAAAATGGAATATTGGCATACATTTCCTTCAAAATAAATTTGTAAACGCACCTGCACCGTGTTGTTTTCCATTATTTTAAGACAATGTATAACTTGTCGCCTGTGATTGGAAAAAAATATTTTTAGAGGACACAAACAAAACTCCCATGAAATCCTCATGAAGTTTCTTAAGCTAACTTCCCTGAACGACATGATTTTCAGTACCAAGGCTATGGATAGTTCTACCAATTCATCAAAGACAGTCGCGGCATGGTTGCACAGTGATTAGCACAGTTGCTTCACAGCTCCAGGGTCCCAGGTTTGATTCCCGGCTTGGATCACTGTCTGCGGAGTCTGCACGTTCTCCCCGTGTCTGGGTGGGTTTCCTCCGGATGCTCTGGTTTCCTCCCACAGTCCAAAGATGTGCAGGATAGGTGGATTGGCCGTGCTAAATTGCCCTTGGTGTCCAAAAAGGTTCGGTAGGGTTACGAGGATAGGGTGGAGGTGTGGGCTTAGGTAGGATGCCCTTTCCAAGGGCTGGTTCAGACTCGATTGGCCAAATGGCCTCCTCCTGCACTGTAAATTCTATGATTACATGAAATTATTATCTGTGCCATCTTTGATGCAGGCAGCAGTTGTCAGTGATGTCACAGGCACTAACATTGCATTTACAGGGAGTATACCCTCTGTAGTTGTGGCATCAGCAAACACAACCCCCCCCCCCCCCAAACCTTCCATTGCACTTTGTTTTAAGAAGAGGAAAAGACCTTTAAGTATGAGACATCTTCAGACACTCATTTCAAATTTTGCTTGTCTTGTAACTAGTTCAATTATTTTTTAGAATGACCGTACATTTATATGTTAAAGCCCATCAGGGTATCCTAAGAAGATTCTTGTACAAATTTGTGAAGGGACGAAGAATAGTTACTTTGGTTATGTAACTTCGTGATTTGGTTTTAGTTATCTCCGTCTGCCTTTAGCTAAATTGGTTGACCTTTGGGTGCAGCCATGACATATCAATTTGATGCTTCCGAAGACATTTTTGTAAAATTAATTCAGCAGTGGAAGAGCAATGTATAGACTAGCAAACTGTCAGTGAATTAGAATTTTATTTTGTGTATGAATTAGATTTCAGCTGGCAAAGGATTTTGTGACCAAAATGAACGGGCTTTGTTGCAGACATGAAAGCTCATTGAACACAGGGCGCAGACATGAGACACAGCATTGTGTTCGTTTCAGTGCCCCAAACTCGTCTAATGAGGCTACACTTTGACAGCAAAATATTGCAATTCTTCTGTTTTGTCTACAATTAACCATAGATAGAGTCATAGATGTTTGCAACATGGAAACAGGCCCTTAGGTCCACCTTGTCCATGCCGCCCAGTTTCTATCACTAAGCCAGTCCCACTTGCCCGCATTTGGTCCATATCCCTCTATACCCTCCCTGCCCATGTAACTGTCAAACTGCTTTTTAAAGGAAAAAATTGTACTTGCCTCGACCACTGCCTCTGGCAGCTCGTTCCAGATGCTCACCACCCTCTGTGAAAGTTTTTCCCTCTGGTCTCTTTTGTATCTTTCCCTACTCACCATAAACCTATGCCCTCTAGTTCTAGACTCCTCTACCTTTGCAAAAAGATGTTTACTATCTACCTTATCCATGCCCCTCATTATTTTATAGACCTCTTTAAGATCACCCCTAAGCCTCCTACGTTCCAGGGAAAAAAAAGTCTCAGCCTATCCAGCCTCTCCTTATAACTCAGACCAACAAGTCCTGACAGCATCCTCGTAAATCTCTTCACTCTTTTTAGTTTAACAATATCCTTCCGATAATAGGGTGACCAGAACTGAACACCGTATTCCATGTGTAGTTTTTCCAAAGTCTTGTACAACTTCAACAAGACATCCCAACGCCTTAATTGAATATTCTGACCAATAAAACCTAGCATGCTGAATGCCTTCTTCACCACCCTGTCCACCTGTGACTCCACCGTCAAGGAGCTGTGAACCTGTACCCCTAGATCTCTTTGTTCTGTAACTCTCCCCAATTCCCTACTGTTAACTGAGTAGGTTCTGCTCTGATTTGATCTCTCAAAATGCATCACCTCCCATTTATCTAAATTAAACTCCATCTGCCATTCATCGGCTCACTGGCCCAATTGGTCAAGATCCTGTTGCAATCTTATATAACCTTCTTCACTATCCACTATGCCCCCAATCTTGGTGTCATCTGCAAACTTACTAACCATGTCTCCTACATTCTGATCCAAATCATTAATATATATAACAAATAACAGTGAACCCAGCACCGATCCCTGAGGCACACCGCTGGTCACAGGCCTTCAGTTTAAAAAACAACCCTCCACAACAACCTTTTGACTCCGGTCGCCACGCCAATTTTGTATCCAATTGGCTACCTCACCCTGGATTCCGGGAGATTTGACCTTTTGCAACAACCTGCCATACGGTTTTCAAAGGCCTTGCTAAAGTCCTTGTAGACACCGTCGACTGCACTGCCCTCATCTACCTTGGTTACCGTATCTTCAAAAAACTCAATCAATCAACCATGAGTTGCCAAGAAGGCTGTTTAGTCGGGAACATATTTGCCTTGATTGCATTTGATGTAAATTTTCAGCGAAGGCAGCTGTGCTTACTCAGCACGTAACTGGAGCTCCATAATGAAATTGACAATTTGAAAAATTTTACTACTGCTGCCTTGTCTACTGTAAAGTGGCCCTCTTTTCTGCCCCACCTCCTTCAAATTCACAGTCATACCTGTTTTCCAAATTGTCCCTCAATTTTATTGTGGTACTTCAGCCTAGTCCGTTTCTCTTCAGCGCTCCTTGCCTTGTGCTGCAGCTACTTCAAATGGTCGATATTGGGAATCTCCCCATTCATCATGCATCCAGTTAAATCAAATGAACAGGATGTGGGGATTAGCAGGGTGAGAGAAGAAATTTGGAGCTGTGCTGGAAATATTCCCAAATGGCATGTCAGTCAGCTATGCACAAGTTTCCTATGATATTGCCGGTGGTTCAAGATTATGTCCCATAATATAGGTTGTTATACCAGAAGGGGATAACATCAGGATGATTTGAGTAGACAAATTCTCCTTTAAATAAATGGTTCTACAGAGGTTTTGATGTTGCTTTGGAGATTGAATTCCACGACTGTACTGTGTGCTGATGTGAAGTTTTAATTTATCTTTGGGCGCCTAGATAGTTTTTCAAAAATAAATTTAAAGTACCCAATAATTTTTTTTCAATTATGGGGCAATATAGCATGGCCAATCCACCTACCCAGCACATCTTTGGGTTGTGGGGGTGAGGCCCACGCAGACACTGGGAGAATGTGCAAACTCCACACGGACAGTAATCTGGGGCCGGGATCGAACCTGGCCCTCGGCGCCGTGAGGCAACAGTGCTAACCACCGCCACCGTGCTGCCCTGGTAGTTGATGCCAGGGAACTTCGTTGGTGCATTTTGGACATACAAGATAGGAGAGCAGCCGCAACCTCATCCCAGAAAGGCTGAGCGCCATATTTTGTGATGAGCAGTTATTTTCTTTGGGGGGGGGGAAATCGCTGGACACAACCGAATGAGACTGTGATACAAGGCCCTCATTGAATGTGACTTTCATTTAAACTAGGTTTTGTGCAGAATATTACAATTGTGGGCACTCTGTGAGTGATTACATTGGGAGCCTAGCCTGTTCAAGTAAGTAGCTTGAGCATTGAGGCTAAGAAGTTGCTGCTGTGAGTGATTACATTGGGAGCCTAGCCTGTTCAAATAAGTAGCTTGAGCATGGAGGCTAAGAAGTTGCTGAAGTGTGTTCATTTTTTGTGCTCAATTATATTTTGTACCAGGTTGTAAATTGGTTTTAGAGTAGTTTGCAATTTGGTTTTATTTCTACCGCTACTTCCTTTCGTTACTTTTGGTCGCAGCTTCCATTCAGTTAGCATTGAAAGAGTGAGAATGAAAATTCCTTTGGGAGGTTTCATAATGCAACATGATATATTTTAAATGAGGAAGAGAAATTTATGGGGAACAACATATATGGGTGCAACAATACCCATAGTCAATTAGCCTAGGTCCTGCCTTCATGGCGATTCCAGATTCTCTCTTCATTGTTGCTGCTTCATAAAAGGCTATCACAGAGCAGTATTATTTGTTGCAGGATGGCTGCACAATATTTTTAACGGGGGAAGACACTTCCAGTAAAATTAAAAATTACTTCAACATGAGATAGACAAATAAGCCGGTCCAGGGCTAGGGAAAAAGAGGTAGAGAGTCAAGGAAAGGAGCAAAAGGGGAAGATCTGTGATTGTTTGGAAGGTGTGAATGATTAAATAACAAAAGGCATTTATGCATTTAAGGAAGCAAAGGAGTATGAAAAAAATGGGATCACGAAGAAAGAAAAGATTGCTCCAGAGAATGTGTAAATGGCAACAACGGAACCATTACCAGAACTCTGAGAAAATGGAGTGGTTGTTATGATCTGGAATTGTTAAATTCGAAGTTGAGGTTAGAAGGTTGTAAAGTGGCTAATCAAAAGATGAGGTTCAGTTCCTTGAGCAGCTTATGTTGAGTTTCATTCGCTTAGCGTTGAAGGCTAAAGACAGAAATGTGGCAATTGGATGGATGATTAAAATTGCAAGCTATTAAAAGCTCAGTCACGGTTATGGACTGAACAGTGGTGTTAACTGTATGATCATTCTGCATTTATTTATCACAAAGTAGCAGAGCCAGATTGTCAATAGTGAATACAGTTTACAGAAATACAAGTATTGGAAATTTTTCCTTTGTTCACAACTTTTTTGTGACTTCGTATTTGCTTACTAAATGTTCAGTATCTTAGCTACTTTCAGTTCTGATGAAAGGCTGGACCCTGTTTCATGCTCAGCTGGTGCTGAGTTTTCTAGCAATTTTGTTTTCATATCTAATTTCTAGCATTGCAATATTTTGCTTTTGAAGTTTTCATGTTGGATCCTTCCAAACCACTATAAGGACTATTTGCTACTCAAGATGGTCTACCATGCACATACATTGAGCAAGTGAAAACATTCCTCTTTCCAGAAGACAAAAGCGTCAATGCTTTTCCTGTGTAAAGAAGATATCAACTGGGAAAGATGCAGAGCTTTCATCGGATGGCCAGATACGCTTGAGTGTATGGTGTTGTAGATGGGTACCAGTATGGGGTGCAGGGGTCGATCCATGATCTTCTTGAATAGAACGTTTACACTTCATTAATTTGCTAAATGACCATAGAAATATCAGTGTACAAGTAGCCCATATCTGTAGAGCAACCTTAAATTTGCACAGATCTATTTGAAGGATTGAAAGCAAACACTGTGGTTGTAGGTGTGTGAGTAGTGTTGGGTGGTTGTCGGTGAGGTTAAGTATAATGGCTCATTTTTCTATTGACCATATGGTCTAGGAGCTTTGGAAATCTGCCATCCTTACCTGGTCTGGTCTACATGTGACTCCAGACGCACAGCAATGTGGTTGACTTTTAAATGCCCCCTGAAATGGCCTAGCAAACCACTCTACTATATTCAACTGCTACGAAAACACAGTAAAGAAATGTAACTGGATGGACCGCCCTACATCGACCTAGACACCAGAACCGACAACAGCAAACCCAGCATGGTTGATCCTGCAAGGTCCTCCTGACTAACATCAGCTGCCTCGCGGCGCTGAGGATTCAGGTTCGATCCCGGCCCCAGCGGTTCACTGTCCGTGTGGAGTTTGCACATTTACCCCCACAACCCAAAGATGTGCAGGATATGTGAATTGGCCACGCTAAATTACTCCTTAATTGGAAATAAAAAAGAATTGGGTACTCTTTTTAAAACATTTTTTTTAAAAAAATGGTTGAAGGCACTGGGTACTGCAAAGGCTGTGTCCTGACAGCATTCTGGCAATAGTACTGTAGACTTGTGCTCCAGACCTTTCCACAGCCCTAGCCAAGCTGTTCCGGTGCAGCAGCTACAACACGGGCATCTAGTCGACAATGTGGAAAATTGCCCCAGTGTGTCCTGTACACAAGAAACTGGACAAATCCAACCCAGCGACTACTCTCCATCAGCAAAGTGATGGAAGGAGTCACAACAGTGCTATCAAGTGGCACTTAATCAGCAATAACCTGTTCACGGACGCTCTGTTTGGGTTCCATCTCGTTACCTCATTACAGCCTTGGTTCGAACATGGACAAAAAAGCTGAATGCCAGAGGTGAGGTGAGAGTGACTGCCCTTGACATCAATCCGCTGGTTGGAGTCTTACCTGGCACAAAAGAAGAGGGCTGTGGTAGTTGGAGGTCAATCATCTCCGCTCCAGGACATCACTGCAGGAGTTCTCAGTAGTGTCCTAGGCCCAACCATCTTTAGCTGCTTCATCAATGACCTCCCTGCCATGATAAGGTCAGAAATGGGTGTGTTTGACTGTTCACCATTCGTGACTCGTCAGATAATGATGCAGTCCATGTCCAAATGCAGCAAGAACTGGACAATATCCAGGCTTGGGCTGACGAGGGGCAATTAAAGGTAAGCGAACGTGATGTTGGGTGTGAAGGTAGGCCGGCGGGAGCGGCGGAAGTAGGCTGGATGGCAAAAGTGAGTGCAGGAGAATATTCTAGGAGCAGCACTTAAAAAGGTGCTAAACCGGTTAAGCTAACACATGTATGCTAAAAAGAGGAAGCAGCATCCAATAGACCGAGAAGCTCTGCAGACCTGCCACATCCAGTCACGAATAGGAGGTGCACAATTAAAAAAAATAAAGTACCCAATTCATTTTTTGTCCGATTAAGGGGCAATTTAGCATTGCTACCCCACCTACCTGCACATCTTTGGTGTGTGTGTGTCATTGCGCCGCCACCGTGCCGCTCCAGGCGTGCACAATTAAACAACTAATTGGAGAGCACGGTCTGCAGATATCCTTGATAGAATGCTCTTTCAGAAAGCCAGTGCAGACTCGATGGGCCGATGGCTGCATCCTGTGCTGTAAAGATTCTGTGAATCAACGGGCAGCACGGTGGCGCAAATGGTTAGCACGGTTGCCTCACGGCGCCGAGGTCCCAGGTTCGATCCCAGCTCTGGATCACTGTCCGTGTGGAGTTTGCACATTCTCCCTGTGTTTGCGTGGGTTTCGCCCCCACAACCCAAAGATGTGCATGGTAGGCGGATTGGCCACGCTAAATTGCCCCTTAATTGGTAAAAATGAATTTGATATTCTAAAATTTACAAAAAAGTTTCTGTGAATCTATCCTCTATGCTGGGGAAGTCGAGACCAAAAGATGTGCAACCATTTTCAGTTAGAAATGGCAACTGGATGATCTATCGTGGCGGCCTCCTGAAGTCCGAGCATCACAAGTATTCAGCCAATTTAGTTCACTTGCCCGATATCAAGAAAAGGCTGCAGGTGCTAAATACATCAAAGGCAAAGGGGCTTCGTTATTCTTTAATGCCCCACTTATTGACAAGGTCTCAGGTTCTGTGTCAGGTCAGTCCTGACAGAACAACCAGCTATAGTGCTGAAGACCTGAACTCGAGAACTAGCTGTGCTTCTAGTCTCACTGTTCCAGTGTGATTATGACACGAGAATGTCCCTGACAATGTACAAAATTGGCTTCACATTGAGGATACCCTCCATCCTGTTGTGTGGCACTACTACTATTCTAAACTTGAGATTCAACACATCTTTGTTCAATATGTCCTTTGTCCAAAGCCCAGGAGAAGTTGTTGGAGGTGTGACACATAGAATCATCATAGAACTTACAGTGCAGAAGGAGACCATTCAGCCCACCGGACCTTGGAAAGAGCACCCCAATTAAACCCACACCTCCACCCTATCCTCTTAACCCAGTAACCCCACTTAACCTTTTCTGGACACTAAGGCAATTTAGCATGGCCATTGCACCTAACCTGCACATCTTCGGACTATTGGAGGAAACCCACGCAGACACGGGGAGAATTTGCAGACTCCGCTCAGACAGTGACCCAAGCCAAGAATTGAACCTGGGACCCTGGAGCTGTGAAGCAACAGTGCTAACCACTGTACTACTGTGCCCACCCTCGAGCTGCTAGGACCTGTAATTTTGCCATGTAAAACTGAACCAGGTAGTCTACCATTTGACCACCCAACAGGTGGCAGCAGAAAGAGCCTCTGTTCAGGTACGTTGACTGGCACTCATTTACAATGTGTGCGACTGGAACATCGATACTCCTGTATTGGCGCCTATTAGACTAATTCATCTTGGTGCATGCCTTCCATTGTGCAAGTCCCAACTTCTGGAAAGGTAGATCATCCTGCAACAAATTAATCCCCCTCCTGTCCGTTCAGACAGGACTTTGGAGCATTCATGGTTTAGACTAAGCCAGTTATTTTATCTGGAAGGAACATGTTTGAACTGCTGTTCATGAAAATGAAGCATCTCCAATCTTCTCTTCCATGTATTAGGACACATATGCAATGTTAAGATATCTTTGAAATCGTGCTAGCATTCCATGTTCATTTTGTACATTAACTGCATTCATGGTGATTTTGAATATGCAGCACTTTGGTTTTGCCAATGTTCTCTTTCATTCCAAAATTCAAGCCTTCTATTACGAGTCTATCGACTAGTTCTAGTAATCCTCCTCCTGTGCTTGTTTCAAGTGCTTTGTTACCTGCAAATCTAACCATCATCATTCTGCCCTCAATTTTAACACCAAATTCTGTCTTTGAATGCTTCCGAGATCATTGTTCCTGTATTTGATGAGGACTGGTGATGAACAATACCCTTGTCGAACTCTTCTTCCAATGACGCATGGTTTGAACTCCCCATTGGCTACTTTCACTGTTGCTGTTTGTGCTATGTACAGGTTTCTTGCATGTCATCCAACAATTCAATAAATTATTTATTAACACAAACTATGGGTCAACAATATACAAAACGACAGATGACTAACCGTATGATCGTGCACAAGCAACCTCTCCAGTCAGTCTGAGGTCACCTGACTCCAACATTCACTTATATACTAGTGAGACTCCTAGTGGTCAGTCGGTGAATTACAACACAACCATGATATCACTACACACACACACACACACACACCCATGTATAATTCCTGTCCAAACTCTGAATTGTAATCACTCATTAATCTTATTTTTCCTCTTGCCCCTCTTCCCTGGAAACCAAAGTGGTCAACTCCAATGTAGTTCTGCCTTGATCATTTTTCTTTAAAACCGTGCGCTATTTGTACTTTCTTCCTTTTAAAAAAAAAGTATTTAGCGTGCCCAATTCATTTTTTCCAATTAAAGGGCAATTTATCGTGGCCAATCCACCTAATCTGCGCACAGGACAGTGACCCAGAGCCGGGATCGAACCTATGATCTCGGCGCCATGAGACAGCAGTGCTAATCACTGCGTCACCGTGCTGCCCCTTGTCCATTCTTCCTTGACAGATTCCATTTAACCCGTTTCCATTGCTCACCCATATTTAATAATGATAATCTTTATTATTGTCACAAATAGGCTGACATTAACACTGCAATGAAGTTACTGTGAAAATCCCCTAGTCGCCACACTCTGACGCCTGTCCGGGTACACTGAGGGAGAAATCAGGATGTCCAAATTACCTACCATATTGGTGGTGTCCTTACTTTTTCTAGTTGGTGCTTTATTTACAACATTTACAAATTGTTCCTTCACTTATTTTAGCCTCTGGGTTTCGCTGTTTTCTGTACACTCTGGATCATCTTCAGCTGGAATACTGTTTCCATTTTTACAAGATGCGTATACACCTGGCTGGTACTTTTGAGTTCTTAACACTAGTTCTGTATCTTTGTCTCTCCATGATGTAGCCCAGTTGATAATCTTCCTATTGTTACGATCTGGACCAGACCCCAACATTTGCTAGAATACTGGACAGAAACCCAAATCACTTTTTAATTTGTAAGAACTGAGAAGAAATTTTACTTTGTTCCAGGAGTGGTTCCACACATATATAGCGATATGGTATATTAAAACAAACTTTGTTATTAACACTGTATTAAACTACCTTAACATCACAGAAATATAGCTTACAATTCCAATTAAACAATACTTAACAACAAAAGGAAACACGTTAACTTCTAACTGATACCTCCTTTATCTACAATCAAGCAAAACCCATCCCAGGTTAAAAAAAAAAACATTTTAAAATAAAAACACAGGATTACTTGCCATTCTTTGGATAGGGCCTTCCTTGAAAGACAGCTTGGACAGAGGGAGATCCTTTCAGTAAACAGCCTGCAGATCCCTGTCAGTCAGATTAATGCTGAATCTGGCATCCTTTTGCAAAAACTGTTGTTCAGTTCACAGTTTCCAGAAAATTAACTAAAACTGACTGCTACAGACCTGGCTCCCCCAATTACTTACATCACCTTTATTCCACTCAAATCCCATGACTTACTTAAGTTTCAACACTGTCTCTAATTGCCTACTCCCCAGAAATCTAACACAATCCCATTCGTCCTCGAGCATGGCTTGAACAGATTATCATCTCACTTTTACAGCATTTTAATTGCACATTGTGCAGCCACAAAGAGTGTCTGACTTTTAAACTAGAATTTAAACAAATATATTACTAGCAGATATATGCACCCTGACCCAGGCTTTTAAAAGATTATTGCAACAAATACATATACCATATAGATACACATTTCTTGGATTTATCACGCTGTATCGTCAAACCTTTTTCCATGTATATCGTGTCTTTTATGATGCGTAAACCATGTGTTTGTTATCATGAGACCAAGTCTGCAAAAATGACCAGTTTTTGGCCTTGCCCTTTTATTTTTCCAATGGTCCTGCTACTTTGTCATCACTCCTTGCTTGAACAATACTGTCCAATCTCCCATAACAGTCACATCATTCTTTCCACTCTCCTGTTCAATTAGTTTTCCAATTCTGTCACTTTTCACCAGCCTTCTCATCTAGATCTTTACTGATGTATATTTGAATGATAATGTCCACTGGTTGCCACATTAGTTTCGACAGCTTCAGCCAATCTGAATCATATTCACACTCCTATTTGACATTCTTTGTCTCTCATTACTACCGCTCTTGTTCCTTTTCATATCATTTGCATTTCATCACTCGTGGAGTCACCTTCTGTCTGCCATATTTCACATAAACGTAGGATTTTGAATTACTCCTTTTCCACTGCTTATTTTAGGTAATTTGGCTTTCCTTTCCTGTTAATTGTTCATGCATTCCATATTCCTATTTTGATACAACCAAGCTTGTATATATGAAGATTTCGCAGGATGGCAACCTGGGAGACCTCGTTCCCTCCCTTGCTGAACATGGCAACATCTGCCCTTTGACAGGGGCTTATGTCTATGCCATTGGTGTTTATTTGTGCTGATGCCACTCTGAGCTGTCTTATTCACTGATTTTAGTGGCCTTCCACTGTGGTTCGGTTTAGTGGTGGATAATTAACCATTAGGACAAGTAGTACTGGACTACAGTGATGCCAGCAGCAGACCTCGCATGTCTGACCTGACACGCAATTTGACACCTCGAAAAGACAATACTCCAGTATTTCAGTTGAATCTCCCAATTTCGCATCCCCTAGATTAAGATCTGCAAGTACTTTTTCATTAGATGCTGCTCTTTTGTTTAGTTTGAATTTTACAATTGCGGCAATATATAATTAAGTCCTTGTTTTAAGTTGATTTGCTTCAATAGGCTGGTATTCATGTTTAGCATTAATGTTGTTTTGCACCGCATCTGACATAGGATTGTGTAACCAAATCTATGCCACCAGGCCACCGTCTCCCTCTGTTAATGAGAAGAGTGAGCTGCTCTTGCCAGATAATTGCCTACAATGGTTTTCTCTTCGCACTCTTCCATTACCTCCACCAGGACCTATCTTTCGCCCCTTGCTGCTCATCTACATGCTGTCCCTAAGTGATATCCAAAAATACGGTTAAGTTCCACATATTTGCTGGCAACATATAACTCAATGTTAGCACTGCCTATTCGACTCATCCATCATCTCTGAATTGTCAGACTGCTTGTTCAACATCCAGTACAAGAGCAGAAATTTGCTCTCATTAGATATTGGAACGTCTCTGTGCCAGAAGCTCCTGAGCCACTGGTGAATCCCTCCAATCCTCTCCCTGCCACCTGCCTTGAGGGTGAACTGGACTGCTTGTAACATTGGTATTGTATTTGACACCAAGGTGAGCTTCTTGGAGGCATTGAGTTTTACAGCACAGAAAGAGTACCTTTAGTCCATCATGTCTGTGCCAACTATCAACACCCATCTATTATCCCATTTTCTATAGCCTTGTATGCAATGGAATTTCAGGTGCTAATCTATATACTTCTTAAATGTAAGGGTTCCCATCTCTACCACTCTTTCAGGCAATGAGTTCTAGATTCACACTACCCTCTGGGTGAAAAGATTTTTCCTCAAATCCCCTCTAAATCTCCTCCTTGACGTAAATCTTTGCCCCTTGATTATTGCCCCCTCTACTAAGGAGAAACGTTTCTCTACCGTAATCCCTCACAATTTTGTACACCTCGATGAGATCCCCACTCCGCCTTCTCTGCCCTAAGGAAAACAACCCCAGCCTATAGAGCCTCTTCTGACCACATTTCTGCTCCATCACTAAGACTGTTTTCCCTTCAGTAACATTGCCAGACTCTGCCCTGCCCCATTCATCTGGTGCTGAAACCTCATTCAGGACTTTCTTAACTCTAGACTTGACTATTTCACCGCCACCATGCATGTTGACCTATGGTCAAGCAACATCTTGACTTTTAAATTCTCATCCTTATTTTCAAATCTTTCCATGAACTTGTCCCTTCTTGTCTCTAATCTATTCCACTTAGGGAAACCTCTGAGGTAGGTATCTGTGCTCATCTAATTCTAGCCGTTTAAGCTGGAAGCAAGTTTTCATAAATTGTGCTTAAGGATATTGGGGTTAAAGCATTTTAGGGACCCAATGTTTTTAAATCTGAGGCATTAGGAGCAAGAGGTCATAAGATAGCAACAGAAGTAAGCCAATAGACTTTCACCATTCAAGAGGTTTCTAATGATATCCATTCAAGTGCCTGATAAGTGAACTCCATTGTTTTTTTTCCGTAGAATATCATAGAATTTACAGTGCAGTAGGAGGCCATTCGGCCCACCGAGTCTGCACGGGCCTTGGAAAGAGCACCCCACCCAAGCCCACAACTCCACCCTATCCTAGTAACCCCCCCCCGAATCTTTTTGGACACTAGGGGAATTTAACCTGCACATCTTTTGACTGTGGGAGGAAACCAGAGCACCCGGAGGAAACCCACGCAGCCACGAGGAGAATGTGCAGACTCCGCACAGACAGTGATCCAAGCTGGGAATCTAACCTGGGACCCTGGCGCTGTGAAGTAACTGTGCTAATCATTATGTTACCGTGCTAGCCCCTATTGATCTTCTATCTTCCAGCAATTTCAGATAATTTAAACAAATTATATCGTGGTAGTTGTGTGGAATGTTATCGAGCTGGCATTGTGGACTCATAACCTAGGCAATGGATGCAGTGGCATCCCTGACTCACCTCTTCACTTAGGACAGCTGTTCAGCTGTTTCCAGTGAGTTAATTTGACATGCATCATTGACATTCTTTTATGTCTGTTGCTTCTGTGACAGCATAGAAGGGGCTGATCTGCAACTGTCTTTCTGTTTCATTGCTGACCTGTTTCATTTAACAGGATGGTGATAGTTGTGTGCTACCTGGTATTGTAGAGTCAATGAGATCTGAGCACTTGAAATCAGGCTAAAGTCGCAGAATGGATAGGAGGCTGGCAACATAACAGATCTGGGGTTAAGGTAGTACTTAGGCCGACTGAAGGTGGGAAGTCATGTTCCTCAGAGACCTGTGTTAGGAGCAGTGCTGTGCACCATTAATTTAACTGACTCTGGTTCGGCAATTGGAAATACAAGATCAAAGTTGTAGACTTTACAAATTGAAACGTACTGTAATTACTGAGCAAGATGGACATTTGGCAAATTAATTCATTATAGGTAAGTGCAGGTTTATGCTACCTATTTCGATAGAAATAAGGAAGACAACTACTTCACAAATAGAGTCTAATTGGGGTACAGCAGCAAAGGGATCTGGGGTGCAGATTCACAACTTCACAAATCATCAAAAGTAGTAGTGTGGGAAACAAAGCCAGAAAAATGCACTCGAAAGCAGTCTGGTTCACTTCTCGAGGAATTAAATTGTGAGGAAGAGAAGTTATGTTAAAGTTGCATAGACCCTTGGTTAGCTAGATCATATGGAGGAGTCATGTGCTCCATTCTGATCTCTCGGTTACAAATAAAGAGATACTAAAGAAGATGCAAAGAAATATTTGAAAGGCTAATATTAGAATAATATCCTAATTATAATTAGAATAACATACATTAGGGGGGCAGCATGGTAGCTTAGTGGGGAGCACTGCTGCCTCACGGCGCCGAGGTCACAGGTTCGATCCCGGCCCTAGGTCATTGTCTGTGTGGAGTTTGCACATTCTCCCCGTGTTTGCATAGGTTTCGCTCCCACAACCCAAAAGATGTGCAGGGTAGGTGGATTGGCCACGCTAAATTGCTCCTTAATTGAAAAAATGAATTGGTACTCTTAACTTTAAATTAAAAAAAAAAAAAAGAATATACATTAGAATGATATTAGAACAATATACATTAATGATTTAGACCGAGGAATTGCATGCAATATCTCCAAATTTGCAGACGGCACTAAGCTGGGTGACTGCTGTGAGGAAGATGCAAAGAGGCTGCAGGGTGATTGAAATGCAATATATTGTGGGCAAATGTGAGGTTATCCACTTTGTTGGCAAAACAGGAAGGCAGATTATTATCTGAATGGTGGCAGTTTAGGAAAAGGGGAAGATCAACAAGACCTGGGCGTCATGGTAGAACAGTCGCTGAAGGTTAGCATGCAGGTGGTGAGGAAAGCTAAGGGCGTGCTGGCCTTCATAGCGATAGGATTTGATTATAGGAGTAGGGATGTCTTGCTGCAGTTATATAGGCCCTTGTTGAGGCCACACCTCGAGTATTGTGTGCAGTTTTGGTCTCCTAGTTTGAAGAAGGACATTCTTGCTATTGAGGGTGTCTAGCGAAGGTTCAGCAGACTAATTCCAGGGATGGCAGGACTAATATATGAAAAAAGACTGGATCGACTGGGCTTGTACTCCCTCGAGTTTAGAAGAATGAGAGGGGATCTCATAGAAACATATAAAATCCTGATGGGACTGGACAGGCTAGGTGCGGAAGAATGTTCCCGATGTTGGGGATGTCCAGAACTAGGGGTCACAGACTAAGAATAAGAGGTAAGCTATTCAGGACTGAGTTGAGGAAGAATTTCTTAAAGTTGTAAAATTGTGGAATTCTGTACCACTGAAAGCTGTTGGGGCCAGTTGGTTGGATATGTTCAAGAGGGAGCTGGACGTGGCCCTTGCAGCTAAAGGGATCAAGGGCTATGGAGAGAAAAGGAGTGGGATACTGAATTTGCATGATCAGCCATGATGATATTGAATGATGGAGCAAGCTCGAAGGGCCGAATGGCATACTCCTGCACCTATTTCCTATGTTTCTATGTTTAGAACGGAGTATCCTAACTATCAGGAAAGGTTGAACAAGTCAGGGCTCTGTTCTCTAGAAAAGGAAGTTTGAGAAGTAATCTGATGTGTCATGGATGTGCCACACTCATGGTATCTGTGAGGGCATCTCAACTTTAAACACCGGTTCGTATAGTTTTGTTTTTGGAATGGTGTGAGGAGTCTCGAGAACCCCCAGTGAGAATAACCAGCCCAGTCATGTAAGAATTACTAAAGACTATTTATTAAATTAAATAAATGGCAAATACACACTAACAGAACTAAATATTCTAAGACAGTTAAGTATATGAATCACTAAGCAACTTGGATACCGCACAATACAGGACTGATAATCAGCTCTTGAGAAACTTCTTTTCTTGGTCCAGTAAAGATATTTAAACTGCCTTTACAAAGGTTTCTGTATGGCCTTGGTTCTAAGACTTCGATGCAGGCCTAGCCTCCTGGCTGTGAGTGGTGGACAGGCCTCGAGCTGTTGAATGTAAACTGGCCTGTCTGCTTCTGAGGGTGATGGCAATTATACTATTTCTCCCCTTTTGCTTCTTCATTCTGTGTATTTGGCTATCTGCCTGTCTCAAATTCCTTGATTCTAGAATTGGCATGAGAATGCCTCCACTGATCACTCAATCGTCAAGGTAAGCCGTTGCTACTAAAAGGACGATGTACACCTGATGCTGTCTAGGTAATTGCTAATCTTGTTACTGGAAAAGTTGATTCTTTCTATACCCTTTGAAAGCTGACTATTCCTGTCGCTAGGCAGATTTCTTCCTATTGCTGGGCAGCTCGCATCCCATCATATCTTGTTAAATTTGTTTTACTGCTGTGACTCAACAGGTCCAAAACAAATGGAAGTCTTTATAATTATGACGAAGTTCGATAAGGTGGACGTGGAGAAGGGTGCTTCCATTTGGGGTGGAGCCCAAAACTAGGGATCACATAAGATGGTCACCAATAAATCCAATAGAGAGTTCAGGAAAAGGTTACTTAAGAGAATATTTAGAATGTGGAATTGTCTACCACATGAAGTAGTTGGGGTGAATAACATCGATGCATTTAAAGGCAATTTAGGTAAGAGGATATATTGATGCAGTTAGATGAAGTGAGGTGGCTTGTGTGGCGTATAGTATTACCATAGAACACTGTTAATTTTTTAAAAATCTTTTAGTTTCACTGCAATGAAGTTACTGTGAGAATCCCCTAGTCGCCACACCAAGGTGCCTGTTCCGGTACACTGAGGGAGAATTCAGAATGACCAATTCACCTAACATGCACGACTTTCGTTACTTGTGGGAGGAAACCAGTGCACCCGGAGGAAACCCACACAGACACTGGGAGGACGTGCAGACTCGGCAGACAGTGGCCCAAGCTGGGAATCGAATCCGGGTCCCTGGCACTGTGAAGCAACGGTGCTAACCACTGTGCTACCGTGTCACCCTATTCTGTGCTATATATGTACTATGTAGAATTTAGGTCATTTTTAATGAAAACTATGGCAACAGACTGGTGTCCACACTGGGGCAGTGCTTGAACAACGTGTGCAATTTGCACATTGCACTTCTTTTCCTAATTAAGAGTATGTTTTGTTGATCTGTATCCAGGTTCCTCTTAAGAGTGTTGAACTGATTAATAAGGTTCAACCAGTACATATTTGCTTAACTTGGTTTATATTTACAGCCTTGCTTTTTCCTATGGAAACTACTAACTTCTGTTTAAACTAAGATTAAAAGCTTGCAGTACAGGCTTATAGTACAGGGTATCAGTGGGAGAATGAGAGCTACGTTTCCTATCGTGTGGCATGCTCTATTTGGTTGACACATTGCAGCAGATATTGGCTGTACCATTCTTGCCTTTACACTGTCTCTGACGTAATTTAGGACTACAAATAGCTATTCAAAAGAGCAGATCTGTCTCTGCTTTCTCAAACACTTATTTTAATGTGATAACATTTATTTTAATATGATAGTGTACTTCTAGGAAACGCCAAACCTTCAAGCTAAAATCAGTGACGAGAAATCTAATTGAACAATGCTGGTGCCCTCAAACTTAAATATCCCATTACCCAAGCCTAGTTTTGTTTATGAGAAAAAACAAATGCAGAAATGTTATATGTTTTTGTGATGTAACGTCCTCCCTCTCAGTGCCATTTATGTGGGATTGACAAGTACCATTGCCAGTATTTTGATTGAGTGAAACAGTGGTCATAATTATCTGTAGTTCTGTTGCTTTATGGGAAGGTAGAAAACTCCTGAGGGGAGCTTTACCTGCACCCAACATGTTCTACACATCACAATTCTTGTGATCGCTACATTGTGTTGCAGGAACTACAGGTGTTGGCTGGTGTCGAGCTATTTTTGACTTTGGCATGAAAGATCTTGTATTTTTTTGATCTGTCAAATTACAGTAGCTGTAAGCTTTGCAAGTACCTCATGGCCAGCTATCCAAAACTGTATGTCCTCTTTATCGCTGAGGCAGTGATGTCTTCTGAGAAGCGTAACAGTCCCTGCTGATGTATCATATGCAACCCACTTCTTTGAGTTTGCAAGAAACAAAAAGGCTATCTTGTGGATGAAATGTAGCATGAAATTGTGGTGCCTTAGATGAACTTAAGAGTCTTGAAGATAAATGCCCATGGGAGCGAAGTCCGTGCTTTCTGGCGATGTCCACCTGAATCCTTTGTTTGATGATCTGTTGAATCTTCCTCAGCTTGCTAGACTCATTTACTCAGGTTCTCTTGGACAATTCCAGGTGACTTGCTGTTGACTTGAACATTTGTATTATGCATTAAAGGACTCTGCCCTGGCACTAGACAAGCCTGGCTGACAATGTTTTCAGTAAAGCCTCTGCTACTGCACACTGTTCTTGATGTCCGATTTTCCAGGCTTGGCATTCTCTCAGTTAAGCAAAGTGGATTCAAGTTAATAGCTTTAATCCTTTTAGCTAATAAGCATTGTATGGATGGCTACTGAAACTTCTGATTTATTTACACCTGTCCAAATCTAATACTTCACCAGTATTTAAGTGGAGAATGAATATGAGAAATTCTTGTTTCATTGTATGAATTTTTTTGCACAAAACATGCGTATCAGTTTAAAAACTGCACCCAGTATTGTGTAAACCTTTATGCTGGTACACATGTACAGTCTTGTGGAAACATAAAAAGTAGAAGCAGGAGTAGGCCGTTCGGTCCATCAGGCCTGCTCTGCCATTCAGTGTGATCATGGCTGAACATCTATCTCAATGCCATACTCCTGCTTTCTCCCCATATCTCTTGATGCTTTGTGTCTTGAAATTTATTTCTTCCTGAAATACATTCAGTGACTTGGCCTCCACAGCCTTCTGAGGTGGAGAATTCCATAGATTCACCGCCCTCTGAGTGAAGAGATTTCTCCTCATCTCAGCCCTAAATGGCCTACCCCATATCCGATGACCCCTATTGCCAGACCACTCATCATGTCTTTCTATCCCCTATCTATTGCAGCCAACTCGCCCCTTATGCATTTGTAGTGTCATACTGCATCACTAGTCGTGTCCAGTCTTCCTGACTGTACCAAAGACATTCTTCCAGAGTTGTGGTTGCTTACTTAGTTTCCCATTTTACTGCATCTTTATTATTTATTTCTTTATTTATTTTTTTCAATATAAATTTAGAGTACCCAATTCTTTTTTTTCCAATTAAGGGGCAATTTAGTGTGGCCGATTCACCTACCCTGCACATCTTTTTGGGTTGTGGGGGTGAGGCCCATGCAGACACTGGGAGAATGTGCAAACTCCACACGGAGAGTGACCTGGGGCCGGGATCGAACCTGGGTCCACGGTGCCGTGAGGCAGCAGTGCTAACCACCACCGTGCTGCCCTTGCTGCACCTCGATATCATTTAATTTCCCTTGTATTGCTCCTCTGATTAGTTTGACATTTTTACAGGGGACAGTTTGATCATTCTGATCTGCTAAGGGAAGGCATTTAAATTCCATACAGCCTGACTCCTCAGTGCTTAAAATGCCACTTAATGATTAGCTCAGCCAATGAGCTTATTCAGGTTCCTGTGATGGAATTACTTCCAGAAAACGATGTAACACCATTTTTTTTGTAAGACATGAAAAGTTATCCTCCTAGTCATTCTGTTCATATCATCCATTTTTCTATGACAGTTCTCTGACGACATTGCAGAGCTTTCTATAAACCTTAAAATTTCTACCTGTAAGCTTCTAGTGTCAAGTCTTAAACCACAAGCATCACTTATTTTACAGCATCATAATCTGCATTGTCAATCCAGTCTTTACTATTAATTATGGAGAACAGGGAAAATGGTGGAGTAGTGGTATTTCCCTCGACAATCCAGTGGCCAGGCTCATTCCCACCATGGCAGCTGGTGGAATTGAAATTCAATTAATTAATACATTCAACAAAAAAGGTCTAGAATTGAAAGCTAGTTTCAGTAAAGGATAGCTGCTGTCCTGAACTGTCTAGCATACACGTATCCATAGCAATGTAAAAGGCGAAAGATTTATACGATCTGAAGAGAAACCAGTGTACTATCCATAGCAATGTAGTTGACTCTTAGCTGCCCTCTGAAATGGCTCAACAAGTCAGTCCATTATGCCAATTAGGGGATGAAAATATTTTTTTTAATTTAAAAAAAAAAAAAAAATTATTAAAGGTTTTCATAAAATATCAATAACAAAATGAGAAAGAAATAAACCCCAACAGGGTTAAGTACAAAACACAATCTAAAAAAGCAACCCCCTCAAACCCCCCCCCGTACCTAAATAATAAATTAACATTAACATTAACACCCCGACTTAAGGCAACAGGTGTATACACCCCCTCAGTCCCTTCCAGTGTAAATAATGTAAACAAAAATAAAGTTTAAACCCCACCCCCCGAGCTGCTGCTGCCATTGACCAATGTCTATCGTTCTGCCAGAAAGTCTAAGAACGGTTGCCACCGCCTAAAGAACCCTTGTACCGACCCTCTCGAGGCGAATTTCACCCTCTCCAATTTAATGAACCCTGCCATATCGCTGATCCAGGATTCCACGCTTGGGGGGCCTCGTATCTTTCCACTGAAGGAGAATCCTTCGCCGGGCTACCAGGGACGCAAAGGCCAGAATTCCGGCCTCTTTCGCCTCCTGCACTCCCGGCTCCTCTGCCACCCCAAATATTGCGAGCCCCCAGCCCGGTTTGACCCTGGATCCTACCACCCTCGACACCGTCCTCGCTACGCCCTTCCAAAATTGCTCCAGCGCTGGGCATGCCCAGAACATATGGGTGTGATTTGCTGGGCTCCCTGAGCACCTAACACATCTGTCCTCACCCCCAAAGAACCTGCTCATCCTTGACCCGGTCATGTGTGCCCTGTGCAGCACCTTAAAATGTATGAGGCTGAGCCTCGCGCATGAAGAGGAAGAGTTCACCCTCCCTAGGGCATCTGCCCACGTCCCCTCTTCGATCTCCTCTCCCAACTCCTCCTCCCACTTACCTTTCAACTCCACCACCGAGGCCTCCTCCTGCATCACCTGGTAAGTTTCCGAGATCTTCCCCACTCCCACCCACCCCCCTGAGAGCACCCTGTCCTGTACTGTGTGTGGCAGTAGCCGTGGGAATTCCACCACCTGCCGTCTGGCAAATGCCCTTACCTGTAAGTACTTGAAGGTGTTCCCCGGGGGGAGCCTGTACTTCTCCTCCGAAAACCCTCCCTCCACCTGTTCTTCCTGGGGCAAACCGGTGGTTCCCCCGTAATGGGGTCCACGCCGAGGCCCTAACTTCCCCCCTATGCCGCCTCCACTGCCCTCAGATTTTGAGGGCCGCCACCACCATCGGGCTCGTGGTATACCTCCTTGGAGGGAGCGGCAGCGGCGCCGTTGCCAGCGCCCCCAGACTCGTACCCACACAGGACGCCGTCTCCAGCCTCTTCCATGCAGCCCCCTCCCCCTCCACCACCCACTTGCGCACCATTGTCGCATTGGCGGCCCAGTAGTACCCACAGAGGTTGGGCAGCGCCAGCCCCCCCTATCTCTACTCCGCTCCAGGAACACCCTTCTCACCCTCGGAGTCCCTCGCGCCCACACAAACCCCATTATACTCCTGTTAACCCGCCTTCGGGATAAACACGGGGAGGCACTGGAACAGGAACAAAAACCTTGGGAGCACCGTCATTTTGATTGACTGCACCCTACCCGCCAGGGACAGCGGCAACGCGTCCCACCTCTTGAACTCCTCCTCCATTTGCTCCACCAGCCTTGTAAAGTTAAGCCTATGCAGGGCCCCCCAGCTCCTGGCCACCTGGACCTCCAAATATCTGAAGCTCCTCTCCGCCCTTTTTAGTGGGAGCTTGCCATTCCCCCTCTCCTGGTCCCCTAGCTGAACTACGAACAGCTCGCTCTTCCCCATATTGAGCTTGTACCCCGAAAAGTCCCCGAATTCCCTAAGGATCCTCATTACCTCTGGCATTCCTCCCACCGGGTCCGCCACATACAGCAGCAGGTCGTCCGCATAAAGCGACACCCTATGCTCCTCCCCACCCCACACCAACCCCCTCCAGTTCCTCGACTCTCTCAGTGCCATAGCCAGGGGTTCAGTCGCCAGTGCGAAGAGCAGGGGGGACAGGGGACACCCCTGTCTCGTCCCTCGGTGCAACCGAAAGTACTCTGACCTCCTCCTATTTGTGGCCACACTCGCCATCGGGACCTCATACAACAGCCTAACCCACCTGACAAACCCCTCCCCAAACCCGAACCTCTTCAGCACCTCCCACAGGTACCCCCACTCTACCCTATCGAAGGCTTTCTCAGCGTCCATCGCCACCACTATCTCCGCCTCCCCCTCCCTCGCCGGCATCATGATAACGTTCAAAAGCCTCCGCGCATTCGTGTTCAACTGTCTCCCCTTCACAAACCCCGTCTGGTCTTCATGGATGATCTGTGGCACACAATCCTCAATCCTCGTGGCTAAGACCTTCGCCAGCATCTTGGCATCTACATTTAGCAAGGAAATCGGTCTGTAAGACCCACATTGCAGGGGATCCTTGTCCCGCTTCAGGATCAAGGAGATCAGTGCCAGGGACGTCGTCGGGGGTAAAGCCCCCCCCTCCCTTGCCTCATTGAAGGTCCTAATTAACAGCGGGCCCAACAGGTTCATATATTTTTTATAGAACTCTACCGGGAAACCGTCCGGCCCCGGTGCCTTTCCCGCCTGCATGCTTCCTATCCCTTTGATCGGCTCCTCCAGCCCAATCGGGGCCCCCAGTCCCGCCACCAGTCCCTCTTCCACCTTTGGAAACCTCAATTGGACCAGGAAACGGCCCATCCCTCCCTTCTCCCGTGGGGGATCGGATCGG
Organism: Scyliorhinus torazame; assembly: GCF_047496885.1. Classification (NCBI taxonomy): domain Eukaryota; kingdom Metazoa; phylum Chordata; class Chondrichthyes; order Carcharhiniformes; family Scyliorhinidae; genus Scyliorhinus; species Scyliorhinus torazame. The sequence continues at coordinate 75,001,229 of NC_092714.1, read as the reverse complement.
TACAATTTCTTGTAGAAGTCCCTGAAGACCCCATTGATGCCAACCCCACTCCGCACCATGCTCCCTCCCCTGTCCTTAACTCCCCCGATCTCCCTAGCTGCGTCCCGCTTCCGAATCTGATGCGCCAGCATCCGGCTTGCCTTTTCCCCATACTCGTAGACCGCCCCCTGGGCCTTCCTCCACTGCACCTCCGCCTTCCTGGTGGTCACCAGGTCGAATTCGGCCTGGAGGCTGCGCCCCTTCCTCAACAATCCTTCCTCAGGTTCTTCCGCATACCTCCTGTCTACCCTCACCATCTCCCCCACCAGCCTCTCCCTCGCCCCCCGCTCCCTCCGCTCCTTGTGGGCCCTGATGGAGATCAGCTCTCCCCTCACCACCGCCTTCAGTGCCTCCCATACCATCCCCACTCGGACCTCCCTGTTGTCGTTGGTCTCCAAGTACCTCTCTATACTTCCTCGGACCCGCTCGCTCACCTCCTCGTCCGCCAACAGCCCCACCTCCAAGCGCCACAGTGGGCGCTGGTCCCTCTCCTCCCCCATCTCCAAGTCCACCCAATGCGGGGCGTGGTCCGAAATGGCTATTGCCGAATACTCGATATCCTCTACTCTCGCTATCAGTGCCCTACTCAAAATGAAAAAGTCGATTCGAGAATAAGCGTTATGGACATGTGAGAAGAATGAAAATTCTTGCAAATCTCCAAGGGTCCACCCCTCCCATTTGGTCCATAAATCCCCTTAACACTCTAGCCGCCGCCGGCTTCCTACCCGTCCTAGACCTGGAGCGATCCAGTGCAGGATCCAACACCGTGTTAAAGTCTCCCCCCATTATCAGGCCCCCCACTTCCAAGTCTGGGATCCGACCCAACATACGCCGCATAAAACCTGCATCGTCCCAGTTCGGAGCATACACATTGACCAGTACCACCCTCTCTCCCTGCAACTTACCACTTACCATTATGTACCTACCGCCATTATCTGCCACAATGCTCGACGCCTCGAATAACACCTTCTTTCCCACCAAGATCGCCACCCCTCGATTTTTGGCATCTAGCCCCGAGTGAAACACCTGACCTACCCACCCTTTCCTCAGTCTTACCTCGTCTGCCACCTTCAGGTGTGTCTCCTGGAGCATAACCACATCCGCCTTGAGCCCCTTCAGGTGCGCGAACACGCGGGCCCGCTTAACCGGCCCATTCAGTCCCCTTACATTCCAGGTTATCAGCCGGATCAGGGGACTACCCGCCCCCCTCCCCCGCCGACTAGCCATGACCCAGCTGGAGTGACTGCTGCTTCCGGATGTGGAAAGGGGGGGAAGAATTGGGGATATGTACAAGTGGCTGGGGAAGCAGGGAGGTGAGCGGGTGATGAAGATCAAGGAGAAATGGGAAGCGGAGTTGGGAGGAGAGATCAATTGGGAAGCATGGAATGAGGCACTGCGTAGGGTAAACGGGATCTCCTCTTGTGCAAGGATGAGCCTGATACAGTTTAAGATGGTGCACAGGGTGCATATGACTCTGGCGAGAATGAGTGGGTTCTTTCAGCTGGTAGCAGATGAGAGGTGTGGGTGGGGGCCAGCGAATCACGCACGTATGTTTTGGGGTTGTGAAAAATTGGGAAGATTCTGGGCGGGAGTGTTCGCGGTCTTAGCCAGGATAGTGGAGGAGGAGGTAGACCCGCACCCTTTGGTGCTGATATTTGGGGTTTCAGAGAAGTCGGAGCTCATGGAGAGGAGGAAGGCCAATGTCTTGGTCTTTGCCTCTCTGATTTCATGGCGGCGAATTTTGCTCAAGTGGCGGTCGGCATCGCCACTGGGGTAGCGGCTTGGTTGGGTGACCTGTATGACTTTCTGTGTTGCGATTAGGGAAGTTAAAGTACGAATTAAGGGGCTCTTCACGGGGATTTGAGGAAAGGTGGGGAGTGTTTGTGACTGTGTTTGAGGGGCAGTTTGTCGCGGGGGAGGGGTGGGGGGTGAAAAAGGGGAAAAATCTATAGTTTGTTGTTGGGAAGTATGTTTCCCGGGGTGTTTATTGGCTGTAACCTGTTTCGATACATGTTTGTAAGAAAATACATTTTTAAAAAAAACAAAAACAAATGAAGTTCAATATAGATCAGTTTTCAATAGTATGGTTTGGGAGAAAGAATAGGAAGGCCACACACTCCTTGGAAAATAAGCCTTTAAATGAGATAGAGAAGCATTGGAATGTGGTACCACAGGTAGCACAAACCACTAAAATGAACAACGTACTTTAAGAAAGCATTTTAAAATCGCAAATCACTTGTGTCATTTCCAGAGGGATAGAATTAAAAAGCAGAGTTGTATTCAATTTGTATAGAATCTTTTCAAATAGGGGTGCAGTGAACAGTTCTGATCTCCATATTATGAAAAGTACACTGAAGCACTGCTGAGTTGCAGATTCAATTTACTGGAATGATATTGGAACTGAGAAGTTATATCTATCAAGCAAGCTTTTTATAGAAAGAGTAACCCGAGAAGTTTTTCAGGTTCTGAAAGGGTTTGATAGGGTAAATGTGCAAGACATGAATGTACTAAAACGTTACAAAGCTCTTCACAGGTACATTATAAAATAAAATATGTCACTCAGCCACGTGGCATATGTTTCATAAGCTTGATGGTCAAAGAGGAGGAGTGTTTGAAAGGAGGAATGGACAGTATTCGAGAAGGAGAAACCTAAGGGCCTTGGCAGCTGAAGGCACCACCTGCCTACCATTGATGGAGGAAGTAAAATTATTGATGTTCAAGAAGCCTTCATTAGGAATGTAAATATCTGAGGGCTGTGGGACTGGAGGAGATGAGAGATGGTGAGGTCACGGAGGGAATCAAAAACCGACATGCGAATTTTAAAATAGAGGTGTTTCTTAAACTGCAGTCAGTGTAGGTCAACAAGCATAGGAATAGATTAAGCACAAGTTTTCGCTTGTGAGGAAGAACAGAAACTGAGGTCCTAAGTATAAGACTAAGGCTAATGAATCCAATAAGGAATTTGGGGTTAGAATATGGAAATATCTACTGCAAGTGTTTTTTTAAATTGTTCTTTCATGAGATGTAGGTGCTGCTGGTAAGGCCAGCACTTGTTGACCGTCACTAATTGTCCTTGAACTGAATTTCACCAGGCAGTTAAGAGCACCCACGTTGTTGTGGGTCTGGAGTTACAGGTAGGCCAGACATGATAAGGATGGCAGATTTCATTAAAGGACATCAGTGAACTAGATGTGTTTTTACAACATCAGTGTTTTTTTCACAACTCTTTGATCGCATTCCAGATTTATTAATTGAACCACCAGCTGCCATGGTGTGATTTGAACCCCATGTCCCTGGGGCATTAGCCTGGATATCTAATCCGATGATATTCCCACTATGCCACCATGACTTGTATCACATTCAAGTGGAAGCTGATAACCATGAGTGAGAAAGGAATAGAAAGATGTGCTGATGGAGTTAAATAAAAAGAGTTGAGTGCAACATAAACACCCTGTGAACTTGTTGGGTCAACTGTCCTACTTATGTGCTGCTGAAAATATATAATGCATATGGCTAAAAATAGCTTTGCAACACCAGGTTAAAGTCGAACAGGTTTGTTTTGAATCACTAGCTTTCGGAGCATTGCTCCTTCCTCGGGTTCCATTCACCTGAGGAAGGAGCAGTGCACCGAAAGCTAGTGATTCGAAACAAACCTGTTGGACTTTAACCTGGTGGTGTAAGGCAGCACGGTAGCACAAGTGGATAGCATTGTGGCTTCACAGCACCAGGGTCCCAGGTTCGATTCCCCGCTGGGTCACTGTCTGTGAGGAGTCTGCACGTTCTCCCCGTGTCTGCGTGGGTTTCCTCTGGATGCTCCGGTTTCTTCCCACAGTCCAAAGATGCGCAGGTTAGGTGGATTGGCCATGATAAATTGCCCTTAGTGACCAAAAAGGGTAGGAGGTGTTATTGGGTTACGGGGATAGGGTGGAAGTGAGGGCTTAAGTGGGTCGGTGCAGACTCGATGGGACAAATGGCCTCCTTCTGCACTGTTCTGTGTAATTTGTAGGGCAGCATGGTAGCATAATGGTTAGCACTGTGGCTTCACAGCGCCAGGGTCCCAGGTTCGATTCCCTGCTTGGTCACTGTCTGTGCAGAGTCTGCACGTTCTCTCCGTGTCTGCGTGGGTTTCCTCCGGGTTCTCCGGTTTCCTCCCACAGTCGAAAGACGTGCAGGTTAGGTGCATGCTAAATTTCCCTTCGTGTCCAAAAAGGTTAGGAGGGGTTTGTGGGTTAAGGAAATAGGGTTGAAGTGAGGGCTTAAGTGGGTCGGTGCAGACTCGATGGGCCGAATGGCCTCCTACACTGTGTTCTATGTTCTTACTGTGCTCACCCCAGTCCAACGCCGGCATCTCCAAATCATAAAAATAGCTTGTGGGAGATATCCTCTTAGCAGCATTGTTCGCACTGCTGCTCCAGGGAGTTGCATTCATGGTGTAGGTTATGGATGTATTGGGTTTGTGGCTTTGTTGGAAAAATGGAATTACTGTTCGAGTCTGGCTTGGATATTTTCATGGAGATGTCAGTCTGAAGGAGTCATTTTTGGCTGATTATGCAGTAAATATATGCAATTGGTACAAGCTTCAAATTTTATGCCCTTCAATTAATTCCAACCACTGACCTGGTCTTCTGTTTAGAATTTATCTTAACACACCTGTACTTTGCAGAGATGAAATTACATTATGGGGATATCTAAAACAATAGGTCATGGGAGGAAAGGGAGATGAAATCGTAGTATATGAAGATTTTGTCCAACAGGAAGGAAGTCACTTTGCATTGCCATTTTACTAAGTTATTAGTCATTGCACACTATAATGGCCCAAAAGGGAACAAACTATTTTGGTAATGATAAACCCTTTCAATTTGTCTTGGAAATAGATTCTCACAGAGCATGTACTTTTTTGTTTGCAGTTGTAAGAACTATTTAGTGCAGTTTTAATTAACTTAATTAACACCATCTCAATATAAATATTTCACTTGCAGTAATGATATCCACATGAACTAAACTTAATTATTGCATCAGCGTAAAATATAAAGAACTAGTACCACAAATAGATCAGATTTCACTGGAACAACTGCAGCCCATACATATCCGTTTAGTTTCCCTCTAAAATTTTTATAATTTTAATTTCTCTAATATAGTGTGAAGGATATGTTGGTTAGTGTAAGATGTAATTTATTAACTCGAATACTGACCATAACTCATCATTTTGAATGTGCCATTAAGTGCAGTTCACTGTCTTCCCAATTTGTCATTTATGTACAACTTTTAATCTACTCTCAATAAAAATTCTGGAAATAAAGTCTAAAATATGTTTTTAAGGACTCCATCCAGAAACAATTGCTATGTTACTCATGATAGACATTTTGGATTGAGTAAACCTAGGCATACAGCCATTTCTCTGAGGTGACAAGTGAATTCAAATCTTTTAAGTATACACTATTTGTAAATGCTCCATTCCTTTGGTCCTTTAAACACCTTCATAGTGAAGAGATCCCGAATTCTGGAATTAAATCATTGTCCCTAGCTTATGTACTCTGTGCATTAGCATTTAAATACTGACTTGCTCCTAAATTGTTAACCTTAACTCTGAAGGTAGGATTATTGCAATGATCTTTCATTACTCTCAATTCTCATTTTTCATTCTTGTATTGTTTTGTTTAGGCTATTCACTGCTTTGAGTCAGTGATCAAGAAGTGTGAGGGAAAAGTTGACCCTGACTTGTTTTGCCAGCTTGGCCATTTCAACCTCCTGTTGGAGGATTATCCAAAAGGTAAGCAATATTATTTCTTAAATTTACATTCCTGTTCAATTTTTGGGGGGTTACAAACTGCAAGGAAAAGAGGCCACTCTAACTTTCCTCAAATAAGGGGACCAAAACTGTGTACAATACTCAAGGTGCGATCTTACCAATGCCTTGTATAGTTGCAACAACACTTCCTGACCGTTGTACTCAATTCCTATAATGACAGCATTCCATTTTCTTTCCTCATTACCTGCTTCACCTGCATGCTATTTTTCTGTGACTCATGCATGAGGGCACCCAGATCCCTCCGCATCGGAGCACCCCGAAGTGTCTCCCCATTCCGATAACAAGTTGCCTTTCCATTTTTTTTGTCCAAAATGTATGACCTCAGATTTATCGACGTTAAACTCCATGTGCCACATCTTGGCCCACTCTCCTAACCTATCTATGTCCATTTGTAAGGTTCTCATTTCCTCATTGTAACTTTTTATTTATCTGCAAATTTGGCTATAGAACCTTCCATCCGTGTATCTGAGTCGTTAATATAGATTGTAAATAGCTGGGCACAAGGACAACCCTGTGGCACCCCATTAGTTATAACAATAATAATCTCTTATTGTCACAAGTAGGCTTCAATGAAGTTACTGTGAAAAGCCCCTAGTCGCCACTTTCCGGAGCCCGTTCGGTGAGGCCAGTACGGGAATTGAACCCGCGCTGCTGGCCTTGTTCTGCATTACAAGCCAGCTGTTTAGCCCACTGTGCTAAACCAGTTATACCTTGCCTTCCAGAAAAAAGACTTATTTCTCCCGACACACACTCTCCTGTCTGTTGACCAGTCTTCTATCCAAGCGAATAAGTTTCTCCTAATCCTATGTGATCGCGCCTTCCGGAAATCCAGATATCTACCAGATCCCCATCATCCATGTTGCTTGTTAAAGGGACAGAGCATACAAACAAGTATACACCAGCAAATAGTGTCATTGGAGAATGCTAAAAAGACAGAATTAAAGGCTCTTCATCCGAATAAATGACTCATTAATACTGATAGATGAATTGATGGCGTAGACCGAAATAAGTAGACATGGCATGGTAGCCATTACAGACATGTGTCATAAAAAGTGACCATGGCTGGCAACTTAATATTCAAGTACATTGGACTTCTTGTAAGGATGGGAAGAAAGGGCAAGAATGTGGAGTAAGCCTGTTATTAAAGGATGAGATCAGTGTAGTAGTGATAAATTATCTTAACTTTTAATCTATTTTCCCAGTCAAGATGGTAGATAGGTCGTGATAGACAATTATATCTGTTCTAAGGATCTGTTCTGGGGCCGTTGCTGTTTGTCATTTTTATCAATGACCTAGAGGAGGGCGCAGAAGGGTGGGTGAGTAAATTTGCGGACGACACTAAAGTCGGTGGTGTTGTCGACAGTGCGGAAGGATGTAGCAGGTTACAGAAGTTCTTGGAAGTGTGGATGAGCAGAGGGATCTAGGTGTCCATGTACATAGATCCCTGAAAGTTGCCACCCAGGTTGATAGGGTTGTGAAGAAGGCCTATGGAGTGTTGGCCTTTATTGGTAGAGGAATTGAGTTCCGGAGTCATGAGGTCATGTTGCAGCTGTACAAAACTCTGGTACGGCCGCATTTGGAGTATTGCGTACAGTTCTGGTCACCGCATTATAGGAAGGACATGGAAGCTTTGGAGCGGGTGCAGAGGAGATTTACCAGGATGTTGCCTGGTATGGAGGGAAAATCTTATGAGGAAAGGCTGATGGACTTGAGGTTGTTTTCGTTGGAGAGAAGAAGGTTAAGAGGAGACTTAATAGAGGCATACAAAATGATCAGGGGGTTGGATAGGGTGGACAGTGAGAGTCTTCTCCCGCGGATGGAAATGGCTAGCACGAGGGGACGTAGCTTTAAACTGAGGGGTAATAGATATAGGACAGAGGTCAGAGGTAGGTTCTTTACGCAAAGAGTGGTGAGGCTGTGGAATGCCCTACCTGCAACAGTAGTGAACTCGCCAACATTGAGGGCATTTAAAAGTTTATTGGATAAGCATATGGATGATAATGGCATAGTGTAGGTTAGATGGCTTTTTGTTTCGGTGCAACATCGTCGGCCGAAGGGCCTGTACTGCGCTGTATCGTTCTATGTTCTATATGGCGATTCAACAGAAGAAAAACCCTGGTCACCATAAGCAATCTACTGATTAATTAGCTTCCTCCGTCGTCTTGCAGAAATGATCTCTGGAATTGTGAGTGGCTCTTGAGGAAAGGTTGCGCAGGTTGGTCCTGTATTCATTGGAGCCAAGAAGAAATAGAGGTGATCTTATTGAAACATAAAATTCTGAGGGATGTGGGCAGGGTAGATGTTGAGAAGGTGGTTCCCCTAGTTGAGGGATTTAGAACTTCGGGGCATAGTTTCAGAATGAGGGTGTCCCATCTAAGATGAATATGAGGAGGCATTTCTTCTCTCCAAGAATCGTTAACCGCTGGAAATCTTTACCCTACTGAGCAGTGGATGCTGGGTAATTGAAATTCAAGGCTGTGTTAAAGATTTTTGATCGGGGGGGGGGTGGGGTGGCAGGCAGGAAAGTGGAGTTGATACCACAATCAGATCAGGTATTAATGAGTAGTAGAACTGGCTTGAGGGTCAAAATGGCCTACTATTCCTCCCCCTCCTCTGTTCTTGTCAGCATGTTTGTAGTGCCACATTACATGTACATAAAAATGTAGAAGCTCTTTGCTCCTTTCGTAAGCTAATTGTCTTTGTGTTTTGCCTGTTTGCATGGGCTTCTAAATACCCAAGCCTTTGTTGATAATGCTGTGATTGGTCAGATTGAGCTGCTCCTTGGTCTTGCACCATCTTCTGGAAGCCTTGCTTCCCAGCAAAACACTTGAACATCTGTGAACCCCGACATAAAATTGTTGCCAAATCCAGAAATTCCATCCTTGGTTTCAAATGGTGCAGAAATATGTTATGTCTGGGGATTGGACTTGTCAATCTCAGGTTCTGTATAAAATCATATATCCAGGGTTTTGTGCTCCCGTGATTCGGTTATAGAGAAGCTGTTATACTGTCTTATGTCTAACCTCTGTACATACAGAACTGAAAAATGTCCTTCCTGAAACAATGGTTTGCTTTCTTGTATGTTGTACACTCATTTGACCAGAAAATAAAGTGGCAGAAGTGTCCTAATACTTTAATCTACGTGGAAAAGCTGCCAAAAGTATTGATTCCCCGCCCCAAAAATAGATTTTCTATTGCCATTGTAGTCCTCTGAGAAAATTGAAATCCAAAAAAAGGCATCTGCTTGAACTCCTGCCTTGTGCTGCAGACTTGCTCACAGACAGCCTGCTCTAACTAATTTTCATCTTCCAGGAATGCTTTACTGCACAGCGCACTGCCACATGATGTTTGTGGGAGCTTGCTTTGTACAAATTGTTTGCCATATTTTCTACAATGCAATAGTGACTACACTTCAAAGACACCCCATTAATTGTAATGCACTTTTGAATGTCATCTGTAGTTGTGTAAGGTGCTATATCAATGGAAGCCTAGTTCTTGACCTCCGGCATTGTCTACTTTGTCTAGAGCCCCTTGCCTCCCCGCCCATGTCATTTGCTGCGATCCATTCATGTTCGTTCAGTGCTGATCAACCTATGTACAGCTGCTTTGTTTCTTGAATTCCAGTTCAGGAACATAGTGAACATTTCTTCTCGGCCTCAACTTCTCTTCTGATCCTCAAGTTATTCTTTCACCTGTGTGTTTCCTCCATTACAGATAAGTAGACATGGAATAGATATTTGAATCTGGCTCAATTGCAATGAGATGACCATGCTTGAGTGGACATTCAAATTCTTGTGTCCTTCCCCACTTTTTTCCGGCGCTAGCCCTGTCCTCAAATATAAATGAGTGAAAGAGACATGAAAGAGAGAGAGAGCAGGGAAAAAGTGAGTCAAGATATCGAATCAGTGAATCGTTCCGAAGCATACAGATAAATTAACAAAGAAATGAGATTGCACACAATCGGCGATGTTCGCTGGGAAAGTTTCTAATATTTTTTTACCATGTAAAATCAAATTTATTTTGCAGCATAGACCAAGTGGAATGTTACATCATTCTTGCTCTATTTCAGCTTTAGTTTTGCTTTTCATTTTGTCTTTTCAACCATCGTGGTTTTCAGTTATCGCAGGTGAAAGGTTATTGGTAAAAGCAAATTACAGTGGAATCTGAAACAAAAACAGAAAATACTGGACAATCTCAACAGGTCTGACAGCATCTGTGGCGAGAGAAGGGAGCTAACGCTTCGAGTCTGGATGACTCTTTGGTTGTTTGACATTTGAAGAGATTCTTGAGAATTCATGTGCTGGTGATATTTTCAAGGATTCTTGAATCCCTCCGGTGCAGAAGGAGGCCATTTGGCCCATCGAGTCTGCACTGACCCTCTAAAAGAGCACCCTACCTAGGCTTAATCGCTGTAACTCTACCTAGGGGAATTTAGCATAGCCAATCCAACTAACCTGAATATCTTTGGACTAGAGAGGAAACCTAAGCACCCGGAGGAAACCCACGCAGACACCGGGAGAAAGTGCAAACTCCACACAGACAGTCACCAAGGCTGGAATTGAATCCGGGTCTCGGATGCTGTGAGGCAGCAGTGCTAACCACTGTGATACCATGCTGCCAACGTTTTTGAGAGCCAAGCAATGTAAAACTGGGACAAATTGCAGGATTGTTTTATAATGAACAACTGTCTGATCTTTAAGGTACAGTTGTAAAATATTCAGCAATTAATATTTCAGTTGCTCACTTTGTTGCTAAAATATTTAGTGCTGTGCTTGGTAGATAAATGACAACAGCAATTATGAAGACTATGTCTCCTCTTGAAGACATTCCCAATTTAAATGTATGTCTTTTCAATGTTTGTTACTTAAATTGATTGTGGGGGTATGCAGTTTTGAATATCCTCCCAACTACCACTTCTGAATCCATATGCTAACTGATGCAGTTTCCCAAAGGCCCCATCCCTCTTCTTTTCAAAATGACTGGTGTCACCTCATAATTGGATATATATATCGCCGTTCCTTCACTGTCGCTGGGACAACATCCTGCAACTCCCTTCCTAACAGCACTGTGGGTGTACCTACACCTCCGGGACCGCAGCGGTTCAAGAAGGCAGCTCGCCACCAATTTCTGAAGGGCAACTTGGGAAGGGCAATAAATGCTGGCCTAGCCAATGACACCCGCATCCCATAAATGAGTAAGAAAAAAAATACACAAAATACCCCCTTTGACCCATTATGTAGTAATGCTTTAACTCTTCTGTAATAGTTGAATCTCTAACCTTTACTTTTGGGGGTTAGGTAGTGTTATAACCTCCCTGCTGTGTTCCCACCTCAATGGATTTTCGGGTTCAAATCGCTCCAATCTGCCTTTTGTAATGCAGTGCTGAGGCTGCCCTGGCCAAAATTCTGAATGATGTTTTCTGTTGGAACCATGACATATTGTGTTTCCTAACCTTCCACTATTATTTCACATGGTTTATTTTGTTATCTTCCACCACTCCTCAACCACCGAGCTGATTGTACAGTTCCCCCTCCTCTCTCTCTCCCCCAAACCCCTCCCTCCTTTCTCTCTCTCTCTCTCTCTCTCCCTCTCTCTCTCTCTCTCTCTCTCTCTCTCTCTCTCTCTCTCTCTCTCTCTTCTCCTTTTCCTTCTCTCTTTCCCCCCCCCCCCCCTTGGGACAAGTAGTCGATGACCGGCTTCTACTTCTATCTCCGGGCAAACCACTCCGCAGTCCCTCTCAAGACGAACTTGATCTTTTCCAATCTTAGGAATCCTGTGAGGTCGCTCAACAAAGCCCCTGGTTTCGGCAGCCCCAAGTCCCTCCATTCCACAAGATCCGTCTTCGGGATACCTGGAAGGCCAAGGCCAAGACATCAGCTTCTCTCGCCCCCTGGAACCCCGGGTCTTCCGACAGTCCAAAGATTGCCACTTCTGCACTCTGAATAAAGATCGGGAGGTCCTGGAAGACGAATAAGAACCCCAGAAGAACCATTATCTTCACAGACTGCACCCGCCCCACCAGTAACAGTGGGAGCACATCCCACCTCTTAAGATTCCCCCCTCATCTGCTCCACCAGCTGAGCCAAATTCAACTTGTGTAACTGCACCCACCCCCGTGCCACCTGAATGCCCAGATACCTGAAACTCGCCCCACTACCTTGAATGGCAACTCACCCAACCTCTCCTGCCCCCTCGCCTAGATAGGGCAAACCTCACTCTTTCCCATGTTTAATTTGTACCCAGAGAACTGGCCGAATTCCTTCAGTATGACCATAATCCCCTCCATACCTTCCAGTGGGTTTGATATATAGAGCAACAAATTGTCTGCATACAGCGAGACCCTATGCTCCACCCCGCACTATCCCCTGCCAACCCCTTGACGCTCTAAGTGTCATTGCCAATGACTCTTTTCACCAAGGCAAAGAGCAATGGGGAGAGCGGGCATCCCTGCCTCGCCCACGATGCAACCCAAAATACCCTGAACTCACCCGGTTCGTCTGCACACTCACTGCTGGAGCCCGGTACAACAGCCGGACCCAATCGACAAACCCCTGCCCAAACCCAAACCGCCCCAGCACCCCTATCACTCCCGGCATACAGTCCTCAATCTGTGAAGCCATGATCTTGGCCAGCAACTTGGCATCCACATTCAGCCATGACATTTGGTGGTAGGGCCTGCACTGCTCCGGGTCCTAACCCCTCTTTAAAATTAAGGAAATAGAGGCCTGTGACAACATTGGGTAGGGGGGCTCCTCCTTCTTCTTTGCCTCATTTAATGCTCTTACCAGCAGAAGCCCCAGGCCCCCCCCAAAACTTTTTATGAAATTCCACAGGGAGGTTGAGGGGCGACCTGATAGAGGTATACAAAATTATGAGGGGCATAGACAGAGTGGATAGTCAGAGGCTTTTCCCCAGGGTAGAGGGGTCAATTACTAGGGGGCATAGGTTTAAGATGAGAGGGGCAAGGTTTAGAGTAGATGTACGAGGCAAGTTTTTTACGCAGAGGGTAGTGGGTGCCTGGAACTCACTACCGGAGGAGGTAGTGGAAGCAGGGACGATAGGGACATTTAAGGGGCATCTTGACAAATATATGAATAGGATGGGGATAGAAGGATACGGACCCAGGAAGTGTAGAAGATTGTAGTTTAGTCGGGCAGTATGGTCGGCACGGGCTTGGAGGGCCGAAGGGCCTGTTCCTGTGCTGTACATTTCTTTGTTCTTTGTTTTGTTCTTGGAAGCCATCCGGGCCTGGGGCCTTCCCTGCCTGCATCGCCCCCATACTCTTCAGCACCTCCACCATTCCAATGGGCGCTCCCATCCCCTCCACCAGGCCGTCCTCCCCCTGGGGAACTCCAACCCATCTAAGAAACGCCTCATTCCCTCCATCCCGGCTGGGGGTTCCGAATCATATAGCCTCTGATAAAAATCCTCAAAAACCCATTGACCCCTACCGGGTCTACGACCGTATTACCTCTCCTATCCTTCACCTTTCCAATTTCCCTCGCCGCCTCCTGCTTCCTCAATTGGTGTGCCAACATCCTACTCGCCTTTTCCCCCATATTCATAGACTGCCCCCCTGGCCTTCCTCAGCTGCCCCATCGCCTTACCTGTAGATATCCAAGCTCCATCTGGAGTTTCTGCTGCTCTTTCAACAACCCAGCCTCTGGGTCCTCCGAATACCTCCAGGAGTAACTGCAGGAGCTTATCCACTAACCTAGCCATCTCAGTCCGCTCCATCTTGTCCCGATGAGCCCGTATCGATATAAACTCCCCCTGAACACTGCTTTGAGCGCCTCCCATAGTGTAGCGGGCGAAACCTCCCCCATGTCATTCAGCTCAACATACCCCCAATTAACAGCCCTGACCTGCTCACAAACCTCTCCATCTGCTAATAATTCCACATCTAACCTCCACTGCAGGCGCTCAAATGTGCAAACAAGTGGGACCTGTTGACCGGCCCTTTCAGCCCTCTCCCAGTCCAGTGATCAGCCTGGTCGTCTCTTCTTCTCTCTCTCTCTCTCTCTCTCTCTCTCTCTCTCTCTCTCTCTCTCTCTCTCTCTCTCTCTCTCTCTCTCTCTCTCTTCCCCCCCACCACCACCACCACCACCACATAGTCCCTCTTGGGTCAGCCTGCGTCACACGACCCTCCAGGCCCGCCCTCAGATGTCTACCGTCATCAACCTCCCTCCCATCGTACTTCAAAATCCCCACCCCTGCCAGCAGTCTCCCCCTCCCCCAAACAAAACAACAATCCCAGCCCTCACTATCTGCCTGCTTAGCCCCCCTCTCCCCCTGAGCTCCTGTGAACTAGCTAGCCTGGAAGCCCCCGCATTTGGCACCTAACATCCTACCCCCCACTGATTTTCTCCCCCCTCCACCTCGCACACTCCCATGGTGCAAACAACAATAACAAGAAGGAACGAGAAAAAAGGAAAATAACACCCGGAGAAGAAAAAACATAGGGTGCACTCATCCAGCTTGCCCCCCCAGCGTCCCATCAAATAACTCAGAGTAAGGGGGGGGGGGAGGGGGGGGGGGAGAGGAGAGGGAAAGCAAAGAGGGTTCGCTGTTGACACGTCCAAAGTGTGGCTACTTTTATCTTATCCTGGACTAACTCCTGCTTGTCCATTTACTTCTCTCCTATAAACCTGCATTAGCCTTGCCTCCTGACTTCCAACGTTTTAAATTTAAAATCCTCATCTTTGGAAGAATCTGGTCTCTTTAGATTCTGGCTGATCTGTTGTAGGACTTCTTTAAGTTTCTGCCATTTTGCTTTTTCTTATTTCATACCATTTTCGCATAATTAGATCTTTTTTCTCTTTTGTCTTTCAGCATTATCTGCATACCAGAGGTACTACAGTTTGCAATCTGACTACTGGAAGGTTTGTAGCATTTGAAAGATTCTTACTGCAATTTAATCACTTGCTATTTATTGAACAATGTTTTGTGTTCAGCATTCTCAAGTCACAAAGTAGTTAGTGCTGGTAGCTGAAGGTTCTTTTTCTTCTCCCACCCCTTTGATCCCATTATTTGTGCGACTGCATTTTTTCATTTTATTTGTTAAAAATATAAAGAAATGGTAGCACAGAAGATCATCGTTAAGCATTGGAAATTCTGTATTATTACATGGCACATACATAGCAGCTTTATCTGGTTTGTTATGCATGGTGATTGCAAATGCGCTGTGAACAATTGTGCTAATCTTTGGACATGAATATTTTACTAATTTTATGATTTGGCAAGTGAGACAAGCTTTGAGTTGCCATGCATCAAGGAAATGACAGGTCTCTTTCACTCTCTACTCAGTTGAGGGACCCAAGCTCCAATCCCAGTCTCAATTTTGGGCATCATGGCAGAAAAGAAAATGGTGCATAAATTTAATTGTGCTTTAATTGTCTTCAGTTTGTTCAATTTTTAACTCTTATTGACCGCACAACCGGAAAAGAATACTTCAGTATATATTTACACAGTAGATGTGAAAGCTCATCACCAATTTCAGCAGATGGATGTCTGAAAATTATGTAATTATCCAGATTAGCCATTGGAATCTCAAAAATTACTGGAGTCACATTATGAACTCAACTGATTATCTTAAATTGGTTGTTAATGTAGCTATTAGCGCATGCAGGATTGTTCATTTATGCTTGATAGAAGCAATATACATTCTTAGCAAAGAGAAGAAATAATGTGCAAACCGTGTGCCTTTTTTGAATTACCCAGGAACTTGAAGCTATATTTTCCCATTGCTTTCTCCATGGCAGCACCATTGACCAATTAGTCGGCTTGCCAACCAGTCAGCTCCTGTAGTATTAAAATGTTGTGATTGTTTGAAATTTGTCATTTTTTGCATTCGTCCGAATGAGTGCAAGATGGAAATGTTTGGCAATATGTCTCTCTTTTCAGCAATATCTTATTTGGTAAGAATGATAAATCAATTAAATAGATTTAATGTATCTATTAATGTTTATTGGTAAAGGAACAGACTGCACGTCCATCAAAATTGTATTTGTATATTGCTGATTTTTCAGAATGTTGCTTTTCCCCCTCGATTCTAGGTTAGAGATACAAATGTCGATACAGATGTACAATGATTGAACAACTTTGTACATTTAATATAATGTAGAAATTAGAAAGTATAAAATTAAATCATCTAATGTAAGTCACAGAAAGCCCAGCAGGATATACATTTTTTGGTGTCAACTTTTCCGATATAGAACATACAGTGCAGAAGGAGGCCATTCGGCCCATCGCGTCTGCACCGACCCACTTAAGCCTTCACGTCTACCCTATTCCCGTAACCCAATAGCCCATCCTAACCCTTTTGGCCACAAAGGGCAATTTATCATGGCCAATCCACCTAACCTCCACATCTTTGAACTATGGGAGGAAACCGGAGCACCCGGAGGAATCCCACGCAGGCACTGGGAGAACGTGCAGATTCCGCACAGACAGTGTCCCAGCGGGGAATTGAATCTGGAACCCTGGCGCTGTGAAGCCACAGTGCTATCCACTTGGTGGGGTCGATTGTATTTTGAGTCACCGAATAAAGCTATTGAAAATTTATACATGTCTCTGTTTACCCAATGTGCAGTGTAAACACTCCCATCTAGCAAGGGAATGTGGGAGTACTGCTGGACATAACTATCTAAAACTGCACAATGTACCAGCACCAAATACTCCAAGCTTGCTGTTCAGCAATGTGTGTCCTACTGTTTAGAGCATTCATTAATGAATTATTTGCACCAGTGAGAAGAATTCCAGGCTGAGGCATACTCTGCCCCTTTAAATTCTAATAATGATCCACCAGACTTGTTGGTCACTGATGTGCCCTTGACTACTATGGATCATGATGTGGAGATGCCGGCGTTGGACTGGGGTGGGCACAGTAAGGAGTCTTACAACACCAGGTTAAAGTCCAACAAATTTATTTGGAATCACTAGCCTTTGGCGAGTGACGAGGTAGGTTACACAAACACGCATATAGACAAAGCCAATGATGCAAGATATTTTGAATGCAAGTCTTTGCAGGCAATTAAGTCTTTACCGGTCCAGACGATACGACTGGAGAGAGGGATAATCACAGGTTAAAGAGGTGTGACATTTATTTCCTTTGGATCCATGGCGAAGAATCATTGAAACAACTACACAATGACATCAATACGTTCTATCCCACCATCAGACTCACCATGGACTCTCTCCAGGATCGATTTCATTCTTGGACACACGCATCTCCATCAAGGACGGCCACCTCAGCACTTTGTTTTACCGCAAGCCCACAGATAATCTCACGATGCTCCATTTCTCCAGCTTCCACCCTAAACACATGAAAGAAGCCATCCCCAATGGACAAGCCCTCCGTATACACAGGATCTGCTCAGACGAGGAGGAACGTAACCGACATCTACAGACGCTGAAAGACGCCCTCGTAAAAATGGGATATGGCGCTCAACTCATCAATTGACAGTGCCAATGCGCCAAAGCAAAAAACCGCACCAACTTCCTCAGAAGATAAATTTGGGACACAACCGACAGAGTACCCTTCGTCGACCAGTACATCCCCAGAGCAGAGAAACTACAACATCTTTGGAACCTTCCATCGATGAAGATGAACATCTTGCCAAGGCCATCCCCACACCCCCACTACTTGCCTTCAAACAACCGCGCAACTTCAAACAGATCATTGTTTGCAACAAACTACCCAGCCTTTGGAGAACAGCGAACATGACACTGCACAACACTGCCATGGCAATCTCTGCAAGACGTGCCAGATCATCGACATGGTTGCCACCATTACACGTGAGAACAACACCCACGTGGTACATAATTGTGCGGCTCGGCCAATTTTGTCTACCTCATACGATACAGGAAAGGATGTCCTGAGACATGGTACATTGGCGAGACCATGCAGTTGCTGCGAGAACGGATGACTGGACATCGCACGACAATCGCCAGGCAGGAATGTACTCTTCCAGTCAGGGAACACTTCAGTAGTCAAGGGCATCCAGCCTCTGATCTTCGGGTAAGCTTTCACAACGCAGGATTGCAGAGCAGAAACTGATGGGCAAGTTCCGCACACATGAGTACGGCCTCAACTGGGACCTTGGATTCATGCTGCATTACATTTAAACTCCAACCATCTGGCCTGGGCTTGCAAAATCCTACCTACTGTCCTGGCTTGAGACAATTCACACCCCTTTAACCTGTGATTATCCCTCTCTTCAGTCGCACCGTCTGGACCTGTAAAACATTTAATTACCTGCAAAGACTCGCATTCAAAAGTATTATCGTGCATCATTGGCTTTGTGTATATATGTGTTTGTGTAACCTACCTCTTCACTGACCTGATGAAGGAGCTACGCTCCAAAAGCCACTGATTCCAAATAAACCGGTTGGACTTTAACCTGGTATTGTAAGACTTCTTACTGAACTATGGATCAGGTATTGAATTACTGTTTACATTACAGAGAATCGATTTGGTTCAGAATTTGTATAATAAGGTATATTATCTTGGAGGCGTTTTGACTCAAATGAAATCCTGCCTGCCCTCGTCCTCAAAGGTGGTCATTAGCTGGCCATTTCACAACTGGACCTATGGTGTTGAGCCCTTCCCAGGTAAACGAAGATACCAGAAAAGCAGGACAGCTTGAGAAATAAGAGGGCATTGTCACCAATCTCCTTGTCTATGCCAAGAACACACACCATATCCTATTGAATAACAGCACCACCTGTTGGAAAGCCAAAATTTCAGCCGGAGCTGCCAACCAGTGATATGCGCGTCTGCTTTCATACCAAATTTGCTCTTGAGCCTTCCATGAAAACATGGCAACCTTTATGATGATATAATACAGGTCTCTTAATTAAGGCTGACTGCAGTCAACTCAAAGGAACATCAAATGGAATTCTTTAATGGAAATAATATATTTGAGGTCGAACTAATGAATTTGGTACAAGGTTATTTTCTGACTTAATGTGATGGGAGATCACATTAAGCACAGCTTACAGGTAAGCCTAGTTCTTGCAAAAATCAAGAAAGCATCAGTAGTATCAAAATACTGTTATTGCGAGGGAATTATTATTTTATAATTAAATTTCAGAATTTTGAGTGAAAACTTGGACGATTTTGCATAGGGAAATTAAAAGAATAAAGGAAAAATTACACGAATTGAATAGCAATTTAAATTATCTTTTCTAGCTAATACATCTACAAAATATTCAATTATTTCAATTACTGTTATGTCTCCCTGTAAACTTGATTGCCTCTTTTGCCTCAAGATGACTTCTATTAGACCTTTCCACTATATTGATGCAGAAAGAACTCATTAACCTTACCTTCACTGATGTTTTCTCTTGAATGTATCCCTGCACAACTAATGCATTGAATACCTCAGTATTCAAGATCAAAGGTCTTCTGCAACTTGTCTATCCTGACCCTAAATGGCAAATATGAGAAGTTCCTGAATTCTTGGTACTGAATATTAAAACCATCCATGCACCTTCCTCCTCATTCTCTTTTTAAAAAAAATTTAGAGTACCCAATTCATGTTTTCCAATTAAGGGGCAATTTAAAATAGCCAATCCACCTACCCTGCACATCTTTGGGTTGTGGGGACGAAACCCATGCAAACACGGGGAGAATGTGCAAACTCCACAAGGACAGTACCCAGAGCCGGGATCGAACCTGGGACCTTGGCGCCGTGAGGCAGCAGTGCTACACACTGCGCCACCATGCTGCCCCCCTCCTCATTCTCTTGTCCCCATTGCAACTTCCCGTTTCCTGCCCACTTACTCCTTCATCCTCAACATTTTGCATTTTACCCTCTATTTCACAATTTACAAACTCGCCTCCAGAAACCCATCACTTGCTCACTCAATCCCTTCAGTACTGAAATACAGGTTTAATGCCTTTAACAATTTTACTATCTTTTCTTGCTCATGGGCAGATATTGTCAATGTTGCCCTTTATGTGGGCAATATCTCCTTTTAATCACTTGCGCAGTTAATATTTAAAAAAAATAAACCAACTTACTTTTTTCTAGTTCCCACATGCTTCCTCTTGTGGAGTATTCTAAAATGCGAGGTCATAATCTTGGAATAAGAGGTAGCAAATTTAAAACAGATTTGAGGAGAAAGTACTTCTCCCAAAGCGTTGTGTAATCTGTGGAATTTGCTACCCCAGATTGCAATGGATGCAGTGGATGCAGGGGCAGTGAGTAAATTTAAGGAGGAGTTAAGACAGATTTTTAATTGGGAATGGATTGAAGGGTTATTTAGAATGGGCAGGAAAGTGGAGTTGAGGTCATGGATGTGATCAACCATGATCACATTGAAGGTGTTTAGGTTTGCCTACTCCTGCTCCTATTTCATGTGTTCGAGGGAGGAGATGTCCTGGCTGATTTTGCAATCCACCTCTTGGTAGCATTGCAGGGAACAGATAAGGAACATATCAGCCATGATAAAATGGTGGAGCAGACTCAAAGGGCTAAATGGTCTAATTCTGCTCCTATTTCTTATGAACTCATGAACATTTCTTCTCCAATTAAAGGCCTCTGAATGCACAATCACCATTTAACTCTTTGCCTCTCAGTTTAAACGTTCATTGCTGCAATCTGGAGTCTACATAAAATTGCATAGGATATACAGCACAGACGGGTGGCATGGTGATGCAGTGGTTAGGACTGCTGCCTCACCCGGGTTCGAT
The DNA here is from genome assembly GCF_047496885.1 of Scyliorhinus torazame. Lineage (NCBI taxonomy): Eukaryota > Metazoa > Chordata > Chondrichthyes > Carcharhiniformes > Scyliorhinidae > Scyliorhinus > Scyliorhinus torazame. Next base: position 74,980,683 of record NC_092714.1, on the reverse strand, counting down.
CCTGTCATTGTCCGAGTGGAGTTTGCACATTCTCTCCGTGCTTGCGTGGGTTTCACCCCCACAGCCCGAAGATGCCCCACAGCCCAAACAAAACAGTACAAAAATTTTCCCTTTTTACAACAATAAAACAATATAAATAATAGTGACCGTTTTTTAACAAATAAATAAATAATATATAAACTAAATGGCAACTGCCATAACAAAGTATTAACTCTCCCAAATAATAAAGTCAAACAAGCCAATATACATATCCAAGTAAAAATATCCATACAAAAACACCCCTGAGGACCCCCCCCCCCTCCCCCCCTGGGTTGCTGCTGCTACTTTCCCAGCTCTTTTATCGTTCTGCGAGATAGTCAATGAACGGTTGCCACCGCCTGGTGAACCCTTGAGCCGAACCCCTTAGTGCGAACTTTATCCGTTCTAGTTTTATAAACTCTGCCATGTCATTTATCCAGGTCTCCACGTCCGGGGGTTTGGCTTCCTTCCACATAAGCAATATCCTTCGTCGGGCTACTAGGGACGCAAAGGCCAAGACATCAGCCTCTTTCGCCTCCTGCACTCCCGGCTCTTCTGCAACCCCAAATATAGCCAACCCCCAGCCTGGCTCGACCCGGACCCCCACCACCTTCGAAAGCACCTTTGCCACCCCCACCCAGAACTCCTGCAGTGCCGGACATGACCAAAACATGTGGGTGTGGTTTGCTGGGCTTCTCGAGCATCTCCCACACCTATCCTCTACCCCGAAAAATTTACTGAGCCTTGCTCCGGTCATATGTGCCCTGTGCAAAACCTTGAATTGTATCAGGCTTAGCCTGGCGCACGAGGACGAAGAGTTTACCCTACGTAGGGCATCTGCCCGCAGCCCCTCTTCAATCTCTTCCCCCAGCTCTTCTTCCCATTTTCCCTTCAGCTCATCCACCATGATCTTCCCCCTCGTCCCTCATTTCCCTGTATATATCCGACACCCTACCATCCCCCACCCATGTCCCTGAGATCACTCTATCCTGAACCTCCTGCGTCGGGAGCTGCGGGAATTCCCTCACCTGTTGCCTCGCAAAAGCCCTCAGTTGCATGTACCGAAATGCATTCCCTTGGGGCAACCCATATTTTTCCGTCAGCGCTCCCAGACTCGCAAACGTCCCGTCTACGAACAGATCTCTCAGTTGCACAACCCCAGCTCTCTGCCATGCTCCAAATCCCCCATCTATTCTCCCCGGGACAAACCTATGGTTATTTCGTATCGGGGACCGCACCGAGGCTCCCGTCCTTTCCCTATGTCGTCTCCACTGCCCCCAAATTTTTAGTGTTGCCACCACCACTGGACTTGTGATGTATTTCTTCGGGGAGAACGGCAACGGCGCCGTCACCATTGCTTGTAGGCTGGTTCCCTTGCAGGACGCCGTCTCCAATCTCTTCCACGCCGCTTCCTCCCCTTCTCCCATCCACTTACACACCATTGAGATATTGGCGGCACAGTAGTATTCACTTAGGCTCGGTAGTGCCAGCCCCCCCCTATCCCTGCTACGCTGCAAGAACTCCCTCCTCACTCTGGGTCTTCCCGGCCCACACAAAACTCATGACACTTTTCTCAATTCTCTTGAAAAATCCTTCGTGACCATCACCGGAAGGCACTGAAACACAAAGAGGAATCTCGGGAGGACTACCATTTTGACCGCCTGCACCCTACCCACCAGTGACAGGGGCACCATGTCCCATCTCTTAAAATCCTCCTCCATCTGTTCCACCAAACTTGTTAAATTAAGCCGGTGTAAGGTTCCCCAACTCCTGGCTATCTGAATCCCTAAGTACCGGAAATCTCTTGTTACCTTCCTCAGCGGTAAGTCATCTATTCCCCTGCTCTGCTCCCCCGGATGCACCACAAACAACTCACTCTTACCCATATTCAATTTGTACCCCGAAAATTCCCCAAACTCCCTGAGTGTCTGCATTATCTCAGGCATCCCCTCCACTGGGTCCGCCACATACAGCAATAAATCATCTGCATACAAGGATACCCGGTGTTCTTCTCCTCCCCTGAGTACTCCCCTCCACTTCCTGGAACCCCTCAGTGCTATGGCCAGGGGCTCAATCGCCAGTGCAAACAGTAACGGAGACAGGGGACACCCCTGCCTCGTCCCTCTATGAAGACGGAAGTAATCAGACCTCTGTCTGTTCGTGGCCACGCTCGCCACCGGGGCCCTATACAGCAGCTGTATCCATCCAATATACCCTTCTCCAAAACCAAATCTCCTCAGCACCTCCCACAAATAATCCCACTCCACTCTGTCAAATGCTTTCTCGGAGTCTATCGCCACCACTATCTCCGCCTCCCCCTCTGGTGGGGGCATCATCATTACCCCTAGCAACCTCCTTATGTTCGTGTTCAGCTGTCTCACCTTAACGAACCCAGTTTGATCCTCGTGGACCACCTCTGATACACAGTCCTCTATCCTCGTCGCCATCACCTTGGCCAGGAGCTTAGCATCTACATTTAAAAGGGAAATGGGCCTGTAGGACCCACACTGCAGCGGGTATTTTTCCTTCTGCAAAAGGAGCAATATCGTTGCCTCCAACATAGTCGGGGGCAGCTGCCCCCTTTCCCTCGCCTCATTAAAGGTTCTCGTCAAAAGCGGGGCCAGTAAGTCCATATACTTCCTATAAAATTGCACCGGGAATCTCCGGTCCCGGGGCCTTCCCCGCCTGCATGCTCCCAATCCCTTTTACCACCACCTCCATCTCAATCTGTGCTCCCAGTCCCGCCCTCTCCTGCTCCTCCACCTTAGGGAATTCCAGCTGATCCAAGAAACACATCATTCCCTCCTTCCCTTCCGGGGGATGAGCCTTATATAGCCCCTCATAAAATGCCTTGAACACCCCGTTCACACTCTCCGCTCCCCGTTCCATCTCTCCCTCCTCATCTCTCACCCCACCTATCTCCCTCGCTGCTGCCCTCTTCCTCAATTGGTGGGCCAGTAGCCGACTCGCCTTCTCTCCATACTCCTACTGTACACCCTGTGCCCTCCTCCACTGTGTCTCTGCCTTACCCGTGGTCAGCAGGTCAAATTCCACATGCAGCCTTTGTCTTTCCCTGTACAGTCCCTCCTCCGGTGCCTCCGCATATTGCCTGTCCACCCTCAGAAGTTCTTTCAGCAATCGCTCCCTTTCTTTACCCTCTTGCTTCCCTTTATGTGCCCTTATGGATATCAGTTCCCCTCTAACCACCGCCTTCAACGCCTCCCAGACCACTCCGACCTGAACCTCTCCATTGTCATTAAGCTCCAAGTACCTTTCGATGCACCCCCTCACCCTTAAACATACCCCCTCATCCGCCAATAAGCCCATATCCATTCTCCAGAGTGGGTGCTGTTCTTTTTCCTCTCCTACCTCCAGGTCTACCCAATGTGGAGCGTGGTCCGAAATAGCTATGGCCGTATATTCCGTCCCTGTCACCTTCGGAATCAGTGCCCTTCCCAAGACAAAAAAGTCTATCCGTGAGTATACTTTGTGGACATGGGAGAAAAATGAGAACTCCTTACTCCTAGGCCTACTAAATCTCCAGGGGTCTACCCCTCCCATCTGCTCCATGAAGTCCTTGAGCACCCTGGCCGCTGCCGGCCTCCTCCCAGTCCTGGACCTCAATCGGTCCAGCCCTGGATCAAGCACCGTATTGAAGTCTCCCCCCATTACCAACTTTCCCGCCTCCAGGTCCGGGATACGTCCCAACATACGCCTCATAAAATTTGCATCATCCCAGTTCGGGGCATATACGTTCACCAGAACCACCGCCTCCCCTTGCAATCTGCCACTCACCATCACATATCTACCCCCACTATCTGCCACTATGGTCTTTGCCTCAAACAGTACCCGTTTCCCCACTAAGATAGCCACCCCCCTGTTCTTCGCATCCAAACCCGAATGAAACACCTACCCCACCCATCCTTTACGTAGCCTGACCTGGTCTATCAGTTTCAGATGCGTCTCCTGCAACATAACCACATCTGCCTTTAATTTCTTTAGGTGTGCGAGTACCCGTGCCCTTTTAATCGGCCCGTTCAGCCCTCTCACGTTCCATGTGATCAGCCGGGTTGGGGGGCTCTTTACCCCCCCCCCCCATTGTCGACTAGCCATCCCCTTTTTTAACCCAGCTCCTCACCCGGTTCCCACGTACCCGTGTATCCCCCGACGGCGCCCCCCTGCATCGACCACCCCATCCCATAACAGCTCCCCCTTCTCCTTAGCAGCAGCAACCCAGTTAACCCCCCCCCCCGCTAGATCCCTTTCTAGCGTAGTTGCACCCCCATGTTGCTCCCAGAAGTCAGCGAACTCTGGCTGACCTCGGCTTCCCCCCTTGTCATCGGCCCCCACTGTGCGAGGCCCCCTCCTTCCTGCGTCCCTGTTCCCGCCATAATTACCACAGCGCGGGAACAAAGCCCGCGTTTCCCACTCGGCCCCGCCCCTAATGGCCGGCGCCCACAGTTCCTCATAATCTCTCTCCCCCCCCCCCCCCCCCCCCCCCCCCCAACATGGGGAAGAGAGAAAAGTTACAGGATCGCAAGATTAACAAATTGAAAAATCATCACCCCCCCCCCCCCCCCCCTTTTCCCTCGCCCCACATAATCACCCCACCACTTTGTCCCAAAAGTTCTTTCTCTCGCCAGACTATTCCAGCTTCTCGTCCACAATGAATGTCCACGCCTCTTCTGCCGTCTCAAAGTAGTGGTGCTTCCCTTGGTGTGTGACCCACAATCTCGCCGGTTGTAACATCCCAAACTGGATCTTCTTTTTGTGAAGCACCGCCTTAGCCCGATTAAAACTTGCCCTCCTTCTCGCCACCTCCGCACCCCAATCCTGGTATACGTGGATCACCGCGTTCTCCCACCTACAGCTCTGAGTTTTCTTCGCCCATCTGAGGACCGTCTCTCTGTCATTATAGCGGAGAAACCTCACCACTATAACTCGAGGTATTTCTCCAGCCCTCGGTCTTCGCGCCAAAACTCGATAAAGCTCCCTCCACCTCCAAAGGGCCCGTCGGGGCCTCCGATCCCATTAGCGAGTGAAGCATCGTGCTCACATATGTCCCGACGTCCGCCCCTTCTGCGCCTTCGGGAAGACCCAGAACCCTTAAATTCTTCCTCCTCGAATTATTCTCCAGTACTTCCAGCCTTTCCACACACCTTTTATGCTGTGCCTCGTGCGTCTCTGTCTTCACCACCAGGCCCTGTATTTCGTCTTCATTTTCAGCAGCCTTTGCCTTCACGACCCGAAGCTCCTGCTCTTGGGTCTTCTGCTCCTCCTTTAGCCCTTCAATCGCATGTAATATCGGGGCCAACAGCTCCTTCTTCAACTCCTTTTTCAGCTCTTCCACACAGCGCCGCATGAACTCTTATTGGTCCAGGCCCCATAACAAACGGCCACCTTCCGACGCCATCTTGCTTTGAGCTTGCCTTCCTTGCCGCTGCTCCAGAGGATCCTCCGCAATCCGGCCGCTATACTCTCCCTTATCCATGCGTGTCCGGGGAGATTCCCTTCTGGTTTACCGCACAGTGTTTTTGGCCGTTTAAATTGCCGTTGGGGCTCCTGTTAAGAGCCCAAAAGTCCGTTCCACTGGGAGCAGCCGAAACGTGCGACTTAGCTGGTCATCGCCGCACCCGGAAGTGCCTTGGGCTTTTTAATCAAACATTACCACCCCTCACCCTGTTCTAGCCTGATGTATGGTTTTGAAGCTTGGCATATATAAATCACAATACTTTATATGAGTATTAACAGTAATTTTCATTACTGATCTGCGTACCTGTTGGCGGATTCATTGAAATATTTTTGAAATAGCAAAGTGTCATCTTTTGAGAATTCCAAGATGATCCAAAACATTTCAGGTACAGACAGGTTTAGGTGGATGAATTTAGATTAATACTTTACCCCTTCTGTTTGTCCAATCCACTGCAACATTTCTGAATAATATGTCTGGCACAGTATTGTTTATCCTAGTTCTGAACTTTAGAAATATAAATCTCTGGAATATATACCACATTGCCCTAGGGTGACCAGATGGTTTTGAATGGGCAAGAAGTGTAAGGTAACAACCTGAAATCAAGTTCTGTCAAGCTATGACTACAAGCATCTTATAACCCAAATAGCCTGCATGTATTAGAATCCTATAACACAGGAGGTCATTCAACTCAATATGCCTGTGTTAGCTCTTTGGTAGAGCTATGTAATAAATCCGAATCGCTTTCTCCACAGCCCTGTTAATTATGTCCCCTTTGTGTTTATCCAGTTGTTTTTGTGAATGTTATTATTTACTTCCACCTCCCTTTCAGTAGTGCATTCCAGATCACAGCAACTTGGTTTTTCTTGTTGTCCCTTCCTCTTTGTCCAGCACTGTGGTTGCTAACACGTCCACGGGCACAGTTGTAAATCAGATATAGAACATACATAGAACATAGAACATACAGTGCAGAAGGAGGCCATTCGGCCCATCGAGTCTGCACCGACCCACTTCAGCCCTCTCTTCCACCCTATCCCCGTAACCCAATAACCCCTCCTAACCTTTTTGGTCACTAAGGGCAATTTAGCATGGCCAATCCACCTAACCTGCACGTCTTTGGACTGTGGGAGGAAACCGGAGCACCCGGAGGAAACCCACGCAGACATGGGGAGAACGTGCAGACTCCGCACAGACAGTGACCCAGCGGGGAATCGAACCTGGGACCCTGGCGCTGTGAAGCCACAGTGCTATCCACTTGTGCTACCATGCTGCCCCACATCGGCCAACACATTCGTAAAAAGTTCACAACCCAAATAGAAATGCATTGGCATTCTATTTAGGACATTCGGCTACTTGACACTGCCCAGTGGCCAGGCCCTACTTGTAACAGGTTTGTTTCGAATCACTAGCTTTCGGAGCACAGCTCCTTCCTCAGGTGAATTCACTTTAACCTGGTGTTGTAAGACTTCTTACTGTGCTCACCCCAGTCCAATGCCAGCAACTCCACATCATGGCTTTTATTTATTTATTATTATTTTTTAAAATTTAGAGTACCCAATTCATTTTTCCTATTAAGGGGCAATTTAGCGTGTTCAATCCACCTACCTTGCACATCTTTGGGTTGTGGGAGTGAAACCCACGCAAACACGGGGCGAATGTGCAAACTCCACATGGACAGTGCCCCAGAGCCGGGATCGAACCTGGGACCTCGGCGCCGTGAGACTGCAGTGGGATTAGACTGGGTGGGATATTATAGGGTGCGGCCCCCATCATCATGGCTTTAATACTTGGGACTTTGAATGTCATTCACTTGACATGTTGTATGTTTGCCGTTGGCTGTCACTTTGTTCATGTAGTTGATGCAAAATCTAACCTTTCTAGATTTTGACCACAGAAAGTACTTATGAGTCTGAGGATTGCCCATTAATATCATCTTGCAATTTTTCAACATACTGGCCTACTATGCTTATGCAAATTTCACTAAGAGGTTGTGTCAGTGGGTCACTATAATGTAATTGGGTCACTCCATCCTGGTTTGTCTGAAAACACCATTGAAACATCCAAATTAATCCTTCAATCTTTATTTTACGCTAGTACATTGCCAGGGTTCCAGAAGGTGAAGCAACTGACGTGAAATTATTTCTCCAAATAATTGCCTGGCTACCATGTGATGCAATTCTCATGCCTGTTATGGAGTAACTGTAGCAGTTGTTTGGTGTATAGAACATAGAACTGTACCGCACAGTACAAGCCCTTCGGCCCACGATGTTGTGACAAACTAGTCTGAAACTAAGATCAAATCACCCTACTCCCAATCATTCTAGTGCACTCCACATGCCTATCCAATAACCGCTTGAAATTTCCTAAAGGGTCCACCTCCACTACCATAGCTGGGAGTGCGTTCCACGCCCCAACCACTCTCTGAGTAAAGAACCCTACCTCTGACATTCCTCCTATATCTTCCACCATGAACTTTATAGTTATGCCCCCTTGTAACAGCTACATCCACCCGAGGAAAAAGTCGCTGAACGTCCACTCTATCTATCTCTCTCATCATCTTATACAGCTCAATTAAGTCACCTCTCATCCTCCTTCGCTCCAATGAGAAAAGCCCTATCTCCCTCAACCTTTCCTCCTAAGACCCACCCACCACACAGGGCTAAATCGCTGGCTTTGAAAGCAGACCAAGGCAGGCTAGCAGCACGGTTCAATTCCCGTAACAGCCTCCCCGAACAGGCTCCGGAATGTGGCGACTAGGGGCTTTTCACAGTAACTTCATTTGAAGCCTACTTGTGACAGTAAGTGATTTTCATTTCATTTCATTTCAATCCAGGCAGCATCCTGGTAAATCTCCTTTGCACCCTTTCCAATGCTTCCACTTCCTTCCTATAATGAGGTGACCAGAACTGCACACAATACTCCAAATGCGGTCTAACCAAGGTCCTGTACAGTTGCAGCATAACCTCACGGCACTTAAACTCAGTCCCCCTGTTAATAAATGCTAACACACTATAGGCTTTCTTCACGGCTCTATCCACTTGGGTGGCAACTTTCAGAGATCTATGGACATGATCTCCGACATCTCTCTGCTCCTCCACATTCTTCAGAACCCTGCCGTTAACCATGTAATCCGCATTCAAATTTGTCCTACCAAAATGAATCACCTCACACTTATCAGGGTTAAACTCCATCTGCCACTTTTCAGCCCAGCTCTGCATCCTATCAATGTCTCTGTCTCTGTGCAACCTACAACAGCCCTCCACATTATCCACTACTCCACAATCTTGGTGTCATCAGCAAATTTACTAACCCAACCTTCAACTCCATCATCCAAGTCATTGATAAAAATCACAAATAGCAGAGGACCCAGCACTGATCCTTGTGGTACACCGCTGGTGACTGGGCTCCAGGTTGAAAATTTACCATCTACCACCAACCTCTGTCTTCTATGTGATAGCCAGTTACTGATCCAATCGGCCAAATTACCCTCTATGCCATGCCTCCTTACTTTCTGCATGAGCCGACCATGGGGCACCTTATCAAACGCATTACTAAAATCCATGTATACGACATCAACTGCTCTACCTTCATCTATGTACTTGGTTACCTCCTCAAAGAATACAATCAAACTTGTGAGGCAAGACTTACCCCTCACAAATCCGTGCTGACTATCCTGGATTAAGCTGTATCTTTCCAAATGATCATAAATCCTATCCCTCAGGACCCTTTCCAATAATTTACCGATGACCGAAGTGAGACTAATCGGCATATAATTCCCAGGGTTATACCTATTCCCTTTCGTGAACAAGGGGACAACATTCGCCTCTCTCCAGTCTTCTGGCACTATTCCTGTAGACAGTGAGGACATAAAGATCAAAGCCAAAGGCTCTGCAATCTCACCCCTCTCCTCCCAAAGAATCCTAGGATATATCTCATCAGGCCCAGGGGGACTCAGGTTTCTCAAAATTTCTAACACATCTTCCTTCCGAATATCTACCTCCTCCATCCTACCAGCCTGTATCGCACTATCCTCCTCAACAACATGACCCCTCTCCTTTGTGAACACTGAAGAAAAGTATTCATTTAGGGCCACTCCTATATCTTCAGTCTCCATGCACACGTTCCCACTACTGCCCTTGACCGGCCCTAACTTCACCTTGGTCATTCTTTTATTCCTCACATCCTTGATCCTACCCGCCAAGGACTTCTCATGCCCCCTCCTAGCTCTCCTAAGCCCTTTCTTGAGCTCCTTCCTAGCTATCGTGTATCCCTCAAGTGCCCTAACTGAACCTTGTTTTCTCATCCTTACATAAGCCCCCTTTTTCCTCATGACAAGACATTCAACTTCTTTTGTAAACCATGGTTCCCTCACTCGACCATTTCCTCCCTGCCTGACAGGGACATACATATCAAGGACATGCGGTATTTGCTCCTTGAACAGCACCACATCTCAATTGTGCCTATCCCTGACAGTTACTGATTCCATCTTGTGCTCCCCAATTCTTGCCTAATCGCATCGTAATTCCACTTCCCCCAGTTATAAACCTTGCCCTGCCATATGTTCCTATCCCTGTCCATTGCTATAGTGAAAATCACCGAATTGTGGTCACTATCTCCAAAGTGCTCTTCCACAACCAAATCTAACACTTGGCCCGGTTCATTACCCAGTACCAAATCCAATGTGGCCCCGCCTCTTGTCAGTCTATCCACATATTGTATGAGGAAACCCTCCTGCACACACTGGATAAAAACAGCCCCATCCAAACTATTCGAATTATAGTGGTTCCAATCAATATTTGGAAAGTTAAAGTCACCATGCCAACTACCCTGTGACTACTGCACCTATCCAAAATCTGCATTGCAATTTTTTCCTCCACCTCTCTGTTATTGTTTGGTGGCCTATAGAAAACTCCTAACCAAGTGGCTGCTCAATTCCTATTTCTAACTTCAGCCCACACTACCTCATTAGACAGATCCTCTCAAACTGCCTTTCTGCAGCCATTATGCTATCCTTGATTAACAATGTTACTCCTCCACCTCTTTTACCACCTTCCCTAATCTCACTGAAACATCTAAACCCCGGAACCTCCAACAACCATTCCTGCCCCTGTTATATCCACGTCTCCGTAATGGCCACAACATCGTAGTCCCAGGTACCAGTCCATGCTTCAAGCTCACCAACCTTATTCCTGATGCTCCTCGCATTGAAGTAGACACACTTCAAACCACCTTCATGCCTGCAGGTCCACTCTTGTGACCTTGGTACCTTCCTCAGTACTGCACTACCCTCAACTTTGTGAACTCCAGCAACGCTATCTCCTGGACTACAAATCAGTTTCCCATCCTCCTGCCAAATTAGTTTAAACCCCGAAGAGCTGTAGCAAATTTCTCTCCCAGGATATTGGTGCCACTCTGGTTCAGGTGTAACCCATCCTGTTTGTACAGGTCCCACCTTCCCCAGAATGTGCTCCAATTATCCAAGTAACTGAAACCCTCCATCCTACACCATCCCTGTAGCCATGTGTTAAACTGCACTCTCCCCCTGTTCCTCACCTCGCTAGCACGTGGCACTGGCAGCAAACCATAGATGACAACACGGTCTGTAGTGGCTCTCAGCTTCCACCCTAGCTCCCTGAATTCCTGTTTTACATCCCCGTCCCTTTTCCTTCCCATGTCGTTGGTACCGATGTGTACCAAGACTTGTGGCTGCTCTCCCTCCCCCTTAAGGATCTTGAAAACACGATCAGCGACGTCACGAATCTTGGCACCCGGGAGGCAACACCAACCTTGAGCCTCTATCGTTGCCACAGAACCACCTATCTGTACCTCTAACTATAGAGTCTCCAATAACTGATGCTTTCCTGCTCTCTCCCTTCCCTTCTATCTGAGGAACCTCCTTTCTCTGCAAGAAGCCCCCTACCTTATTGAATTGCCCCTTATTGAATGGTCATATGGTCAAACCAGGATTCTTTAAGGACAATTTAAATCATACAGTGACGCAATAGGTACTGACTAGTTCCGAAGTAAAGATGGGATTTATTTTGGGATTGTCCCAGTAGCATGCTAATTACCCTTCTGGGCCTGGCACTCATGGGTTCAACTCCAACATTGGCAAATACAATGTAAGATGTTGCATTGAAACCTGTAATATCATATAATCCTTCCCTGGTATAAAGCTGGTATACATGCCCAAAAATGACTCTCTAATTGGCCCGAAAGTGGCATATTTGAATTCTGTTATCATGGATGGCCATTTTGCATTAACCCCCACAGCAAACCTTTATTGGGGATGAATTGCCTTTTCGAGTTTGGCTTCCCTGATTTATTGGTATCTGTGGGGGAAAAAAGGTTTTTGAAGAATCAGTGTAGACTGAAGTTGAGCACTCAGTAGTAGTTCAGCTTATCCCTTGTCAAAGTTGCATATCAATTATTGATATATTTTCTTCCCATGTGCGTGTAAAACCTAATTACATTTACTCTTGAACAACATCAGTTTGGGCAGGGTTGCCAAATCCATAAATTTGTGTGCAATTTGGTGTTTCTTGATGAGCCCTCTTAAATCACTGACATGTGATACGAGTTTGAAAAAACTAATTTTGAGCTGTGCTGCCATGGAGTACATGAATGTTGAATAATGCTTCCTCGGACCAATGTATTCGAACTAAGATTTTCTGTTGGGTAAGATTATCCCTTATCAGTAGGTAAGCATGCAGACAACTTGGGAGAGTTCATCCTGGTCCTAATTGTCTCTAGGAAAACTACTGAACACGATTGAGGATCCCCTGCCATAGAGTAATGAATTTGGTAAATTATCCCTGTCACGCTTCACCATTCTTTACTTGCTGATATACAATTCAGACGGTCACTGCCACTATGCCCCATCATTGTTAAATATTATGGACTCTTTCTTAAATATGTTTCTGACAGAGAAGAGCAATTGTCACTTCTAACAACAGTTTTCTATCACGTGCCTTGTTTCCCATTTCATTTTACTGCTGTTCTTTGGGATATCTGTTGCAGTACTGTAACTCATTGTTTCCTGATTACACTTCAAAAAGTATTTCATTGGCTGTGAACGTGTTTTTGAGACGTCTGGTGGTTGTAAAAAAACACTGTAAATTCATGTTTTAGTTTCTTGCTTTTCGTTGATTAAATATTCCCTTGTCCAGTTGCCAAATCAAGACGGCACAGAATGACTTGGACTTGCTTGATGATGTTCGAAACAACTTCCAAAAAGAACCAAATTACCTTCTCTCATTTCCACTCCGACCACCTTTTTTACTCTAGGTAGCTTGAATCGGTGTCTCACTTTTTGTGCATCTTAGATTGACTGAAATTCGCATTTTGTTCAAACTGTTTAATTCTTCAAAATGACTTGTGCACTTTTAATGCAAGATCAAGAATTCCTCCCCCACCCTGTTGAGCAAAGAAATAAGAAACAGCCTTGGTGCTACAGGAGAAGTACAATATTAGATCTCCTGTGGCGTTATCAGGAAAGTAAGAGGACATGTTGTTTAATAACAGTAAGATGTTATGCCATGTAATGCACCATGTTGTATCAGTGCCATTTATTTATGATATAGAATATGGTCATTCTACCTTTTTTAGTAATGTGAGATTATTACCTCCGTTTTGGGGAATTGATTTCTGGATTCTCCATTTATTCTGTTTGAAAGGAAAATTAAATTAGATTTGTCTGTATCTAGTGTCTCATCCCCACTTGTATATCTGCCTGCTCTCATTCTCCCAGTTGCCCTCATGCCAATGTTCATCTCTCTCGCCATAACTCACTTTGGTTCTTTCTTTGTGACCTTTTATGCCAGTTAAAATCATTGTAGAATCCATAGAGTGTAGAAGGAAGCCATTCCGCCCATCAAGTCTGCATCGACTCTGAAAGAGCACCGTACCTAGACCCAATCCCCCGTCCTATCCCGCAAGCTCACCTAACCTTTGGACACTTGACGGGAAATTTAGCATTGCCAATCCACCTGACCTGCACATCTTTGGACTGAGGGAAGACACTGGAGCACCCAGAGGAAACCCACAAAGACACAGGAAGAATGTGCAAACTCCATGCAGTCACTCGAGGTCGCAATCGAACCTGGGTTCCTGACGCTGAGAAATTTGTGACTCACTTTCAATGCATTTTGCTTCATTCTCCATTGATCCATCACATCCTCTACTCGTTTGGCTACTCAAAACATTCCTCCTTAACTGCAGCTCACCCCATTGCTTCCCTACTCCTTATTGAAATATCTGTTCAATCTTTATATCCTCCCTCTTCCATCCCCTTTTGCCCAGTCATTTAATTGATCATTTTTGGCTTCCATTCAACACTTGCTTTCCTCCTTGAGGTTTGATAACTGGAGCTACCCTCATCACTACCCAGCTTTCATGATGTCCTTTGTCCCCATTATCTATTATGATTCTCATATTGTCCCTCCATTTCTCCCTCCGCTTCAGTACTAAGCGACTTTGAACGGTGATTTTAATCACGATTGCTGGTCTTCTTTGCCCCCTTCTCTAATTTTGCTGCTTTCTCTGAACCCATTCCTCCATGTGAACTCTCCTACCCATTTTTACTTCCACCCTCTCAACATTGTATCTCGTGCAACTGCTTTACTCCCAGGGTCTTAAGCATAGGGTCATCTCCAATGACTTATTTTTATTTATTACCACCCACACCCCATTTCCTTTTGCATCGACTGCTGGAAAAGATCGCTCATCAAGTGACTTCGAATTGCATTTTGAAATTCCCAGCTGCCCATCCTTTGACCTGCCATTAACCACAATATTTTTGGAGTGGTCAGTCTGCTCAACCATTGATTTTTTTTATTTTTACGCCATCTCCTGCTATCCTTGTCAGTTTAGCTGATTTGCCTTCATTCTTGCTCATGTACAATGGAGGTGCAAACTTGAGCATATCGTGCAACTAGTTTAGCTATCCATCACCAGATCTGGTTGGGCCAAATTAAATGTCATCAGATATCACACTCTCTTGCTAAGTTTGTTCAATACTAAGGCCGATCCTGGCCTTTCCATTCGAAGATCAGCCATCTGCATAAAACCTACCCTTTCCTCAAACAAGAAGCTTGGGGAGCTCATGGACTTTGTCCGAAAGAATGAGACCAGAGCTGCTGCATTCCCCCAATGCCAGCTTCTCTATCCAAGCTCAGATCGCAAATATTTCTTGCTCCTCCAAATGGTCTGTCATCAGCACCCTCCTTGACTGTATTGCCTTGAAAATCTGTGTCCCTCTTTCTACAACAACATATTTGAATTTCCCTATTGAGGTTTTGCCATTGTCTTTGACTCTTGACAGAAACTCTGTACACTGGCCTCGCATTTAATCTCTCTGCCTGACCGCTGCTCCAGGATGTTATTTTGCAGTCCTGTTTGACCACAAGCTGAGCTTCTGACTATATCCATTTCGTCAAAGACTACCTCCACATTCTTTGCTTTCCTGTGCCCCTGCTTCAGTTCTGTGTGCCACTAAATTCTCTCACTCATGCTTTTGTTACCCTTCAAGCTCGATTATCCTAATGCTTTCACATTCTGTAAACTAAATTGTTTGCAATATTTTAACTGTCATGACGTCTACCTCATTCACATCCTGGGTGAGAAGCATTGGCTCTAGTTATCCAATTTAACATTCTGATTTTGGTTTTGAAGCCTTACGTCTACAGTCCGCAGGAAACTCTCTTATTCTGTTTTGTTATGCATCACTCCCTTATTGCCATTGCATCTTCATCTGCCTGTCCCCCATAATTAGTGGTTGTCTCCCTAAATCCTCTTCACCTTCCCATCATCCTTGAAGGCTTTCCTTAAAGCATTTCTTTTTATAAATGAATTTTAAGTCATCCTTTTCATATCCCTTTTGGCTTATCATTTATTTTTGTCTGATCATGGCTATATGGAACACTGGGATGCTAATTATGCTATATACTTGCAACTTTCCGGTGAGTTGCCTAATGTTGACCTAATGCACGATATAACTTCTCAAAATGCTGCATTTGCTGCTCGTTTGAAATGCAGTGACACTGTTATATAATTATTTTGCATGTAGATTCTACATAGAGAAATCAAATGAATAAGTTGATCCATATATGATAGTGTTGGTCTGTTGCAACAAATCATAAAGCGAAAACTGGAGTTTGTTGACTTCATTACATTGTTAAAATTTTTCTCCCCATAGAATGCTGCCTTTTTATATGGCCTTGGTCTTGTCTACTTCCATTATAATGCATTTCAATGGTGAGTAAAATATTTATCGTTCTTTAGTTGCAAATACACGCATACGTACAATAAGATAAAATCTGGACATTAGTTAAATCTGTTTATTTAGGGCAATGCATCTGCTTTTGTGTGAGGTATACAAGTTTCTGTTTTGCTGTTGCCGTGGATATGTCCCTTGTAAAATAGTCTAACTGGAGTTTCTAGTCTGCTTGTGTTTCAAGTTGAAAATGTGGGTACTTCTACCATTTTTCCTTGCCCAATTCTGGCTAATTTGACATGCCGCTACTACTGTAAGCCTGTTAAGATGGGAAGCAGTATTTACTGCATTAATTTTCCCATTTTTGCTCCCTTATCCTATCATCTTCCTCTTTTAATCACTGGAAATGGGGCTAGGAAGAAACATTGGATTGAATCTTGCCCTCCATCCTTCTACACTTGTACTCTACTCTCCTTGCCACCCTGTCCTCCTTTGCATACCCACATTCCTTTTTCACACTTCTCTTTCAATCTCACCTCCATCTCCAACAGATCCACCTTCTACTTCTGCTTGAAGTAAATAGTGCATTTTGTCTTTGGTGGAACATCACCGGAATCAACTAAAAATTAAATAAAGACTGCTTGTCTAGTATTTCTCAGAATAATGGTCAGTTATGGCATTCAATCCCTAAAGCAGCAAATGTCCTAGAAAACAAAATTAAATTTGAATTCATCAGTCACTACAAATGGCTTTGTATACATGACACAAGCACCTCATTGTTGTGCCACAGCATGTCCTTCGATATGTGTGAGATCTGCTATATTAACAAAATTTGTGTGAACCAAATCAAATCCTACAAACTGCAGAAATTCCATATTACCCAGCTATTGAAATATTTACTGACTTCTACACAAATTGCAGTTAGTCTTGATTGGGTAAAATTGTTGAATCTGCATTGTTCAAGTCTGTTAGATTGGCGGCCGGGGTGGTTTCTGGAACTGAACATGTATGTGCTGTGTAGGAAGGGTTAAGAGTACTGTATTAGTACAATATGAGAAAATACTCCCAATAACAATTGGACACTGGAAATCAGCAAAATGAGAGATCCCCATTCTCTGCTATATTTGCAGGATATTCCCACCATTGGCACGTAATGGAAATAGGTAAATAATTGAGATTCTGGTGTTCTGTATGTAATTATCTGTCTCCAATAACTCTTGCATTTGATGCTTTAATTTTGTGGAAAGTGAGCAAATATGTTTGATTATTTTTTACATAGTTGAAGGTTAGCATGCTGCATTTTACTGCACACTCAATTTCAGACTGATTTTATGATTACTCATTTTGTGGATGTAAGCAATGTGAATAAAATATATCTTTATTCCAAACCAGTTGCTTGAGAAGTTAGATATTGACAAATTTCATTAACCTTTGTATTTGAAGAACTGGTTGCCCTTGCTGACGGTCATGTAGGCTATCTAGTGGAGGTTGTGGTACAGTGAAAACATTGTAGTGCACAGGGACTTCGCTTTCCAGAATTGCCAGGGCTGTCTACTGATATAACTTGTGGCGCTTTTCCCTTAGATGGAGTCACTACCACATTCAACAGTCACCTAATATTGCTAGACAACTGCCGCCCCTTAACAAAACGTATCTTTGATTCTTAGCGACAACCTCTGGCATGCACACCTCCTCGCCATCACCTTACGCACGAGGAGGCATTTCGGCCCTTTGAGCCTGCTCTGCCATTCATTATGATCACGGCTAATCATCAAGTTCACTGCCCTGATCTCTCTTTCTCTCTCCCCCCCCCTCTCTCCCCCCCCCTCCCCTCTCTCCCCCCCTCTCTCCCCCCCTCTCTCCCCCCCTCTCTCCCCCCCTCTCTCCCCCCCTCTCTCCCCCCCTCTCTCCCCCCCTCTCTCCCCCCCTCTCTCCCCCCCTCTCTCCCCCCCTCTCTCCCCCCCTCTCTCCCCCCCTCTCTCCCCCCCTCTCTCCCCCCCTCTCTCCCCCCTCTCTCCCCCCCTCTCTCCCCCCCTCTCTCTCCCCCTCTCTCTCCCCCTCTCTCTCCCCCTCTCTCTCCCCCTCTCTCTCCCCCTCTCTCTCCCCCTCTCTCCCCCCCTCTCTCCCCCCCTCTCTCCCCCCCTCTCTCCCCCCCTCTCTCCCCCCCTCTCTCCCCCCCTCTCTCCCCCCCTCTCTCCCCCCCTCTCTCCCCCCTCTCTCCCCCCCTCTCTCCCCCCTCTCTCCCCCCCTCTCTCCCCCCCCTCTCTTCCCCCCCCTCTCTTCCCCCCCTCTCTTCCCCCCCCTCTCTCTCCCCCCTTTCTCTCCCCCCCTCTCTCTCCCCCCTCTCTCTCTCCTTTCTCTCTCTCTTTAGCCTCAAGAGCTATACCTCTCTCTCTCTCTCATTAGCCTCAAGAGCTATATCTAATTCCTGTTTTGAAATTATGCAACGTGTGCCTACAAGACCCACACTCCGTCCTTAGTTGGGATTAAAGAGATCAATGCCTGAGTCACCATGGCCGGCAACTCCCCCTGCACCAACCAATCAATCATTATACATCCCTAGGAGATGGGGCGTCAATGCTGCCTAGTTGTTTATAAAATACAATCAGAAAGCCACCGGGCCCCGGTGCCTTCCCTGACTTCATCAACTCGATGCACTCCATTGTCCCCTGCAGTCCCAATGGCGCCTGCAATCCCTGACCCTCCCCCCTCTCCACCTCTGGGAATATCAACCCACCCATCTAAATAGTGCCCCATTTCCGCTTCCTCCCATCGGGGCTCGAACCTGTACAGTCCCACAGTACAGGAGGCCTCGAATGCCTCGTTAATTTTCTCCGGCATCGTTGCCAATCCTCCTCCCCCATCCCTTGCCTGCGCTATCTCCCGCCTGTCGACTTGACTGATGGGCTAACAAGGTCGGCCCCAATGTTTTGGTAGATCTAAATCCGCTGACCCTCTGAACTACAGCTTTGCGTTGATTTCACCCACCTCTAAATCCTCTCCTTTTCTTGAAACCTATGCATCTGGACGATCACCGCCCGTGGCGGCTGCCTTTGTCACAGCGATCGGTGGGCCTGATCCACCTCTAGGGATTTCTCGAAGACCACTGCTCGAGCAGCTTCGCGAGCATTCTCGACAGGTAGTCTATGGCACTCGTTCCCCCTACCCGCACGAGCAGTCCCATGATTCCTAAGTTCTGCTTACTGGGCCGTTTCTCCTGATCTGATTTGCCTTAAACATCTTGCAGACCTTTCCCAGCACCTGCACCTCTGCCTCCAACAACACAACCGAGTCACTGTGGTCAGATACCACCATTTCCACCTGCTGGATCGTCGCACTTTGCGACTCCATTTCTCCACCCGTTCCAAAGTCCCATGAAGAACTACTGCTCCCTCAAATCACCTTGGACAAGTCCCCTTGCATCTCTTGCCAATGGTGCCTAAACTTCACCTTGATGAACTCTATTAACTGCTCCACAGGCAGTGGGGTAGGCGATGACGAATCTCCCGACTCTGCCATACCCCTGCGCCACACGGATCCTCCACCTCTTGAAGCCAAGGCTTTACTCGACGTTTGCCGGGTGTTGTAACCCACCGACATTGCACTTTGTAGGAGAAACCAACTCCCTCCTTGTGTGCGACTGGATCAGCTCATGTCCGCCACCAGAAGTCTTATCATGTTAATAAGGGAGGCGTGGAATTTATTTTTTGATTTTGAAAATTGGGCAAAATGGAAAAATTGCACTGGGAAAATGAATTTTGCTTCTATACCATATTTATTTTTAAAAAATGAATGTTTTGTTTTGTAGCTGTGATTGTGTTAAAGTTCTGATAAGATCTTTTACATTAATGTGAAATGCAAATTGTGTTGTCCTTGCTGAGTCAGTTATAGTATTAAATTGTTGTGACAACAGTCAGTCTGAAATCTTACTGAATTTTCTTGATGTTGCTGTGAACATGGCAAGATTCAACTAAATCTCTAATTAGCACAGTATTTAAGTTGAGCTCTTGACTTCCTTAAAAACTTTGCACTGAAACCGTAGAATTAAGGAACTATCGTTTGCAGTCTGTTTTGAATCCAGCTGACATTCATTAGGCGAAAGATGCTTTCCTTCTTGATTGTAATGGTCCTGCATGAAACGTTTTTGAAAGATGCCTGCATAACATTTTAATGATCACTGACATCTAGCCTGCTATCTAGCAGTTGTTGATACTAATGTAGTGCATACCCAACTAATTTTTGTCGGGCTACCTATTAATGATGACTCGCCCATTAGAGATATTAGCCTGGATTTTGTGGTAGTTAAAACCGCAAAATTGTCAGCATTTATCATTATTACTCTAAAACCAACAGAAACTCCTAGAACCCAAACATTCTATCAGTACACCTGAAATCTCCACAGATGGAAATTAATTAGAAATCACTGAACTGACAAGGACTTTACCTTTTACATTGTGAGATACACCTTGTTATTGAACCTCACTGGCCCTGGCAAACTAATTTAATATTTTTATAATATCAGTTTTTTCCATTGATTTCATGGCTTTGTAATTTTCAAAAGTTTGTTTGATATTTCAGCATTAAAATGTATGTCCCAATCTGTATTTTGCTCTGTATTTAAAATTATATAAAAAATGCAGGGATAATTGGTGAATTTTGCTTTCTGGTTTGCTGTCTGAGAATTTGTCAGTGTTTCTGCTTACCCTGATTGATGACATCACTGTTGCTGGATACCTGGAGAGCATATTAAAATTTTTCTTTATTAATCAAAACAACCTGAAACAATCATAGCAAAATGGAAGAGAAAAACTTAAAAGCTAAAACACACATAGCATCTAATTAATTTTGATGCAAAAACTAATGTTGACACAAAAACTAACCTCAACCTCCTAACAGTTGACAGTGACTAACTCCTTAAAAAAAAGAAAATGAATGCTTGCCATCTTGGGTAGAACCTCTCCACCGACCCCCTGATGGTGTACTTGACCTTCTCCAAATGCAGAAATGACATGAGGTCACTCAGCCAAGTCGAGGCACTAGGTGGAGTAGGAAACCTTCATCCACGCAGAATTTGCCTCCGGGCTATCAACGACGTCCTCGCCTTTGCGTCTGTTTGCACCCTAGACTCGAGCACCGGCCAATCTGACACCCCAAACATTGGCACCAATGGGCATGGATCCAAATCTACACGGAGTATCTCCGATGTGGTTTAACGAAAGAAGCCTAGATGTTTATGAATTTGGGACAGGACCAGATCATGTGGTTAGCTGGCCCCCGAGAGCAGTGCTCACATTTATCCTCTAATTGTCTTAGCTCTGGTCAGGTGTGTCCTATGCAAAACCTTGAATTGAATCAGACTCCGCCGGGCACGTGAAGATGGGGAGTTGGAGTTGACCCTGTGAAGGGCCTCACTCCATACCTCACTATTAAGAATGTGACCCAATTCGCGCTCCCATTTCATCCTCGTATCACTCAACGGAACAGAATCCATTGTAAGGATATGGCCATATACGTCTGAAGTAATAGACCCCTCTGTTTTGCACAAAAAGTCATGAATTTGAAAATACCCGTGAAGACTGGAACCAAGCAGTTGGACTTTTGCAGCTTTACTCCTTAAAGGTTGAAAACCTCCCCTCCACGAACAGGTCCCCAAACTTCTCCAGACCTTTCCCCTCCCAAAACTTAAGCATTGAATCCAAACCAGTTGGTAGGAAATGGTAGATATTGCAAATGGGGGCTAACAAAGTCCAGAAAAGGAGTTTGAAATGTTGCCCAAACTGCTTCCAAATTCTCAAGGTGTAGACCACCACTGAATTAGAGGAAATTCGAATTGAAGAAAAAGGCAATGGTGCAGTTTTGGCAAGGCAAAACTATAACGTCCCCAGTTGGGCTTTTCTCCAAGGGATTTTCAGGGAAACATTCACCTTTGTCAAAGTTCAGCTTTAACCCAGAAAAGATGAGAAAAATGCTAAGCAGCTTTACTATGTCATCCATGGAGGTACTGGGTCTGTAATATGGAGAAGTAGGTCATCCGTGTAAAGGGACACCCCTCCCCTGATTTATCCGCCCCCAATTAACAGAGGACCTCAGCGCGATAGCAAGTGGCTCTATTGTCAAAGCAAACATGAGCAGGGGCAGCGGACAGCCCTGCCTAGTGCCCTTGTTCAATGGAAAATAACCAGAGTTCAGGACGAACACCTGCAGTGGGGGCCTTATACAATAGCCAAATCCAAGAAATAAATTTGTAGCCAAAACCAAGCCACCCAAGATTCACAAATAGATACTCCCACTTCATTTTATCAAATGCCTATTCGGCATCCAGAGAAACAATCACGTCTGTTTGGGCACCGAGCAGGGCAGAAGGACACAATTTAACAGGCTGTGTATATTGGCCGACAATTATTGACTCTTCACAAAGCCGGTCTGATCTTCTGAGATTACCTTTGGGAGGCAAGGCTCTCGCTGAAGCACCAACACCGTGGCAAATAACTTGATCTCTGCGGTCAACAGTGAGTTAGGCCGGTACGATCCACACTCTGTTGGGTCTTTGTCCTTCTTCAGAATCAAAGAGGCAAAGGCCTGTGTGAGGGTTGAGGTCAACGAACCGCAGGATAAGGAGTGATTAAACATATCCAGAATTAAAGGCACGAGCTGCTCCGAGAACTTTTGATAAAATTCAGTTTGGATGCCCTCTGGACAAGGCACTTTGCCAGCTTGTATGAATCCAATGCATTTCAAAATTTCATCAGGGTTTAACGGTGATTCCAACTCACAGCTCCGCTCCACCTCACTGCTCCGCTCCACCTCAACCGTTGGGATGGTTAGGCCATCCAAAACGTCAGACATGGCTGATCCATCTGCCGGAGGTTCTGATCTTTAAAGATCACGATAGAACGATTCAAAAGTTGCGGTAACCTGAGGAGGGGTGAAAACGAGGTTACTGCTCGAATTGCATATTTCTGTGATCTCCAGGGAGGCAGCCTGCCATTTAAGTTGGTGAGCCAAAAGACGAGTGGCCTTCTCCCCATATTCATAGCACATGCCCCTTGAGTGTCACAACTTTCTTACCGCCATGCCAGCCGACAGTAATTCGAACTGTGTTTGCAGCTTTTTCCTTCTTGTCAGCAACTCCTGGGTAGGATCAAGTGAGTACTGGTGGTCCACCACAAGAATGGAATCCACCAGCCTCTGCTGCTCCACCCTTGCTATCCTTGCCAAATGTGCTTTATAGAAGACCATTCCCCCCCCCCCCCCCCTCCCCTCAGGACCACCTTGAGGAACCCCCAGAGGTGGAAGGTGATATTGACTCTTTTTTTTGTTAAATTTTATAAAGTCTTCTATGGCAGTGGGCATACGCTCACAAAATGTCTTAGTCACTAATAGAACATAGAACATTACAGCGCAGTACAGGCCCTTCAGCCCTCTATGTTGCACCGACCTGTGAAACAACTCTAAAACCCATCTACACTATTCCCTTATCGTCCATGTGTCTATCCAATGACCATTTGAATGCCCTTCGTGTTGGCGAGTCCACTACTGTTGCAGGCAGGGCATTCCACGCCCTTACTACTCTCTGAGTAAAGAACTTACCTCTGACATCTGTCTTATATCTATCTCCCCTCAATTTAAAGCTATGTCCCCTCGTGCTAGACATCAGCATCTGAGGAAAAAGGCTCTCACTGTCCACCCTATCCAATCCTCTGATCATCTTGAATACCTCAATTAAGTCACCTCTTCACCTTCTTCTCTCTAATGAAAACAGCCTCAAGTCCCTCAGCCTTTCCTCATAAGATCTTCCCTCCATACTAGGCAACATTCTGGTAAATCTCCTCTGCACCCTTTCCAATGCTTCCACAGCCTTCCTATAATGCGGCGACCAGAATTGCACGCAATACTCCAAATGTGGCCGCACCAGAGTTTTGTACAGCTGCAACATGACCTCATGGCTCCGAAACTCAATCCCATTACCAATAAAAGCTAACACACCGTATGCCTTCTTAACAACCCTCTCAACCTGGGTGGCAACTTTCAGGGATCTATGTACATGGGACACCAAGATCTCTCTGCTCATCCACACTGCCAAGAATCTTACCATTAGCCCAGTACTCTGCCTTCCTGTTATTCCTTCCAAAATGAATCACCTCACACTTTTCTGCATTAAACTCCATTTGCCACCACTCAGCCCAGGGCTGCAGCTTATCTATGTCCCTTTGTAACTTGTAACATCCTTCCGCACTGTCCACAACTCCACCGACTTTAGTGTCATCTGCAAATTTACTCACCCATCCTTCTACGCCCTCCAGGTCATTTATAAAAATGACAAACAGCAATGGCCCCAAAAGAGATCCTTGTGGTACACCACTAGTAACTAGACTCCAGTCTGAACATTTCCCATCAACCTCCACCCTTGGTCGTCTTCCAGCTAGCCAATTTCTGATCCAAACTGCTAAATCACCCTGAATCCCATGCCTCCGTATTTTCTGCAGTAGCCTACCGTGGTGAACCTTATCAAATGCTTTACTAAAATCCATATACACCACATCAACTGTTTTACCCTCATCCACCTGTTTGGTCACCTTCTCAAAGAACTCAATAAGGTTTGTGAGGCACGACCTACCCTTCACAAAACCGTGTTGACTATCTCAAATCAAATTATTCCTTTCCAGATGATTATACATCCTATCTCTTATAAACCTTTCCAAGATTTTGCCCACAACAGAAGTAAGGCTCACTGGTCTATAGTTACCGGGGTTGTCTCTAGTCCCCTTCTTGAACAAGGGGACAACATTTGCTATCCTCCAGTCTTCTGGCACTATCCCTGTAGACAAAGATGACTTAAAGATCAAAGCCAAAGGCTCAGCAATCTCCTCCCTAGCTTCCCGACGAATCCCATCCGGCCCAGGGGACTTATCTGTTTTCACACTTTCCAGAATTACTAACACCTCCTCCTTATGAACCTCAAGCCCTTCTAGTCTAGTAGCCTGAATCTCCGTATTCTCCTCAACAACATTGTCTTTTTCCTGTGTGAATACTGATGAAAAATATTCATTTAGCACCTCTCCTATCTCCTCGGACTCCAAGCACAACTTCCCACTACTGTCCTTGACCGGCCCTACTCTTACCCTAGTCATTCTTTTATTCCTGACATATCTATGGAAAGCTTTAGGGTTATCCTTGATCCTACCTGCCAAAGACTTCTCATGTCCCCTCCTGGCTCTTCTTAGCTCTCTCTTTAGGTCCTTCCTAGCTAACTTGTAACTCTCGAGCGCCCTAACTGAACTTTCATGTGTTGTGTCTATTCTCCATGATGGACTTTGGGAGGAGCCAGATTCTAGTGGCAAATCAACAAAGTGCAGGGCATGGTCCAAAATAACAGTCGCTAAGTACTCAGCCGCCAACACTGAAGGAAGGAGAGACCTATCTACAAGAAGAAAAATCAAACCGCGAATATCTGTTTTTGTAAAAAAAAAAAAAAATAATTTGTATTCAAAAATTTTCACAGATTATCACAACAGAAAAATAGAAACCCCCCCCTTTACACAAATGATAAAACAACAAGAACAAAAATGAATAAATAGACAGATAAATGTTAAATAGTAAACAATAGTGCACCCCCTACCAGACACAACCCCCCCCCCCCTCTTCCGGGTTGCTGCTGCTGACCATCTCCTAACGCTCCACCAGGAAGTCTAGGAACGGCTGCCACTGCCTGAAGAACCCTTGCACAGACCCCCTTAAGGCAAATTTCACCTTCTCCAATTTAATAAACCCTGCCATGTTGTTAATCCAGAATTCCACGCTTGGGGGGCCTCGCATCCTTCCACTGAAACAGAATCCTTCGTCGGGCTACCAGGGACGCAAAGGCCAGAATACCGGCCTCTTTCGCCTACTACACTCCCGGCTTGTCCGACACCCCAATTATTGCGAGCCCCCAGCTGGGCCTAACCCTGGAATTCACTACCCTTGACACCGTACTCGCTACCCCCCTCCAGAACTCCTCCAACGCTGGAACTGCCTAGAACATGTAGGTGTGGTTTGCTGGGCTCCCCGAACACCTCGCACATCTGCCCTCACTCCCAAAAAAACGGCTTAGCCTTGCCCCGGTCATGTGCGTCCTGTGCAGCACCTTAAATTGTATCAGGCTGAGTCTCGCGCAAGACGAGGAAGAGTTTACCCTTCCCAGGGCATCCACCCACATACCCTCGTCGATCTCCTCCCCCAGCTCCTTCCACTTACCTTTTAACTCCTCCGCCGAAGCCTCCTCCTCCTCCTGCATCACCTGATAAGTTGACGAGATCCCACCCTGTCCTGGACCCTGCGCGCCAGCAGCAGCGGAAACGCCACCACCTGTTGCCTAACGAACACCCTTACCTGCATATATCTGAAAGCATTCTCGGGGGGAGCCCGAATTTCTCCTCCAGCTCGCCAAGGCTCACAAACTTCCCATCTATGAACAGGCCCCCCCCATCTTCCTAATACCTGCCCTGTGCCAACTCGGGAACCCCCCAACCATTTTCCCCGTGACAAACCGATGGTTCTCCCGTATCGGGGACCACACCGAAGCCCCCATCTCCCCCCTGTGGTGTCTTCATTGCCCCCAGATTTTGAGGGTCGCCGCTACCACCGGGCTCGTGGTGTACCTCGTCGGAAGAAGCGGCAGCGGTGCCGTCACCAGTGGCCCCAGGCTCGTGCCCACACAGGACGCCATCTCCAGCCTCTTCCACGCCGCCCCCTCCCCCTCCATTACCCACTTGCGTATCATCGCCACATTGGCAACCCAATAGTACCCACATAAGTTTGGCAACGCTAACCCCCCCCCCCCCCCTGTCCCTGCTCCGCTCCAAGGACACCCTTCCCAACCTCGGGGTCTTCTTCGCCCATACGAACCCCATAATAATCCTGTTAACCCGCTTAAAGAAGGCCTTGGGGATCAGGATGGGGAGGCACTGAAACAAAATCAAAATCCTCGGGAGCACCGTCATTTTAACCGACTGCACCCTACCCGCCAGGGAGAGCGGCAGCATATCCCACCTTTTGAAGTCCTCCTCCATTTGCTCCACCAGCCTCGTTAAGTTGAGCTTATGCAGGGCCCCCCAGCTCCTAGCCACCTGAACCCCCAGGTATCTAAAACTTCTTTCTGCCCTTTTTAGCGGAAGCTCACCAATACCCCTTTCCTAGTCTCCCTGGTGCACCATGAACAGCTCGCTCTTCCCCATGTTGAGCTTATACCCGGAGAAATCCCCAAACTCCCTAAGGATCCGCATCACCTCCGGCACTCCCCCCACCGGGTCCGCCACATACAATAGCAGATCGTCCGCATACAACGATACCCGGTGTCCCCCGCACCAACCCCCTCCAGTTCCTAGACTCCCTCAAAGCCATGGCCAGGGGCTCAATCGCCAGCGCAAAGAGCAGGGGGGATAGAGGACCCCCCTGCCTCGTCCCTTGGTATAGCCGGAAATATTCCGACCTCCTCCTGTTCGTGGTCACACTCGCCACCGGGGCCTCGTACAGCAACGTCACCGAGCTGACGAACCCCTCCCCGAAGCCAAACCACCTCAACACCTCCCACAGGTACCCCCACTCCACCCTATCAAAGGCCTTCTCCGCGTCCATAGCCGCCACTATCTCTGCCTCCCCCTCCACCGCTGGCATCATAATTACATTCGGGAGCCTCCGTACGTTGGTGTTCAACTGCCTCCCTTTCACAAAACCCGTCTGATCCTAGTGTATGACCCCCGGAACACAGTCCTCAATCCTCATGGCCAATACCTCTGCTCGCAGTTTCGCATCCACATTAAGGAGTGAAGTCGGCCCATACGATCCGCACTGTACAGGGTCCTTGTCCCGCTTCAGAATTCGAGAAATCAGCGCCCTAGCCCTTGACCAGTTCCTCCAACCCAACCGGCACCCCAGCCCTGCCACCTGCCCCTCCTCTACCCTCAGGAACCTCAGCCAGTCCAGAAAGCGACCCATCTCCCCCTCCTCCGATGGGGCTCAGACCGATACAGTCCCTCGTAAAACCCCATTAATACCCACCGCACTTCGCACCGTGCTCCCCCCTCCATCCCTAACTCCCCCGATCTCCCTCGCTGCCTCCCGCTTCCGAAGCTGGTGTGCCAGCATCCGGCTTGCCTTCTCTCCGTACTCGTACACCGCCCCTTGCGCCTTCCTCCACTGCACCTCCGCCTTCCTGGTGGTCAACAGGTTGAACTCGGCCTGGAGGCTTCGTCGCTCCTTGAGTAGTCCCTCCTCGGGTGCCTCTGAATACCTCCTATCCACCCTTACCATCTCCCCCACTAGCCTCTCCCTCTCTCCTCTCCTTTCCCACTCTGGGCCCTAATGGAGATCAACTCACCCCTGATCACCCCCTTCAGCGCCTCCCAGACCACCCCTACCTGCACCTTCCCATTATCATTGGCCTCCAGGTACCTTTCTATACACCCCCGGACCCGCCTGCTCATCTCCTCGTCCGCCAACAACTCCACCTCCAAGCACAACAGCGGGCGCTGGTCCCTCTCCTCCCCCAGCTCGAGGTCCACCCAATGCAGGGCATGGTCAGAGATGGCTATCGCTGAATACTCCGTGTCCTCCACCCTCGGAATCAACACCCTGCTCATTACAAAAAAGTCAATCCGAGAGTAGTCCTTATGAACATGGGAGAAGAATGAGAATTCCCTGGCCCCCGGCCTCGCAAACCTCCACGGATCCACTCCTCCCATCTGGCCCATAAACCCCCTCAGCACCTTGGCCGGCCCATCCCAGACCTAGAGCGATCCAATGCCGGATCCAGCACCGTGTTGAAGTCCCCCTCCGATTATCAAGCCCCCTGTCTCCAAGTACGGGATCCGGCCCAACATGCGCTGCATGAACCCCACATCGTTCCAATTCGGGGCGTATACATTTACCAAGACCACCCGCACCCCCTGCAGCTTACCACTCACCATCACATACCTACCTCCATTGTCTTCCATGATGCACAACGCCTCAAACGACACCCGCCTCCCCACCAAAATCGCCCCCCCCCCCCCGATTTTTTGCATCCAGCCCCGAATGGAACACCTGCCCTACCCACCCCTTTCTTAGCCTTACCGGATCTGCCACCCGCAGATGCGTTTCCTGGAGCATGACCACATCTGCCTTCAGCCCATTCAGTGCGCGAACACACGGGCCCGTTTGACCGGCCCGTTCAGGCCTCTTGCATTCCAAGTTATCAGCTGTATCAGGGGGCTGCCCGCCGATTAGCCATAACCCTTTCTAGGCAAGCCACGTGCCCGTGCCCCCCGCACTTCCTGTTCCCCCCCAGCGGCAGACCCCCCCCTCCTCCTCCTCTACAGACTCCAGCTCCCCCTTGGCCATTCCAGCAGCAACCCCCCCCAGCTAGATCTCCCCCTCGCAGCATTGCTCCTCCCATTGCACTCCCGTGAGTCAGCCGACACCTGCTGACCCTGGCCGCTCCATCGACCCCCCCCCCAATGTGGGAGTCTCCCCTCCCCCTTCGGACCCTCCCCTCCCCCTTCCATGCTCAGCGCGGGAAAAAGCCCGTGCTTTCCAGCACTGACCCTGCCCCTTTCCACCCTTAGCACGGGAAAAAGCCTGTGCTTTCCACCCACTCGACCCCGCCTTCTCTGGCGCAGCTCCTTTTTCAGGCCCAGCCCCAATTCCCCCGGCTCTCTCTTTCCTCCTTCCCCCACCCCCCCACCCCCCAATGCAGGGCCCCACCTCCATTTCCAGCCACCGACGCCCACAGGCTTTTACCTGCCCCCCCCCCCCCCCCCCCCCCCTCGAACCCACCCGACAGACAGAGAAGAAACCTTGCCCAACCAACCGCACAATCCCCCCAAAACACAACACAACAGTCCCAACCATCCCCCTTCAGCATCGCCTTGTCCCCAGCCCTCAATCCGAGTCAAATTTTGCGGCCCGACTAAAGGTCCACGCCTCCTCCGGCGTCTCGAAGTAATGGTGACGGTCCCTGTAGGTGACCCACAGTCGCGCCGACTACAACATGCCGAACTTCACCCCTCTCCGATGCAGCACCGCCTTAGCCCGATTGTACCCGGCCCTCTTTTTAGCCACCTCCGCGCTCCAGTCCTGATAAATCCAGACCTCTGCATTCTCCCACCTGCTGCTCCGCTCTTTCTTGGCCCACCTTTTGTGAGGGCCACGAAGAATCCAGCACGAGTTTTAAGGATACAAAGTAATAACATTTATTTACAATAACATATATATATAACAGCAGCAGCAACTTCCCTTGCTGCATACTCCTTCCTGCTGGTTCCTGAACTGGCCAGCTTTATTTATACGAGGAGTTTACTAATGGTTTCTCCGCCCCCCTCATTGGGGAAGCTCATACTCCCACAAGATTGTGGGATTGTCATTCGTCCCCAGCCAATGGTAAGTAGGCAGGTTATAACATCCCTCCCCCCCAAAGTCCAAGGAATCCACCGAAGACCTGGCGAAGGAGGGCGTCAGACTCGTTTGGCCGCAGGCCGGACACCATTTGCACGCGGCGCTGGATCAGGCGGCGTGTAACGAGACGGAGACCGGCGCTTCCGTGATGAACGGCGCAACGGTTGTACATCCACGGCCCGTGGACCCGAGGATTCCCCCTCTGATGCATCCTATGTCTCCATCTCGGACTCAGAGTCTGCTGCCTCTGTCATGTCAGCGTCTCTATCTCCATTCGGTTCCGTAACGACCTGCGCAGGCTTCGAGTGAGGCACCAGTGGAAGATTGTGAGAACTCCCTTCCCTTGTCTCTGGTCTCTGCGGCTGTAGAAATGAGCTCCGGGGGCGAGGAATTTTTTGAGGGGATGGTCTTCTGGACCGAAAGTGGTCCACATGGTTGCGCTGGAGACGACCCTGGGCTTGCACCTGGTAAGATATAGGGCCCGTTTGGCGAAACATTACACCAGGAACCCATTGGGCACCACCAGCAAAATTCCGAACGAACACTGGGTCACCGGGCGCAAACTGCCGAATCGGCCGATGCCGAGAAAATCCCTGTCCCTGCCGTTCTTGTGTGCGGCGTACTTTTGCGCCAATGTCCGGGAAAACCATACTAAGGCGGGAGCGAAGTCTCCGGCCCATTAGGAGTTCTGCGGGAGCTACCCCAGTCACCGCATGGGGGGTGGTCCTATACGTAACCAAAAAGCGAGCCAGTCTCGTGTCCGTTGATCCGGAAGACTGCTTCTTTAGGCCTCTTTTGAATGTCTGCACTGCGCGCTCTGCCAACCCATTTGAAGCCGGGTGGTATGGGGCAGTGCGGATATGGCGTATGCCGTTCATCTTCGTGTACCTCGCAAACTCCTCACTCGTGAATGGAGTGCCGTTATCCGTGACCAGCACCTCGGGGAGGCCATGCGTACTAAACGACAAACACATCTTTTCAATTGTTGCGCAGGACGTTGTCCCCTGCATCTTATGCACCTCTAGCCATTTAGACTGGGCGTCAATTAATAGAAGGAACATGGATCCTTGAAAAGGGCCTGCGAAATCTGCATGCAAGCGTGCCCAAGGCCGCCCTGGCCATTCCCAGTGATTCTCAGTGAGCTTCTGATGCTCCTGGCAAATGGAGCAGTTTTGGGCCATCTTCTCAATGTCGGTATCGAGGCCTGACCACCAGACATAACACCGGGTCAACATTTTCATTTTGGTCACACCTAGATGCCCATTGTGCAAGTCTCTTAGTATCAGCTCCTGGCCTTTTTCCGGGACAATCACACGCATCCCCCACAAGAGGATGCCGTCTTCCACACTGAATTCTGACAGCTTGGAGGAAAATGCCTGCAACTCGCCTGGGAGCTGTCTATGATGCCCACCATACAGGACTATGTGCCGAACCTTTGACAGGACTGGCTCCAGCTGGGTCCACTCACGGATCTGTGATGCCGTAACAGGCAAGGTGTCCATAAAATTTAGGGTTGCAACCACCTCACCGGTCGTGGGGGTCGACATGGGGCCGGTCGATAAAGGCAATCGGCTCAGTGCATCGGCATTTGCTATCTGCGTTCTTGGTTTGTGCTCCAGAGAATACTCGTATGCAGCAAGCAACAAAGCCCAGCGCTGGATCCGTGTGGAAGCAATGGGCGGTATTGGCTTATCCTCTCTGAAAAGTCCCAGCAGAGGCTTATGATCAGTCACGATAGTGAAATGGCGGCCATACACATACTGGTGGAAGTGTTTCACCGCAAAAACCACTGCCAGGCCCTCCTTCTCGATCTGCGCGTACTTTTTCTCCGCTGCAGTCAATGTGCGGGAGGCGAAAGCTTTCGGTCGTTCGGCCTCGTTCTCCATCTTGCGGGACAGGACGGCCCCAATACCATACGGGGATGCATCACATGTGACGAGCAAAGGCTTTCCAGGATCATTGTGGGTTAGTAACTCAGACGACGACAATTGTTGCTTTACCCGCCGGAAAGCGGTTTCTTGCGGCTGACCCCAAATCCAGGTGTGATTTTTCATTAGCAGAAAGTGCAACGGGGCCAGCGTAGTTGCCAGATTGGGGAGGAACTTCCCGTAATAGTTTACGAGACCGAGAAAAGAACGAAGATGCGAAGTGTCAGTCGGGGCGGGGGCATGTTGAATTGCACGCACCTTCTCTGCGACGGGGTACAAACCTTCGCGGTCCACCCGTTAACCCGGGTAGACTACTTCCTTTGCCTGAAATACGCACTTTGTGTGACGTAAGCGGACTCCAGCCACCGAAAAGCGTCTAAGGACAGCCTCCAGATTTTCCAAATGTTCCTGCTCCGACGTCCCTGTAATCAAAAGGTCATCTAAGTAGACAGCAACACGTGGTAAACCTCTCAAAATGCCCTCCATAACACGTTGAAAAATAGCACAGGCAGAGGATACTCCAAAGTGCAACCATGTATATTCATACAGGCCCCGGTGTGTATTAATCGTTACATATGGTCGGGAGGCAGGGTCCAGCTCCAACTGCAGATAGGCGTGACTCATATCTAATTTTGTGAACGCGAGTCCACCTGCAAGCTTCGTGTAGAGATCCTCTATGCGAGGCATTGGATATCGGTCGAGTCGTGAAGCCGTATTCACTGTAAGTGTATAGTCGCCACACAAGCGAACTGTGGCATCTGGCTTCATTACAGGTACAATTGGTGCTGCCCAGTCAGCAAAACAGACGGGCCTGATAATACCCAAACTCTCTAAACGAGTGAGCTCCCCTTCTACCTTCTCGAGCAAGGCGTAAGGCACCGGGCGCGCCCGGAAATAGCGCGGCGTGGCTCCTGGTTCGACTTGGATACGGGCTACGGCCCCTTTTATTTTCCCCAAACCAGGCTGGAATACATCTGGGTATCGTCCTAGCACCTCAGTCAACCCTTCAGAAACTGTTTGGAGGATGTGCTGCCATTGCAACTGCAAATGGCGCAACCAGTCCCGACCCAACAGGCTGGGCCCATGGCCGCGCACCACGATAAGTGGGAAACGCCCCTCCTGACGTCCATAAACAACAGGGGTCATTGTAGTTCCTGCAATGTCCAGTGGTTCCCCCGTGTAGGTTGCCAACCTGGCCTGTGAGTCGGTTAATGCAAGGGTCTGTATACCCTGCTTGATGCGGTCGAATGTCCTCTGGGCGATCACGGAGACCGCTGCGCCAGTGTCCAACTCCATCTCAAGCGGGTGACCATTGACCCATACTGTCACCTTAATGGGGGCCACACGGGGAGCTGCCACACAATGCAGCTGCAGGCAGTCGTCCTCCGTCTCCACGTCCTCAGGAGTAGTCGCCGCAGGTTCATCCACATGGAAGGTACGGCCCCTGGGCTGGTCCCAGTTACGGCCCCTGGGCTGTTCCCAGTTTCCGTCGGAACGACGGCGCCTCTGTCGCCCCCAGGACCGCCGTCCGCGACGGGGTCGGCGCCTACAAGTCTGACACGGACATGGCTCCTCATCCATTGGTTCTGGAGAAGGCTCCCTTCGGGGAGGAATGTCCGATGGCCACTGGCGTCGGTCCGGACGTTGCCTCGCCCAAGGTACCGCAGGAGTGCGGGGGGACGTTTTCGGACGGAAGGGGTTGCGCCCCAAGGCATGCACTTCCATTCCCTGTAGCTCCTGCACGCCTCGTTCTGCGCTCTCTCGGGACAATACTATTTGAATGGCCTGTTGAAAAGTCAACGTTGGCTCAGCTAACAACTTTCTCTGTGTTAATACCGCAAACCAAACGGTCGCTTAACATTTCTGACAAGGTCTCACCATAGTCACAGTACTCCGCAATCCTGCGTAGCCTGGATAGAAAGTCGGCAAGGGATTCTCCAGGGGTCCTCTCAGCGGTATTAAACCGGTAACGCAGGACTATCGTGGACGGGGTTGGGTTAAAATGTTGCCCCACTTTATTCCCAAGTTCATCAAACGTTTTGGTGTCCGGCGCAGCTGGGTACGTAAGGCTCCTAATCACCCCAAACGTATGCGGGCCGCAGGCGGTGAGCAATATGACCACCTGGTGCTCGTTTTCGGTGATATTGTTTGCCCGGAAATAGTAACGCATCCATTGTGTGTACTGGTTCCAGCTTTCCAGCGCAACATCAAAAACATCCAAACGTCCGTACAGAGGCATGGTATAATAGAAAACAACTTCCAACCTGTATCCAACAAAAATCCAGGGAGGTGGCTTCAGCAGTGTAGACAGCTATTCACTTTAACCTTCGTCGCCAGTTTTGTGAGGGCCACGAAGAATCCAGCATGAGTTTTAAGGATACAAAGTAATAACATTTATTTACAATAACAACAGCAGCAGCAACTTCCCTTGCTGCACACTCCTTCCTGCTGGTTCCTGAACTGGCCAGCTTTATTTATACTAGGAGTTTACTAATGGTTTCTCCGCCCCCCACATTGGGGAAGCTCATACTTTCACAGGATTGTGGGATTGTCATTCGTCCCCAGCCAATGGTAAGTAGGCAGGTTATAACACCACCTTAAGACACATTCTCTGTCCACGAAATGGTGGAACCGCACCAGCACCGCCCGTGGCAGCTCGCTGGGCTTGGGCCTCCTTGCCAGCACTGGATGGGCCCCCTCCAGCTCCAGGGGCCCCTGGAAGGCCCCCGTGCCCATCAGCGTGTTCAACATGGTGACCACATAGGTTCCGACATCCGATCCTTCCAGCCCCTCCGGGAGTACCAGAATCCGCAGATTCTTTCTTCTCGACTGGTTCTCCATGTCCTCGAACTTCGCCTGCCATTTCTTATGGAGCGCCTCGTGCGCCTCCACCTTCACCGCCAGGCCCAAGCTCTCGTCCTCATTCTCAGAGACTTTTTGCCGGAAATTCCGGATCGCCGCCCCTTGGGCAGCCTGAGTCTCAAGCTTGTCAATTGACGCCTTCATCGGCTCCAGCAGCTCTGCCTTCAGCTCCGTGAAGCAGCGCTGGAGAAACTCCTGCTGCTCCTGTGACCACTGCGCCCAAACTGCCTGCTCTCCACCCGCCGCCATCTTGGTCTTCCTCCCTCGCATCTTTCTCTGCTCCAATTCCACTTTTTTCACCGCTCCGCTCCTGGTCCAATCCATACAGTGCCGGGGGAATATTGCTGTCCCCTTCCCACACTCGGAATTGTCGGAAAAGTACCATTTGGGGACCCTAAAAGGAGCCCAAAAGTCAGTTTCCAGCGGGAGCTGCCAAACGTGCGACTTAGCTCCCCATAGCCGCAACCGGAAGTCATCCGTGAATATCTCTGATGAACATACGGAGGAAAAAAAAATCTTTATCACTTGGATACAAGATACACCAGGAATCTAAATCCCCCCCCCCCCCAAATCTGCTCCATGAAAGACTAGGCCACCCCGATGGAGCAAGAGATTCGGGCTTGAAACGATCCAATCTAGGGTCCAAGACACAGTTCGGGTTCCCACGCAAAATGAATTGATGTGAGTCTAAATCTGGGAGGGAGGCCACCAGGGTATTAATAAAATTTGTATCCTCCCAGTTCGAGGTGTAAATATTAAACATAACCACAACCAGTGGGGTGCCCACCAGGGAGCCACAGACAATACCGTGTCTGCTGTTGGGGTTGGCCAAAATCT
This sequence comes from Scyliorhinus torazame, assembly GCF_047496885.1. Classification (NCBI taxonomy): domain Eukaryota; kingdom Metazoa; phylum Chordata; class Chondrichthyes; order Carcharhiniformes; family Scyliorhinidae; genus Scyliorhinus; species Scyliorhinus torazame. The sequence continues at coordinate 74,944,943 of NC_092714.1, read as the reverse complement.
TAGAGGCAGGAAACGGAACACGTTTATTTATTTATATCGCTGCACCTCTGGCCCTACCATTGAAACCTGAATGAAAGACCTGTCGTATCCACCCCTTTCGATTTTTAAAATAAATTTAGAGTACCCAATTCATTTTTTCCAATTAAGGGGCAATTTAGTGTGGCCAATCCAACTACCGTGCACATCTTTGTGTTGTGGGGTGAAACCCACGCAAACCCAGGGAGAATATGCAAACTCCACCGGACAGTGACCCAGAGCCGGGCTCAAACCTGGGACCTGTTAAATTAAAGGTTGGACATTTTTATTTAAAATTACAAACGATAACGATTTGGAGTTGGGGACCAAGTGCAATGTGTCAAAGTTTGCAGACGACACGAAGATGAGTGGTAAAGCAAAAAGTGCAGAGGATACCGGAAGTCTGCAGAAGGATTTGGATAGGTTAGGTGAATGGGCTAGGGTCTGGCAGATGGAATTCAATGTTGCCAAGTGTGAGGCTATCCATTTTGGGAGGAATAACAGCAGAATGGATTATTATTTAAACGGTAAGATGTTAAAACATGCTGCTGTGCAGAGGGACCTGGGTGTGCTGGTGCACGAGTCGCAAAAAGTTGGTGTGCAGGTGCAACAGGTGATTAAGAAGGTTAATCGAGTTTTGTCTTTCATTGCTAGAGGGATGGAGTTCAAGACTAGTGAGGTTATTCTGCAATTGTATAGGGTGTTGGTGAGGCCGCATCTGGAGTATTGTGTTCAGTTTTGGTCTCCTTACCTGAGAAAGGACATATTGGCACTGGAGGGAGTGCAGAGGAGATTCACTAGGTTGATCCCAGAGTTGAGGGGATTTGATTATAACGATTATGACAATCCATGATACTAAGAAAAGGGGCAAAAAGTGCAGTACACTGGCAGGAGCCACCTTGTGTATGTCTTCCCTCTACATTACTCCACCAGAAGTCACCACCTGGAGATCAAATTAATGTTGCAATAGGTGAAATAGGTTGGCAGCTTTCTTTGAGGTCAGTGATGAAAGTCTTTGCATTGCTGCTGATTGCAAAATTCAGGCCAACAGTTATAGCTGTAAGCTTGCATTCTATTACACCCATATAACAAAAAACAATAAATAATATTCCTTTCAAACATCCAGTTGATGGACAGTTCAAAAACTTACTAGGGTATTAAAAATTGTAGATCCAGGTGATAAACAGCAGCTTAGATTCCATTGTGTGTAAAATTACTTTTTAAAAGCTGAAGGTGGCCTAGCTTATTTATAATGGGGGATAAAATAATTTAGAATGAAGAGAAAAATAACATGAAGCAGGTTGGAATCCACTCTGTCATAATCTACTTTGAATGTTGCATACCACGATGATGATTTTTCAGTCATCACAGCCTGTGATCTTTGGAGATTATCATAGATTATCATGATGGGCATACATTACAAAAGATGAGTTTCTAACCTGGGCATAGGAAACTGCAAATTAAACCGCTGTTTGCACATCCTTTTATTTTTCTTTCAGACTCCTCCTACTATCCCTCTTCTAAATGCAGTGGTTTATATTGGAGTGTGGTTCCATATATAAATGACTGCCAATGATGTGCCAGCTAATCCGATGAACTGAATCTGCATCCCATCCCCAGTATCTATACATGTGAATGTGACCATAGCTGAGTTCAAATACTGTATTCTCCCACCATGCATGCACGTTCATATACATACTTTAGGGATTTTCTAGACATTCATCTAGTAGTAAAAGCTGACCTACGATTTCTATGTTCGAGGCAGAACAATTGAACATTTTCATTCAAGATTTTGGCAAGAATTTGGGATCATGAATTGCAAATATGTTGCTGACATCAATCTCAGGATTTGACGAATAGTGTACCTTGAAATTCCGTTGTCTGATTTTGATTATGTGCATCGAGGTAAACAGGCTGGAATATGGCCAGTCCCTAACCATGTGAGTACCCTGTGTTATTCTCGGCATCTTTGCATTGCTCCAGTAGGGCATTCTAAAAGATGTAGTCAGCACTAATTGGTGAAACAAATCAATGTGACGCAAAGTAAGTAAACAAGGGACAATCAATTAATTTATAATTTGTTCATACATTTTATTCGGATTACTCTGAATTTTATATTAGCACAACATAGAATGCTGACAACTATCCCGTCTAAGCTCAAATTAATTAGTTTTTCACACCTAGTCCATTTGAATTGAATCACGATGCCCAAACTAGTGTCTCTTACCATCACCACCAACTACTTGCTTTTATATAGGCCTTTAATGTAATAAACTGGTCAAAGACACTTCACAAGAGTGTTAAAACAGTTCGACACAGCCATATAAGGAAATACTCGATAAATCTACCCCTTTGACCAAGTTTTCAGGGGGGGTCCTAAAGGTAGGAAGGCAAAATTTTGTGGAAGAAATTCCAAAGCTTAGGAACTTGGCAGTTGAAGGTACAGTCATCAATGATCGAGTGACTAAAAATAGGGATGCACAAAAGGCCAGAATTGACAGTACTGTTATTTTGAGGGTTGGGGGTTATAGAGCTGCAGGTTGTTAGAGATTGGAAGGGATGAGGCCATGGAGGGATTTGAAAACTACGGTCAGAACTTTAAAGCAGTGATGTTGCTCAGCTGGGAACAGTCAAAGAGATCGGTGAATAGGACTTGATGTCAGTTAGAAAGCGGGTAGCTATGATTTGGATATGTTTCAGTTTAAGTATGCTGGATTATATGCCCGATCTGAATACTGTTACATATATTTTAACACTGCTATCCTTTGAATTTAACTCGAGCAAAGTTTAACTTAATTTTAGCATATAGGAGCATATGCAAGCAAGACTTAAAGGTCACCCCATGGCGGTGGGTTTGATTGTCTTGTCTTGAAGCACTTTGCATATGCTCCAAAGCATGGAACTGCCAAACTAACAGCATTGTGGACATATCTCACTACAGAGTGTTGTGGTTTAAGAAGAGGATCGCCACCACAAAGTCAATTAAGGATGGGTAGTACATGCTGGGCTTGCTAGAGGTGCTCACATGCTGACGGCAAATAATTTAGAAAGGACACTGCTTTCCTTTGCCACATTTTTTGGAATGAGCACTTCTGTAACCTGGTCATCAATTGGTGTGTAAGACCTGGATACCTTACCTTACATTTTGCAACAGGATGACATGGCTAACCATGGTTTGCTCCTCTCTGCACAAATTAAATATTTCATGGCTCTCAAATCATTTAGCAGCTGATTAGCTCAATGATGACTTGGCTAGTCCATTGATTGGCTTGGTGTGCTAGAGTTATAGTATAGAATTTTCTCCTGCAGTTTAAGCAGCAACATTAGGGAGTTAAAGGGAGGAATACATTTTGGAAGCTGTCAGTAACCCACCAGTAATCTCCAAATAGCTCAGCAACAATAATTCCAGGCAAGTGTTTCTTCAGATTGCTTCTAAACAGATCCGGTTGTTTTTGCTTCGACTTAATTGTAAACCACTGGTGAATAAGAAGAACAAGGTGCACAGCTTTGCGAATAGAGTATTGGCCAACAATATTAAGTACCCGTTCCCGCCGGCGCAGTACTCCACCAGCCCTGTGGTGGTGGTGGTCTTGAGAGTCTGGGGGCAATGGAGAAGGTATGTGGGAGCATCGGTCTTGATCCCAATTTGCGATAATCACCGGTTTGCCCCGGGGAGGATGGACGGGGGCTTCCGAATATGGCAGAGAGCGGGGATTGAGAGGATGGGGGACTTGTTTATAGAGGGGAGCTTTCCGAGTACGAGGGCGCTGGGGGAGAAGTTTGCGATATCTGCAGGTGCGGGACTTTCTGCGTAGACAGGTATCAACCTTCCCACTCCTGCCGCTAAGGGGGATTCAGGACCGGGTAGTTTCCAGAGGTTGGATAGGTGAGGGGAGCGTTTCTGACATTTACAAGGAACTTATGGGATCAGAGGAGACGCAGACCGAGGAGTTGAAGAGAAAGTGGGAGGAGGAGCTGGGGGGAGAGATAGAGGATGGTCTATGGGCGGACGCGTTGAGTAGAGTCAACGCGACCGCAACTTGTGCCAGACTCGGCCTGATTCAATTCAAGGTTGTTCACCGGGCCCACATGACAGTGGCCCGGCTGAGCAGATTCTTTGGGGTGGAAGACAGGTGCGCAAACTGTGCGGGAGGACCAGTGAACCATGTCCACATGTTCTGGGCATGTCCAAAGCTGAGGGGATTTTGGCAGTGGTTTGTTGATGTCATGTCCAAGATATTAAAAACAAGGGTGGCATTGAGTCCAGAGGTGGTGATTTTTGGGGTGTCGCAGGATCCGGGAATCCAGGAGGAGAAAGAGGCAGACCTTTTGGCCTTTGCTTCCCAGGTAGCCCGGAGGCGGATATTACTAGCATGGAGGGACTCGAGGCCCCTGAAGTCGGAGACCTGGCTATCGGACATGGCTGGCTTTCTCTGGAGAAAATTAAGTTCGCCTTGAGAGGGTCACTGTTCGGGTTCACCCGGAGGTGGCAACCATTCATCGACTTCTTCGAGGAGAATTAATCGTCAGCAGAGAGGGTGGGGGGGGGGGTGGGGGGAGAGAGAAGAGAAGAGAGAGGGGGTTAGGTTAGCGGAGAGTATGTTTATATTGCTGCTGTTACAATGCCAAAAATATACCTCAATAAAATGTTTATTTAAAAAAAAAAACAATATTAAGTACCTCCGCAATAGTGATTGTTCTAATTTGGAAATTAATTTGATGAGATGTGCTGTTGATGCATAACTCTAGCATATTGGACATATAGCCACCCTCTTTTAAATTATTCTAAAAATGCTCTATTCGCCCACACGCACTATGCTGTCTTTTGAGGGTACTGGACCCCTTTCCTGATTGTAGTATACTTCTGCAGTGGCTCCAAGAATGGATGTCAATTGTCGTCAGTGCAAAGAAACAAAGCCAGTTATTTCCATAAATGTGTGACAGATCAGTCAGCATCTTTAAAGGGGAAAAGCATTGTCTATTGTGTTCATTTGAACTGGTAACTGAAAAATAGACATTATAGTAGGGTTGAGGTGGGAAGTTAATGGGTTGAATGGCTTTTCAACTACCTAAAAGTTAGTACTGTTAAGAACCATGCTGATGCTATCTGCAAAGGTGACTCAAAACCCTGAAGGATAGCTTGAAATGCTGGTTCTTAGTGGTGTATTTTTGTTCAGAATAATGACGGAAAAATGTACAACGCAATGAGGAACCAGTCCTGTCGTTTAGGTAAGCAATTAATAAAGGATATTTATTAAAGTAAAAGAAAAGAAAGAAAACACACAACAAAAGACTGATATACATCATGGCACTTAAGTATATGAATAACTAAATAGGCCGTGCTATTTGAAGTTACCTCTTGTTCCCAAAATATACCTACGCTCCCTGAACTCTGTGTCATCTCTTTCCCCAAGCAAAATCCAATTTTACTCTACAGGCCAACTTCAGTTAATAGTTACCACACAATACCGCTTAGGTGACCAAGCCTGAGAGACCATCACTTTCTGGTTCAGTGAAGGCACAAAGCTGCATCTTTTAGAGGAGAATAGCGACAATCTGCCGTTAGATCGAACAAGACCCCATTGTCAGGACTGTCATATGAGGAGAGATTGACTAGGTTAGGATTGTTATCGCTGAAGTTCAGAAGAATGAGGAGAGACTTATAAAATTCGAATAGGACTAGACAGGGTAGATGCAGGGAAGATGCTCCCGATGGTGGGTGTGTCCAGAACCAGGGGTCACAGTCTGAGGATTCTGGGTAAACTATTTCGGACAGAGATGAGACATTTCTTCACCCAAAGAATGGTGAGCCTGTGGAATTCATTACTACAGGAAGTAGTTCGTGCTAAAACAATGAATATATTTGAGGCAGCGAAATATAGCACTTGGGGCGAATGAGATCAAAGGTTATGGGGAGAAAGCAGGATTAGGCTATTGAATTGGATGATCAGCCATGATCGTGATAAATGGCGGAGCAGGCTCAAAGGGCCAAAAGGCCTCCACCTGTTCCTTTTTTCTATGTATCTACGTATTGGCTTGGATCCTCGATGGAATTGGCCTGTCAGACTGCTGGATGGAAAACTAGACCTCCTTCCCAGACAGTGCTTAGTCTCTTTGATATTCCTCTTGGGATTCTGCTGCCTGCCTCCTAAATTCCTTACCTTTAGAAGTTATCATCTCTATAGCCCCACGATCTCTGGTAAACTGTTTCTGATATGGCCGTTTGTGCCTCAATTTCTCTAGACTCCTCATCTTGTCACTGGGAAAATCACATCTCGTTATTCCTCTGGATGCCTGCTAGTCTTGTTACTTGACTTTTATTTTCAGCTCAAATTTACTGTTAATCTTGTTATTTTCCCACATTCCTAATAGTATTTTTTAAATTAAGGAGCAATTTAGCATGATCAATCCCCCTGCCCTGTGCATCTTTGGGTCGTGGGGGTTGTTTGTGTTGTAGTCCTGCTAAAGATGCACACAGACCATCTAGTTTGTTGACTCGTAACATAGTTTATTAACAATGTGAGTGCGCGGATAGATAACTAACGAACTATCATACAAGCAGTAACAAATAATTGAACTCTCGTGGAACTATTTGTAATGCGACTGTCCTTTAGTATAACTTAGCGCCAACTGCCATATCTCTAGCGCCACATGGTGTATCTCTATTGCCACTTGCTGGTCAGAGGTCGTATAGATAACTATAGACATAATTATTTATTACTATAGACATAAATGTGTACATATCAGTACAGGGGTGAGACCCACGCAGACACTGGGAGAATGTGCAAACTCCACACAGACAGCTGGGCAGCACGTTAGCACAAGTGGATCGCACTGTGGCTTCACAGCGCCAGGGTCCCAGGTTCGATTCCCCGCTGGGTCACTGTCTGTGCGGAGTCTGCACGTTCTCCCCGTGCCTGCATAGGTTTCCTCCGGGTGCTCCGGTTTCCTCCCACAGTCCAAAGATGTGCAGGTTAGGTGGATTGGCCATGCTAAATTGCTCTTATTGTCCAAAAAGGTTAGGAGGGGTTATTGGGTTACGGGGATAGGGTGGAAGTGAGGGCTTAAGTGGGTTGGTGCAGACTCGATGGGCCGATTGGCCTCCTTCTGCACTATGTTCAATGTTCAGACAGTAACCCGGGGTCGGGCAAACCCGGGTCCTCGGCTCCGTGAGACAGCAGTATAGAAAAGTTATGTGAGACAATAAAAAGTCATTAAGAAATGGAGAATGTGAAAATAACTGATCGGCGTGGAGAGGCCCACACAAGGGAATGGCGCCAATCAGAGTAAGAAAAATAACAGGAGATCTAAAATGAAAGTTTGTTGAGTAGAACAAAGCCAATTTTTTCACTCCCCTCAATATTTAATAGGTTTAATAATGCATCCTGATTGGGATGTGTTAAGCAATACTTCCACTTTAAAAAAAAAAAAAAAAAATTATTAAACTTGTGCATATGGACTAATGGAGTCTCTGCTTGCCAGAACATATTTACACTGCATGGACTGCTAAGGTACAACTTGACTTGTCACGTACAGAAGGAGCCATTAAACTGGGGATTCCTCCCTTTCCCCATTAAAAATCAATCAGTGCAGCAGATGTATGCTGGGGTGAGCACTTTACATGAAAATTATCCCATTACTGGTGTTTCTTTTTAAAGAATGAAGTATGTGTATATGCACAAGCATCAGTCTTTTCTGCATGTTGGCATCCATATTGACATGCATTTAATAGCTGGTTTAGCACACTGGGCTAAATCTCTGGCTTTTAAAGCAGACCAAGGCAGGCCAGCAGCACGGTTCAATTCCCGTACCAGCCTCCCTGAACAGGCGCCGGAATGTGGCGACTAGAGACTTTCCACAGTAACTTAATTGAAGCCTACTCGTGACAAGCAATTTTCATTTCATTTCATTTCATTCAACATATACCTTTTTTAAAAAATATATATTTTATTCAAAAAAAAATTTCCGGCCAAACAAAACAGTACAAAAATTTTCCCTTTTTACAACAATAAAACAATATAAATAATAGTGACCATTTTTTTAACAAATAAATAAATAATATATAAACTAAATGGCAACTGCCATAACAAAGTATTAACTCTCCCAAATAATAAAGTCAAACAAGCCAATATACATATCCAAGTAAAAATATCCATACAAAAACACCCCTGAGGACCCCCCCCCCCGTCCCCCCCTGGGTTGCTGCTGCTACTTTCCCAGTTCTTTTATCGTTCTGCGAGATAGTCAATGAACAGTTGCCACCGCCTGGTGAACCCTTGAGCCGAACCTCTTAGTGCGAACTTTATCCGTTCCAGTTTTATAAACCCTGCCACGTTGTTTATCCAGGCCTCCACGCCCGGGGGTTTAGCTTCCTTCCACATTAACAATATCCTTCGCCGGGCTACTAGGGACGCAAAGGCCAAAACATCAGCCTCTCTCGCCTCCTGCACTCCCGGCTCTTCTGCAACCCCAAATATAGCCAACCCCCAGCTTGGCTCGACCCGGACCCCCACCACCTTCGAAAGGACATTTGCCACCCCCACCCAGAACCCATGCAGTGCCGAGCATGACCAAAACATGTGGGTGTGGTTCGCTGGGCTTCTCGCGCATCTCCCGCACCTATCCTCTACCCCAAAAAATTTACTGAGCCTTGCTCCGGTCATGTGCGCCCTGTGCAAGACCTTGAATTGTACCAGGCTAAGCCTGGCACACGAGGACAAAGAGTTTACCCTGCGTAGGGCATCTGCCCACAGCCCCTCTTCGATCTCTTCCCCCAGCTCTTCTTCCCATTTTCCCTTCAGCTCATCCACCATGATCTCCCCCTCGTCTCTCATTTCCCTGTATATATCTGACACCCTACCACCCCCCACCCATGCCCCCGAAATCACTCTATCCTGAATCTCCTGCGTCGGGAGCTGCGGAAATTCCCTCACCTGTTGCCTCACAAAAGCCCTCAATTGCATATACCGAAATGCATTCCCCTGGGGCAACCCGTATTTTTCCGTCAGCGCTCCCAGACTCGCAAAGGCCCGCCTAGGAACAGATCCCTCAGTTGCACAATCCCAGCTCTGCCATGTTCTAAATCCCCCATCTATTCTCCCCGGGACAAACCTATGATTATTCCTTATCGGGGTCCGCACCGAGGCACCCGTCATTCCCTTATGCCGTCTCCACTGCCCCCAAATTTTCAGTGTTGCCACCACCACTGGACTTGTGGTGTATTTCTTCGGGGAGAACGGCAACAGCGCCGTCGCCAATGCTTGTAGGCTGGTTCCTTTACAGGACGCCATTTCCAGTCTCGTCCACGCCGCTCCCTCCCCTTCTCCCATCCACTTACACACCATTGAGATATTGGCGAACCAATAATAATCACTTAAGCTCGGCAGTGCCAGTCCCCCCCTATCCCTGCTACGCTGCAAAAACCCCCTCCTCACTCTCGGGGTCTTCCCAGCCCACACAAAGCTCATAACACCCTTCTCAATTTTTTTGAAAAAAGCCCTCGGAACTATCACCGGGAGGCACTGGAACACGAAAAGAAATCTCGGGAGGACTACCATTTTGACCGCCTGCACCCTACCCACCAGTGACAGGGACACCATGTCCCATCTCTTAAAATCCTTCTCCATCTGTTCCACCAATCGTGTTAAATTAAGCCTATGTAGGGTTCCCCAGCTCCTGGCTATCTGGATCCCTAAGTACCGGAAATCTCTTATTACCTTCCTCAGCGGTAAATCATCTATTCCCCTGCTCTGCTCCCCCGGATGCACCACAAACAACTCACTCTTCCCCATATTCAATTTGTACCCCGAAAATTCCCCAAACTCCCTGAGTGTCCGCATTATCTCAGGCATCCCCTCCACTGGGTCCGCAACATACAGCAATAGATCATCTGCATACAATGATACCCGGTGTTCTTCTCCCCTGAGTACTCCCCTCCACTTCCCAGAGCCCCTCAGTGCTATGGCCAGCGGCTCAATTGCCAATGCAAACAGTAACGGGGACAGGGGACACCCCTGTCTTGTCCCTCTATAAAGACGGAAGTAGTCGGACCTCTGCCTGTTCGTGATCACACTTGCCACCGGGGCCCTATACAGCAGCTGTACCCATCCAATAAACCCCTCTCCAAAACCAAATCTCCTCAACACTTCCCACAGGTAGTCCCACTCCACTCTGTCAAATGCTTTCTCAGCGTCCATCGCCACCACTATCTCCGCCTCCCCCTCCGGCGGGGGCATCATCATCACCCCTAGCAGCCTCCGTATATTCGTGTTCAGCTGTCTCCCCTTAACGAACCCAGTTTGATCCTCGTGGACCACACCCGGGACACAATCCTCTATCCTTGTCGCCATCACCTTGGCCAGGAGCTTAGCATCCACGTTCAGGAGGGAAATAGGCCTGTAAGACCCGCACTGCAGCGGGTCTTTTTCCTTCTTTAAGAGTAACGATATCGTCGCCTCCGACATAGTCGGGGGCAACTTCCCCCTTTCCCTGGCCTCATTAAAGGTTCTCGTCAAAAGCGGGTCCAGTAGATCCATGTATTTCCTATAAAATTCCACCGGGAGCCCATCTGGTCCCGGGGCCTTCCCCGCCTGCATGCTCCCAATCCCCTTTACCACCTCCTCCACCTCAATCCGTGCTCCCAGTCCCGCCCTCTCCTGCTCCTCCACCTTCGGGAATTCCAGCCGATCTAGGAAATGAATCATTCCCTCCTTCCCTTCCGGGGGCTGAGCCTTATACAGCCTCTCGTAGAATGCCTTAAACACCCCGTTCACCCTCTCCGCTCCCCGTTCCATCTCACCTTCCTCATCCCTCACCCCACCTATCTTCCTCGCCGCTCCCCTCTTCCTCAGTTGTTGGGCCAGTAACCGGCTCGCCTTCTCTCCATACTCATACTGTACTCCCTGTGCCTTCCTCCACTGTGCTTCTGCCTTGCCCGTGGTCAGCAGGTCAAATTCCATATGTAGCCTTTGTCTTTCCCTGTACAGTCCCTCCTCCGGAGCCTCTGCATATTGCCTGTCTACCCTCCGAAGTTCTCTCAACAGTCGCTCCCTTTCTTTGCTCTCTTGCTTCCCTTTTGGGCCCTTATGTATATCAGTTCCCCTCTGACCACCGCCTTCAGCGCCTCCCAGACCACTCCCACCTGGACCTCTCCGTTATCATTAAGCTCCAGGTACCTTTTGAGACACCCTTAGACATACCCCCTCATCCACCAACAACCCCATATCCAATCTCCAGAGTGGGTGCTGCTCCTTTTCCTCTCCTATCTCCAGATCTACCCAATGTGGAGCGTGGTCCGAAATGGCTATGGCCATGTACTCTGTCCCTGTCACCTTCGTAATCAGTGCCTCTCCCAGGACAAAAAAGTCTATCCGTGAATACACCTTGTGAACATGGGAGAAAAATGAAAACTCCTTACTCCTAGGCCTAATAAATCTCCAGGGGTCTACTCCTCCCATCTGCTCCATGAAGGCCTTAAGCACCTTGGCCACTGCCGGCCTCCTCCCGGTCTTAGACCTAGACCGGTCCAGCCCTGGATCAAGCACCGTATTGAAGTCTCCCCCCATTACCAGCTTTCCCGCCTCCAGGTCCGGGATACGCCCCAGCATACGCTTCATGAAGTTTGCATCATCCCAGTTCGGGGCGTATACGTTCACCAGAACCACCGCCTCCCCTTGCAATCTGCCACTCACCATCACGTATCTACCCCCACTGTCCGCCACTATGGTCTTTGCCTCAAACTGTATCCGTTTCCCCACTAAGATAGCCACCCCCCTATTCTTCGCATCTAAGCCCGAATGGAACACCTGCCCCACCCATCCTTTACGTAGCCTGACCTGGTCTATCAGTTTCAGATGCGTCTCCTGCAACATGACCACATCTGCCTTTAAGTTCTTTAGGTGTGCGAGTACCTGTGCCCTTTTAATCGGCCCATTCAGCCCTCTCACGTTCCACGTGATCAGCCGGGTTGGGGGGCTCTTTACCCCCCCCACCATGTGACTAGCCATCCTCTTTTCTAACCCAGCTCCTCACCCGTTCCCATATATCCCACCGACGGTGCTCTCCCGTCCCGACCACCCCGCCCCATAACAGCTCCCCTTTCCCCTTAGCAGCAGCAACCCAGTTAACCCCCCCCCCCCTCCCTCGCTAGATCCCTTTCTAGTGTAGTTGCACCCCCCATGTTGCTCCCAGAAGTCAGCAAACTCTGGCTGACCTCGGCTTCCCCCGTTTGTCCTCGGCCCCTCATTGTGCGAGGCCCCCTCCTTCCTGCGTCCCCGTTCCCCACTCTGCCCCGCCCCTGATGGCGCAGTTCCCTTCTCCTTCCCCTTTCTTTCCCACCGGCGCCCACAGTTCCCCATACCCCCCCCCCCCACGATGGGAAAAGAGAAAAGTTGAAAAATTGTATTAAAAATTTTTTTTAAAAATAAAATTTTAAAAAAAAATTCCCCCCCCCCCCCTCCTCGTCCCACATAATCACCCCACCACTTTATTACAGAAGCTTTTTCTCTCACCAGACTATTCCAGCTTCTCATCCACAATGAATGTCCACGCCTCTTCTGCCGTCTCAAAGTAGTGGTGCTTCCCTTGGTGTGTGACCCACAGTCTCGCCGGCTGCAAGATTCCAAATTTAACCTTTTTGTGGAGCACCGCCTTGGCCCGGTTGAAACTTGCCCTCCTTCTCGCCACCTCCGCACTCCAATCCTGGAACACGCGGATCACCGCATTCTCCCACCTGCAGCTCCGAGTTTTCTTCACCCATCTTAGAACCATCTATCTGTCATTGTAGCGGTGAAACCTCACCACTATGGCTCGAGGTACTTCTCCTGCCTTTGGTCTTCGCGCCAGAACTCGGTAAGCTCCCTCCACCTCCAAAGGGCCCGTCGGAGCCTCCGATCCCATTAGCGAGTGAAGCATCGTGCTCACATATGCCCCAACGTCCGCCCCCTCTGTGCCTTCGGGAAGACCCAAGACTCTTAAATTCTTCCTCCTCGAGTTATTCTCCATGGCTTCCAACCTCTCTACACACCTTTTGTGCTGTGCCTCGTGCGTCTCTGTCTTTACCACCAGGCCCTGTATTTCATCCTCATTCTCCGCAGCCTTTGCCTTCACGACCCGAAGCTCCAACTCCTGGGTCCTCTGCGCCTCCTTTAGCCCTTCAATCGCCTGTAGCATCGGGGCCAACACCTCCTTCTTCAGCTCTTCCACACAGCGCCGCAGGAACTCTTGTTGCTCCGGGCCCCATACCGAACAGCCACCTTCCAACGCCATCTTGCTTCGAGCTTCCCTTCTTTGCCGCTGCTCCAGTGGATCCACTGCAATCCGGCCGCTATCCTCTCCTTTATCCATATTTATCCGGGGGGATTCCCTCCTATTTCACCGCACAATGATTTTGGCCGTTAAAATTTGCCGTTGGGGCTCTTAATAAGAGCCCAAAAGTCCGTTTCAACGGGAGGAGCCGAAACGTGCGACTTAGCTGGTCATCGCCGCACCCGGAAGTCCCATATACCTTTTTTTAACTGTAAAGTTCTACTTTGATTGACAAAAATATACTTTTATGATGTATTTCTTGAGTGTGAAAATGAGGATTTGCCTGAAGAAGGATAAGGTTTTTCTAAAATTAGTAATCGGGTTGCAGTGGAGGGCAGTGAGAGCATATGCTAAGGGTTGCAATGTGTTTGAAAGGTTTGAGATTATTACAGGATGAGTAGCTTTGAGATGTGTGTGGGAAAGCAGAGTGAGTGAGGGAGGGATGGGAAAGCAGAGTGAGTGTGGTAGGGAGAGCGAGAGTGGGAGGGAGGGAGGGAGGGGGGAGGGAGGGGGTGGTGGGGGGGTTGGGAGGGAGGGGGTGTGGGTGGGAGGGAGGGAGGGAGGGGGTGGTGTGGGAGGGAGGGAGTGGTGTGCCATGGATCCGTGCTGGGCCTTAACCTTTTACTATTGATATAAATGACGAGATGAATGGACGAAAATTGTTGGTGACGCACATAGGTAAGAAAGTAAATTGTGAAGCGGGCATAAGGGGCGCGATTCTCTGAAATGGAGACAGAGTGTTCGCGCCGTCGTGAACGCCGTCGAGGTTCACGACAGCGCGAAACAGCCCCTATCCCAACTGATTCAGGGCCCGAAAATGGGCTAGGAGCAGCGCCGCGTCATTTATGCGCGGCCAGGCCTTGGCGCCGCGTAAAGGCCGGCCGGCGCCGCATAACTGCCGTCAGCCGAGCATGTGCGGGTTGGCCGGCGCCAACCCGCGCATGCGTGGTTGCCGTCCTCCCCGAGTCCGCCCTGCAAGAAGATTTTGTTCAGACCCTGATCTTGCAGGGCTGCGGAAGAAAGGAGGTCTGCCTTCAGAGAGGCCGGCTCGACGGTCGGTGGGCACCGATTGCGGGCCAGACTGCATTTGAGGCCCCCCCCCTGTGCAGGATTCTCCCCCCCCCCCCCCCCCCCTCCCAGCGTTCCAGGTGTGGATGGCGCCAGGGGGAACCCGCCGTTTTGGGCAGGCCGCTCGGCCCATCCGGCACTGAGAATCGCGGGGGTACCGGTGAATCGCCATTTTGGCTGTCTCGGGCGATTCACTGGACCGCGCCGCGCAAAACGCGATTGTGCCGATCTGGCTGCTTCCGTGAATCGCGGGAGGGGCGTCGGACCGGCGTCGCGGGAAAATTTGGCGACCCAGTCGATTCTCTGAAACGGCGCGGGAGCAGAGAATCACGCCCAAGGAGTCTACAAAGGGACATCCATTTTGGCATAAAGAATATAAAATTAAGCAAATTACCTAAATGGTTGCAGAGCTCTGAGATTCGGCCCATTGAGTCTGCATCTGCCCTTAGAAAGAGCACCCTACTTAAGCCCACACTTCCACCCTATCCCAGCAACTCACCTAACCTTTTGGACACTGAGAGGCATTTTACCATGGCCAATCCACCGAACTTGCACATCTTTGGACTGTAGGTGGAAACCGAAGCACCCTGAGGAAACACACGCAGACACGGGGGCACCTCTCTCTCTCTCTCGCGCACCTCTCACTCTCTCTCGCGCACCTCTCTCTCTCGCGCACCTCTCTCTCTCGCGCACCTCTCTCTCTCGCGCACCTCTCTCTCTCGCGCACCTCTCTCTCTCGCGCACCTCTCTCTCTCACGCACCTCTCTCTCTCGCGCACCTCTCTCTCTCGCGCACCTCTCTCTCTCGCGCACCTCTCTCTCTCGCGCACCTCTCTCTCTCGCGCACCTCTCTCTCTCGCGCACCTCTCTCTCTCGCGCACCTCTCTCTCTCGCGCACCTCTCCCTCTCGCGCACCTCTCCCTCTCGCGCACCTCTCCCTCTCGCGCACCTCTCTCTCTCGCGCATCTCTCTCTCTCGCGCATCTCTCTCTCTCGCGCATCTCTCTCTCTCGCGCATCTATCTCTCTCGCGCGCATCTCTCTCTCGCGCGCATCTCTCTCTCGCGCGCATCTCTCTCGCGCGCATCTCTCTCTCGCGCGCATCTCTCTCTCGCGCGCATCTCTCTCTCGCGCGCATCTCTCTCTCGCGCGCATCTCTCTCTCGCGCGCATTACTCTCTCGCGCGCATCTCTCTCGCGCGCATCTCTCTCTCTCGCGCATCTCTCTCTCGCGCGCATCTCTCTCTCGCGCGCATCTCTCTCTCTCGTGCGCATCTCTCTCTCTCGCGCGCATCTCTCTCTCGCGCACCGCTCTCTCGCTCGCACCTCTCTCTCGCTCGCGCACCGCTCTCTCGCGCACCGCTCTCTCGCGCACCGCTCTCTCGCGCACCGCTCTCTCGCGCACCGCTCTCTCGCGCACCGCTCTCTCGCGCACCGCTCTCTCGCGCACCGCTCTCTCGCGCACCGCTCTCTCGCGCACCGCTCTCTCGCGCACCGCTCTCTCGCGCACCGCTCTCTCGCGCACCGCTCTCTCGCGCACCGCTCTCTCGCGCACCGCTCTCTCGCGCACCGCTCTATCGCGCACCGCTCTCTCGCGCACCGCTCTCTCGCGCACCGCTCTCTCTCTCGCGCACCTCTCTCTCTCTCGCGCACCTCTCTCTCTCTCGCGCACCTCTCTTTCTCTCGCGCACCTCTCTTTCTCTCGCGCACCTCTCTTTCTCTCGCGCACCTCTCTTTCTCTCGCGCACCTCTCTTTCTCTCGCGCACCTCTCTTTCTCTCGCGCACCTCTCTTTCTCTCGCTCACCTCTCTCTCTCTCTCGCGCACCTCTCTCTCTCTCGCGCACCTCTCTCTCTCTCGCGCACCTCTCTCTCTCACTCTCGCGCACCTCTCTCTCTCACTCTCGCGCACCTCTCTCTCTCACTCTCGCGCACCTCTCTCTCTCACTCTCGCGCACCCTCTCTCTCACTCTCGCGCACCTCTCCCTCTCACACTCGCGCACCTCTCTCTCTCACTCTCGCGCACCTCTCTCTCTCTCGCGCACCTCTCTCTCTCTCGCGCACCTCTCTCTCTCTCTCGCGCACCTCTCTCTCTCTCTCTCTCTCGCGCACCTCTCTCTCTCGCGCACCTCTCTCTCTCTCACCTCTCTCTCTCTCTCTCTCTCGCTCGCGCACCTCTCTCTCTCTCCGCGCACCTCTCTCTCTCTCGCGCACCTCTCTCTCGCGCACCTCTCTCTCTCTCTCTCGCGCACCTCTCTCTCTCTCTCTCGCGCGCACCTCTCACTCTCGCGCACCTCTCTCTCTCACTCTCGCGCACCTCTCTCTCTCACTCTCGCGCACCCCTCTCTCTCACTCTCGCGCACCCCTCTCTCTCACTCTCGCGCACCTCTCTCTCTCACACTCGCGCACCTCTCTCTCACACTCGCGCACCTCTCTCTCACACTCGCGCACCTCTCTCTCTCACTCTCGCGCACCTCTCTCTCTCTCACGCACCTCTCTCTCTCTCGCGCACCTCTCTCTCTCTCGCGCACCTCTCTCTCTCTCTCTCTCGCGCACCTCTCTCTCTCGCGCACCTCTCTCTCTCTCGCGCACCTCTCTCTCTCTCGCGCACCTCTCTCTCTCTCGCGCACCTCTCTCTCTCTCTCGCGCACCTCTCTCTCTCTCGCGCACCTCTCTCTCTCTCTCTCGCGCACCTCTCTCTCGCGCACCTCTCTCTCGCGCACCTCTCTCTCTCTCGCGCACCTCTCTCTCTCGCGCACCTCTCTCTCTCTCGCGCACCTCTCTCTCTCTCTCGCGCACCTCTCTCTCTCTCGCGCACCTCTCTCTCTCTCGCGCACCTCTCTCTCTCTCTCTCGCGCACCTCTCTCTCTCTCTCTCGCGCACCTCTCTCTCTCTCTCTCTCTCTCGCGCACCTCTCTCTCTCTCACTCTCGCGCACCTCTCTCTCTCACTCTCGCGCACCTCTCTCTCTCTCTCTCGCGCACCTCTCTCGCGCACCTCTCTCGCGCACCTCTCTCTCTCTCGCGCACCTCTCTCTCTCTCGCGCACCTCTCTCTCTCTCGCGCACCTCTCTCTCTCTCGCGCACCTCTCTCTCTCTCGCGCACCTCTCTCTCGCGCACCTCTCTCTCTCTCTCGCGCACCTATCTCTCTCGCGCACCTCTCTCTCTCGCGCACCTCTCTCTCTCGCGCACCTCTCTCTCTCTCTCTCGCGCACCTCTCTCTCTCTCTCGCGCACCTCTCTCTCTCTCTCGCGCGCAACTCTCTCTCTCTCGCGCGCAACTCTCTCGCGCACCTCTCTCTCTCTCTCGCGCGCACCTCTCTCTCTCTCTCGCGCACCTCTCTCTCTCGCGCACCTCTCTCTCTCGCGCACCTCTCTCTCTCGCGCACCTCTCTCTCTCGCGCACCTCTCTCTCTCTCTCGCGCACCTCTCTCTCTCTCTCGCGCACCTCTCTCTCTCTCGCGCACCTCTCTCTCTCTCGCGCACCTCTCTCTCTCTCGCGCACCTCTCTCTCTCTCGCGCACCTCTCTCTCTCTCTCACCTCTCTCTCTCTCTCTCTCGCGCACCTCTCTCTCTCTCTCGCGCACCTCTCTCTCTCTCTCTCTCTCGCGCACCTCTCTCTCGCGCACCTCTCTCTCTCTCGCGCACCTCTCTCTCTCTCGCGCACCTCTCTCTCTCTCGCGCACCTCTCTCTCTCTCGCGCACCTCTCTCTCTCTCTCGCGCACCTCTCTCTCTCTCTCTCTCTCTCTCTCGTGCACCTCTCTCTCTCGCGCACCTCTCTCTCGCGCACCTCTCTCTCTCTCTCTCGCCCACCTCTCTCTCTCGCGCACCTCTCTCTCTCTCTCTCGCGACCTCTCTCTCTCTCTCGCGCACCTCTCTCTCTCTCTCGCGCACCTCTCTCTCTCTCTCGCGCACCTCTCTCTCTCGCGCACCTCTCTCTCTCGCGCACCTCTCTCTCTCGCGCACCTCTCTCTCTCGCGCACCTCTCTCTCTCGCGCACCTCTCTCTCTCTCTCGCGCACCTCTCTCTCTCGCGCACCTCTCTCTCTCTCTCGCGCACCTCTCTCTCTCTCTCGCGCACCTCTCTCTCTCTCTCTCGCGCACCTCTCTCTCTCTCTCGCGCACCTCTCTCTCTCTCTCGCGCACCTCTCTCTCTCTCTCGCGCACCTCTCTCTCTCTCTCGCGCACCTCTCTCTCTCTCTCGCGCACCTCTCTCTCTCTCTCGCGCACCTCTCTCTCTCTCTCGCGCACCTCTCTCTCTCTCTCGCGCACCTCTCTCTCTCTCTCGCGCACCTCTCTCTCTCTCTCGCGCACCTCTCTCTCTCTCTCGCGCACCTCTCTCTCTCTCGCGCACCTCTCTCTCTCTCGCGCACCCCTCTCTCGCGCACCTCTCTCTCTCTCGCGCACCTCTCTCTCTCTCTCTCTCTCGCGCACCTCTCTCTCTCTCTCTCTCTCGCGCACCTCTCTCTCTCTCTCTCTCGCGCACCTCTCTCTCTCACTCTCGCGCACCTCTCTCTCTCTCTCGCGCACCTCTCTCTCTCTCGCGCACCTCTCTCTCTCTCGCGCACCTCTCTCTCTCTCGCGCACCTCTCTCTCTCTCGCGCACCTCTCTCTCTCTCGCGCACCTCTCTCTCTCGCGCACCTCTCTCTCTCTCTCGCGCACCTCTCTCTCTCTCTCGCGCACCTCTCTCTCTCTCGCGCACCTCTCTCTCTCTCTCTCTCTCGCGCACCTCTCTCTCTCTCACTCTCTCTCGCGCACCTCTCTCTCTCTCTCGCGCACCTCTCTCTCTCTCGCGCACCTCTCTCTCGCGCACCTCTCTCTCTCTCGCGCACCTCTCTCTCTCTCGCGCACCTCTCTCTCTCTCGCGCACCTCTCTCTCTCTTGCACACCTCTCTCTCTCGCGCACCTCTCTCTCTCGCGCACCTCTCTCTCTCGCGCACCTCTCTCTCTCTCGCGCACCTCTCTCTCTCTCGCGCACCTCTCTCTCTCTCGCGCACCTCTCTCTCTCTCACCTCTCTCTCTCTCTCTCTCTCGCGCACCTCTCTCTCTCTCTCGCGCACCTCTCTCTCTCTCTCTCTCGTGCACCTCTCTCTCGCGCACCTCTCTCTCTCTCGCGCACCTCTCTCTCTCTCTCACTCTCGCGCACCTCTCTCTCGCTCTCTCGCGCACCTCTCTCTCGCTCTCTCGCGCACCTCTCTCTCTCTCGCGCACCTCTCTCTCTCTCGCGCACCTCTCTCTCTCTCTCGCGCACCTCTCTCTCTCTCTCTCGCGCACCTCTCTCTCTCTCTCTCTCGCGCACCTCTCTCTCTCTCTCTCTCTCGCGCACCTCTCTCTCTCTCGCGCACCTCTCTCTCTCTCTCGCGCACCTCTCTCTCTCTCGCGCACCTCTCTCTCTCGCGCACCTCTCTCTCTCGCGCACCTCTCTCTCTCGCGCACCTCTCTCTCTCTCTCGCGCACCTCTCTCTCTCGCGCACCTCTCTCTCTCGCGCACCTCTCTCTCTCTCGCGCACCTCTCTCTCTCGCGCACCTCTCTCTCTCTCGCGCACCTCTCTCTCTCTCGCGCACCTCTCTCTCTCTCGCGCACCTCTCTCTCTCTCGCGCACCTCTCTCTCTCTCTCTCTCTCTCTCGCGCACCTCTCTCTCTCTCTCTCTCTCTCGCGCACCTCTCTCTCTCGCGCACCTCTCTCTCTCGCGCACCTCTCTCTCTCTCTCGCGCACCTCTCTCTCTCTCTCGCGCACCTCTCTCTCTCTCTCGCGCACCTCTCTCTCTCGCGCACCTCTCTCTCTCTCTCGCGCACCTCTCTCTCTCTCTCTCGCGCACCTCTCTCTCTCTCGCGCACCTCTCTCTCTCTCTCTCGCGCACCTCTCTCTCTCTCTCGCGCACCTCTCTCTCGCGCACCTCTCTCTCTCTCTCTCTCTCGCGCACCTCTCTCGCACCTCTCTCTCTCTCTCTCTCGCGCACCTCTCTCTCGCACACCTCTCTCTCTCGCATCTCTCTCTCTCGCATCTCTCTCTTTCGCACATTTCTCTCTCTCTCGCACATTTCTCTCTCTCTCGCGCACCTCTCTCTCTCTCGCGCACCTCTCTCTCTCTCTCGCGCACCTCTCTCTCTCTCTCTCGCGCACCTCTCTCTCTCTCTCTCTCGCGCACCTCTCTCTCTCTCTCTCTCTCGCGCACCTCTCTCTCTCTCGCGCACCTCTCTCTCTCTCTCGCGCACCTCTCTCTCTCTCGCGCACCTCTCTCTCTCTCGCGCACCTCTCTCTCTCGCGCACCTCTCTCTCTCGCGCACCTCTCTCTCTCGCGCACCTCTCTCTCTCGCGCACCTCTCTCTCTCTCTCGCGCACCTCTCTCTCTCGCGCACCTCTCTCTCTCGCGCACCTCTCTCTCTCTCGCGCACCTCTCTCTCTCGCGCACCTCTCTCTCTCTCGCGCACCTCTCTCTCTCTCGCGCACCTCTCTCTCTCTCGCGCACCTCTCTCTCTCTCGCGCACCTCTCTCTCTCTCTCTCTCTCTCTCGCGCACCTCTCTCTCTCTCTCTCTCTCTCGCGCACCTCTCTCTCTCGCGCACCTCTCTCTCTCGCGCACCTCTCTCTCTCTCTCGCGCACCTCTCTCTCTCTCTCGCGCACCTCTCTCTCTCTCTCGCGCACCTCTCTCTCTCGCGCACCTCTCTCTCTCTCTCGCGCACCTCTCTCTCTCTCTCTCGCGCACCTCTCTCTCTCTCTCTCGCGCACCTCTCTCTCTCTCTCTCGCGCACCTCTCTCTCTCTCTCGCGCACCTCTCTCTCGCGCACCTCTCTCTCTCTCTCTCTCTCGCGCACCTCTCTCTCGCACACCTCTCTCTCTCGCATCTCTCTCTCTCGCATCTCTCTCTTTCGCACATTTCTCTCTCTCTCGCACATTTCTCTCTCTCTCGCACATTTCTCTCTCTCTCGCACATTTCTCTCTCTCTCGCACATTTCTCTCTCGCACATCTCTCTCTCTCTCGCACATCTCTCTCTCTCTCGCACATCTCTCTCTCTCACACATCTCTCTCTCTCTCACATCTCTCTCTCTCGCACATCTCTCTCACAAATCTCTCTCTCGCATCTCTCTCTCTCTCTCGTATCTCTCTCTCTTGCATCTCTCTCTCTCTTGCATCTCTCTCTCTCTCTCGCACATCTCTCTCTCTCTCGCACCTCTCTCTCTCTCGCACCTCTCTCTCTCGCACCTCTCTCTCTCTCTCGCACCTCTCTCTCTCTCTCGCACCTCTCTCTCTCTCTCTCTCTCGCACATCTCTCTCTCACATCTCTCTCTCGCACATCTCTCTCTCGCACATCTCTCTCTCGCACATCTCTCTCTCGCACATCTCTCTCTCGCATCTCTCTCTCTCGCATCTCTCTCTCTCGCATCTCTCTCTCTCGCATCTCTCTCTCTCGCATCTCTCTCGCACACATCTCGCATCTCTCTCGCACACCTCTCTCTCTCTCTCTCTCTCGCACACCTCTCTCTCTCTCTCTCTCTCGCACACCTCTCTCTCTCTTTCTCGCACATCTCTCTCTCTCTCTCTCTCTCTCGCACATCTCTCTCTCTCTCTCGCACATCTCTCTCTCTCGCACATCTCTCTCTCTCTCGCACATCTCTCTCTCTCTCGCACATCTCTCTCTCTCTCGCACATCTCTCTCTCTCTCGCACATCTCTCTCTCTCTCGCACATCTCTCTCTCTCTCGCACATCTCTCTCTCGCACATCTCTCTCTCTCTCGCACATCTCTCTCTCTCTCGCACATCTCTCTCTCTCTCGCACATCTCTCTCTCTCTCGCACATCTCTCTCTCTCTCGCACATCTCTCTCTCTCTCGCACATCTCTCTCTCTCTCGCACATCTCTCTCTCTCTCGCACATCTCTCTCTCTCTCGCACATCTCTCTCTCTCTCGCACATCTCTCTCTCTCTCGCACATCTCTCTCTCTCTCTCGCACATCTCTCTCTCTCTCTCGCACATCTCTCTCTCTCTCTCGCACATCTCTCTCTCGCACATCTCTCTCTCTCGCACATCTCTCTCTCTCTCGCACATCTCTCTCTCGCACATCTCTCTCTCTCGCACATCTCTCTCTCTCGCACATCTCTCTCTCTCGCACATCTCTCTCTCTCGCACATCTCTCTCTCTCGCACATCTCTCTCTCTCTCGCACATCTCTCTCTCTCTCGCACATCTCTCTCTCTCTCGCACCTCTCTCTCTCTCTCTCTCTCGCACCTCTCTCTCTCTCTCTCGCACCTCTCTCTCTCTCTCTCTCGCACATCTCTCTCTCTCTCTCGCACATCTCTCTCTCTCTCGCACCTCTCTCTCTCTCTCTCTCGCACCTCTCTCTCTCTCTCGCACCTCTCTCTCTCTCTCTCGCACCTCTCTCTCTCTCTCGCACCTCTCTCTCTCTCGCCCATCTCTCTCTCTCTCTTGCACCTCTCTCTCTCTCTCTCGCACATCTCTCTCTCACATCTCTCTCTCTCTCTCTCACATCTCTCTCTCTCTCGCACATCTCTCTCTCTCATCTCTCTCTCTCTCATCTCTCTCTCTCGCATCTCTCTCTCTCGCATCTCTCTCTCTCGCATCTCTCTCTCTCGCATCTCTCTCTCTCGCATCTCTCTCTCTCTCGCATCTCTCTCTCTCTCGCATCTCTCTCGCACACATCTCGCATCTCTCTCGCACACATCTCGCATCTCTCTCGCACACATCTCGCATCTCTCTCGCACACCTCTCTCTCTCTCGCACATCTCTCTCTCTCGCACATCTCTCTCTCTCTCTCTCGCACATCTCTCTCTCTCTCTCTCGCACATCTCTCTCTCTCTCTCGCACATCTCTCTCTCTCTCTCGCACATCTCTCTCTCTCTCGCACATCTCTCTCTCTCTCGCACCTCTCTCTCTCTCTCGCACCTCTCTCTCTCTCTCTCTCTCGCACATCTCTCTCTCTCTCTTTCTCACCCATCTCTCTCTCTCTCTCTCGCACACACACACGGGACCTTATCAAACATTTCCTCCCCGAACAGGCGCCGGAATGTGGCGAGTAGGGCCTTTTCACAGTAACTTCATTTGAAGCTTACTTGTGACAATAAGCGATTTTCATTCATTTGATTCATCTGACCTATTTGAAAATTCAATCAAGTTGGTCAGACATGACCTCCTTTTAACAAAACTATGCTAACTGTTTTTAATTATTCCCTGCCTCTCCAAAAGCAGATTAATTCTGTTCCTCAGAATTACTTCCAATAGTTTCCCCACCACTGAGGTTAGACTGAGTGGCCTGTAATTTTCTGGTTTATCCCTTCCTTCCTCCTTGAATAATGGTCCCACATTGGCTGTCCTCCGGCAACTCACCTGTGGCCAGAGAGGAATTTAAGATTTTTGCCAGCGCCCCTGATATTTCCTCCCATGTGTCACTCAACATTTCATCTGGCCCTGGAGATGTATCTAGACCACTCAGAACCTGCTCTCTGTCTGTGTTAATCTCTTTAATTTTATTGCAGTCCCTCACCCTGATTTCTGTACCCACGCTGTCCCTTTCATGAGTGAACACCGACACAAAGTATTTATTTAGAACCGTATCTCATGCTCTACACACAAATTACCATTGTGGTCCTTAACAGGCCCTATTATTTCTCTAGTTATCCTTTTACCCTTAATGTATTTGTAAAACAGCTTTGGATTTTCCTTTATTTTACCAGTCACGAATCTCAATGTTAGTATGCAGGTGCAGTGAGTCATGAGGAAAGCTAATAGAATGCTATTGTTTGGGGCAGTACAATGGTGCAGTGGTTAGCACTGTTGCCTCACGTCGCTGAGGACCCGGGTTCAATCCTGGCCCTGGGTCACTGTCCGTGTGGAGTTTGCACATTCTCCCCGTGTCTGCGTGGGTCTCACCCCCACAACCCAAAAATATGGGCAGGGTAGGTGGTTTGGTCACACTTCATTGCTCCTTAATTGAAAAAAAGAATTGGGTACTCTTAAGTTTATATTTTTAAAAAAGTACAATTGTTTATTGCAAGGGGAATTGATTGCAAATGTATCAAGGTTATTCTTCAGTTGTACAGGGTATTGGTGAAGCTACATCTGTAGTACTCTGTACAGTATTGGTCTTCTCATTTAAGGTGATAGTAATGCGCTAGAAGCCATATGAATTGGATGGGTTGTCTTGTGAGGAAATGTTGCACAGGTTAGGCTTCTATTCATTGGACTTTAGAAGAGTTAAGAGGTGATTTGATTGAAACTCAAGATCCTGAAAGGTCTTGACATGGTAAATGTGAAGAGGATGTTTCATCTTGTGGGAGGATCTCGAACTAGGGGTCAAATGTTTAAAAATAAGGTGTTGCTCATTTAAGACAGTGAGGAGAATTTTGTTTCTGAGGGCTGAGAGTCTGTAACTCTTCCTCAAAAGGCCATAGAAGCAGTGTCTTTATTTTTAAAGCAGAGCTAGATAGATTCATGATGAATAAGGGAACAAAAGGTTATCAGGGTAGGCAGGTATGTGGGATTGAGGTCACAATCGGATCAGCCATGGTCTTATTGAATGGCAGAACAGGCTCGAAGGGCCGAGTGGCCTACTCCTCATAATTCCTATAGTCATATGATCCCAATAAAAGCTTGGTGTAAATGTGAAATCTTGCAACAAGTGTTTCTTGTGATCTCTTGAATTTGGTTAAACTTATACATTTGACAGTAATTTTTGGGATCGTATAGTCTCACAAAATCACTTCAGATACTTTTCTTTTGACGCTACAGCTTTCAGCAGACCATGAATTGATCATGCAAAGGTTACAAATTCACTGCATGATGTTTGGCAATTACATTTTAATTACAGTTCAGCCTTAATGAGATCGACATGGCACCTGTTTCTTTAACCACTCTGCTTTTGCTCCATCAAAGAAACCCGTCCGACTTGTGTATTTGATGGGGGTATGCTTAATGCAAATTGACCATAGGTATGGATTTCTCAAATGCTTGCCTGCTCTAAATATCTGCATCCATTGCTCCGAAACTGGTTTGTCCTGATGAACATCCTTTAACAGGTGATGTAAGAATACATTATTCATCGTGAACAACATCAATTTACTGTGCCTTGAAGCTGTCTTCCATATATTCAACTACAAAGTCAAACTTGAGATATTTATTTAAGTTTAGACATCTCTGACAAAACAGTGTAGTGTTAGTTGTCGGGTCAAACCACTTTTCAAGACACTAACATGCTGCCTGGATGCAAACCCCAGTCCAACGCCGGCATCTCCACATCATGGCAAATAATAAAGTTTTATTATTTCTTCCTGTCAGGAAGCTGAGCTAGTGTTTGGCAACCATTGATTCTTGAAAGTTCTTTCATGGGATGTGGACATCAATGACTCGGCCAGCATCCCTGATTGTCCTCGGGAAGGTGGTCGTGAGCCGTCTTCTTGAACTGCTGCGGTTCATGTAGTGCAGGTACTGTTAGGATGGGAGCTCCAGGATTGTGACCCGGCGACAGTGAAGGAACGGCGATATAGTTATTTGTCAAGATGGTGTGTGGCTTGTGGGGGGAGCTTGCAGGTGGTGCTCTTATACAACTGCTGCTCTTGTCCTTCTAGGTGATAGAGGTTGTGGGTTTGAAAGGTGCTGGTGAAGAAGCCTTGGTGAGTTGCTGCAGTGGTACTGTGCATTGGGAGAGGGAGTGAACATTTAAGGTGGTAGATGGGTGCCAATCAAGTGGGCTGCTTTGTCCTGGATGGTACCAATCATCCTGTGTTGCTGGAACAGCATTTATCCAAGCAAGTGGAGAGTATTTTATCACACACCTGACATGTGCCTTACAGGTGGTGGATAGGCTTTGTGAGTCAGGATGTGAGTTACTTGCAGTTCCTCGCTTCTGACTTTCTCCTGTAATCACCGTATTTATATGACTCGTCCAGCTCAGTTTCTGGTCAATGATAACCCCAGGATATTGATAGCGGGTATTCAGCGATGGTAATGCCATTGAATGTCATGGGAAGATGTTAGTTCCCCTCATGTAGGCAGTGGTTACTGCTTGGCGGTGTGTGGCACAATGTTATCTCTGTGGAGCTTACTATATAATTGCTGAATGACATTGTGAAGCTCAGGTGTGGATGTTTCCATGGGCTGTAGCTTTGTTGGTTTCATCAAACTCTGGGGATAAGTTGCCGCAGAACAGCAGGTAGATGTTCTAGCTCATTCGTTATCACCTTCATGATCCTCTTCATTTGTAAATGTTGTGTACAATCTGTACTGCTGAAGCATAAGAACAAAGAAAGCCACACTTTCAAGAAACCTTTTCTGCTTCTGCGGACTCTTTGGTGTGGGTCAAAGCTTAGATTCCTTGCCCTCAGCTAACAGTCACCCTTACTTTTATTTTGTGCTGCTTGACTTTTCTCAACCCTCCATGACTTGTGGAGAAACTTTTGGAACGAGCAGTGCAGTATGCTTCATGCTCATTTTCAGTGTAGAATTTCAGCCTGCCATTACAGTCGCTCCATTCCTCCCGAAGCATAAACTATTAATTTTTTGTGGTGGGGCAGTATAATCACAGAAAAATACATGATGTGGAGATGCCGGCGTTGGACTGGGGTGGTCACAGTAAGAAGTCTTACGACACCAGATTAAAGTCCAATAGGTTTACGTGGAATTACTAGCTTTCGGAGCGGAGCAATCAGGTGATTGTAAATGAACTACGCTCCCTGGCCAACTGTGTTTTCGAGAAGTATTGACTGGCCATATCTGGAAGAAACATCCGTGGATATATGGCTTGTATTTGAAAAATGGTTGCGTAATAAAATATTTTGAAGTCTTAAAATTGTTTTCTGTCGCAATAGTTCACAGATGAGCATTCAATAACATTGCTTCATTCATTTAGAGATGGTGTGACTTTTATTTCTTTGTGCAACTAGACATATCTCTCTGCTGTGCAGATTTTGGCCACATGGTGTCACTAAATCACATGCTGTTTTGTGTCTGTGTGTCCAATATGTGTGGAAGTTTGTGATTTTGTGCTATAACCATGGTAGTATAATCTAACAGTTCAATCGTATCTGAAAGATAGTCTCATGCTCCAAAGAAAAGATGTGCAGACTTTGATACCAATATGGTACTAAACCTAAAAGGTAATGGTAAAGGAACAAAAGCTGCCTCTAGATGTTGTGTGAATGGATAGAGATCAACTGTCCGAATGCAAAGCTCTATTGCTCACCCCTAATTGCCCTGGAGAAGATGGTGGTGAACTGCCTATAATGCTAATAAGTAGTTCCAGGATTTTGACCCATTGTCAAAATCTGCACACCAGAGAAATATGTATATTTGCACAAAGAAATAAAAGTCACACCATCTCTAAATGAAAGAAGCAATGTTATTGAATGCTCATCTGTGAACTATTGCGACAGAAAACAATTTTCTATATTACAAAAACAAACAAAACCCATCCCAACCAGGTTTTATACCAAGCCCCCCGCCTCCCACCGAACACAAAAACGACCCCATTAGACTGACCTAGCACCCCCCCCAACAGCTGACTGTAACCAGCTCCCTGAAAAGGACAATGAACCTCTCCCACCCGAGTAAAACCCGTCCATTGACCCCCCCTCATTACTTACTTTATCTTCTCATAGCACAGAAATTCCTCGTGGGGGTTCTGACCCCCAGTCATAATGCCCTGCCAACCCAAGGGGTCTTACCCACTAAAACAAAAGTAAATATTAACTTTTAAAAATATATTTATGGAGTACCCAATTTTTGTTTTTCCAGTTAAGGGGAAATTTAGCGTGGCCAATCCACCTACCCTGCACATCTTTTGAGTTGTGGGGGTAGGACACATGCAGACACTGGGAGAATGTGGAAACTCCGCACAGGCAGTGATCTGGGGCCGGGATCGAACCCGGGTCCTCGGTGCTGTGAGACAGCAGTGCTAACCACTGTATATTCAGCTTCACTGTCTGTACTCTTCCTGCCAGGGTCCGAGGACGGGCATCCCACCTATTCAAATCTGTCTTCACTCCATCCACCAGACTAGCAAAGTTTAAGTTTATGGAATGAGGGCCAATCATGGGCATCCCAAACTTCTAGATACCGGAAACTAGTCCTTGTCAGGCGAAACGATAGCCTCCCCAGATCCTCTCCCCTCCTTGGGGGGGGGGGGGGGGGGGGGGGGGGTCACCGGAAACAATTCACTCTTGCTTATACCTTGAAATTGAGCCAAGCTCCCTGACCACCTCCATTATCTCCACCACATTGGAAAGTGGGTCAATGATGTATAACAGCAAATCATCCGCATACAAGGGCAGCCTATGTTCCTTCCCACCACGCTGTTTCCCTTCCAACTGGTAGAGGATTTCAGCGCGATGGCTAGCAGCTCAATCGCGATGGCTAGCAGCTCAATCACGAAGGCAAACAGCAATGCAAATAGTGGGCACCACTGCCTTGCATCCCTGATCAGTTTAAAGTACCCTGAGCACAGGCCATTGTATGGGCACTCGCAGTGAGGGCCCTATACAGAAGTCTAATCCAAGATATAAATTTTGTCCCAAGGCAAAACACCCCAAAACCTCAAAGAAGGACCACCACTGAACCCTGTTGAACGCTTTTTCTGCGTCCATCAAAATAATGGCCTCTGGCCCGGCCACTGAGGAGGGCGACAACACCACATTCAATAATCTCCTAATGTTGGCTGACAACTGCCGGCCCATAACAGATCCTCTCTGCTCCTCTGAAATCACCCCTGCCTGCACGTTCTCCCTGTGTCTGTGTGGGTTTCTCGGGTTTCCTCCCACAAGTCCCGAAAGACGTGCTGTTAGGTGAATTGGACATTCTGAATTCTCCCTCTTTGTACCCGAACAGGTGCCGCAATGTGGCGACTCGGGGCTTTTCACAGTAACTTCATTACAGTGTTAGTGTCAGCCTACTTGTGACAATAAACATTATTATTATTATAATAACACCTGTCATGGGAATGTCACTTTAAGAAATGTTTGTCTTCTTAAGTGGCTGCAGTGATGTCAGTATGTGGGTTGAGCTGGGCTCTGGCTCTGCTTTGTACTTTCATTTTGAGCTGGAAACTGTTTTGGCTCTGTGATTTAGTTTCGTTTTCAGTTGGAAAGCTGCATTCAAACCAATAAGGTATATTTGGTGTCTCTCTACATGCTAAAGAATGTCTCCAGATCACTTGCTGATTTCAAAGTAATACCTGTTTCTGTAAAGAATGCAAACCTACGGTCCTTGTTAAAAAGGGTCTTTGACTTATGGATGTTGTTAGGAAAGTTACTAAGGGTTACCTATAGTACTGTATCTTTGCGGGGGGGTATCAGTGTTGGTAGTTGATAAGATGTTTACTGTGTGTTTATAAAATGTTAACTGGATTTATAGAATAAACATTGTTTTGTTTAAAAATACTTTAGATCTCTGTTGCATCGCACATGTAAAGTGGGCCCTTGTGCTCCCCATAAACAAAATCTATTAAATGTTGTGGGTCAGATGAGCTCCATGATACACTTTGGTGTTCTCTAAACCCTAACGCATAATAAATTGGGGGCTCGTGGGGTAAAAGTCTATCTTTCGTGATTGGGTTGGCTTAGTAAACTTAAAGACAGTGAGGGGTGAGCATATTTGTGTTTGCTTTTCAGGTGTGGTATTCCAGTTTAAGTAAGGAGTGTGTTGTGGACAATGGCTGTTTCAGAGGCTCGGAAGTTTTTGGGGGTGGAGAAGGTCACACGCAGTACCTTACGAACAGAGACTAAAGAAAGGCTTTTAGATTTGGCAAAAACATTGCAGTTAACGTTACCTGACATCACACAAAAAGAAGAGGTACTTAAGGGGGCAACTGAGCATTTAAAATTGCCTGAGATACAGTCTGACTCATTAGAAATGGCAAAAATTCAGTTAAACAACTTGAACATGACAAAGAATTAAAGCAGCTTAAATATGAAATGAGGGATAAAGAAAGAATAGTCTTAGTAGAACACCAAGAAAGAGAAAGGGAGGTACAGATCAGGGAAAAAGAAAAAGAGAGAGAGTTTGAACTTCAGAAAATGGCCATGAAACATGACAGTCAGTTAAAATTGACGGATGGAAAGGGAAACGTACAGTTTGAGGATAGTGATGAGGATAAAGAGAAAGAGCGTCATAGTCAAAGGCTTGGTGGGGATCTATTTAAATATGTCCAAGCATTGCCAAGGTTTGATGAGAAGAAGGTAGATGCCTTTTTCATTTCATTTGAGAAGGTAGCTAAACAAATGAAATGGCCACAGGATCTGTGGGTATTACTGATTCAAACAAAGTTGGTAGGTAGAGCTAGTGAAGTGTTTGCATCACTATCAGTGGAGGTATCTGGGACGTATGAGGAGGTGAAAAAATCCATCTTGGGTGCATATGAACTAGTGCCTGAAGCCTATAAACAAAGGTTTAGAAATTTAAGAAAATAACCTGGTCAAACATGCATCGAGTTTGAAAGGATCAAACTGAGTAATTTTGATAGGTGGATAAGGGCTTTGGAAATAGACCAAATGTATGAAGCTCTCAGAGAAATTATACTTTTGGAGGAGTTTAAAAATTCACTTCCTGATGTAGTGAGAACTCATGTGGAAGAGCAGAGGGTTAAAACTGCGAGATTAGCAGCAGAAACAGCAGATGATTATGATTTAGTTCATAAATCATAGCTTGGTTTCCGACATCAGTTTCAGCTTGTGAGGGATAGAAACTGGGGACATGAGAAATACTCAAGTGGTAGAGGTAAAGGAGATCTGATGGGAGATAATAAGGAGAGTGTACCTCAAATTAAAAAAGAAATCCAGGAGGGTGGAAGAGAAATGAAAAGTTTCAAATGTTTTCACTGTAATAAACTAGGCCATGTAAAGTCACAGTGTTGGTGGTTGAAGAAAAGCACTTGGAAGGCTGATGTGATAAAACAGGATAAGTCAGTGGGGTTTGTTGAAGCGAAGGCGGTGCAAAAGATTGTACAGCCTGATCAAGAGGTGATTGATAAGAAGGTGCCAGATCTCTTTAAAGAATTTACTTGTGTGGGTAAAGTTTACTCCGGTGTAACATGAGGAGTAGGTGAAGAAGTCACAATTTTAAGAGATACGGGAGCTAGTCACTCTTTGATGGTAAGAGATGAGGAGTTACGTAGTTTGGCAGGAATATTGCCAGAAAAGGTAGTAATATGTGGAATTCGGGGTGAGAAGAGTAGTGCTCCATTATATAAGGTAAGGTTGGAAAGTCCAATGAAGAGTGGCAAAGTGGTAGTAGGAGTAATAGAGAAACTATCTTGTCCAGGAATACAGTTTATCTTGGGGTAATGATATAGCTGGATCGCAGGGGGGAGTGATGCCTACCGTGGTTGATCAGCCAGTGGAAAATCAGACAACTGAAGTGTTGAAGGACGAATATTCTGGGATTTTTCCGGATTGTGTAGTAACAAGGTTGCAAAGTCACAGGTTAAGACGAGGAGAAATTCAAGAGTGAAGATAAAGTTGAAGTTCAATTATCAGAAACCATTTTTGAGCAGATGGTGGGAAAAGAACAAGAACTGGTGGAGGATGAGGCGGATATTTTTAGTTCAGGAAAATTGGCGGAGTTACAACAGAAAGCTATAGAAATAAAACGGATGTATCAGAAAGCATACACGGAAGAGGAATCTGAGTGTCTACCAGAATTACCGTAAAAATGATGTCTTGAAGAGAAAATGGAGACCTTTACATGTGCAGCCGGATGAAAAGTGGGCAGACGTTCATCAAGTGGTATTGCCGGTAGGGTATAGAAAGGAGGTGTTGCGAGTAGCACATGAAGTACCAGTGGGAGGTCATTTGGGAGTAAGGAAAACTCAAGCTAAAATACAAAAACATTTTTCTTGGCCTGGACTACATAAAGATGTAGTTAAATTTTGTCGATCATGGCACACATGTCAAGTGATGGGGAAACCTCAAGCAGTGATAAAACCAGCACCCTTGCTACCCATTCCAGCATTTGAGGAACCTTTTACAAGGGTCTTAATTGATTGCGAAGGACCACTTCCAAAAGCGAAAAGTGGGAATCTATATCTTTGGACTATAATGGATGTGTCTACTAGGTTTCCAGAGGCCATTCCAGTACGCAATATTACAGCAAGATTGTGGAGGAGTTACTTAAATTCTTTACTCGATATGGACTACCCACAGAAATACAATCTGATCAAGGATCAAATTTTGCCTCAAGGTTATTCAAAGAAGTTATGGATAGTTTAGGAATAAAACAATAGAAATCAACTGCCTACCATCCAGAATCGCAGGGAGCGTTAGAAAGGTGGCATCAGATATTAAAGACAATGTTGAGGGCTTATTGTCAAGATTATCCAGAGGATTGGGATAAAGGAATTCCATTTGTACTGTTTGCAATTAGGTCAATGTTTGTAATGAGTCTACCAAATTCAGTCCTTTTGAACTAATTGTTGGTCATGAGGTAAGAGGACCACTTAAATTGATTTGAGGAAAAATTGGTGAGTGAGCAGTCGGAACTTACATTATTGGATCACATATCAAATTTTAGGGATCGATTAAATAGAGCAGGGGAATTGGCTTGGCAACATTTAAAAGTTGCACAGCATGTGTTGAAACGGGTAGCGGACAAGAAAGCAAATGTTTGCCGTTTTGCCAGTGGAGATAAAGTTTTAGTATTGTTACCAGTGGTAGGTGAACCTTTAAAAGCAAGGTTTTGTGGACCTTATCAGATTGAAAGGAAATTAAGTGAGGTGAATTATGTGGTAAGAACGCCAGATAGAAGGAAAACTCACCGAGTGTCATGTGAATATGCTTAAAAGGTACTTTGAAAGGGAAGGAGAGCAATTAGAGGAGGTTTTAATGATTCTATCTCAAAGTGAGGAACCAAATCCAGATGACTTTGAATTTGACATCCCTCAAAATAAATTGGAAAATGAGGATGTTCTTAAAAATTGGGATAAATTGTTGAGTTAGCATCCAGAGGAAATACGAACTGACCTGAAAGAGTTATTGATATAGAATTATAGAATTTGCAGTGCAGAAGAAGGGTATTCAGCCCATCAAGTCTGCATCGGCCCTTACAAAGAGCACCCTACTCAAGCCCACGTATCTACCCTATCCCCTTAACCCCCACTTAACCTTTTTGTACACGAGCAATTTGGCATGGCCAATCCACCTAACCCGCACATCTTTCGACTGGGAGGAAACCGGAGCACCCGGAGGAAGCCCACGCGCACACAGGGAGAACGTGCAGACTCCGCACAGACAGTGACCCAAGCCGGGAATCGAACCTGGGACCCTGGAGCTGTGAAGCAACTGTGCTAATCACTATGCTACCGTGCTGCCCTCCTTTATCCCCATATCACATGGGCAAATTTGTGGAGATAAGTTGAGAAGTACTAAAATGGCTATATATGGTGTAGATGTGGGAAATGCTGTTCCAATTAAACAACATCCATATTGACTTAACCCTTTAAAATTGGCACAGGTTAACAAGGAAATTGAAAGTATGCTTATAAATGGCATAATTGAAGTAGGTTGCAGCCAATGGAACTCACTCATAGTGATGGTACTGAAACCGGACGGTACCCAGCGGTTGTGTGTGGACTATAGAAAGGTTAATGCAGTTACAAGAACGGACTCTTATCCTATCCCACATTTGGAGGATTGCATTGAGAAGGTGGAACAATCAGCTTTTATTTCCAAACTGGATTTATTTCAATGTTACTGGCAGGTACCTTTATCCGAAAGGGTGAAGGAGATTTCAGCTTTTGTGACTCCAGATGATATATACCAATTCAAAGTTATGCTGTTAGGCATGAAAACGCTCCAGCCGCATTTCAACAGTTAACTATCAAAGTCATTTCAGTATTATCCAATTGTGCGGTATACAACGACGATCTGATAATTTTTAGCCAGACATGGAAAGAACATTTGAAGCATCTGATGGAGTTATTCGATCGATCGAGGGCAGTACGGTAGCTTATGGATAGCACAATTGCTTCATAGCTCCGGTTCGATTCCGGCTTGGATCACTGTCTGTGTGGAGTCTGCACATTCTCCCCATGTGTGCGTGGGTTTCCTCCGGGTGCTCCAGTTTCCTCCCACAGCCCAAAGATGTGCAGGTTAGGTGGATTGGCCGTGATAAATTGCCCTAAGTGTCCAAAATTGCCCTTCGTGTTGTGTGGGGTTACTGGGTTATGGGGATAGGGTGGAGGTATTGACCTTGGGTAGGGTGCTCTTTCCAAGAGCCGGTGCAGACTTGATGGGCCGAGTGGCCTCCTTCTGCACTGTAAATTCTATGATAATCGATGACTTCAGGAGGCGGGTTTGGTGATAAACCTAGCCCAAAGTGAATTTGGAAAAGCCCAAGTCACTTTCCTTGGCCATACAATTGGACAGGGTCGAATGGTCCCACGGGAAGTGAAATCAAAAGTTATTGGGGAGTTTCCAATACCCTCGACACAAAGGGAAATAATGCGATTTCTTGGCATGAGTGGATTTTACCAGAAATTTGTGCCGAATTTTAGCAGTGTGGTTGCTCCACTGACGGACTTGCTAAAGAAGCGTAGCAAATTTCAGTGGATAGCGGAGTGTCAACAGGCATTTGACTGCCTGACGGTTGTGTTACCAATGCTCCTGTGTTGGAGAATTACATGGGGCTCTGTGATCGGATTGGACTAAAGTATCTGACCTTGAAGAGAAATGGCGAGGTGTAGAGAAATGGATGGATCGTACAGAGACCTTCTTGTCCAAAGAAACTGTCAATCAATAGGGATTCCAGTTGCAGGAAGAAGAACTAAAATGGACTATGTTATTATAAATGTTTGAGTGTTTTGTTTTGTTGAACAAAAAAGTATCTTAAAGTTGATGGTTTATTATTTTTTTCTTGGGGGAGGTGGGGGGGAAGGTGTCATGGGAATGTCACTTCAAGAAATGTTGGTCTAAGTGGCTGCAGCGATGTCAGTGTGTGGGTAGAGCTGGGCTCTGGCTCTGCTTTTTACTTTCGTTTTGAGCTGGAAGCTGTTTTTGGCTCTTGAGTTTTAGTTTCATTTTCTGTTGGAGAGCTGCATTCAAACCAAGGAGGTGTGTTTTGGTCTCTCTGCATGCTAAAGAATGTCTCCAGATCACTTGATGATTTCAAAGTAATACCTGTTTATGTGAGGAATGCAAACTTACTGTCTTTATTAAAAAGTGTCTTTGACTTATGGCTGTTGTTAGGAAAGTTACTAAGGATTACCTATAGTACTGTATCTTTGCGGGGGGGTATTAGTGTTGGTAGTTGATAAGATGTTCACGGTGTTTATATAAAATGTTAACTGGATTTATAGAATAAACATTGTTTTGTTTAAAAATACTTTAGATCTCTGTTGCATCACACCTGTAAAGTGGGCCCTTGTGCTCCCATAACTAAAATCTATAAAAAGTTGTGGGTCAGGTGAACGCCGTGATATACTTCGGTGTTATACTTTGGTGTTCTCTAAAGCCTGGCCCATAATACACCATAGCCAACAACTTAGTGTCAGCGTTTAGCTGAGAAATAGCTTGGTGCAACCATACATTGTGGGATCTTTGCCCTTTTTCAGAATCGAGGAAATCTATGCCTGACCCCGCAGAAGTCGAACCAACAGACCTGCAAACTGTTTATAAAGTTCAATAGGGAATCCATCGATGGGCGGTACGGTGGCGCAGTGGTTTGTTTGTCATGAATGGTAGTTGTCAATTATCAGTCCAATTTCAAATGCCCTACATGTCTTATTGCAAGTGGATATGGACTGCTTTGGCATCTGGGGAATTGTGAATGACAATGACACAGCACCCTGGAATCATCAACAAACATCTGGACTTGTGGCTTTATGGTGGAGGCAAGATCATTTATGAAATAGTTGATAATGGCTGAGCTGATACCACCTGCAGTGGTATACTGGGACAGAGATGATTGACATCTACAATGACCACCGGATTCTCATTGACTTCAATTTTACTAGAACTATTTAATGTCACATTGGGTCAAATGCTGCCTTGATCTCAGGCAGTCACTTGTGCCTGATCTCTAGAATTCAACTCTTTTGCCCATGTTTGGATCGCAGCGAAAACAAAGTCTAGAGCTGTGTGGTCTTGGCAATGTCCAAACTGGACTTCAGTGAGCAGGTTATTGATGGATATCTGCTGCTTGAGAGCAATGCTGACATTACCTTCCATCATTTGCTGATGATTGAGTGTACACTGATGGGACAATAATTGGCTGGATTCAATTTGACTTGGTATTTGTGGACAGGATATACTTGGGTGAGATTCTACTTCGAGTAGATTCCACCCTTGTAGTTGTACTGACACAGCTTGGCTGGGGGCCCAGTTTTCAGGGCCTGTTGCCTTTGCTGTAAACAATGTACAGAACTGCTCCTTGACATCACTTGGAGTTAAGAGCATTTCCTGAAGACTGCCAGCTGTGATGGTGCAAACCTCAGGAGGAAACGGAGGTGGATAATCCACTTGGCATTTTGGCTGATGATAGTTCCAAGCTCTTCAATATGGTCTTTTTCACTCTAGTGGACACTGATCTTTGAGAATGAGGATGTGACTTCCGGGTGCGGCGATGACCAGCTGAGTCGCACGTTTCGGCAGCTCCCGGTGAAACGGACTTTTGGGCTCTTGATAGGAGCCCCAACGGCAATTTTGATGGCTAAAAGCACTGTGCGGTAAACCAGAAGGGAATCCCCCCTGGATACGGATGAAAAAAGGAGGAGAAAGTGGCCGGATTGCAGTGGATCCTTTAGAACAGCGGCAAGGAAGGCAAGCAAAAACCAAGATGGCGTCGGAAGGTGGCAGTTTAACATGGGGCCCTGAACAACAAGAGTTCTTGAAATGCTGTGTGGAAGAGCTCAAAAAGGAAATGAAGAAAGAGCTGTTGGCCCCGATACTACAGGCGATCGAAGGGCTAAAGGAGGAACAAAAGACCCAGGAGCGGGAGCTTCGGGTCGTGAAGGCAAAGGCAGCCGAGAATGAGGACGACATACAGGGCCTGGTGGTGAAGACGGAGACGCATGAGGCACATCAGAAACTATGTGTGGAAAGGTTGGAGGCACTGGAGAACAACGCAAGGAGGAACAACCTGAGGATTCTTGGTCTTCCTGAAGGTGTGGAGGGAGCGGACGTCGGGGCATATGTGAGCACGATGCTGCACTCGTTAATGGGAGCGGAGGCCCCGGCGGGTCCGTTGGAGGTGGAGGGAGCATACCGAGTGATGGCGCGAGGGCCGAGAGCAGGAGAAATTCCCAGAGCCATAGTGGTGAGATTCCTCCGTTTTAAGGATAGAGAAATGGTCCTTAGATGGGCAAAGAAAACTCGGAGCAGTAAATGGGAGAACGCGGTGATCCGCGTTTATCAAGACTGGAGTGAAGGAGGGCGAGCTTTAATCGGGCCAAGGCGGGGCTTCATAAAAAGAAGATAAAATTTGGAATGCTGCAACCGGCAAGACTGTGGGTCACATATCGAGGGAGGCACCACTACTTTGAGACGGCGGATGAAGCGTGGACTTTTATTGTGGAAGAAAAACTGGAATGAGCGGGTTATTAAAAAGAACGTTTGAACAAAGTGGTGGGGCGAAGGTGGGGGGGCGAAGAGGGGGGTTAAAAAGGGGGGAAAAGAGGAGTTTTATGTACTAATCCTGCGATGTGGTAACTTTTCTCTCTTCCACAGGTGGTGATGGGGGGGGAGGAGGGGAGGTGGAGGAGATGGGGCGTTGGCCATTGGGGGCGGGGCCAAAGGAGAAGCGCGGGCTTGGTTCCCGCGCTATGATAATCATGGCGGGAATAGAGAAGCAGGAAGGAGGGGGCGTCGCACGGTGTGAGCCGAGGTCACGGGGGGGAAGCCGAGGTCGGCCAGAGTTTGCTGACTTCTGGGAGCAACATGGGGGGAGTAATTACGCTAGCGGGGGATCTAGCGGGGGGGGGGGGGAATTACTGGGTTGCTGCTGCTGGGGAGAGGGGGGAGCTGGTATGGGAGGGGATGGGCGGGGGGGCACTGCCTGGGGGAGATACAGCTGCGTGGGAACCGGGCGAGGAGCTGGAAAAAGGGGATGGCTAATCGACAAGGGGGGGGTAGGAAGCCCCCCAACCCGGCTGATCACGTGGAACGTGAGAGGGGTGAACGGGCCGATAAAGAGGGCACGGGTACTCGCACACCTTAAGAAACTTAAGGCAGATGTGGTTATGTTACAGGAAACGCACCTGAAACTGATAGACCAGGTTAGGCTACGCAAAGGATGGGTGGGGCAGGTGTTCCATTCGGGGCTAGATGCGAAAAACAGGGGGGTGGCTATATTAGTGGGGAAGCGGGTAATGTTCGAGGCAAAGACTATAGTGGCGGATAACGGGGGCAGATACGTGATGGTGAGTGGCAAACTACAGGGGGAGACGGTGGTTTTGGTAAACGTATATGCCCCGAACTGGGATGATGCCAATTTTATGAGGCGGATGCTAGGACGCATTCCGGACCTAGAGATGGGAAAGCTGATAATGGGGGGAGATTTTAATACGGTGTTGGAACCAGGGCTGGATAGGTCGAAGTCCAGGACTGGAAGGAGGCCGGCAGCAGCCAAGGTACTTAAAGATTTTATGGAGCAGATGGGAGGTGTAGACCCGTGGAGATTTAGCAGACCTAGGAGTAAGGAGTTCACGTTTTTCTCCTATGTCCATAAAGTCTACTCGCGAATAGACTTTTTTGTGCTGGGAAGAGCGTTGATCCCGAAGGTGAGGGGAACGGAGTATACGGCTATAGCCATTTCGGATCACGCTCCACACTGGGTAGACTTGGAGATAGGGGAGGAAACAGGAGGGCGCCCACCCTGGAGAATGGACATGGGACTAATGGCAGATGAGGGGGTGTGTCTAAGGGTGAGGGGGTGCATTGAAAAGTACTTGGGACTCAATG
Source organism: Scyliorhinus torazame (assembly GCF_047496885.1). NCBI lineage: Eukaryota > Metazoa > Chordata > Chondrichthyes > Carcharhiniformes > Scyliorhinidae > Scyliorhinus > Scyliorhinus torazame. The sequence goes on along the minus strand of NC_092714.1, from coordinate 74,905,667 downwards.
ATAATGGGGAGGTCCAGGTGGGAGTGGTCTGGGAGGCGCTGAAGGCGGTGGTTAGAGGGGAGCTGATATCAATAAGGGCACATAAAGGGAAGCAGGAGAGTAAGGAACGGGAGCGGTTACTGCAAGAACTTTTGAGGGTGGACAGACAATATGCGGAAGCACCGGAGGGACTGTACAGGGAAAGGCAAAGGCTACATGTAGAATTTGACTCGCTGACTACGGGCACTGCAGAGGCACAATGGAGGAAGGCACAGGGTGTACAGTACGAATATGGGGAGAAGGCGAGCAGGTTGCTGGCACACCAATTGAGGAAAAGGGTAGCAGCGAGGGAAATAGGGGGAGTGAGGGATGAGGAAGGAGAGATGGAGCGGAGAGCGGAGAGAGTGAATGGAGTGTTCAAGACATTTTATAAAAAATTATATGAAGCTCAACCCCCGGATGGGAGGGAGAGAATGATGGGATTTTTGGATCGGCTGGAATTTCCCAAGGTGGAAGAGCAGGAAAGGGTGGGACTGGGAGCACAGATCGAGGTAGAAGAAGTGGTGAAAGGAATTAGGAGCATGCAGGCGGGAAAGACCCCGGGACCAGATGGATTCCCAGTCGAATTCTATAGAAAATATGTGGACTTGCTCGCCCCGGTATTGACGAGGACCTTTAATGAGGCAAAGGAAAGGGGACAACTGCCCCCGACTATGTCTGAAGCAACGATATCGCTTCTCTTAAAGAAGGAAAAGGACCCGCTACAATGCGGGTCCTATAGACCTATTTCCCTCCTAAATGTAGATGCCAAGATCCTGGCCAAGGTAATGGCAATGAGAATAGAGGAATGTGTCCCGGGGGTGGTCCACGAGGACCAAACTGGGCTTGTGAAGGGGAGACAGCTGAACACGAATATACGGAGGCTGTTAGGGGTAATGATGGTGCCCCCACCAGAGGGGGAAACGGAGATAGTAGTGGCGATGGATGCCGAGAAAGCATTTGCTAGAGTGGAGGGGGATTATTTGTGGGAAGTGTTGAGGAGATTTGGTTTTGGAGAGGGGTATGTTAGATGGGTGCAGCTGTTGTATAGGGCCCCAATGGCGAGCGTGGTCACGAATGGACGGGGATCTGCATATTTTCGGCTCCATAGAGGGACAAGGCAGGGATGCCCTCTGTCCCCATTATTGTTTGCACTGGCGATTGAGCCCCTGGCGATAGCGTTGAGGGGTTCCAAGAAGTGGAGGGGAGTACTTAGAGGAGGAGAAGAACACCGGGTACCTTTGTATGCGGACGATTTGTTACTATATGTGGCAGACCCGGCGGAGGGGATGCCAGAAATAATGCGGATACTTGGGGAGTTTGGGGATTTTTCAGGGTATAAATTGAACATGGGGAAAAGTGAGTTGTTTGTGGTGCATCCAGGGGAGCAGAGTAGAGAAATAGAGGACCTACCGTTGAGGAAGGTAACAAGGGACTTTCGTTACCTGGGGATCCAGACAGCCAAGAATTGGGGCACATTGCATAGGTTAAATTTAACGCGGTTGGTGGAACAAATGGAGGAGGATTTCAAGAGATGGGATATGGTATCCCTGTCACTGGCAGGGAGGGTGCAGGCGGTTAAGATGGTGGTCCTCCCGAGATTCCTCTTTGTGTTTCAGTGCCTCCCGGTGGTGATCACGAAGGCTTTTTTTTTATATAAAGGATTGACAAGAGCATCATGGGTTTTGTGTGGGCCGGGAAGACCCCGAGAGTGAGGAAGGGATTCTTACAGCGTAGCAGGGATAGGGGGGGGCTGGCACTTCCGAGCCTAAGTGAGTATTATTGGGCCGCTAATATTTCAATGGTGAGTAAGTGGATGGGAGAGGAGGAGGGAGCGGCGTGGAAGAGATTAGAGAGGGCGTCCTGTAGGGGGACTAGCCTACAGGCTACGGTGACAGCCCCATTGCCATTCTCACCGAGGAACTACACCACAAGCCCGGTGGTGGTGGCTACACTGAAGATTTGGGGACAGTGGAGACGGCATAGGGGAAAGACTGGAGCCTTGGGGGGGTCCCCGATAAGAAACAACCATAGGTTTGCCCCGGGGGGAATGGATGGGGGATATGGAATGTGGCAAAGAGCAGGAATAACGCAACTGAAAGATCTGTTTGTGGATGGGAAGTTCGCGAGTCTGGGAGCGCTGACCGAGAAATATGGGTTGCCCCAAGGGAATGCATTCAGGTATATGTAACTGAGGGCTTTTGCGAGGCAACAGGTGAGGGAATTCCCGCAGCTCCCGACACAAGAGGTGCAGGACAGAGTGATCTCAAAGACATGGGTGGGGGATGGTAAGGTGTCAGATATATATAGGGAAATGAGGGACGAAGGGGAGACTATGGTAGATGAACTAAAAGGGAAATGGGAAGAAGAGCTGGGGGAGGAGATCGAGGAGGGGCTGTGGGCAGATGCCCTAAGCAGGGTAAACTCGTCGTCCTCGTGTGCCAGGCTAAGCCTGATTCAGTTTAAGGTATTACACAGGGCGCATATGACTGGAGCACGGCTCAGTAAATTTTTTGGGGTGGAGGATAGGTGTGCGAGGTGCTCGAGAAGCCCAGCGAATCATACCCATATGTTTTGGTCATGGCCGGCACTACAGGGGTTTTGGATGGGGGTGACAAAGGTGCTTTCAAAAGTAGTGGGGGTCCGGGTCGAACCAAGCTGGGGGTTGGCTATATTTGGGGTTGCACAAGAGCCGGGAGTGCAGGAGGCGAGAGAGGCCGATGTTTTGGCCTTTGCGTCCCTAGTAGCCCGGCGCAGGATATTGTTAATGTGGAAAGAAGCCAGGCCCCCGGGGGTGGAGACCTGGATAAATTACATGGCAGGGTTTATAAAGCTAGAGCGGATTAAGTTCGTTCTAAGGGGGTTGGCTCAAGGGTTCACCAGGCGGTGGCAACCGTTCGTCGAATACCTCGCAGAAAGATAGATGGAATGGAAAAAAGAAGGCAGCAGCTGCAGCCCAGGATCGGGGAGGGGGGGGGAGGGGAGGAGGAACCAGAAGGACTCTCAGGGTTGTTAATATATACTGTATAATATGTATAGGTCGTTGCGACAGATAATTGTATATTGGACTGTTAAATTATATTTTTGGAGAGTGTTACTTGTGATAAGGCAGTTGCCAATTAGGGTTAGTTTTCATTTTTGTTATTTATTATTTATTCATTTTTTGTTTATAAAATAGGTCATTGTTATTTGTGTTTTTATAATATTGTGTAAAGGATGCACAATGTACTGTGTTGGTTGACCAAAAATTTTCAATAAAATATTTATTAAAAAAAAGAGAATGAGGATGTCACTTCCAGTTGCGGCTATGCGGAGCTAAGTCGCACGTTCGGCAGCTCCCGCAAAAAACTGACTTTTGGGCTCTTCTCAGGGGCCCCAACGGCATTTTTTCGACGTTTCCCACTGTGGAAAGCAGAGTACAATAGTTCCCCAACAGAAAATGGCTTTTGCCAGGATCAGGGCAACTAAAAAAAAGTGGTGGTGGACCCGAAGAATGTGCGAGGGAAGAAGAACAAAATGGCAGCGGGCGGGGACCAGGCAGCGTGGATGCAGTGGACGCAGGAGCAACAGGAGGTTATCCAGCGCTGCTTTAGGGAGATTAAAGCGGACCTGCTTGGGCCGCTGAAGGCTTCTATCGATAAGCTGCTGGAGACCCAGACGGCCCAGGGGGTGGCGATCCGCGAGGCCCGACAAAAGATCTCCGACAACGAGGATGAGATCTTAGGCCTGGCGGTAAAAGTGGAGGCGCACGAGGCGCTCCACAAGAAATGGCAGGAGCGGTTCGAGGAGATGGAGAATCGGTCGAGGCGGAAGAACTTGCGGATTCTGGGCCTCCCGGAGGGGCTGGAGGGGCCGGATGTGGGGGCCTATGTGGTCACCATCTTGAACTTGCTGATGGGAGCGGGGTCCTTCCAGGGGCCCCTGGAGCTGGAAGGGGCCCATAGAGTGCTGGCGAGGAGGCCCAAGGCTAACGAGCCTGGTCAGGCGGTGCTGGTGCGGTTTCATCGGTTCGCTGATCGGGAGTGTGCTCAGGTGGGCCAAGAAGGAGAGGAGCAGCAGGTGGGAGAACACGGTGGTTCGAATATACCAGGACTGGAGTGCGGAGGTGGCGATGAGGAGGGCCTGGTACAATCGAGCGAAGGTGGTGCTGCACAGGAAGGGGGTGAAGTTTGGCATGTTGCAGCCGGCGCGACTGTGGATCACCTACGAGGACCGGCACCATTATTTTGAGTCTCCGGAGGAGGCGCGGACCTTTGTTCAGGCCGAGAAGTTGGACACAGATTGAGGGTCGGGATGGGCGTTTGGGGATTGCGGTTGATATGTCACTTTTTGAGGGGGGGTCCTTTGCTCTTGTTTTTTTCTTTCTGGTTGGGTGAGGGTGGTTAGGGCGGGCTGGGCACTGTTTTGGTTGGGTTGGTCGGGGGGGCTCTTGGAGGGGGGGTAAGCAAATGGAACAGGGGTGGATGGCCGGCAGTGTGATGGCGGGGAGGGGAGGTCCGAGTCGGGGGTGAGGGGACTGGGCTTGTAAAAGGAGCTGCGTCAGAGGTGGCGGGGCCGGGTAGGTGGTAAGTGCGGGCTTTTTCCCGAGCTGAAGACTGGAGGGGGCGGGGCCGGGACGGGGAAGCGAGGGTTGTTACCTGTGCTTGGGATGTAAGGGGGAGGTGGGGAGCCTGCGGATGGGGAATGGAAGAGGAGGGTGTGTCAACAATGGGGGGAGTCGAAGGAGAGGCGGGAGTGGCCGGGTTCAGCAGGAGCCAACTGACTTGCGGAAGTGCAATGGGGGGAGTAAAGCAGCTAGGAGGGGTCCAAGCCGAGGGGTGTGTGGGTGGGGGGGAATAGAATTGCTGCTGCTATGGTCAAGGGGGGGGGGTCAAGGGGGAGTAGAGACGGGGGTCTGCCGCCGTGGGGAACGGCTCGGGCGTGAGGTGCGGGCGCGTGGCTGGCCAAGGAGGGGTTATGGCTAGTCGGTGGGGGAGGGGGCGGGTAGTCCCCTGATCCGGATGATAACCTGGAATGTAAGGGGACTGAACGGCCGGTCAAGCGGGCCCGCGTGTTCGCACACCTGAAGGTGCTGAAGGCGGTTGTTGTCATGCTCCAGGAGACGCACCTGAAGGTGGCAGACCAGGTAAGATTGAGGAAAGGTTGGGTAGGTCAGGTGTTTTTCGGGGCTGGATGCCAAAAATTGAGGGGTGGCGATCTTGGTGAGGAAGAAGGTGTCGTTCGAGGCGTTGAGCATTGTGGCAGACAATGGCGGTAGGTACGTAAGCTGCAGGGAGAGAGGGTGGTACTGGTCAATGTGTATGCCCCGAACTGGGACGATGCGCGTTTTATGCGGTGCATCTTGGGTCGGATCCCAGATATGGAAGTGGGGGGCCTGATAATGGGGGGAGACATTAACACGGTGTTGGATCCGGCACTGGATCGCTCCAGGTCTAGGACGGGTAGGAAGCTGGCGGCGGCTAAGGTGCTGAGGGGGTTTATGGACCAGATGGGAGGAGTGGACCCTTGGAGATTTGCAAGGCCGGGGGCTAGGGAATTTTCATTCTTCTCACATGTCCGTAAGGCTTATTCCCGGATCGACTTTTTTATTATGAGCAGGGCGCTGTTAGCGAGAGTAGAGGATACTGAGTACTCGGCGATAGCCATTTCGGATCACGCCCCGCATTGGGTGGACTTAGAGCTGGGGGAGGAGAGGGACCAGCGCCCGTTGTGGCGTTTGGAGGTGGGGCTGCTGGCGGACGAGGAGGTGAGTGAACAGGTCCGAGCCAGCATAGAAAGGTACCTGGAGGCCAACGATAACAGGGAGGTCCGAGTGATGATGGTATGGGAGGCGCTGAAGGCGGTGGTTAGGGGTGAGCTGATCTCCATTAGGGCCCGCAAGAAGAGGAGGGAGCAGAGGGAGAGGCTGGTGGGAGAGATGGTGAGGGTAGACAGGAGGAATGAGGAGGTGCCTGAGGAAGGACTGTTGAGGAAGAGGCACAGCCTCCAGGCCGAATTCGACCTGGTGTCCACCAGGAAGGCGGAGGTACAGTGGAGGAAGGACCACGGGGCGATTTATGAGTATGGGGAAAAGGCAAGCCGGATGCTGGCGCATCAGCTCCGGAAGCGGGACGCAGCTAGGGAGATCGGAGGAGTTAAGAACAGGGGAGGGAGTTTGGTGCGGAGTGGGGTTGGTATCAATGGGGTCTTCAGGGACTTTTATGAGGAATTGTATCGGTCCGGTCCTCCACTGTAGGAGGGAGGGATGGAACGCTTTCTGGACCAATTGAGGTTTCCGAAGGTGGAGGAGGGACTGGTGGCAGGATTGGGGGCCCCAATTGGGTTGGAGGAGCTGACCAAAGGGATAGGGAGCATGCAGGCGGGGAAGGCACCGGGGCCGGATGGTTTTCCGGTCGAATTTTATAAAAAATATATGGACCTGTTGCGGCCGTTGCTAGTTAGGACCTTTAATGAGGCAAGGTGGGGGCGGCATTGCCCCCGACGATGTCCCGGGCACTGATCTCCTTGATCCTGAAGCGGGACAAGGATCCCCTGCAGTGTGGGTCTTGCAGTTTCGCTGCTAAACGTAGTTCCAAGGTGCTTGCGAAGGTCTTAGCCACGAGGATTGAGGATTGTGTGCCGCAGGTCATCCACGAAGACCAGACTGGGTTCGTGAAGGGGAGGCAGTTGAACGCGCATGTGCGGAGGCTTCTGAACGTTATCATGATGTCGGCGAGGGAGGGGGGAGGCGGAGATAGTGGTGGCGATTGACACTGAGAAAGCCTTCGATAGGGTAGAGTGGGGGTACCTCTGGGTGGTGCTGAAGAGGTTTGGGTTTGGGGAGTGGTTTGTCAGGTGGGTCAGGCTGTTGTATGAGGTCCCGATGGCGAGTGTGGCCACGAACAGGAGGAGGTCTGAGTACTTTCGGTTGCACCGAGGGACGAGGCAGGGGTGTCCCCTGTCCCGCCTGCTCTTCGTGCTGGCGATTGAACCCCTGGCTATGGCACTGAGGGAGCCGAGGAACTGGAGGGGGTTGGTGCAGTGTGGGGAGGAGCATATGGCATCGCTCTCTGCGGACGACTTGCTGTTATATGTGGCGGATCCGGTGGGGGGAATGCCAGAGGTAATGAGGATCCTCAGGGAATTTGGGGATTTCTCTGGGTACAAGCTCAGCATGGGGAAGAGCTATCTGTTCGTGGTCACCCAGGGGACCAGGAGAGGGGGTTTGGCGAGCTCCCACTAAAAAGGGCGGAGAGGAGCTTTAGATATTTGGGGATCCAGGTGGCCAGGAGCTGGGGGGGCCCTGCATAGGCTTAATTTCACAAGGCTGGTGGAGCAAATGGAGGAGGAGTTCAAGAGGTGGGACGCATTGCCGCTGTCCTTGGCGGGTAGGGTGCAGTCAGTCAAAGTGACGGTGCTCCCAAGGTTTTTGTTCCTGTTCCAGTGCCTCCCCGTGTTTATCCCGAAGGCCTTTTTAGGCGGGTCAAAATGAGCATAATGGGGTTTGTGTGGACGCGAGGGACTCCGAGGGTGAGACGGGTGTTCCTGGAGCGGAGTAGAGATATGGGGGGGGGGGGGGGGGGGGGGCTGGCGCTGCCAACCTCTGTGGGTAGTACTGGGCCGCCAATGTGACAATGGTGCGTAAGTGGGTGATGGAGGGGGAGAGGGCTGCATGGAAGAGGCTGGAGACGGCGTCCTGTGTGGGTACGAGTCTGGGGGCGCTGGCAACGGCACCGCTGCCGCTCCCTCCAAGGAGGTATACCACGAGCCCGGTGGTGGTGGCTGCCCTCAAAATCTGGGGGCAGTGGAGGCGGCACGGGGAAGTTGGGGCCTCTGTGTTGACCCCAATATGGGGAACCACCAGTTCGTCCCAGGGGATGGATGGTTTTCAGGGTGGCACAGGGCAGGGATACGAAGGTTGGGAGACCTGTTTGTGGACGGGAAATTCGCGAGCCTGGGTGAGTTGGAGGAGAAGTACGGGCTCCCCCCGGGGAACACCTTCAGGTACTTACAGGTAAGGGCGTTTGCCAGACGGCAGGTGGTGGAATTCCTGCGGCTGCTGCCACGCACAGTACAGGACAGGGTGCTCTCGGGGGTGGGGGGGGGGGAGAACTCGGAAACGTACCAGTTGATGCAGGAGGAGGAGCCTCGGTGGTGGAGGTGAAAGGCAAGTGGGAGGAGGAGTTGGGAGAGGAGATCGAGGAAGGGACGTGGCAGATGCCCCTGGGGAGGGTGAACTCTTCATCTTCGTGTGCGAGGCTCAGCCTCATACAGTTTAAGGTGCTGCACAGGGCACACATGACCGGACAAGGATGAGCCGGTTTTTTGGGGATGAGGACAGGTGTGTTAGGTGCTCAGGGAGCCCAGCGAACCACACCCATATGTTCTGGGCATGCCCAGAGCTCGAGGAATTTTGGAAGGGCGTAGCGAGGACGGTGTCGAGGGTGGTAGGATCCAGGGTCAAACCGGCTGGGGGCTCGCAATATTTGGGGTGGCAGAGGAGCCGGGAGTGCAGGAGGGGAAAGAGGCCGGTATTCTGGCCTTTGCGTCCCTGGTAGCCCGGCGGAGGATTCTTCTTCAGGAAGTTCGCGAGGCCCCCAAGCGTGGAATCCTGGATCAAGGATATGGCGGGGTTTATTAAGTTGGAGAGGGTGATATTCGCCTTGAGAGGGTCGGTACAAGGGTTCTTCAGGCGGTAGCAACCGTTCTTAGACTTCCTGACAGAACGGTAGACATTGGTCAATGGCAGCAGCAACTCGTTGGGGGGGGTTTACTTTATGTTTATTTACACTGGGGGATCTGAGGGGGTGTATATATTTGCTATGTTGGCTCTGTGTTAAGTTGGGTGTTAATTTATTATTTTCGTACATGGGGAGGGAGATATGGAGGGTTGTTTTTTCACTGTTTTGTATTTAACCCTGTTGGGTCCCTTTTTCATTTTGTTATTGATATTCTGTGAAAACCTTAATAAAAATTATTTTTTAACAACAGAATGAGGATGTTCATGGTGCCTCCTCCTCCCATTAATAGTTTGACTGTTAACTAGACATGACAGTACTGCAGATATTTGATCTGATTTGTTGGTTGGGATCACTTGCCTCTGAACAATTGAATCCGATTATTCATACCGGATTTCCCATCACAAATCCATATTTAGTCCTTAATCAGCGGATACATGTCCAAGTGCTAATCGCTCCTCTGATAGATTACTTTAACTTCTCAAACTGATGGGTGTGTAGTTACCGCATTGGTGCTCATTCCATGCTATTAAAATAATCAGGTCTCGGGCGTTTGTGTAGCTTTAGCCCCATTTTCTCTATTTACCATTTTGTAATGCACTGAATTCGCTAAGTTCTTTGTTAATTATTGTTTAGATTTCCTTTGTACCACTGGAGTGAGAGACTTGAAGGGGCAATTTTATCTACCTACCTACTCATCATCTGCACATTACTTCAAAGGATCTTAATGGAAATCATTATGCAAAAAGAATTTCAATCCCTTTCATATTGCTAAATAATAAAGAATTTGAATCATTTCCACAGTTTTCAGTTTCCGTCACATTATGGCCACTATTTGCAAGATGTTCTCTTACCTTTGGATTGTTAACCACTTCTGGTTTATTACCCAGCACCACTACCTAGTAGTACATCGTGTTGTGTTTTAACATTCTAAAACATATATTGTCCAAAAGCACGAGCGAGGGTACAAAGAAGATTTATGAGGACATTGGCAGGAATGAAGACTTTTATCTACAGGGAATGGTTGGAAAGGCTGAAGTTGTTTTCTTTTGGAACAGAGGGGATTGCAAGGAGATTTAATTATGAGGCCCTAGATAGAGTGGCTATGAAGATCAATAACCTAGGGCCAGATATAACTAACTGGTACGATGATTAGAAAGGAGTTGAGAAATGTTTTCACCCAAAGGGTGGCAGGGACAGAGAACTTGAACGGGTGGCTGAAGCAAGAACTCATTGCAATTACAAAGTATTTTAACATGCAATTGAAGTTCCATAATCTTGAAGGCCTTTAATCAAGAGCTTTAATATGGGATTTGGTTGGATAGCTCAGCACGATGGGCTGTATAGCCGCCTGCTGTGCTGTGAATGTTCTATGTCTGTTTGTTTCTAATATACTCTAGATATTAATTTTGTTTCTTAAACAGTTGCCTGGTCTAGATGTATATTAAGATAACCTATTGCAAATGTATTGGTTTGTTGCATGTTTCCTTGGTCTCTCTATACATCTTCCCCAAAACTACATCACTAATACAGGGGCTCCATAGGCAACTTCTATCAGAGTATTGTGTCCTTTTCTTTTTCTTTTGACCTGCCCGTGGTGTTTCTACTGCGTGTTTGCCCTTATTGGTATATTCAAGGGGCTGCATGACCTTCTTTGCTCTTTTGCTTGCTGAGATTGTATTCTAGCAATGTCTATTCCCCTCCATTTTTAAAGACATGGTCTCGTCAGTCAGTCCTTGCAAATTGCAGAATCTGTACTCTCGTAAGAAGTCACAGCTGCTCTTTTGACAGAACACATCCTTAGGAGTCCCAATTTCAAATAAGAAGGGCTTGATTGCGGTCTTTCTGGTGCAGTGAATTGAGCTTGGGTTCTTCACAGCATGCCCACGTTGTGGGGCTGTTGCCCACTGCCATTCCTCAGCTACTGTACAATTGGTCATGGGATGCTGGCTGTAGATTAGATACATGAGATGTGGTAGCACTCTATATACTTGTATTGTGAGGTTGAGCCAGTCAGGAGAATGGTGGAGGGGTTTTTCAAACTGTGGGTCGCGACCGGGTGGGTGTCGGGAGGCACGTGCCATTCCCGCTCGCTGGAAAAACGGCCAATCGCTGCGAGAGGTTGAAATTAAGAATGCCGGCCGCGACCGGCTTTTAAATTGAGAATGTTGGCCGCCACCAGCTTTTAAATGGAACGTTGCAGTCTTCTGGGCAGAAGCAGCAGCAGAGAGCATGTTACTCACCCAGCACATGCACTGATGTCATGTGCCCTATACGTCTGTACTTTTAAGAGGTTCCTCCATTTTCTTGCTGCGAGCAAGCAAGGCAACAGGCCTGTGAAGAACTAAAAATGGATAGTTTTAAACAAAGAAAAACATTAACATTGGAAACAAAGCAGGATAAAGATGATTTCTCGAAGTATGGCTTTGTTAATTGTTAATTGTGCCAATGCAAATCAGGATGTTATATGCAGGGAAGTACTGGTAAATGAAAGATTAAAGCCCTCAAAACTTCAACGCCATTTGAAGATTAAGCATGGCAAATTGGAGGACAAAGTTTTCAAAGGATGCAACGAGAATTTAAATTATCAGCTGAACAAAGAACTGGCCCTTCGACCCTCCAAGCCTGTGCCGGCCGCGTGTCCTATCTAGACCAACCGCCTGTAACCTTCTATACCCAGTCTGTTCATGTGTCTGTCTTGATAAGTCTTAACGGTCGCTAACGTATCTGCCTCAACCACCTCACTTGGCAGTGCATTCCAGGCCACCACCACCCTCTGTGTAAAAAGACTCTTTCACCATCACCACTACAACCACCACCACACATCTCCACTTAACCTATTCCTCTGCCCCCCCAACCTTGAACTTGTGCCCCCTTGTAAGTGTAATTTCCGCCCTGGGAAAAAGCCTCCCATTGTCCACCCCTTCTAATTTTATAAACTCCTATCAGGTCGCCCCTCAGCCTCCATCTTTCTAGGAAAAACAATCCCAGTTTGTTCAATACCCTCCATACATCCTGGGAAACCTTTTCTGTACTCTCTCCAAAGCCTCCATGTCCTTCTGGTAGTGTGGTAACCAGAATTGGACACAATATTCCAAATGTGGCCAAACTAGCGTTCTATATAACTAACATAATTAGTGAACTTTTATACTTGATGCCCCATCCAATGAAGGCAAGCATGCCGTATGCTTTCTTTACCACCATTTCCACCTGTGCTGCCACTTTTAAGGATCTGTGGACCTGCACCCCCAGATCTGTCTGTGTGTTTATGCTCCTGATGGTTCTGCCATTTATTTTATAGCTCCCACTTGAATTGGATGTAACAAAATGCATCACCTCGCATTTGTCCGTGTTAAATTCCATCTGCCATTTCTCCGCCCAATTTTTCTGACAATTCCTGCTGTATTCTCTGACAATCTTCATCACTATCTGCAACTTCTGCAATCTTGGTATCATCCGCAAACTTGCTAATTAGACCAGCTATGCTTTCTTCCAAGTCATTTCTGTATGTATATATATATTATATATATATATATATTACAAACAGCAGAGGTTCCAGTACTGATCCCTGTGGAACACCATTAATTGCAGACCTCCATTCGGAAAAAACACTCTTCCATTGCTACCCTCTGTCTTCTATGGCCAAGCCAGTTCTGAATCCATCTAGCTGTTCACCCCTGACCCTGTGTGAGTTAATCTTTTGCAGCGGCCTGCCATGAGGGACCTTGTCAAATACTTTAATAAAGTCCATGTCGGCAACATCCACAGCCCTTCCCTCGTCAATCATTCTGTCACCTCCTCAAAAAACTCAATTAAATTAGGGAGACATGACCACCCTTGTACAAAACCATGATGTATGTCGCTAATAAGACCATTCACTTCCAAATGTGCATAGATCCTATCACTGAGAATCTTTTCCAACAATTTCACTACTGCTGTCAAGTTCACTGGCCTATAAATAGCCGGGTTATCCTTGCCACCCTTTAAAAAAAAATTTTTTTCATTAAAGGTTTTCATAAAATATCAATAACAAAATGAGAAAGAAAAAAGAACCCAACAGGGTTAAGTACAAAACACAATCTAAAAAAGCAACCCCCCAAACCCCCCCCCCCATACATAAATAATAAATTAATATTAACACCCCGACTTAACACAACAGGTGTGTACACCGCCTCAGACCCTCCAGTGTAAATATCATAAACAAAAATAAAGTAAACCCCCCCCCCCCCCGAGCTGCTGCTGCCATTGACCAATGTCTATCGTTCTGCCAGAAAGTCTAAGAACGGTTGCCACCGCCTAAAGAACCCTTGTACCAACCCTCTCAAGGCGAATTTCACCCTCTCCAATTTAATGACCCCTGCCATATCGCTGATCCAGGATTCCACGCTTGGGGGGCCTCGTATCTTTCCACTGAAGGAGAATCCTTCGCCGGGCTACCAGGGACGCAAAGGCCAGAATTCCGGCCTCTTTCGCCTCCTGGCTCCTCTGCCACCCCAAATATTGCGAGCCCCCAGCCCGGTCTGACCCTGGATCCTACCACCCTCGACACCGTCCTCGCTACACCCTTCCAAAATTCCTCGAGCGCTGGGCATGCCCAGAACATATGGGTGTGATTTGCTGGGCTCCCTGAGCACCTAACACACTTGTCCTCATCCCCAAAGAACCCAGTCATGTGTGCCCTGTGCTGCACCTTAAACTGTATGAGGCTGAGCCTCGCGCACGAAGAGGAAGAATTCACCCTCCCTAGGGCATCTGCCCACGTCCCCTCTTCGATCTCCTTTCCCAACTCCTCCTCCCACTTACCTTTCAACTCCACCACCGAGGCCTCCTCCTCCTCCTGCATCACCTGGTAAGTTTCCGAGATCTTCCTCACTCTCTCTTCCCCCCCCCCCCCCCCCCCCCCCCCGAGAGCACCCTGTCCTGTACTGTGTGTGGCAGTAGCCGCGGGAATTCCACCACCTGCCGTCTGGCAAACGCCCTTACCTGTAAGTACCTGAAGGTGTTCTCCTCCACCTCACCCAAGCTTGCGAACTTCCCGCCCACAAACAGGTCCCCCAACTTTCGTATCCCTGCCCTGTGCCACCCGAAAACCTTCCACCTGTTCTTCCTGGGGCGAACCGGTGGTTCCCCTGTAATGGGGTCCACGCCGAGGCCCAACTTCCCCCCCTGTGCCGCCTCCACTGCCCCAAATTTTGAGGGCCGCCACCACCACCGGGCTCGTGGTATACCTTCTTGGAGGGAGCGGCAGCGGTGCCGTTGCCAGCGCCCCCAGACTCGTACCCACACAGGACGCCGTCTCTAGCCTCTTCCATGCAGTCCCCTCCCCCTCCATCACCCACTTGCACACCATCGTCGCATTGGCGGCCCAGTAGTACCCACAGAGGTTGGGCAGCGCCAGCCCCCCCCATCTCTACTCCGCTCCAGGAACACCCTTCTTACCCTCGGAGTCCCTCGCGCCCACACAAACCCCATTATACTCCTGTTGACCCGCCTGAAAAAAGCCTTCGGGATAAACACGGGGAGGCACTGGAACAGGAACAAAAACCTTGGGAGCGCCGTCATTTGATTGACTGCACCCTACCCGCCAAGGACAGCGGCAACGCGTCCCACCTCTTGAACTCCTCCTCCATTTGCTCCACCAGCCTTGTAAAGTTAAGCCGATGCAGGGCCCCCCAGCTCCTGGCCACCTGGACCCCCAAATATCTGAAGCTCCTCTCCACCGATTTTAGTGGGAGCTCGCCAATCCCCCTCTCCTGGTCCCCTAGCAGAACTACGAACAGCTCGCTCTTCCCCATATTGAGCTTGTACCCTGAAAAGTCACCGATTTCCCTAAGGATCCTCATTACCTCTGGCATTCCTCCCACCGGGTCCGCCACACCATGTCGTCCGCATAAAGCGACACCCTATGCTCCTCCCCACCCCGCACCAATCCCCTCCAGTTCCTCGACTCTCTCAGTGCCATAGCCAGGGTTCAATCGCCAGTGCGAAGAGCAGGGTGGACAGGGGACACCCCTCTCCCGTCCCTCGGTGCAACCAAAAGTACTCTGACTTCCTCCTATTTGTGGCCACACTCACCATCGGGACCTCATACAACAGCCTAACCCACCTGACAAACCCCTTCCCAAACCCGAACCTCTTCAGCACCTCCCACAGGTACCCCCACTCTACCCTATCGAAGGCTTTCTCAGCATTCATCGCCACCACTATCTCCGCCTCCCCCACCCCTCGCCGGCATCATGATAACGTTCAAAAGCCTCCGCACATTCGCGTTCAACTGTCTCCCCTTCACAAACCCCGTCTGGTCTTCATGGATGATCTGCGGCACACAATCCTCAATCCTCGTGGCTAAGAGCTTCGCCAGCACCTTGGCATCTACATTTAGCAAGGAAATTGGTCTGTAAGACCCACATTGCAGGGGATCCTTGTCCCGCTTCAGGATCAAGGAGATCAGTGCCCGGGACATCGTCGGGGGTAAAGCCCCACCCTCCCAGCCTCATTAAAGGTCCTAACTAACAGCGGCACAACAGGTCCATATATTTTTATAGAACTCGACTGGGAAACCGTCCGGCCCCGGTGCCTTCCCCGCCTGCATGCTTCCTATCCCTTTGATCAGCTCCTCCAGCCCAATCGGGGCCCCCAGTCCCGCCACCAGTCCCTCTTCCACCTTTGGAAACCTCAATTGGTCCAGGAAACGGCCCATCCCTCTCTCCTCCCGTGGGGCCTCGGATCGGTACAATTCCTCATGGAAGTCCCTGTAGACTCCTTGATGCCAACTCCACTCCGCACCACGATCCCTCCCTTGTCCTTAACTCCCCCGATCTCCCTAGCTGCGTCTCGCTTCCGAAGCTGATGCGCCAGCATCCGGCTTGCCTTTTCCCCATACTCGTAGACCGCCCCCTGGGCCTTCCTCCACTGCACCTCCGCCTTCCTGGTGGTCACCAGGTCGAATTCGGCCTGGAGGCTGCACCTCTTCCTCAACAATCCTTCCTCAGGCTCTTCAGCATACCCCCTGTCTACCCTCACCATCTCTCCCACCAGCCTCTCCCTCTCCCCCCGCTCCCTTCGCTCCTTGTGGGCCCTAATGGAGATCAGCACTCCCCTCACCACCCGCCTTCAGTGCCTCCCATACCATCCCCACTCAGACCTCCCCGTTGTCGTTGGTCTCCAAGTACCTCTCTATACTTCCTCGGACCCGCTCGCTCACCACCTCGTCCGCCAACAGCCCCAACTCCAAGCGCCACAGCGGGCGCTGGTCCCTCTCCTCTCCCATCTCCAAGTCCACCCAATGCGGGGCGTGGTCCGAAATGGCTATTGCCGAATACTCGGTATCCTCTACTCCTGCTATCAACGCCCTACTCAAAATGAAAAAGTCGATTCGAGAATAAGCCTTATGGACATGTGAGAAGCCCCCGGCCTTGCAAATCTCCAAGGGTCCACCCCTCCCATTTGGTCCATAAATCCCCTCAACACTCTAGCCGCCGCCGGCTTCCTACCCGTCCTAGACTTGGAGCGATCCACTGCCGGATCCAACACCGTGTGAAAATCTCCCCCCATTATCAGGCCCCCACTTCCAAGTCTGGATCCAACCGAACATACACCGCATAAAACCTGCATCGTCCCAGTTCGGAGCATACACATTGACCAGTACCACCCTCTCTCCCTGCAACTTACCACTTACCATTATGTACCTACCGCCATTATCTGCCACAATGCTCGACGCCTCGAATGACCCCTTCTTTCCCACCAAGATCGCCACCCCTCGATTTTTGGCAGTGAAACGCCTGACCTACCCACCCTTTCCTCAGTCTTACCTGGTCTGCCACCTTCAGGTGTGTCTCCTGGAGCATAACCACATCCGCCTTGAGCCCCTTCAGGTGCGCGAACACGCGGGCCCGCTTAACCGGCCCATTCAGTCCCCTTACCCGCCAACTAGCCATGACCCCTCCTCGGCCAGCCACGCGCCCGCACCCAACACCCGGCCCGTTTCCCACAGCGGCACCCCCCCCCCCCCCCCCAAACTCGCTCCAGCTCCTCCTTGGCCTTAGCAGCAGCAACTCGTCCCCCCCCCGGGGGCTAGGACCCATCCAAGCTAGTTTACTCCCCCCATTGCACTTCCGCCAGTCAGCTGACTCCTGCTGACCCCGGCCACTCCCGCCTCCCCTTCGACTACTCCCATTGTTGCACATCCTCCTCTCCCGCGCCCCATCCACAGGCTCTCCCCTACCCCCTCCGTTCTAAACGTGGGAAACAATCCTCGCTTCCCGGCCCCTCCCCCACCCCAGTCTTCGGCGCAGAAAAAAAGCCTGCGCTCTCCACCTACCAGGCCCCGCCACCAACCAAAACAGTGCCCAACCCGCCCCATCCACCCTTCCCAACCCGAAAGAGAAAAACACAGAGAAAAAGAAACCCAAAACAATGTAAAGGCCCCCCCCCGAACCAAAAATAGGCATAACATATCCACCGCAGTCCCCAATCGCCCATCCCGACCCTCAATCTGTGTCCAGCTTCTCGGCCTGAACAAGAGCCTCCTCCGGAGACTCAAAATAATGGTGCCGGTCCTTGTAGGTAACCCACAGTCGTGCCGGCTGCAACATGCCAAACTTCACCCCCTTCCTGTGCAGTACCGCCTTAGCTCGATTGTACCCGGCCCTGCTCTTCGCCACCTCCGCACTCCAGTCCTGGTATATCCGTACCTCTGCGTTCTCCCACCTGCTGCTCCTTTCCTTGGCCCACCTGAGCACACACTCCCGATCGACGAACCGATGGAACCGCACCAGCACCGCCCGCGGAGGCTCGTTAGCCTTGGGCCTCCTCGCCAACACTCTTTGGGCCCCTTCCAGCTCCAGGGGCCCCTGGAAGGACCCCGCTCCGATCAGCGAGTTCAACATGGTAACCACATAGGCCCCCACGTCCAGCCCCTCCGGGAGGCCCAGAATCCGCAGATTCTTCCGCCTCGACCGATTCTCCAGCTCCTCGAACTGCTCCTGCCATTTCTTGTGGAGCGCCTCGTGCGCCTCCACCTTTACCGCCAGGCCTAAGATCTCGTCCTCATTGTCAGAGATCTTTTGTTGAGCCTCTCGGATCGCCACCCCCTGGGCCGTCTGTGTCTCCAGCAGCTTATCAATAGAAGCCTTCATCGGCTCTAGCAGGGCCGTTTTAATCTCTCTGAGGCAGCGCTTGATACCCTCCTGTTGCTCCTCCGCCCACTGCCTCCACGCTGCCTGGTCTCCGCCCGCCGCCATTTTGTCCTTCCCTCCCTTCTTCTGGTCCACCACCACCTTTTTAACCTCTCCTAGTTAAAGCCATATACTGACAGGGAGCTATTGTTAACTCCTTCCCACACCGGGAAACGTCGAAAAAGTGCCCTTGGGGGCCCTGAAAAGAGCCCAAAAGTCCGTTTTTGCGGGAGCCGCCGAATGTCTCGAGAGGGAATCCTTTTGGCAGTGTTCGCTTCACCAATCTGCCCCAAAATGTCTGTGGAAACTCCTGAAAAAGGTCTGAGAGTCCGTTCCAGACGGGAGCTGCCGAATGCGCGACCTACTCCTCCATGGCCGCCACCGGAAGCCTCGTCCCCGCTTCGTCAATGGCCTTGGTAGATCTTTTCACAGTTGATCCCTCTGCTGCTAGAATTCACCTTTGATAAAGGCCCTCAGGTCAGCTTGCAGCCTCTAAGCTTGCCCTTCCCCCTCCTGCATGCTGGAAGAGGCTTTGTTTATCCTGCAGTTAAAGCCAAATCTTTTACTGTTTCTGCCAGGTCTGGTAACCAAGAGACGTACCATTCCTGGGGGACACTGTCGGGGGAATGTTGCAGTCTTCTTCCCACACCGGGAAATGTCAAACAAATGCCGTGGGGGCCCTGTAAAGAGCCCAAAAGTCCGTTCCAAGCGGGAGCTACCGAACATGCGCCTTGCTCTGCATAGCCGTACCCGGAAGCCTTGCCACCCTTCTTAAACAACAGGATAACATTGGCTATCCTCCAATCCTCTGGGACCACATGTGGCCAACAGGGAAACAAAGATTTCTGTGAGAGGCTCAGCGAGTTCATCTCTCGTTTCCCTCAAAAATCTGGGATAGAAGCCATCTGGCCCTGGGGATTTGTCTAATCTTAATGTTTTTTAACACACCTAACACTTCCTCCCTCATAATAATGACTTGTTCTAAAGTGTTTACATATCCCTCTGAGACACCACCAATCAACGCGTCCCTCCTTTGTGAATTCCGATGCAAAGTAGTCATTAAGGATCTCGCCTACGTCCTTTGGTTTTACGCATAATTTCCCTCCTTTGTCCTTGAGTGGACCAACTCTTTCTCTAGCTACCCTCTTGTTCCGAATATACATTTATAAAATGCCTTGGGGTTCTCCTTAATCCTGTCTGCCAAGGACATTTTGTGACCCCTTTTTGCCCTCCTAACTCCCTGTTTGAGCTCTTTTCTACTTTCCCTGTATTCTTCAAGTGCTTCATCTGTTATTAATTGCCTAGATCTCATGTATGCATCCTTTTTCTTTTTGACTAGATTCCCAATTTCCCTGGTTATCCACGGTTCCTGAATCCTGCCGTTCCTATCTTTCCCTTCTTCGGCACATGCCTGTCCTGCACTCCCATCAACTGCTCCTTAAAAGACTCCCACATGCCAAATGTGGATTTAACCTCAAAACAGTCTCTCCCAAACAACTGTCTCTAAATTCTGCCCAATCTGATTGTAGTTAGCATTCCCCCAATTTAGCACCTTCACCCTAGGACAACACTCGTCCTTTGCCATGAGTATCCGAAAGCTTACGGAATTGTGGTCTCTGTTCGCCACACAATCTATTATTATTGTCACAAGTAGGCTTACATTAATACTGCAATGAAGTTACTGTGAAAAGCCCCTAGTCGCCACACTATGTTGCCTGTTCGGGTACACAGGGTGAATTAAGATGTACAATGCACCTAACAGCACGTCCTTCGGGACTTGTGGGAGGAAACCGGAGCACCCGGAAGAAACCCATGCAGCCACTGGGAGAACGTGCAGGCTTCGCAGACAGTGACCAAAGCCTGGAATTGGACCTGAGACCCTGGTGTTGTGAAGCAACAGTGCTAACCACAGTGCTACCGTGCTGCCCACATGTTCCCCCACTGCAATTTTGATGACCTGGATGGGCTTGTTCCCTAGTACTTGGTCTAGTATAGCCCTCTCTCTAGTCGGACTACCCACATATTGTTCCAAAAGACTTTCCTGGACACACTTAACAAATTCCTCACCATCCAAACCCCTAGCCCTAATGGCTTTCCAGTCAAAATGGGAAAATTGAAGTCTCCCACTACAACAACCCTATTATTTCTACATCTATCCAGAATCTACTTAGCTATCTGTTCTTCAACTTCCCATGGGCTGTTGGGAGGCCTGTAGTACACCCCCATCATAGTGACTGCCTCCTTCCTGAGTTCTACCCACCGTGTCTTGTTACTTTATTCTTCCAAGGTGTCCTCCCTCTGTACAGCTGTAATATGTTCCCTAACCAGTATTGCAACCCCCCCACCTCTTTTACCTTCCCCTCTGTCTCGCCTAAAACACCTATATCTGGAATAGCTACCAGTCCTGCCCCTTTTTTAACCAAGACTCCGTTACCCCATCACATCCAAGTTCTGCGCATGAATCAAGGCTCTTAAATTCACCTGTCTTACCTGTCATACTCCGTGCATTGAAGCAGATGCACTCCAGACCTCCAGGCCACTGAGTTTGACCTCTCCCAGCCTGCACTTCCTCTTAGCCAACCTGACCGTTGCACCATGCTCATCCCGTTTCTGGACTTGCTGGCTTACTGTTCTGATTCCCACCCCCCTGTCACATTAGTTTAAACCCACCCGGACCATACTCGCAAACCTCCCAGCCAGGATATTGGTGCCCCTCCAGTTCAGGTGTAACCTGTCCTTCTTGTACAGGCCCCACCTTCCCTGGTATATATCCCAGTCATCCAAAAAACTGAAGCTCTCCCTCCTTCACTGGTTCTTAAGCCACATATTCAACTGCATTATCTCCCTGTTCCTAGCCTTACTAGCACGTGGCATGTGGAATAATCCTGAGATTTCTACCCTTGAGGTCCTGATTTTTAATCTTCTACCTAACTCCCTAAATTGACATTGCAGGACCTTGCTACTCTTTCTACCTATGTCATTCGTGCCACTGTGGACAATGACCGTTTATATGACTTCCCTCCCATTTTAGGATGCTTTGCACCCGCTCACAGACATAGATACACAGAAGATAGGAGCAGGAGGAGGCCTTTGGCTCTTCGAGCCTGCACTGCTATTCATCACAATCATGGCTGATCATCCAACTCAATAGCCTAATCCTGCTTTCTCCCCATAGCCTTTGATCCCATTCTCCCCAAGTGCTATATCCAGCCCCTCTTGAACATATTCAAAGTTTTAGCATCAACTACTTCCTGTGGTAATGAATTCCACAGGCTCACCACTCTGTGTGTGAAGAAGTGTCTCCTGACATCCAGGATTCTGGCACCAAGGAGGCAAACTATCATCCTGGAGTCCCTTTCACGGCCACAGAGCGCCTATTTGTGCCCCTGACTATTGAATCCCCTACCACTATTGCTTTGCTGTGCATTGTACCACCTGTCTGTGCAGCAGGGCTCTGGCCACTTCTGCTGTCCTTTGCAGAAATGTAACATTGAATGACAAAGCAAGTGAGATTGTGAGGACCTGCCGTATTTAAGGTAGGTGAAAATGGTGTGTTGCGAAGATCGCCCGGCTGGTGTGGCTTGCGAAGGTCAGCTGGTTGGTAAAAGTGGGAACCCCGGGGGGAAATCCACTGGTGTAGAGTAGTGCAGATATCATTGGACTACACTATAGCAGTGGTTTAATACATAAAAGACATGGTGAGAGTGGAAGAAAGACTTTGAATGTGATACTATCCTTCACTTGTGCAGAAACATTGCAAATCTGACACTGGTACAGTCAGGATTCATTAACCCTATTATTACAAACAGATGTAAACGAGATTACAGACAGTGGGGTTCATATGTATATGCATAAGTGAACCTTTCACAAGCAGACAACAAACACCTAGTACAGGTGGGTTTATATGTCATCGTTGGCAGTTCCCCAGCACAAACGACAAATGTTTTTGGGGTCTCGGGTGGACTGTTGATCTTCTTGCGGACAAGATTCCAGAAAACTATTCCCAGTTTTGCTCATAAAATTAGATTTTTAAAAGCTTTGCGAGCAAACGATGGTGATATTTATTGGATATCAGCAGAGGTAAATTTGTTCTTGGATCTGTTATGAGCTGTCCTTGGAAGGTTCCATACAGCGATGATTCCTTGACCAATATAAACAAATGAAGTGGCATGTTGAGTAGTACGTCTTCCGCGTGACTACAAAAGAGACACGCACGTTTGGAGGGAACTAACTTGGAAGAAACCAACGCAAAGAGAAATAGAAGAAATTTAAGAAGATAGTCAAATTACACTCAGTAATCCTGGGATCATTTCTATTTTCATAAGTGTATTGCTTCCTCTGTTTCCTCACTCCTTGGCAATACCCTCTCCTAGCCAACATACAAACCTAAGCTTACATTTCCTGCTGTTGCCAGCAGTGTCGTATCTGTATATAGATTGTGGGATCTTGCTGTACAGAGTGTTACTTTTGGAAAGGAAGGTTGAGTAGCTACAATTATTTTACCAATGACGCTTGTTCTCTTGAATACACATGATTAGCATTGGACTATTTGGAACAGAATCTCCATTCCCCTTCAAAACGTTAACTGCACAGTCTGGTTCAACAAATACCAAGTGCTATAAAATAATGTGCTCATATAATTGCTATTCTTATATGAGCATAGACAGAGAATAATTGCAGATCAATCAGCTATTAGGGCATTGCAGCCAAACTAAAGTATGTTCTCAATGACACCCTTGCGTAGGCAATGGTGAGCCATCTTCTCGAATGGCTGCAGTCCATGAGGTTTTGGTACACCCACAGTGCTGTTGGTAATTGTGGACATGAAGAAAATATACTTTTCCAAGTCAACATGATCAGTGAATTGGAGGGAGATTTGAAGGTGGTTGGACAGCATGTTCTCTCTTAATGCTCCTACAGACACAAACTGTGAAGAGGTGCAGAATTCCAAGTGCATTGCCCCCTACTGAGATTGCCAAAGCGTATGCCTCTTACGCTTGCATTCTAGCAAGTAACAGTTAGCATAGCACAGTCAAAAGATCAGTGCAGATATGTTCCTTGCTGTTGTGGTTCATTTTTAATACCTTCTGAGCATGTGATGGAACTGGGTGTTCGATTTGGAATGCAATGTCCTTGCATAGATTGATTCACACTGATGCTAGCCAAGAAGATAGGAAGTAACCTTCACCAATGTACTTTGAATTTCTCTGTTACTTGTGCTCTATGGGGATGTGCCCAATTTCTGCTTGACACTTAATATTTTTCATTTTTAAAAAAAATTAACAGTTGAAGGGAAATGCTGAGTGAAATGTACAAATCTGGATCTAGTCTCGCCCATGATTCAGTTCTTGAAATATTTTACCTTTAATATTGTGTTCTTTTGTTATTTTTCATTTCCTCTGAAACAAATTATAGTTTTGTTTGATCTAATCTGAATGCAGCTTTGATACAGCAACGAGTACCTGTGGCTTTTCTTTATGGTTTTACTGTTAGGCACAGATGGTGTTAAGCAGATGTGAGGTTGACTGCAGGAGGTGAGCAAGCAGGTATTTATTTTGTTATATGTGACATGTTTACCAGCCTGAAGCAGTGTGTGTATAACGTATTGGGGAGGAAGAAGTTGCAGCTCAACACCCAAATTATAAAATTTAGAAGCATTTCAATTTAGACAGCAGGTGCAGCATTGTTATGTTAACATGTCGGCTTGAAACAAGGTTTATTCTCCAACTTTTGTAATAGTATAGTTGAAATGGTTGAGCTGGGTGAAGAAAATGAGGTTAAGGCATATGTGCTGTCCCCATCACTTGCACTGCTTCTACTATATTGGGCAAATGAGGCTAATCATTTGTCAGTACAATAGGTGTCCATTTTAAGCACCCAACTATTTCAGCTAGTTCATGCAGCTGTTTTTACTTGTTCTAAAGTGCTGTCAGGTAGCCCCACTGAGGCCCCATGTCCTCCAGAACTCCTGAAATTGCTGCTCACAAGTAAGTAACAATGATAAACCCACCTTATGTCAAAGCCTACTGAAACTTGAGCTGTGCTTGTCAGTTGCAGTGGTGAAACTGACCAGACTACTGCTTAGTTCTTCTCTCTTCAGCATCCTAAAGTTGAATTAGATGAAAAACTCCCACAGTACATATCATGTCTATAGACGGGAACACTCTTGATTATCAAAAAAATTGAGAAATAAAGAAGTTAAGTGACTTGATGCTCTTAATTAAATTTTGCACACGTGATTCTTTGGAACATAAAGTACGAAGTTAAAGCTTTTTTGTTAAGCCGTACAGCAGAATTTAATGTATATCTGTGAGAACAGTTATATATAATTGCTTTGTTCTACAGTGGCTAGGAGCAGAAAAGTGGAGGTACAAAGCTCCATGTTTCACGACTGCATATAATGGACAACTAATATTTGTACGAATGAATCGCCAATAAATGGTGGGGGCTGTACCTCTGCATATATATTTACGTATTACAGTTTAGGAAATGTAATGTTAACCAGAAGCCTGGTATTTCACTTCCATGTTCAAAGGTTTATTTTGCTCAAGAATTTGTTTAGAACCTTCTAGAAAATAGATACTGTGGATGCTTTGATTAGCTTTAACTGTTGTTACAGAATTCATATTGGGGGAGAAAAAATTCTGTTATCCTGTTCATTATTAATGGAGACAAAGCTATGAAGAAAATTCCTCCTTTAAATAAATCTAACAAAAAGAATACTAAGTTATTTTTGTTCTACTTTCAGGGCAATTAAAGCATTTCAAGAGGTGCTTTATATTGATCCCAGCTTCTCTCGGGCCAATGAGATTCACTTGCGTCTTGGGTTGATGTTTAAAGTGAACACGGACTATGAGTCAAGTCTTAAGGTAAGTAAAGAATGCAATGTAACTGCAGAAGATTATTTCGGGTGAAACTGTGAGAACATTTCCATTAAAGTTCCTGTAAAGTGGCAAAACTTCAATTTTTCAGGCGATTAGTAGCCTTTTTGTATATTAAAAAGCTGATTCGATTCGTAGGAAATCTTCAGTTTTGCAGGGAGCCCTCCTTTTTTCTGGCATTTGTCATCCCCCGCAAAGACTTGTTTTTAAATATTTATTAAACACATTGTTATCACTTCCCCAGTTCCAATTGGGATTTACATATGACAGACAGCTTGTTCAGTGGAATTGGACTGTAGCTGGAATGGTACTTTAAACATGTAGCCTAACTTTTATTTTTGTTGCACGTTAAAGAGAGCTTGATCATGTTCATTCAGATGGAGAATTTACATTATTAAATGGGGAAATGAAATTAATGTATTCACCGTATTCTTTTAAATTAATTTCTAATTTCTGTGCTATCAATTTCTTAAGTATAGATGAGAGCTCGTCGTGGCAATTAATATTGCTTATGATTTGGGAAACTGCAACATTTATAGAACTCCTTTAAGCTTGTATATCTACAGAGAACGATGTCTGTGTTTTTAGATTGTTTCAGGGTTTTGTTTTGAATTGGTTTTCTTAATTATCGACCAATGTGGTACCTTCAATTTTTTATTTCAACGTTGAACTCTTGGGTACAATATACAGACGCAAATACAAAGTAAAATATAGTGTTATTGCAGTTATGAGAGTGGGATGAAGATGGTGGGTTTTAATATATTAAAGGATATATTTTACATGCATTTTTCTGTGGGGGTGAAATTGAAAAATCTCATTATTATTGATTGGAGTACACTTTGTTGAAGATTATTTCAGATTTCTATTGTAGGCATAATGCTGTTCATACTTTTGCTTCCTCTTGTGCGCCCTTTGATTATGCAGTATCAGAGAATCCATTAGATTTGAATTTATTTCACTGTTAAAATAAAATAGTTTTATCCATATGTACAGTTTTGGGACAAAGTTAGTTGATTTTAGTTGAAAGAAAATACTGCAATTTGACTTCAGGAGATAAACATACATGTATCAAATATTGCAGTTCATTGAAACAAAAGTCACTCTATCTCATTTCTGAGCTGAATTGGATGAGTAATTTACTAATGCTGCATCTTCAGAATTGTCACATTTTTGACAACTGGCAGGTAACATACTCGCCACATGCTTACCTTAAACAAAAGAAGCCCAGCTATCTTGTTATCGCTGAGTGCTCATCCATATTGGGCATACTATGGGGTGGGGACTAGAAACTGGTTTGACATTGAAAAGGACTAGCCACATCAACACTGACTACAAGAGCAAGATGGAGACTGGGTGTTTTGTGATGAGTGGCTCACCGCCTGAGCTGTCAACCTCATCGCCATGTGCAAGGCTCCAAGTCAAGAGTGTGAATGTTTTTTTAAAATAAAATATTTTATTGAAAATATTTGGTCAACCAACACAGTACATTGTGCATCCTTTACACAATATTATAACAACACAAATAACAATGACCTATTTTATAAACAGAAAATGAATAAATAATAAATAACAAAAATGAAAACTAACCCTAATTGGCAACTGCCTTATCACAAGTAACACTCTTCAAAAAATATAATTTAACAGTCCAATATATAATTATCTGTAGCAACGACCTATACATATTATACAGTATATATTAACAACCCTGAGAGTCCTTCTGGTTCCTCCTCCCACCCCCTCTCTCTCTTCCCCCCCCCCCCCCCCCCCCCCCCCCCCCTCCCACCCCCTCTCCCCCCATCCTGGGCTGCTGCTGCTGCCTTCTTTTTTCCATTCCATCTATCTTTCTGCGAGGTATTCGACGAACGGTTGCCACCACCTGGTGAACCCTTGAGCCGACCCCCTTAGAACGAACTTAATCCGCTCTAGCTTTATAAACCCTGCCATGTCATTTATCCAGGTCTCCACCCCCGGGGGCTTGGCTTCTTTCCACATTAACAATATCCTGCGCCGGGCTACTAGGGACGCAAAGGCCAAAACACCGGCCTCTCTCTCCTCCTGCACTCCCGGCTCTTGTGCAACCCCAAATATAGCCAACCTCCAGCTTGGTTCGACCCGGACCCCCACTACTTTTGAAAGCACCTTTGTCACCCCCATCCAAAACCCCTGTAGTGCCGGCCATGACCAAAACATATGGGTATGATTCGCTGGGCTTCTCGAGCACCTCGCACACCTATCCTCCACCCCAAAAAATTTACTGAGCCGTGCTCCAGTCATATGCGCCCTGTGTAATACCTTAAACTGAATCAGGCTTAGCCTGGCACACGAGGACGAGGCGTTTACCCTGCTTAGGGCATCTGCCCACAGCCCCTCCTCGACCTCCTCCCCCAGCTCTTCTTCCCATTTCCCTTTTAGTTCATCTACCATAGTCTCCCCTTCGTCCCTCATTTCCCTATATATATCTGACACCTTACCATCCCCCACCCATGTCTTTGAGATCACTCTGTCCTGCACCTCTTGTGTCGGGAGCTGCGGGAATTCCCTCACCTGTTGCCTCGCAAAAGCCCTCAGTTGCATATACCTGAATGCATTCCCTTGGGGCAACCCATATTTCTCGGTCAGCGCTCCCAGACTCGCGAACTTCCCATCCACAAACAGATCTTTCAGTTGCGTTATTCCTGCTCTTTGCCACATTCCATATCCCCCATCCATTTCCCCCGGGGCAAACCTATGGTTGTTTCTTATCGGGGACCCCCCCAAGGCTCCAGTCTTTCCCCTATGCCGTCTCCACTGTCCCCAAATCTTCAGTGTAGCCACCACCACCGGGCTTGTGGTGTAGTTCCTCGGTGAGAACGGCAATGGGGCTGTCACCATAGCCTGTAGGCTAGTCCCCCTACAGGACGCCCTCTCTAATCTCTTCCACACCGCTCCCTCCTCCTCTCCCATCCACTTACTCACCATTGAAATATTAGCGGCCCAATAATACTCACTTAGGCTCGGAAGTGCCAGCCCCCCCCTATCCCTGCTACGCTGTAAGAATTCCTTCCTCACTCTCGGGGTCTTCCCGGCCCACACAAAACCCATGATGCTCTTGTCAATCCTTTTTAAAAAAAAAAGCCTTCGTGATCACCACCGGGAGGCACTGAAACACAAAGAGGAATCTCGGGAGGACCACCATCTTAACCGCCTGCACCCTCCCTGCCAGTGACAGGGATACCATATCCCATCTCTTGAAATCCTCCTCCATTTGTTCCACCAACCGCGTTAAATTTAACCTATGCAATGTGCCCCAATTCTTGGCTATCTGGATCCCCAGGTAACGAAAGTCCCTTGTTACCTTCCTCAACGGTAGGTCCTCTATTTCTCTACTCTGCTCCCCTGGATGCACCACAAACAACTCACTTTTCCCCATGTTCAATTTATACCCTGAAAAATCCCCAAACTCCCCAAGTATCCGCATTATTTCTGGCATCCCCTCCGCCGGGTCTGCCACATATAGTAACAAATCGTCCGCATACAAAGGTACCCGGTGTTCTTCTCCTCCTCTAAGTACTCCCCTCCACTTCTTGGAACCCCTCAACGCTATCGCCAGGGGCTCAATCGCCAGTGCAAACAATAATGGGGACAGAGGGCATCCCTGCCTTGTCCCTCTATGGAGCCGAAAATATGCAGATCCCCGTCCATTCGTGACCACGCTCGCCATTGGGGCCCTATACAACAGCTGCACCCATCTAACATACCCCTCTCCAAAACCAAATCTCCTCAACACTTCCCACAAATAATCCCACTCCACTCTATCAAATGCTTTCTCGGCATCCATCGCCACTACTATCTCCGTTTCTCCCTCTGGTGGGGGCACCATCATTACCCCTAACAGCCTCCGTATATTCGTGTTCAGCTGTCTCCCCTTCACAAACCCAGTTTGGTCCTCGTGGACCACCCCCGGGACACATTCCTCTATTCTCATTGCCATTACCTTGGCCAGGATCTTGGCATCTACATTTAGGAGGGAAATAGGTCTATAGGACCCGCATTGTAGCGGGTCCTTTTCCTTCTTTAAGAGAAGCGATATCGTTGCTTCAGACATAGTCGGGGGCAGTTGTCCCCTTTCCTTTGCCTCATTAAAGGTCCTCGTCAATACCGGGGCGAGCAAGTCCACATATTTTCTATAGAATTCGACTGGGAATCCATCTGGTCCCGGGGTCTTTCCCGCCTGCATGCTCCTAATTCCTTTCACCACTTCTTCTACCTCGATCTGTGCTCCCAGTCCCACCCTTTCCTGCTCTTCCACCTTGGGAAATTCCAGCCGATCCAAGAAGCCCATCATTCTCTCCCTCCCATCCGGGGGTTGAGCTTCATATAATTTTTTATAAAATGTCTTGAACACTCCATTCACTCTCTCCGCTCTCCGCTCCATCTCTCCTTCCTCATCCCTCACTCCCCCTATTTCCCTCGCTGCTCCCCTTTTCCTCAATTGGTGTGCCAGCAACCTGCTCGCCTTCTCCCCATATTCGTACTGTACACCCTGTGCCTTCCTCCATTGTGCCTCTGCAGTGCCCGTAGTCAGCAAGTCAAATTCTACATGTAGCCTTTGCCTTTACCTGTACAGTCCCTCCTCCGGTGCTTCCGCATATTGTCTGTCCACCCTCAAAAGTTCTTGCAGCAACCGCTCCCGTTCCTTACTCTCCTGCTTCCCTTTATGTGCCCTTATTGATATCAGCTCCCCTCTAACCACCGCCTTCAGTGCCTCCCAGACCACTCCCACCCGGACCTCCCCATTATCATTGAGTTCCAAGTACTTTTCAATGCACCCTCTCACCCTTAGACACACCCCCTCATCTGCCATTAGTCCCATGTCCATTCTCCAGGGTGGGCGCCCTCCTGTTTCCTCCCCTATCTCCAAGTCTACCCAGTGTGGAGCGTGATCCGAAATGGCTATAGCCGTATACTCCGTTCCCCTCACCTTCGGGATCAACGCCCTTCCCAGCACAAAAAAGTCTATTCGCGAGTAGACTTTATGGACATAGGAGAAAAACGTGAACTCCTTACTCCTAGGTCTGCTAAATCTCCACGGGTCTACACCTCCCATCTGCTCCATAAAATCTTTAAGTACCTTGGCTGCTGCCGGCCTCCTTCCAGTCCTGGACTTCGACCTATCCAGCCCTGGTTCCAACACCGTATTAAAATCTCCCCCCATTATCAGCTTTCCCATCTCTAGGTCCGGAATGCGTCCTAGCATCCGCCTCATAAAATTGGCATCATCCCAGTTCGGGGCATATACGTTTACCAAAACCACCGTCTCCCCCTGTAGTTTGCCACTCACCATCACGTATCTGCCCCTGTTATCTGCCACTATAGTCTTTGCCTCGAACATTACCCGCTTCCCCACTAATATAGCCACCCCCCTGTTTTTCGCATCTAGCCCCGAATGGAACACCTGCCCCACCCATCCTTTGCGTAGCCTAACCTGGTCTATCAGTTTCAGGTGCGTTTCCTGTAACATAACCACATCTGCCTTAAGTTTCTTAAGGTGTGCGAGTACCCGTGCCCTCTTTATCGGCCCGTTCAGCCCTCTCACGTTCCACGTGATCAGCCGGGTTGGGGGGCTTCCTACCCCCCCCTTGTCGATTAGCTTCCTACCCCCCCCCCCCCCCCCCCGCTAGATCCCCCGCTAGCGTAATTACTCCCCCCATGTTGCTCCCAGAAGTCAGCAAACTCTGGCCGACCTCGGCTTCCCCCCCCGTGACCTCGGCTCACACCGTGCGACGCCCCCTCCTTCCTGCTTCTCTATTCCCGCCATGATTATCATAGCGCGGGAACCAAGCCCGCGCTTCTCCTTTGGCCCCGCCCCCAATGGCCAACGCCCCATCTCCTCCACCTCCCCTCCTCCCCTCCATCACCACCTGTGGAAGAGAGAAAAGTTACCACATCGCAGGATTAGTACATAAAACTCCTCTTTTCCCCCCTTTTTAACCCCCCTCTTCGCCCCCCCACCTTCGCCCCACCACTTTGTTCAAACGTTCTTTTTAATAACCCGCTCATTCCAGTTTTTCTTCCACAATAAAAGTCCACGCTTCATCCGACGTCTCAAAGTAGTGGTGCCTCCCTCGATATGTGACCCACAGTCTTGCCGGTTGCAGCATTCCAAATTTTATCTTCTTTTTATGAAGCACCGCCTTGGCCCGATTAAATCTCGTCCTCCTTCTCGCCACCTCCGCACTCCAGTCTTGATAAACGCGGATCACCGCGTTCTCCCATTTACTGCTCCGAGTTTTCTTTGCCCATCTAAGGACCATTTCTCTATCCTTAAAACGGAGGAATCTCACCACTATGGCTCTGGGAATTTCTCCTGCTCTCGGTCCTCGCGCCATCACTCGGTATGCTCCCTCCACCTCCAACGGACCCGCCGGGGCCTCCGCTCCCATTAACGAGTGCAGCATCGTGCTCACATATGCCCCGACGTCCGCTCCCTCCGCACCTTCAGGAAGACCAAGAATCCTCAAGTTGTTCCTCCTTGCGTTGTTCTCCAGCGCCTCCAATCTTTCCACACATCGTTTCTGATGTGCCTCATGCATCTCCGTCTTCACCACCAGGCCCTGTATGTCGTCCTCATTCTCGGCTGCCTTTGCCTTCACGACCCGAAGCTCCCACTCCTGGGTCTTTTGTTCCTCCTTTAGCCCTTCGATTGCCTGTAGTATCGGGGCCAACAGCTCTTTCTTCATTTCCTTTTTAAGCTCTTCCACACAGCATTTCAAAAACTCGTGTTGTTCAGGGCCCCATATTAAACTGCCACCTTCCGACGCCATCTTGGTTTTTGCTTGCCTTCCTTGCCGCTGTTCTAAAGGATCCACTGCAATCCGGCCACTTTCTCCTTTTTTCATCCGTATCCGGGGGGATTCCCTTCTGGTTTACCGCACAGTGTTTTTAGCCGTCAAAATTGCCGTTGGGGCTCCTATCAAGAGCCCAAAAGTCCGTTTCACCGGGAGCTGCCGAAACGTGCGACTCAGCTGGTCATCGCCGCACCCGGAAGTCCAAGAGTGTGAATGTTAACTGCTTGCCCGATGGTTGCAGTGCAGTAACACTTTGAAAGCACTACACTATCCAAAATAGAACAGTTTGTCTGTTAGCACTGCTGCCTCATGGCGCCGAGGTCCCAGGTTCAACCCCGTATCTGCGTGGATTTCGCCCCCACAACCCTAAAATGTGCAGAGTAGGTGGATTGGCCACGCTAAATTTCCCCTTACTTGGGAAAAATTAATTGAGTACTCTAAATTTATTTTTAATAAAGAAAAGTTTGTCTGATTGATGCACCTATCACTGGACTTACCCCCACCACTGTTTCAGTGTGCCTGCAGAATATACTACAATAACTCAATGACCATGAAAGCATTCCATCCCCTGCAATCTCTACATCCGGGGAGAATAAAATGACAGATGTGAAGCTATTAAAGGACTCTCTTGCAATATTTTTGAGGGGATCATCCAAGATTAATCCTCAATCTGCTGAGTTAGTTGGGATAGTGAGTTATAATTGGCCTCAAAAGCTTTCAGTAAGAGAGAACAAAATTGGTTAAGATTCTAGCTCCTAAAACAATCCAGATATTTCAAATTCAAATGTGGGGCCAGGTTGAACTTCAATGTGATGTTCCTCATGACCATGAAATTGTTTCTACCAATGGGTTGACCTCAGAAGACTGGAATAATTCTTTTTTTTAAAAAAAAATATGCTAATTGAAAATTTGTCATTATCAACAAAATAATATAAACAAGAATTTCAAGTTACAATGACACACAACATTACAAACAATCAAAAGCACTAATTAACTTAGCCCCCCCCCCCCCCAAACTAAACAAAACACCTTAACAATTGACAGTGACAAGTGCTTTAAAAAAGGAACTGAATGGCTGTCATCTTGGGTAGAACCTTGTAATTGCCCGTCTCCAAATGTCAGAATGATATGAGGTCACCCAACCAGGCCGAGGCACTGGTGGAGCAGGAGACCTCCACCCAAGCTGAACTCCTCTCTGGGCTATTAACAAAGCAAAAATGAGGACATCTGCCTTCAACCCCGTCTGCAGCACCGGTGAGTCAGATAGACCGGAAATGGCCACCCGTGGACATGGTTCCAGATCGGTATTAAGTGTCTCTGACATGGTGTAGAGGAAAGAGACCCAAAAGCTTACTAACTTGGGTCAAGAGCAGAACGTATGAGTGTGGTTAGCCAGTCTCCGAGAACAGTGCTCACACCTGTCCTCCACTCCGGCGAAGAATCCTCGCCTTGGTCAGATGAGCCCTGTGCACCTCCTTGAATTGGATCAGACTAAGCCGAGCACACGAGGGTGTGGGGTTGACCCTATGAAGGCCTTGCCCCATATCTCATGCAGAATGGGACCCAACTCACCCTCCCTTTTCACCTTTTCTTCATTCAACAGAGCCGATTCCACTAATGTGATCTGGCCCTATATGCACAAAATAATCTCCAAACAGACCTGGTCAAAGAAAAATCCTCTTCAACAGGGAGAAGGGTGGTGCCAAGGGGAAAGAGAGAAAAGTCTTGCGTGAAAGATCACGTATCCGAAAGTATCTGAACGGATTGGAAGCAGGAAACTGAAATTTTTCCGACAGCTCTTTAAAGTGGTCAAACCTTCCCTCCACGAACAAAGAACAAAGAAAAGGACAGCACAGGAACAGGCCCTTCGGCACTCCCAAGCGCTGCCTATCTAAACTAAAATCTTCTTCACTTCCGGAGTCCGTATCCCAACCTATTCATGTATTTGTCAAGATGCCCCTTAAACATCTCTATCGTCTCTGCTTCCACCACCTCCTCCGGCACCGAGTTCCAGGCACCCACTACCCTCTGTGTAAAAAAAAAAAAAAAAAAAAAACCTTGCCTCGTACATCTCCTCGAAACCTTGCCCCTCGCATCTTAAACCTATGCCCCCGAGTAATTGACCCCTCTACCCTGGGAAAAAGTCTCTGGCTATCCACTCTTATCTATGCCCCTCATAATTTTGTAGACCTCTATCAGGTCGCCCCTCAACCTCCTTCGTTCCAGTGAGAACAAACCATGTTTATTCAATCTCTCCTCATAGCTAATGCCCTCCGTACCAGGCAACATCCTGGTAAATCTCTTCTGCACCCTCTCTAAACAGGGCCCCAAATTTCTCCAAACCCTTGCCCTCCCAAGACCGAACATAGAGTCCAAACCCGCTGGGAAAAAAAGGTGATTATTGTAGACCGGGACCAGCAAAGACATGGAACTAAGTTTAAAATGCTGTCTGAACTTCTTCCAGATTCTCGGCTACCGAACACTACTACCAGATTCGAGGAGAATCATAGAATGTATATTGCAGAAGGAGGCCATTCGGCCCATCGAGTCTGCGCCGGCCCTTGGAAAGAGCACCCTACTTAACCCACACATCCACCCTATCCCATTAACCCCAGCTAACCTTTTTGGACACTATGGGCAATTTAGCATGGCCAATCCACCTAACCTGCACATCTTTAGACTGTGGGAGGAAACCAGAGCACCCGGAGGAAGCCCACGCAGCCACAGGGAGAACGTGCAGACTCTGCACAGACAGTGACCCAAGCCGGGAATCGAACCTGGGACCCTGTAGCTATGAAGCAACTGTGCTAACCACTGTGCTACCACACTGCTCAAAATTTGTGAATTATTACAATGGTGGCTCAAACCCATGATGAATGAAATGGGTCATGCAGATTCTGAATGTTAAGATTGAAATGAATTGGGGAAAAAGAACTTCTGATTTGTCTTACGACTAGTAGCAAGCAACAGTAGTTTAGAGGCCATTTTCAAATAGTACTCCGCTTGTGTTTCAGGCCGAAGCAGTGTTTCACTTTAGTCTGACTTGGATTTTGGATTTCCCGATGAAAATATCTTTCTTTTTCAAGTCACTTTTATTTACTAAATTTCTAATAATATTGCAAGACTTCAGTGGTATTTTAATTTACATTTTAAAAACTTGTGTAAAATAAACTTGCAAGAGGTAGGTGCAGTAATTATATTAATTACTCATGCAATTAAAGCCAAGATGAATGGATTAATGTTAATTGTAGTTAATACTCTTTATCACTTGCCAGTGCTAGTTACTACCATATCCGAACACTGAGAATAGGTGATAACTGATTCTATCTTCAGATATGAAACCAAAGGATCTTCCAGGATTTCGGGTATGGCTTTGTGATATTAGTGATGGATGCTACCAGACAGATTAAGGATTAATTCTTGTACTGCTCGGTAATATTTCTGAAGTCCATATTCATGACTATGTTAATGGAAAAACTGTTCCCCTCGATGCTCAAGAACGTACAAATTTAAGTAGTGTGATTAACCAATTTGCTGGCCTGTGATGCATCAAAATACAAATAAATGGATAAGCTGTTCAGGAATGACTGAAATATTTTCCAAGTTTTGTGAATTATAAAGAGGTAGATTGTTTCTATGCTGACAAACAACTTGGTTCTCATATTGCATAAGGGTAAAAGGCAGGCTGACGTGCATGCTTAACAATTTGTTTGAAGAGTGCTATAAAGATTAGAGTTAGATAGTTCTAATAATCGCATGTTCTCTCTGGTCTGAAAGTCTGAGTTTTGAATACTGCTGATCCTATCTCACTTGTGTAGAAGTTTATTGTTCAGTAACTAAATAGGAAAATGACTGCTCTGTTAGCTGTGTGATTGAAGAAAGTTTCAGAATTCCAAAATGATGTTAGATTCTTGTACTAAATTACTGAACTGATTTCTTGAATCTGATTATGCCATATTCAGATCTTTTCTCTTATTCATAGCTCTGTATAACTTGCATAAACAGATGGAGTTCCTTCGCATTGAAACTTGTGTCTTCTCTGTTGTAAACATGGAATATTCACCATGATCTCTTGTCTCAGGAGATAGAAATCTTAAATGACACACATCTTGTAGGTTAAGCTGCTTGACTGGGACCCAATTCAGCTGAATAGTTTGACAGTGGAGCTTCTTGGCCAGTAAGTATTCCGTGGGTGTCAACGTAGACCACACATACTGTAAAAACTTTTACTCCACCATAATGTCACATGCCAAGTCACTTTGGTTTGTGTCCTGATTCCCTTTGCTGCTGCATACTGACTGACCAGACTGAGTCATGTAGAAGCGTTTCATATGTCCCATCAATTCACATTTGTTGAGATCTCCCCTTCCCACCCTCTGCTCTTGTCCTTCTTTGAAATGACCATCACTCATGCTTGAACCTAGCTATTTCTTCGTGAGCACATCAGAGCCAACTTCATGATTCAATAGCTTGAGTAACTTAATAGCTGTGGGAACAGTGGCTTTCCATCCAATAAAATAGGCCATGATGATGTGACGAGGTTGCTCATGTTGCAGTATGTAAAATGGAGTTTACTCATGGGTCACAGCCCTCCACCATGTAGCATTTCCACTTGCTTCCATCCTACCCCTTCTTTCATACTGTCAAGTTGTACTGACTTTGGCTTTGACATTCATTCATTCACTCTTGTTATAACGCGTGAAAATTAAGACCAAATGTTGGAGGAAAAACCTAAATCTATCAGTGCTACTAGTGGAAGAAATGCAAATTATAATTTTCAGCCCACATGGCATTGGCTTCTCTAAAAAGATAAGAGTACAGCCCCTTCCAGTTATGTAACTGTGCTAGTCTCCAACTTTGCATTGCCTCATCCTCACCATCCTGCATCTAAATTTCACTTTACTCTCCATGTCTTTGGCTGCAAATTTTAGGAAATATCTTTGTACAAAGAACCAGATTTAAAATATTTAAATAATAGTAATGGCTAATAATTCTTACGGTTCCCACTCCGGATTAATCCCAGTTTAACGACACAAAGCAAATTGCCAAATCATTTAAAAACAGAAGGCTTTGCAGTGTGATATTGGATTTGTTGAGTACTTCCAAATTTGTTCACTTGGACTATATTTAATTAACCAAGTAAGCGGAATAATTTTCTTGCGGTGCAAGCATTGTAACTACAGTAAATGCATTATGGTTGTTGAAAATATATTAGACTGCAGTATGAACTACAATTAAGACGTCAACGATTGCATGTAAGATACTGCTTTGCAAATAAACTAACATTTGCCTTTGTGTGGTGGGAGACTTTGATTTTCTAATGACCACGTGAAGTGAGGGGCTGTGTTACTGAGGCCTGTTTCTTGAAAGACAAACAAATCTTGATTTGTGAGGACCCAAGAGAGCTTAATAATGAGACAGTTCTGCTGCACGTGCTGCACGTCCTCCCTCCCTCTTTCCCTCCTTCTTTCTCTCTCTTTCTCTCTGCTAAATGGAGCTTGGCTGACTTCCAGCAGTGTGATTACAAATAGCTTGATGTCCTAGTCATTTGAACAAAGAGTAATCTTGAACAAAAAAGGAGTATCGCTCTACAACCGAATATGCAGTAAAAGCTCTCTCTGGTGACAGATTCAGCTTCCTCCTCCTCCCCTGTGGTAAGTTTGAATAAACATTGTGTGCCATTCTTCTGGTTAGAGCAAACATTATGTCTCTGTTCATTTGACAAAGTGTCCCTTTATTTTTTAGGTAGTTGCATGAGTGTTCACAATCAAATCTGAAATCACCTGTGTAATGAAATGATCCTTAAAAAGTATTTTTTGGATTTGTTTTGTGGTGTTGACTCCATGGAAAACTAGTACATCTGTAATGGAATAACAATTTACTGATCTGTTATTTGTGATCAGTCAGATTGAACATATAATTTTTGTATCATGCTATACGGTAAAGTACTGGTATAATCTGTAATGTTTAGTGGCGGAGAAAAACCTAGTTTTATCGGTAGGATTTATAGATTTTGAAGGTTTGCCTTGTTAATGTGGCCGAAAATGATGTAATTGGGACTGTTTGCACAAGGAAAGGTGCACAATCAAATGGTTTACTGTGCGTGTTATAAGTGATGGGCGGTAAAATGTATTATCCGTACTTGCTCTGGGAATGCGAGGTGCCAGTTAATCAAAAATGGCAGTTAACTAAGATGCAAGATGAGTTCTGCGTTTTCATCCAGTTGGAAAAATCCTGGGTGATCTTGCAATGATGCGGGTGTTGAGGTCTTGCGAGAGGTGCAGAAACAGAACGAGGGTAGGCCACGGATAACTATCTGTGAGTTTCACAATTATTAATCATTGTGAGAGTGGAACTGATGGGAAGTGATGAACATATAACCACTTAGCAACAAGAATTAGCATCAAAGATGAGATACATCTCCGTCGGAAAGAATTTCTGTTACTAGAGAGTGCTGATTGGTACAATGCCAGGTAACAGAAATTTTACTGTAATTGGAATGCTTGGGCTTCATGCAACCATTCCGTACTTGTTATAGTGATATTTTAACGGGCATTTTTTATTCTTATGCAGCTGTGCTACACAGGTGTGTAAACTGTGATCTCCTCCATTGACCATTGTCTGCTTAGCTAGAAACGCTATACACAAACTTGGAATTGCTATTGACCTCTTTCTTGACACATTTTTGAGGAATCAAAAGACAACTTCCTAATTGAAATACTTTTGTATATATGGCTGTTGCATAGTTGGGCTGCATATGATGTAAAAGGTGCCTTTTGTTCAATTATAAAAAAATTAACTGTTGATCTAGTAATCTACAACTTTTTATCAGCATTTTATAAATTTTTATCTGCCCAATACCTTATTGCTGCACAGCATGATCTATCAGCAGTAGAATGAAAATAAAGATGCAACACTGGCCATGTGTTGTTTATAGTGATTCCCAATGTTCCCTCTGAGATATGCATGACCAGGCAGCAATCTGAGATGTATCATGCATTGAAATAAACAGGCTGCTCAGAACTTTTAAATTGGTCAGGATAAATTCCAAGCTTAATGTAAATCATGCAAACTGCCCTTTGGAGAAAAAAGTAGTGCTCGAAGGAGTTTGTAGCCTAACTAGTATAGAATAAATTAGAGGGAACGTTGGTGATCTCTTTCCCCCCCCCCCCTAAAAGTCTGACCTGTTGAATCCTACTCTGAACTGCCAGACCCGATTTCAGGAACCAGTGGAGGAATGCAGTTGCTGTAGGGTTCTTATTAAGGCATGTGGCTGCCAGGGACATCACCCATTAACAGAGCTTCTAGAATTACAAACATTTCAGTCTCTGTCAAATATAGTTTTGTTTGAAAGACATTAAAACCTGAGTAGTGCAAGGTGGAATTACTTCAGTGCTCTCTTTCCTTCCATCCATGTGGTCTGTATCACCTGAATGGAAAGTGCTGTTTGGAGATTGGACACTTTTTCATTGATAGAATTTTGGTGCCACGACATTAAGGGGGGGGGGGTACTTTTTTGCACGGGCAGATACTGTGTCAGTCACAGTGACTTTACCAATTGCAACTAAATAGCCACCCTAAATTAAGTTTTGAGAGACAAACTGAAATTTGGTATTACAAAATAAATTAAAACAGAATCATAATAGGATTAACTGTTCCCCAAATTTTGTTCATCTGTCAGTCGTTATTAAAATTCTCAACGTGAATACATGAGGATATTGCTTTTTTTAAACAGAATTTTTGTAGGGATGCTATCAGGTTCTATTTTCCACAAATTAATATATTCTTCAGTAAATAAATAAACAATATTAAATAAAAATGACTGACCAATGTGGGGGTTGAGACCATGACTCTGGACTTGGGATCCCCATTAACTAACTGAGTTAGCCAGCAATTGTTTCCATACAGTATTTCCAACTTGCTTCAGAGAATTGCAATCACTATTTACATTTTGTATATCTATATTGCACTGCAAATTCAGCAAGTAATAATAATAAATTAGAAATCCAGTGGAATTTGATGTGTGAAAGCCGCTGATGCTGGTGCCAAATGAAAAGGCATCAGGATCAGATGTGCATGCACCGATGGCCGCAGTGCTGGCAAGTGTACATGCACAACCGTTCTTGGCTCCTTTCTGATTAGCAGCAAGAGTTACAGTTATGTTTGCTTGAAGGCTGCTCTTGCACACTTTGAAGCTAGTGGGAAGATAATTGCTGTGAACATACCCACTTGGGAAAGAGTTGGAAATTTTGTGAATATTACTCTCTCTGCTATGGATGGATAGAGTGCTGGGTGATGGACCAACTTGCTATTTCGGTTTTGGTCATTGTTCGCAGACTGAGTGGAAATTCTGTATTTTTTAAAAAAGTGTATTTCTATTCCAAATTTTCCAACGTTTTGCATTTTACAACAGCAATAAATCCACCCAGCACATTAAACACCCTCCCTCCCACCCATATCTCCCTCCGCAGTCAGCGGTAACCATACTCCAAAATGCAGAATGAACAAACACCAACTTTTGTAGAACCCAT
This sequence comes from Scyliorhinus torazame, assembly GCF_047496885.1. Classification (NCBI taxonomy): domain Eukaryota; kingdom Metazoa; phylum Chordata; class Chondrichthyes; order Carcharhiniformes; family Scyliorhinidae; genus Scyliorhinus; species Scyliorhinus torazame. Next base: position 74,865,517 of record NC_092714.1, on the reverse strand, counting down.
CACCCCCCACCCCAAAAAACAAAATAAGCAAATTTCACCTTCTCCAGGGCTAAGAATTCCAGCAGGTCCCCCCGTCATCATAGAATTTACAGTGCAGAAGGAGGCCATTCAGCCCATCAAGTCTGCACCGGCTCTTGGAAAGAGCATCCTACCCAAGGTCAACACCTCCCCATAACCCAGTAACCCCACCCAACGCTAAAGGCAATTTTGGACACTAAGGGCAATTTATCATGGCCAATCCACCTAAACCTGCACATCTTTGGACTGTGGGAGGAAACCGGAGCACCCGGAGGAAACCCACGCACACACGGGGAGGATGTGCAGACTCCGCACAGACAGTGACCCAAGCCGGAATCGAACTTGGGACCCTAGAGCTGTGAAACAATTGTGCTATTCACAATGCTACCGTGCCTCATGCCGAGGCACAGGGTGGAGAAGTTGACCTCCTCCCCAGCAAGACCCGCCTGCGAGCAATTCTAGCCAGTCCGACATCCTGAATATGGCTTCCAGGGGACTAGGCTCCACATCTACATGCAAAACCCTGAAATTATCATAGAATTTACAGTGCAGAAGGAGGCTATTCGGCCCACCGAGTCTGCTCTTGGAAAAAGCACCCTACTTAACTCCATACCTCCACCCTATTCCCGTAACCCTGCAACTGCAACCGCATCTACCCTAAGGGCAATTTGACCTAATCCACCTAACCTGCACATCTTTGGACTGTGGGAGGAAACCGGAGCACCCGGAAGAAACCCATGCACACACTGGGAGAACGTACAGACTCCACAGTCAGTGACCCAAGCTGGGAATCAAACCTGGGACCCTGGTGCTGTAAAGGCATAGTGCTAACCACTATGCTACTGTGCTGCCCCTTATGCTGAAAACCCGCCCTCCAAAACCTTTCCAGCTTCGGACAGGACCAAAACACACATGCACTTGATTAGCAGGGCCCCTCCCACACCACTCACAAATGTCCTCTACCCCCTCAAACAGCCAGCTCATCCTTGACTTTGTCAGGTGTGCCCTCTACACCACATTCAGCTGCATCAGGCCCAGCCTCGCACATGGAAGTCGAGGCATTCACCCTCCAAAGCACCACTCAACACCGCCCCCAGCTCTTCCTCACATTTCGCCTTAACCCCTCCATGGATCCCTTATCCTCCTCCAAAATTGTCTCATAATTTGACGACCCTCCACTCTGACAGCACCCCCTCCAACAATGAAGAGGCAGGCACAATCGAAAAGGTCAGGAAGCGGTAAAGTCCCGCACTTGCGGTTACCGGAAACTCCCCGCACCAGCCCAAACTTCTCACTCGCAAACCACCCTCCCAGAAACAGATACTTCATCTCCCTGATTCCCCTCACCTCCCATCCCTAGAACCTCTCCTCCAACCTCCCCAGCCCAAATCCGTGAGTTGCCCTGATTGGCAACCTCCCTGACCCCTCTCCCAACCTAAAATGCTGCTGAGACGGCCTCCACCACCAGACGGTGGCCACCACCACCAGACTCACTGAATACTTGCCTGGGGTCAGTGGGAGTGGCACCATTGCCAGCGGCCGTAACCCTGACCCCCTCCATCCTTACCCACAAAGCCCCCACCTCCCTATTCCATCCCTGAACCTTCTTTGCATTCACCACCCAATAATAGTGCATCCGATTCGGGAGCCACCATCCGACAGCCATCTCTTCTGCAGCACCACCTTCCTTATCCTGGACACCTTCCCTACCCTTACAAACAAAGAGATCAGCCTATCCCTTGAAAAACACTTTCTGCAAAAAGACCGTCAGGCACTGAAACAAAAACAAAAATCGCGGTAGAAAATTCATCTTCATTGCCTGTACCCAGCCCACCAATGACACAGGAAGATTATCCCACCTCAACAAATGAGTCTTCATGTTCCCCACCAGGCTAGAGAAATTCTTCTTCTGAAGACCTGCCCCCTCCTGAGCCACCTGCACCCCAAATACCTGAAGTGAGACACTGCCACATGGAATGGCAACCCACCACCCCAGCCCCTGCCCCAGGAGAGGAAACCACAAAATACTCACTTTTCCCCAAATTCAGCTTCTACCCTGAAAACGTCCCAAATCTTTGAAACAAACCCACCAAGGATCCCGACTCCGAAATGAAAAACAACAAATCATCTGCGTACAAGGACACCCTATGTTTCACACCCTCCCTCAATATCCCCTTTTACAACTCCGAGCTCCTCAGCAGAATGGCCAAGGGCACTACTGCCAACGCAAACAGAAGGGAGTTCATGGGACACCCCTGCCTCATTCCCTGGTGCAATGAAAAATACCCTGAATTCATATCATTCGAGCGTACGCACACCATTGGCTCTTTATACAGCAACTCCAACCATGCCACAAACTTTGTCCCAATCCCAAACTTCTCCAACACGCAATCCGATAACTCCACTTCACCCTTCTCCGTATGTAATGCCACCACCATCTACAACCCCCTTCCCTCTGCGGGAGAAAGCATCACATTCAGCAGCTGCCTTACATTCAATGACAACTGTCTGCCTTTAATGAACCCCGCCTGATCCTCCACAATCACCCTCTGAAGACACACCTCCAACCTTAACGGCAGCACCGTTGCCAATATATTGCCGTCCACATACAGCAGAGATGATCCACACTCCACCGATCTTTATCATTCTTCAGCAGGAACAAGATGGAGGCCTGTCCCATCGTTTTCGGCACGGTCCCCCTGACTATCACTTTCTCGAGCATTTCCATTAGCAACGCCGCCAGTTTATCCTTGTGTATCTTGTAAAATTCAACCGGGAAACCATCCTGCTCCACCGCCTTCCCCGCCTGCAGCTTCCCGACTGCCACTTTCACTTCCTCTACACCCACCTGCTCCTCCAGCCGCGCATTCTCCACTTCATCCAAACCCAGGCACACTAAATCCCCCACCCCCCAAACAAAAACTCCCTCATCTCCTGCTCATCCTTTGCTGGCTCCAACTTGTACAAGTCCCCATGGAACTCATCAAGCACCTTGTTAATCTGCTCCACGGCCACCACCAACTCCCCCGACCTATCCCGAACCTGAACTATCTCCCTCGCTGCGGCCTGCCTATGGAGCTGACCTGCCAACATACAACCCGCCTTCTCCTCGTACGCATAGACAGCCCACCTCACCCTTCTCAGCTGACGCACCGCTTTCCTGGTGGATAGCATGTCGAATCTCGCCTGCAGCTGAAAATTCTGTTTTGGTTGTACTGGCTAGTCTTGATGTAATTTCTTCTAGGCTATGTAGCTACAGCATAAAATTATCCATAATAGCCTTGATGTACCGATGCAGGCTGTCACCAAAAAGGCAACTATTTGAAAAAAGTTACTGATCTCAACGCCATTCAACGTTTCCGTCACCATCCGTTTCCTGCTTGGACCTATGACCCATTCGCCACCTCTTTTGATTTCCTTTCCAATTAAGTGCTGATTTGAGAACTATTGCCTTCCTTTGCCCTGAAAGCCAAAGCCCCCTTACTGGCCTGCTGCCTGGCAACACCCAGTAGGTGCTGATTGGTAATTGGGCTCATTTAAATGAGATCTGAAGTCCAATATCTGGTGCAACTTGGGCCAGGTTCTCTGGGTGCAGGGTGTGTTTCTCTGCTCCAAATCAATTAAGACTAAAATTTTGAACAATGCCATCATAATTTATTCATCATAAAGTAGCTTTCAAAATCTTCACAGGCAGACCCTTTGACAAAGGGTCATCTGGACTCGAAACGTTAGCGGGGAAGGCGGTGGAGCAGGATGGTTTCCCTACAGATGCTGCGAGACCTGCTGAGATTTTCCAGCATTTTCTCTTTGATTTCAGACTCCAGCATCCGCAGTAATTTGCTTTTATGCAAATATTGGTTACTAGCTGGTCTCCTGTAGCATTGCTACAAAGCTGAAACCTGATGTATAGTTGCCAGCATTAGCTGTTAACCTATCCCTTTGTGGTGACTGATTGATTAGGTGCTCCTAGAGGAAGAGTCTGAACAGCCATATTTTCAGTCAATTAAAGGCTGTCCTGGTGATTGAAGTCCCTGGAGTGACGGGTACTTTGTTTTCTCTCACTGGGAAGGGATTAAATTATCTAATTTTTTTTAAAAAAAACAAAGTAACTGAAGATGATATCTTTTTTTAAATATCTTTTTAAAGTTTGTACAAATTTGCATGCATGACAAAATGAGCTGGACTCTACGGTCCCCCAGCCACGTGTTTCTCAGCGACGCACCGTAGTGATGGTGGGATTCACTACTCCTGCCACCTGTCAATGGGATTTCCCATTGAAACCACCCCACGCTGCCAGGAAAACCGTGGATGGGGATGCGTTGCCAGCGGGAACAGTGAATCGCAGTGGCCGGAGAATTCTGGCCAATGTATCAGTTAAATGTGGTAGATGAATGTTTTGGATTTAGTATTGTGTAATGAGATGGGATTAATTAACGATTCGGTACTAAAGGATCCTCTGGGGAAGAGTGATCATTGCATCATTGCTTAAATTGCAAATTTCGTTTGAGGGCATTAAACTTTCCCCCACTAGTGTTATGGTGTTAAACCAAGGAAATTGCTTAGGCATGAGGACAGATTTAGCACCAGTGGATTGGGCAGAAAGACTAAAAGGTAGGACAGTTGATGAACAGTGGCAAATATTTAAGGAGATATTCAATTCCTCCCAACTAAAAAATATTCTCGAGAGAAAGATGGATTATAAGAGGGAGAAAATGCATCTGTGGCTCAGCAAGGAGGCTAAAGATAACATAAAGGCAAAAGCTAAGGCATAGCATATTGTAACGGTCAGTGGTAGGATGGAGGATTGGGAATCGAAGATCAACAGAAGGTTACCAAAAAAGTAATGAAAAGAGAAAGGTAAATTATGAAAGAAATTAGCGCAAAATAGAAAAACAAGCAAAAGATTCTCTAAGTATATAAAAAAGACGAGTCGCTGAAGTCAATGTTGGTCTCTTAAAGCAATGTTTTTCAAACTTTTACCAAATGGCTGGTGCTTGCGACTCATGCTATGTTCATTCACTACTTGGGTGAGCCTGTCCTCACTTTTATGCATTTAAAATTAATATAATTGATCTTCCTCACTTATGATGCAAATTGCATTCAGTTCTGCATACTTAAAACCAAGATGTTGTATGGCAACAAAATAATTCCACCTTGTATATTGCAAATTTCACTAACCAACAACCAGTTTCACATCCCTGACACTGAAATCGCTGGTTTTGCCCAATCGAACGTTTCCAACTGTTGCCTTTTTTTACCTGCTATAAATATGGCAATCAATAAGGTTGCACTTCTTTCTTTAGATATCGATAATATATTGCTCAGAGTCGCCAGGTATCAAATGATACCACCACAAGGTTCAACCGGATATCAATCAAAGAGCCAAACACTAGTTAGTTAGTTCAAGATCAAAATACTTTATTTACACACAAGATTAATCATGCAACATAAACACTACTAGTTAAACTACACCTAACAACTATGACAACCTGTACTTGCCTTCAGGCACTCGGCTTAGGTCTTTTGAATCTGGATCTACTGGGTCTGGAGAAGTAACTGCTGCTCAGCTGGGCTCATCCGTCTGGTAGTGGGCATTGAACTTGAACTTGCTTCTGGTGGTGCTGCAATTGGAGGTGGACGTTGCCGGAGCGCCAGGTCCAAGAGAGGTCGAACACATGGCAGTGCCTCTCTTTATCCTTGGGGAGTTTCGCGCTCTTTTGGGCGGTCCTTCGGTTTGGACCCCACTAATTGGGTAGTTCTTGATCACTGTGTGCGATCTGAGCCAATAAAGAGGCAGGTGCCTTGATGGCTGGGTGTGTCCTAAGCGGTCATTGAATCTGTTGTTTACGCTTTCTGAGTACCGCAGTGGCGCCGAAATGTCTGGGCTTGTATCGGTTATTCAAGTATCAGTCCTTTGTCTTACGGAGATGGGCCATCAAAATGCTAATCGGTTGGGGGTTTTGATGCTGTCTGGATTCTTTGCTCACAAATATACATTCAGGCTCTGTGCCTGCCTGAATCTTACATTGTCCATATTTCCCGTTAGGCTTTGCAAATCGTCCATGTTTCTTGTTGTGAGTGGCCATCCCAGATGGCTACAGTCCATCCTCTTGATCCTCAACGCGAAGCGTGAAGGATCACACCACTGAATCGTCTCCTGTTCTCTGGTATGCCGGGTACCCTCAATTAAGGACAGGTTCTATCCTATTCTGTCCTATGGGTCGAAACATTTACCTAAGTTTTGCCTAATACAACACATATCTATAAAAATTCTAAGGGGGCACTATAACATTCGAATGTACATTTCAGTTTCTTTACACAAAAGGGGAACCTCTAACTGTCCGTAACTAAACTACACTCATGCTACTACCTAATAATCAAAGGAACTTGTATTACAGTACAAAATAAACAATAGCAGCATCACATTCCTACTTAATACTTATGTCAATTTACAGAGAATGTAATTTTATTTTTTAAAAATGCAGAATTTATTAGGGAGGAAAAGGTTCAAAACGAGTGTGGGGTCTGCTGAAGTCTGAGAAAAGGGCGCTGAGTGTGTATACTGGAGGGCGGGAGGCTCTCCTTTGCCATTTCCGAAGTCTGATTGCCTGGATGACACTGCAAAGTATAACTATAATCAGTAGGGCTTCTGCCGTGTACGAAAGGGAATACCACTTTATGATATCACACCATGTGGGGGTATCAGTGGCTGTGTCTATGTGTGGTGTAGTGTCCGGGCTAGGGGTATCGTGTAGGGCCTGTGTGGTGAGGGGTGTAGGGGCGGATAACGTGCGCAACTGTATTGATCCAACGGTGATCATAATGCAGATCATCGTTTCCGGGTGCGGCGATGACCAGCTGAGTCGCACGTTTCGGCAGCTCCCGGTGGAACGGACTTTTGGGCTCTTGATAGGAGCCCCAACGGCAATTTTAACGGCTAAAAACACCGTGCGGTAAACCAGAAGGGTGTTCCCCCTGGACACGGATGGAAAAAGGAGAGGAAAGTGGCCGGATTGCAGCGGATCCTTTGGAACAACGGCAAGGAAGGCAAGCAGAAACCAAGATGGCGTCGGAAGGTGGCAGTTTCATATGGGGCCCTGAACAACAAGAGTTCTTGAAACGCTGCGTGGAGGAGATAAAAAAGGAAATGAAGAAAGAGTTGTTGGCCCCGATATTACAGGCGATTGAAGGGCTGAAAGAGGAACAAAAGACCCAGGAGCAGGAGCTTCGGGTCGTGAAGGCGAAAGCAGCAGAGAATGAGAACGATATACAGGGCCTGGTGGTGAAGTCGGAGATACAGGAGGCACACCAGAAACGATCTGTGGAGAGGTTGGAGGCACTGGAAAACAACGCAAGGAGGAACAACTTGAGGATTCTTGGCCTTCCTGAAGGTGTGGAGGGGGCGGACGTCGGGGCATGTGTGAGCACGATGCTGCACTCGTTAATGGGAGCGGAGGCCCCGACGGGTCCGTTGGAGGTGGAGGGAGCATACCGAGTGATGGCGCGAGGACCGAGAGCAGGAGAAACTCCCAGAGCCATAGTGGTGAGATTTCTCCGTTTTAAGGATAGAGAAATGGTCCTTAGATGGGCGAAGAAAACTCGGTGTAGTAAATGGGAGAACGCGGTGATCCGCGTCTATCAAGATTGGAGTGCGGAGGTGGCGAGAAGGAGGGCGAGCTTTAATCGGGCCAAAGCGGTACTTCACAAAAAGAAGATAAAATTTGGAATGCTGCAACCGGCAAGACTGTGGGTCACATATCAAGGGAGGCACCACTACTTTGAGACGGCGGATGAAGCGTGGACTTTTATTGTAGAAGAAAAATTGGAATGATTGGATTACGAAAATGAACGTTTGGACAAAGTGGTGGGACGAGTGGGGGGGGGGGCGAAGAGGGGTTTTATGATTTAATCCTGCGGTATGGTAACTTTTCTTTCTCCCACAGTTGGTGATGGGGGGAGGTGGGGAGGGAGAGGAGATGGGGCGTTGGCCATGGGAGGCGGGGCCGAGGGAGAGGCGCGGGCTTGGTTCCCGCGCTATGATAATTATGGCGGGAATAGAGAAGCAGGAAGGAGGGGGCGTCGCACGGTGCGAGCCGTGATCACGGGGGGGAAGCCGAGGTCAGCCAGTGTTTGCTGACTTCTGGGAGCAACATGGGGGGAGTAATTACGCTAGCGGGGGGGGGGGGGGAGGGGGGATTTACTGGGTTGCTGCTGCTGGGGAAAGGGGGGAGTGGGTACGGGAAAGGATGGGCGGGGGGGCACCGTCTGGGAGAGATACAGCTGCGTGGGAACTGGGTGAGAAGCTGGAAAAAGATGATGGCTAACCGGCAAGGGGGGGGGGGGGGGGGGGGGGGGGGGGGTGGGAAGCCCCCCAACTCGGCTGATCACGTGGAACGTGAGGGGGCTTAACGGGCCGATAAAGAGGGCACGAGTACTCGCACACCTTAAGAAACTTAAAGCAGATGTGGTTATGTTACAGGAAACGCACCTGAAACTGATAGACCAGGTTAGGTTGCGCAAAGGATGGGTAGGGCAGGTGTTCCATTCGGGGCTGGATGCGAAAAACAGGGGGGTGGCTATATTAGTGGGGAAGCGGGTAATGTTCGAGGCAAAGACTATAGTGGCGGATAACGGGGGCAGATACGTGATGGTGAGTGGCAAATTACAGGGAGAGATGGTGGTTTTGGTAAACGTGTATGCCCCGAACTGGGATGATGCCAATTTTATGAGGCGAATGCTAGGACGCATCCCGGACCTAGAGACCGGAAAGCTGATAATGGGGGGAGACTTTAACACGGTGTTGGAACCAAGGCTGGATAGGTCGAAGTCCAGGACTGGTAGGAGGCCGGCAGCAGCCAAGGTGCTTAAGGATTTTATGGAGCAGATGGGAGGGGTGGACCCGTGGAGATTCAGTAGACCTAGGAGTAAGGAGTTCTCGTTTTTCTCCTATGTCCATAAAGTCTATTCACGCATAGACTTTTTTGTGTTGGGTAGGGCATTGATCCCGAGGGTGAGGGGAACGGAATATACGGCTATAGCCATTTCGGATCATGCCCCACACTGGGTAGACTTGGAGATAGGGGAGGAAACAAGAGGGCGTCCACCCTGGAGAATGGACATGGGACTAATGGCGGATGAGGGGGTGTGCCTAAGGGTGAGGGGATGCATTGAAAAGTACTTGGAACTCAATGACAATGGGGAGGTTCAGGTGGGAGTGGTCTGGGAGGCGTTGAAGGCGGTGGTTAGGGGGGAGCTGATATCAATAAGGACACATAAAGGGAAGCAGGAGAGTAAGGAACGGGAGCGGTTGCTGCAAGAACTCTTGAGGGTGGACAGACAATATGCGGAAGCACCGGAGGAGGGACTGTATAGGGAAAGGCAAAGGCTGCATGTGGAATTTGACTTGCTGACTACAGGCACTGCAGAGGCACAATGGAGGAAGGCGCAGGGTGTACAGTATGAATATGGAGAGAAGGCGAGCAGATTGCTGGCACACCAATTGAGGAAAAGGGGAGCAGCGAGGGAAATAGGGGGGGTGAGGGACGAAGATGGAGAGACGGAGCGGGGAGCGGAGAGAGTGAATGAAGTGTTCAAGACATTTTATAAAAAATTGTATGAAACTCAACCCCCGGATGGGAGGGAGAGAATGATGGATTTTTTGGATCGGCTGGAAATTCCCAAGGTGGAAGAGCAGGAAAGGGTGGGACTGGGAGCACAGATCACGGTAGAAGAAGTGGTGAAAGGAATTAGGAACATGCAGACGGGAAAGGCCCCGGGACCGGACGGATTCCCAGTTGAATTTTACAGAAAATATTTGGACTTGCTCGCCCCGCTACTGACGAGGACCTTTAACGAGGCAAAGGAAAGGGGACAACTGCCCCCGACTATGTCAGAAGCAACGATATCGCTTCTTTTAAAGAAGGAAAAGGATCCGCTACAATGCGGGTCCTACAGACCAATTTCCCTCCTCAATGTGGATGCCAAGGTCCTGGCCAAGGTAATGGCAATGAGAATAGAGGAATGTGTCCCGGGGGTGGTTCATGAGGACCAAACTGGGTTTGTGAAGGGGAGACAGCTGAACACGAACATACGGAGGCTGTTAGGGGTAATGATGATGCCCCCACCAGAGGGTGAAACGGAGATAGTAGTGGCGATGGATGCCGAGAAAGCATTTGATAGAGTGGAATGGGATTATCTGTGGGAGGTGTTGAGGAGATTTGGGTTTGGAGAGGGGTATGTTAGATGGGTGCAGCTGTTGTATAGGGCCCCAGTGGCGAGTGTGGTCACGAATGGACGGGGATCGGCATATTTTCGGCTCCATAGAGGGACAAGGCAGGGATGTCCTCTGTCCCCATTACTGTTTGCACTGGCGATTGAGCCCCTGGCGATAGCGCTGAGAGGTTCCAAGAGATGGAGGGGAATACTTAGGGGAGGAGAAGAACACCGGGTATCTTTATATGCGGATGATCTGCTACTATATGTGGCGGATCCAGCGGAGGGGATGCCAGAAATAATGCGGATACTTGGGGAGTTTGGGGATTTTTCAGGGTATAAATTGAACATGGGGAAGAGTGAGCTGTTTGTGGTGCATCCAGGGGAGTAGAGTAGAGAAATAGAAGACCTACCGTTGAGGAAGGTAACAAGAGACTTTCGTTACCTGGGGATCCAGATAGCTAAGAATTGGGGCACATTGCACAGGCTAAATTTGACGCGGTTGGTGGAACAGATGGAGGAAGATTTCAAGAGATGGGATATGGTAGCATTGTCAATGGCAGGGAGGGTGCAGGCGGTTAAGATGGTGGTCCTCCCGAGATTCCTCTTTGTGTTTCAGTGCCTCCCGGTGGTGATCACGAAGGCTTTTTTCAAAAGGATAGAAAAGAGTATCATGGGGTTTGTTTGGGCCGGGAAGACTCCGAGAGTGAGGAAGGGATTCTTACAGCGTAGTAGGGATGGGGGGGGCTGGCACTACCGAGCCTAAGTGAGTATTATTGGGCCGCTAATATTTCAATGGTGAGTAAGTGGATGGGAGAGGAGGAAGGAGCGGCGTGGAAGAGATTAGAGAGGGCGTCCTGTAGGGGGACCAGCCTGCAGGCTATGGTGACAGCCCCATTGCCGTTCTCACCAAGGAACTATACCATGAGTCCGGTGGTGGTAGCTACACTGAAGATTTGGGGACAGTGGAGACGACATAGGGGAAAGACCGGAGCATTGGGGGGGTCCCCGATAAGAAACAACCATAGGTTTGCCCCGGGGGGAATGGATGGGGGATATGGAATGTGGCAAAGAGCAGGTATAACGCAATTGAAAGATCTATTTGTGGATGGGAAGTTCGCGAGTCTGGGAGCGCTGACAGAGAAATATGGGTTGCCCCAAGGGAATGCATTCAGGTACATGCAATTGAGGGCTTTTGCGAGGCAACAGGTGAGGGAATTCCCGCAGCTCCCGACACAAGAGGTGCAGGACAGAGTCATCTCAAAGAAATGGGTGGGGGATGGTAAGGTGTCGGATATATATAGGGAAATGAGAGACGAAGGGGAGACTATGATGGACGAACTAAAAGGGAAATGGGAAGAAGAGCTAGGGGAGGAGATCGAGGAGGGGCTGTGGGCAGATGCCCTAAACAGGGTAAACTCGTCCTCGTGCGCCAGGCTAAGCCTGATTCAGTTTAAGGTATTACACAGGGCACATATGACTGGAACACGGCTCAGTAAATTTTTTGGGGTGGAGGATAGGTGTGCGAGGTGCTCGAGAAGCCCAGCGAATCATACCCATATGTTTTGGTCATGCCCGGCACTACAGGGGTTTTGGATGGGGGTGACAAAGGTGCTTTCGAAAGTAGTAGGAGTCCGGGTCGAACCAAGCTGGGGGTTGGCTATATTTGGGGTTGCACAAGAGCCGGGAGTGCAGGAGGCGAGAGAGGCCGATGTTTTGGCCTTTGCGTCCCTAGTAGCCCGGCGCAGAATATTGCTAATGTGGAAAGAAGCCAAGCCCCCAGGGGTGGAGACCTGGATAAATGATATGGCGGGGTTCATAAAGTTAGAGCGGATTAAGTTCGTCCTAAGGGGGTCGGCTCAAGGGTTTACTAGGCGGTGGCAACCGTTCGTCGAATATCTTGCGGAAAGATAGATGGGGGAAAAAAAAGAAGGCAGCAGCCCAGGACTTGGGGGGGAGGGGTGGGGGGGGTGTGGCCTGAGACAAGGCAGTTGCTAATTAGGGCTAGTTTTTATTTTTGTTATTTAATATTTATTTATTTGTTGTTTTTTTTTCTTTTTGTTGTTCTTGTTTAAATAAAAAAGGTCATTATTATCTGTATTGTTACAATGTTGTGTAAAGGATGCACAATGTACTGTGTTGGTTGACCAAAAATTTTCAATAAAATATTATTTAAAAAAAAAAAAATAAAAAAAATAATGCAGATCATCAGGTCCGTCTTCATCTTGGCTATGTCTTCCTCTGTCTCCTGGTCTATTCGTATCTTCCTGGGGGTACAAGCATAATATCTGTTATTATCTTCTTGTTTAATATCTCGTTTGTCTGTCTGTTTCTCCTTAACGTCAATTTCCCATTTAGGATCGTCACATATGTGACTCCCTCTTTTTTTTTTAAACCAACCATTTGGGAGACAAGACATCCGAAAAAAAATTCTGTCACAGTGTGAGCGCTCTCGCAGCCTGTGTTTAATGGGCTGAGTGGGCGTACAATTTCTCTGCCCAGTGCAAATTAATTTCAACCAAGTGTTTTAACATGTAAATAGCAGGTGGGGGTTAGCAACCGAACGGTTGCCGGAAAGGAAACAAAGGTTGTGGCAAAGTGCATTCTTTAAACCACATTTTTAAAAGAACAGCATAAGAGTTTCGAAAAGAACTATCCGAATGGGGTGCGTACGAGCCGCAGCAGGGCAAGAATGGGTGGAATCCCCCGGTAGGGTGGTGATCAGTGCCGTTGCTCCACTAACCGAGCTTGGCTGATGAAATACATAGGGGGTCCTCAGGCAGGGCAGGGTTAAGTGCTGTTACTCCACTGCCTGAGTGACCTTACAAGAACGGTAAGAATTTGAATATTTGTGGACCTTCAACAAACTTGTGCCTTTTACTACTATGTAGCGTCAAAGGAGTAGTCATAACTGTATCAAGAAATTTGCATGAGATCGACAAATAAAGTCGTATGAGAGAGAACCATTCAACATTAAAAAAACAAACTAAAGAAGAAAGCGGGCAGGTTCCATCAGGGAATAGGACACCGTAAATCTCAATCGGTTCCTTTCTCTCATCATCTGTACACCTCAGGGTTCCATTCCAAACAGGGTCTCAAAGGGGTTAGCATGGTGGAAGTCAGACTCTGAGTCATCACCATCACCCGGTTGCCAAACTCGTGACTGGAGTTTCAGTGCCAATGCGGCGTGGGCCGATATGGGATCCATCTCGTTGTTTCTTATCAGTCGATAAGAATTGTCGCAGTGCCATTGTTTCTTATCCTGTAGGGCAGTAGGGGCAAGGGCGGTGTCGCTATCATCGGGCGGTGGGTCAGGTTCTGGTGACAGCAAATAAATTGTGTCTGAAGGGCCGAACATATCGAGGTTGGTGTCACTGGGGCTGTAGTGACTGGGGCCTGGTCTGTTTTTCCATTGGTGGGGAATATCAGGGGCGTTCGTTGTGGTTTCGCTGTCGCTATCGCTATCGCTGTCGCTAGCAGACGAATCAAGTGCGAGTTAGAAATTCGTCTCTGGGGGCGTGCTGTCCTGGCTGGGGGAGGGCTGGATTGGGTTGCCAGTGGGCGGTCTTTGTTGTCTGCCATTGCCAGTGAAATGTGGTGTGAGTGGCTGCACTGCGTTCCATAAACCTTAAGCTGGTTTATATGGAATCATCCTGATTTTCCATTTGGATATGTAATCTTGTAAACTGAGGGGCTTACTTTATCGGAAATTGAGTAGGGTCCGGAAAATTTGGGGGAGAGGAATGAACTAGGGTCGTACAGGGAGATCATGACTTGCTGTCCGACTGTATACTTTATCGGGTGTACTGTCTTATCAAAGCAGGCCTTACTCTGCTTTCTTCTAGCACCTAGTCGAACAGCTGCAGCGAGCTGTGCTGCTTTAATATTCTCCATTATGTTTTGGACCGCTTTTTCGTGGTGAAGGGCGGTGACTGTGGGGCGGGCCAAATCAAGTCCAAATACATACTCGGTACCCTTCATGGGACGTCCGGTCATGAGGGTATGGGGGGGGGGGGGGGTGGCTGTATCCTGTCAAACTCGATACCGTGTTTCTAATAAACATCAGTGCGAATGGGAGCACTGTGTCCCATGTCGTATTATGCTGCGGTACCATCTTCCTAAGTGTTGCCTTTAGGGTTCGGTTCATGCGTTCCACAATGCCGCTGGACTGTGGGTGATAGGCAATGTGAAACTTCTGTTTTATTCCGAAAATCAGCAGTACATTTTTCATTACTCTGCCTGTGAACCTTGATCCGACTCAATACTACGGGGGAGTCCCCATCTAGTAAAAATGTGCTCGGTCAAAATTTTCACTGTTGCTTTGGCTGTGTTTGTTCTTGAAGGGAATGCTTCTACCCATTTTGTGAATGCGTCGATGACGACCAACACATATTTAAATCCATTTCTGCAGGGGTGGGAGGGGACCGATATAGTCTAACTGCAAGTTCGTCCATGGGCCATTAACAGGGCGGGTGTGTCTTAGCTGATCTTTCTTTGCATATCTGTCCGGGTTCTGGGCGCAAATCAAACTATTCTCAATGTAGTGGGTTACATCAGTTTTTAAATCGGGCCACCAACAGAGAGGCCTGTGGTGGGCAAGGGTGGATTCTATCCCTTGGTGTCCATGTCCGTCATGGAATTGACAAATAATCTGGTTCCTGTCCTGGGTGGGAACCACATAAATACCATCCTTTAATATGATTCCCTCGTGTATCGTTAAGTGTCTTTAAACCTATCATAGGGATCTGGGAAGTCTTCTTTTAAAATTTCCTTTAGCGTGTCATCTTCCTTCTGTGCCTGTGCTAAATCTTGAATATTGGTCTGTGAGACCTGGACCGCGTGTACTGGGGCACTCTCGGGGGAGGGGGGGGGGGGGTGTTGCCAAAAGTGACCATGTCGTGAGCCTGCTTTAGCACGTTACCGGGTGGGGAGGAACGATGGTGGCTTTTATGGAAGTTTTATGATTCAGTATTTATGACCTTTCGCTGTCTGGAGAATGTGTAGGGGCTTTCCGTCGGCGGATATAAATTGTCTAGATTCCAACAGGGGCTGGAATTCTGTCAAGCTGGTGCAAACATACAAACTGTCCGACTATATGTCTGTTGGGGTTCGGAACGAATCTGGGTGCTGCACAATGTAAGCAATGGCTGCTAACTTGGCTGCCTGTGAACCTAAATGTCCAGGCAACTTGACCGAGATTTCCTCTAAAGTGCGTCCCTGCCCGTCCTCTACATAAATTCCACATCCTGTGATCCTTTTTCCATCTAGAACTGTGGAGGAGCCATCTACATAATTTTTAGAGCTGTCTGTGGGCTGGGTCGTCTGTGGTCGGATGCCTGTCTTTTTCGGTACTGATTTGGGAACAAAGGGGCCTGTGTTGTGCTTGGCTGCAATGATCTCACACTCGTGTGGTTCCTGCATATTGTAAATTGTCGGCCAGAAACATGTGCGTCTTTGTCCTTTTGACCGTAATGTCACGTCCTTGTAGGAGTAGGGTCCAGCGCGCTTCGCGAATTTGGCTCACTGTGCCGTCCTTGAGCCTACCGTCTAATAGCTGTGTCGGGGGGGTGCTCGGTCAAAATGGTTACGGGGTTGAGTCCTGTTATGTCTGAGAAGTATTGGACAGCCCAAAAAACTGCGAGCAAATGACTTTTGCAGGCTGAAAATCCTTGCCCTACGGGATGTAAAACTCGTGAGGCATAGGCTACGGGTCCTAAATGATCGTGCCTTTCCTGTAGAAGTACGGCCAAAAGGGTTCGGTCGGTGGTCGCTACCTCTATTGCGTATGGAGAGTGTGGGTCTGGAGCCTGTAAAGCGGGGGCTGTGATTAGGGCGCTTTTCAATGCATCTACGGTATCCGTGTGCTGTGGAAGCTATTTCCATGGGGCCTGTTTCTTAAGGAGCTCAGAAAGTGGGGCTGCTTTTGTGGCGAAACCGTCTATGTAGCTCCTGCAGTGACCGACCAGTCCTAAAAATGACCGGAGTGCTGTAATATTTTGGGCAGTGGCAATTTTACAATTGATTCAATCTGTTTCTGGTCTATCTCACGCTTACCATGTGTAATGACCGTACCTAAATAAGTGACCTTCTCTTGGAGAATTTGGGATTTTTTGGGGTTGATTTTGCATCCAATTTCTTTTAGGAGTCCTAATAGTTCCGAAAGAAGCGAAATGTGCTCTTCCTTGGTGTCAGTCTGTAGGAGCAAGTCATCCAAATACTGAACAAGGTATTTGGGTCGGAAAAATTTTGCTAATCCGTTCGCCAATTGTCTGTGAAAAATGGAGGGGGAGTTGTGGAAGGCATGTCCACGTGTACTGCTGTCCCTGGAAAGTGAACGCAAATTTGTACTGGCACTTTTTGTCCAATGGAATGGACCAAATGCCATTGCTAATGTCCAAAACCGTGAAAACTTTTGACTGAAGTCCCTACTTTAACATGGCCTCGGGACTCATGGCAATAGTGGGGGCTGATAATGGAGTTACTTTGTTTAATTCTCTATATTCGATGGTCAGTCGCCATGAACCATCTGGTTTTCTTACGGCCCAAATCGGAGCATTGTTCGTTGAGGCTACGGGCCAAATTACTCCTTGGTCCAATAAACTCTGGCTTACTTTAGCTATCTCTCCCTCGGCTTGCTGTGGAAAACCGTATTGTTTCTGGGGCTTGGGATTGGGACCTGTAATGTTGACTATTCCCGGAATTTTACCGCAATCGTGCTTGTGCTGGGCAAACGATGCTTTATGTCTTTTCAAGACTTCTCTAACTGTTTTGTCTGTGGTAATGGTTTGTGGATCAAACCAGTACTCTCCCACTGAGCTAATCCTCTGTGCTTGGTCTCCTACTGTGAGTGTGGCGTTGGCTCGTGCTGCTCTGGCCATTTTCCACGCACATTTATTTACAGGGTTGAAAGAAAGGTTGTGTGAGCTCATAAAATCTATTCCCAAGATGTGTTCTGCTGTCTGTGGTAAATCTATCAAAATGACTGAGTGCTTACTTTTAATGTTACCGATCTGGGATAGCCACAGGGGCCATAATGTGTCCCTGCTGGAGGTGACCTATAAAGCCACTAAGGGTGATGGTGTCTGTAATGGGCCATATATCTCGCTGGTACATCGTGGAGGAGTTTAACGTGGTTCGGGACCCTCCTGTGTCCAAAGGAACTCTACTGGGTGTCCCCGGACTGTGTCTGCAACTACCGGTCTTCTGGACTTGTCCCAAAGTGTGTTGCAGACCCAAGTTGGGGAGTCCGAACACTGTCAATCGGTGCCATTTATGGCCAAACTGTCTGCACGGGCGCTAACGCTGTGGATAGGTCTGGCATTGTTCCTAGGTGGGGCATTTGTGGGTTGATTCCGTTGCTGTTTTGGAGGGGTGTTGCATTCTCGGGCATAATGTCCCTCGTGTCCACAATTGTAGCATCCCTGTGCTTTAGGGTGCTGCGTGTTACTTCTACCTTCACTTACCCATGCGGGGTCTTGGTGCGCCCTTACTGGATTCATGTTGGCGTCTATTCTCTCCTGCTCTGTCTTTTTCTGTAGGAATTGTTCCCAAGCCCTAGTTAGTCGCTTCAGTACTCACACTTTGTTGTGTGCCGGGTCTGAGGGGTCGTAATTCGCACATGCCTTTTGTCCTGTCTCCGTGGCGTGGGAGACTAAAATAAGGGTCCATTTGGCCGCATTGTCTGCAGATAAATGGGCACGTGTTAAATCACCGAATACTGCGGTGAAGTGGATCCAGAGGCGTCCAGCAAATGCTGTTGGATGCTCTCCCTTTTTCTGTCTGCACCGGTTGAGTCCTTCTACTGGATCTCCTCTATTGTAGCCAATGGCGTCTAAAATGGCTGTTTTCATATCTTGGAGGCTACCTCCTCCTACATTTTGTGGGTCGGGAAGGGCTGAACTAACCGACGGGTCAAGGCTCATTACAATGAGTTTTACTTCTTCCTGCTGGTCCAGACCGTACATGATGGTCTGTTAACTAACTCGTTCGAAGAAGTGGTGTGGGTCTGACGTGGGGTGAAAAGTTTCTATTTTGTCGCGGGCATCTCTTAACTGGGTGATGGTTAGTGGGGTGGTGTACACAAAATCGGGTCGGTCTTCTGTTGTTACTCTACGCTGCGTGGTAATGGGGTTCATAGGGTTGGGTGCTGCCTGTGCAGTCGGTGGTGCGGGTGCTTTCCTTTTCGGGGCCTGGGGGGCTCTATTCTGACTTTCTGTTTCGCTCACATATCAGTGGGCCGTTTCATTAAGTTCCTGCCAATCGGGGCCATCTTCCTGATCTAACTGTGGGCCAAAGGTATCTTTGAACCCATTCTGAACTGAGAGCAGTGATTGCAACCTTGCAATTTGCTGCCTGCACTTTGCATGGTCTACGGAACTCTGCCTCTGTTCCGTGGTGGAACTATGGAGTGCTCGTAGGGCTGCCTTTTAAGTCCTCACATTGCTTTTTCAGCTGTTCTGCTTGTTGTTCTGCTTCCTCTCTTACCAAAACCGCATGTTGCGTGTCCTGGTAGGCCTTATCATATTGGAGCTGAAGCTACTTAGGTGGGCGACACAAGATTGGTGTGCCCGTTTGACATCAGCCATCTCCTTGTCCTTCGCCACTAGCTGCTCTCGGAGTTGCTCATTTACTCTCTCACCCTCGCTAACATTTCCCTCTCTACTCTCCTCCTCAAGCTGTCTATGGAGCGTCCTCACGACCTCCTCTATGCCTCGCAATTGTGCCAAGCAGGACACGATTGCCATTGGCTTACAAACTCTTCTCAGATTCTTCTTGTGGATCTCGGTCAGGTTATCCCACCAAGTTTGTCCTATACTACCAGGACCTGTTTCCTCAAAGGGGCCATCCTTTCTCCTTTAGGTACTTCTTAATTCCCTCTTCCCATATGGGACACTGTTCTGCTCTGTTGGTCGCTGCTACCTCGGGTTCTTGTGGGTGAATAAGGCGTTCCATTGCCATCTCTATGATTATATTTATTTCTACCGGAAATTTGGGACTGGGTGCAAACAGCGGGTGCGGCTTAAGCTATTTTCCGGTTTACACAACTCCCGAAAGTTTCACGCAACAAAATCTATCGAGGTTACCTTATATCCCTTGTTAGTACGCATGTAAATTACACACTTCCGAATCTTGGAGGTTTGATCAATACTGGTCTTACGCTTGTGATTTCTTTTACTTTTCCAATTTGGATTTCAAATTCAAACGTTTTGTGGGTTCTCTCGGAGTGACACACTCCTGGGTCGAGTCCCAGCGGAGTCGCCAATAACTTGCCTTTTTTTACCTGCTAGAAATCTGGCAATCAATAAGGTTGCCCTTCTTTCTTTAGATATCGATTATTGTATTGCTCAGAGTCACCAGTTATCAAATGATACCACCACAAGTTCAACCGGATATTGATCAAAGAGCCAAACACCAGTTAGTTAGTTCAAGATCAATGATACTTTATTTACACACAAGATTAATCATGCAACATAAACACTACTAGTTAAACTACACCTAACAACTATGACAACCTGTACTTGCCTTCAGGCACTCGGCTTAGGTCTTTTGAATTTGGATCTACTGGGTCTGGAGAAGTAACTGCTGCTCAGCTGGGCTCATCCGTCTGGTAGTGGGCATTGAACTTGAACTTGCTTCTGGTGGTGCTGCAATTGGAGGTGGACGTTGCTGGAGCGCCAGGTCCAAGAGAGGTCGAACACATGGCAGTGTCTCTCTTTATCCTTGGGGAGTTTCGCGCTCTTTTGGGCGGTCCTTCGGTTTGGACCCCACTAATTGGGTAGTTCTTGATCACTGTGTGCGATCTGAGCCAATAAAGCTGCGGGTGCCTTGATGGCTGGGTGTGTCCTAAGCGGTCATTGACCCTGTTCTTTATGCTTCCTGAGTACCGGGAGTGGCGCCGAACTGTCTGGGATTGTATCGGTTACTCAAGTATCAGTCCTTTGTCTTACGGAGATGGGCCATCAAAATGCTAATTGGTTGGGGGTTTCGATGCTGTCTGGATTTTTTGCTCACAAATGTACATTCAGGCTCTGTGCCTGCCCGAATCTTACATTGTCCATATTTCCAGTTAGGCTTTGCGAAACGTCCATGGTTCTTGTTGTAAGTGGCCATCCCAGATGGCTACACAACTCTAAACCGAGATCGAACTCTGGGCTCCAAAGTACTGAAAGGCTGCTTAATAAATGAGGATTTGACACCCTTGTATACCATCCAACCTACCTGAATACATTCCTTGACCTGGTAATGAGAGGAATAAGATTTATCTAGATACGTGAATTCAGCTTTAAAGAAATACGATAAATCTTATTCCTCTCATCAAGGGTAGCACAGTGGGTAGCACATTGCTTCACAGCTCCAGGGTCCCAGGTTCGATTACCCGCTGGGTCACTGTCTGTGCGGAGTCTACACATTCTCCCCGTGTCTGCGTGGGTTTCCTCCGGATGCTCCGGTTTCCTCCCACAGTCCCAAATGATGTGCTGTTCGGTAATTTGGACATTCTGAATTCTCCCTCTGTGTACCCAAACAGGTGGGTTTGGCGACTAGGGGATTTTCACAGTAACTTCATTGCAGTGTTAATGTAAGCCTACTTGTGACAATAAAGATTTTTATTATTATCATCATTAACATATAAATTCAAAATAAATGTCCAAAATCAGACAATACAATAATTTACTTGTGCATCAGCAATCTGCGAATTTCAGATGTCATCTCCTTTTGAAATTGATTCAATAACAGAATATTTCAATGCACAATGCAAAAATAATGAGTTAGATTGTAAGATAATGACGATACTCGTCAAACTCTGAAGCAATAGCCTGCCGCCACAGCGGGAAATTAGTGACACAGGCGGAGTGCACTGACCAGGCAAGCTGCAGTACTGCTGCTATAGTCTCAATCTAAACGGGATTCCCTGTACATTTAAAAATACACCTCTCTCCCAAATCTTACCTTTTCTTTTCATAAAGTGCACGTAACTTGAATTGTATGAGGCAGTATTAAGGTCTTCCTCCACATTGAATGATCATCAAATGACCTCATGCTGGCTATGTCATCGTTTGCGAGATCCTCATTGTAATAACTCCTTCTACAAAATGCACGCTATAAACAGAACAGAATCAGATCTATATGTAACGCTACAACAGTATTGATCCCACAGCCATTCCAAATATTAGATTTCATAATGAAACATTGTATTTGTGTATTAGCTAGGTATTAAATTTAACCGTATAAATGTGGACGTACTTTTGTACAGGATCAGTTTAGGGCCTCCGTTTTCATGGTGCAAGATGCTAGAATCATCCCAATAGTAACAGGTAATGCAGAAGTTGTGGAAAAGGAGGAACTTGAAACAAGGGGAAGGTATTGAGCAAGTTATCGGGATTAAAGGCAGACAAATCTGGGGCCTCGTGGCCTACGTCCTAGAGTCTTAAAGGAAGTGGCACGGTGGCGCAGTGGTTAGCACTGCTGCCTTATGGCCCCTGACCCAGGTTTGATCCCGGCCCCGGGTCGCCGTCCGTGTGCAGTTTGCACATTCTCCCTGTGTCTGCGTGGATCTCACCCCCACAACCCAAAGGATGCGCAGGATCGGTGGATTAATCATGCTAAATTGCCCCTTAATTGTTGAAAAAAATGAATTGGGTACTTTACCTTTTTAAAAAAAAAACAACGCCCCCAAAAAAACTAGAGACCAGTTAGTTTAACAAAACTTGGAATCCGTTATTAAGGAAGTAGTAAAAGGACGTTTTGAAAGTCAAGAAGCAATCCATCAGAGTCAGCATGGTTTTATGAAGAGTAAATAGTGTTTGACTAATTTGCTGGAGTTCTTTGAAGATGTAACAATCAAAGTGGGTTATGAAGGTCCTGTTGATGTAGTGTATCTGGACTTCCAGAAGGCATTTCATTAGGTGCCCCACAAAAGGTTAACACACATGGTTAGATTCCACAGGGTTATGGGTAATATATTAGCTTGGATAGAGGATTGGCTAACCAACAGAAAGCAGAGTGTGAGGATAAATGGGTCTTTTTCTGGTTGACAAGTTGTAACTAGTGGTGTGCAACAACAGGGTTTGGTGCTCGGGGCCCCAACTATTTACAATCTAAGCCAAATTTGTAATCGACACTGAAATAAGTGAGAAAGCAAGTTGCAGTGAGGAAATAAATAAACATGTATAGGTTAGGGGCGTTGGTCAAAATGTGGCCGATGGAATTTAACGTGGAAAAGTGTGAGGTTATCCATTTTGGTCAGAGGAATAAAAAGACAATTTATTATCTAAATGGAGAGAAACATCAAAATGCTTTGGTGCAGAGGGATCTGGGTGCCATCGTGCACAAACTGCAGGAAGTTAGTATACCGAACAGGCGCCGGAATGTGGCGACTAGGAGCTTTTCACAGTAACTTCGTTGAAGCCTACTTGTGACAATAAACTATTATTATTATAATAAGAAAGGTAAATTGAATTTTGGCATTCATTGCTAATGGAATATAGAAGTAGAGAGATGCTGTTGCAACTGTATAGGATATTCCTGAGACCACATCCGGAGTACTGTGCACAGTTTTGATCGCTTTACTTGAGGAAAGATGTAAATACATCCGCAGCGGTTCAGAGAAGGTTCACTAGATTGATTCCAGATTTGAAGGGCTTGTCTTATGAAAACAGATTGACCTGTTTCGGCCTATACTTGCTGGAATTTTGGAAGAATGAGAGGAGACCTAATTGAAGATGCTAATGGGGACTGACAGGGTAGACGAAGAGCAGATGTTTCACCTTGTTGGATGTTCAAGAATGGGAGCCCGTAGTTTGAGGCTAAAGGATGGCAGATTTAAAACCGAAATGAGGAGCAATTGCTTCACTCGGGGGGGTCATGAATCTATGGAATTCTCTACCTCAGAGTGCAGTGGACTCCAGAAAACACAACAATTCTAAGGAGGAGATAGATTGGTTTGTAATTAGTTGAGGGATGACGGGTTATGGGGAGAGGGCAGGAAGGTGGAGATGAGGCCGAGATTAGATGAGCCATGATTACATTAAATGGCGGAGCAGGCTCTACAGGCTAAATTGCCCACTCCTCCACGCTCTTATGTTCTTGATCTTCGTGCAGTGCTCATTAGGTTTTTTTCCCCCTCAAATTACTTTGTCTATACTTATAATGGAAACAGTGTAAGCAAATTGTCACACTACAATTACTCCCACTGGCTAGTTCACAAGATCTTAAGAAATAGTAGTAGTCCATTTGGCACCTTGAGCCTTCCAGTGGGATCATAGAGTTGTAGAATACAGAAGAGGTCCTTCGGCCCATTAAGTCTGAAGCAGCAAAACTACACTAAATTTACGTTAATCTCACTTTCCAGCACTGGGCCCATAGCCTTGAATGTTATGACATTTTAAAGTGGACATCCACATACTTTTTAAAAATATTTTTTTTTATTGGCATTTTCCTGTTTTTACAGTGTAACAGTTTAACATATAGTGCACCTGATATTTACACGGTATGACATTTATTTACGAATTTTACATGCCCCACTCCTCATAGTCTTATAAACTTCAATTAGGTCCAGTCTCTTCCCCCCCCCCCCCCCCCCCCCCCCCCCGCCCGCCTTCTCTGCTCTAAAGAAAATAACCCGAGCCTGAAGAAAATAACCCAAGCCTATCAGCCTGTTTTCATAGCTCAGATGCACCATCCCAGGCAACATCCTGGTGAATCTCCTCTGCACCCTCTCCAGTGTAATCATGCCCTTCCGATAGTGAGACAACCAGAACTGCACACAGTACCAGCTGTGGCCCAACCAAAGTTTTGTACAGTTCCAACATAACCTCCCTGTTCTTATAGTCTACGCCACGACTGATGATGACTGACCTGATTGTGACCTTAATCCCACTGTCCTGCCTGCCCCCCTTGACTCCCTTGTAACCCAAAAATCTGTCTAACTCAGCCTGGAATATATTCAATGACTCAGTTCTCTGGGGACGAGAAATCCAAAGACTAATGACTCTGGGAAAGATGAAATTCCTCCTCATTCCCACCTTAAATGGTGGACCCCCTTATTCTGAAACTATAACCTTTAGATCCATATTTCCCCAAGAGAGGAAACATCCTCTCAGCATCTATCCTGCCAAATCTCTCCGGATCGTTTGTTTCAATAACATCAACTCTCATTCTTCTGAACTCCAATGATATGGGCACAACTTTTCCTCATAAGGCAATCCCTTCATCCCAGGAATCAGACTAGCAAAATTCTCTGAATTGCTTTTAACGTAAGTCTATCCCACCTTGAGTAAAGAGACCAAAATTGTACACAGTACCCTGTGCGGTCTCACCAACATCCTCCACAGTTGGAGCAAGACTTCCCTACATGCGATAAAGGCCTACATTCCATTTTGCCTTCCTAATTACCTGCTGTAGCTATATGCTAACTTTTTGTTGATTCATGTAGAAGAAATCCCAGATCCCTCTACCTCAGCATTCTGCAGTCTCACCATTTAAATATTGCTGATTTTCCATTCTTGCTACCAAACTCAACAATCTTTACATTTTTCCACATTATACTCTCATCTACCAATTTCCCCCCTACTCATTTAACATATCTATTGTAGTGATCTCTATGTGTGCACGTACACAAGGGGTTAATGTGTCATCAGTAGCACCACATGATCACTAGAGGGCCGGACCAACAGGGATATAAAAGTCAGCCACATTGGGGCGCTCTCTCTCTCTGGGTGCACGGTGATCAAAGCAACAGCAGACTAGTTTAGATAGCCAGTGGAGTTACGTATAGTTACCATAGTTAGACCTTGTTAACCTTATTAGTATCAAAGTTAAAGTAAAGAACTCATGTAAATATTGTTGTAGTTATTCAATAAACCTTTTGTTACTACTGGAAGAGTTCGAATCTTCTTCATCGGGATTCGGAATACCTCATTACTAACCAAGGTTTGAGTAGCACATGTTACCTACCAGACAGGTAACAAAACATGGTACCAGTTGAGTGGCTTTAACAGAACTAGTTAGATTAAGTTAGACAAAAAGAGAAGACTGGACATTCGACTGTGGAAGACTTCGTAGCAAATGGATCCTTGACGACTAACTATGGGACTCATTGGACCTCTAGGGCAGCTGGAAACAACCGGTAATTAAGTTATGATTGGAAAAGATTTGAACAGATATTCCAAATATTTATCACAGCTAATGGTTTAAGCACAGTCTCTAATGCAACAAAAATAGCACTACTACTCTCAATAGGAGGGCATGAAGCTAGAGAAATCTATAATTGCTTTAATTACTTAGAAGGTGAAGATGACACCAAAATAGAAGTAATACACAAAACATTTGATGAACACTAAGAGTCTGTCTGGTGAGAGGTTGGAAAGATTTAACAATTGTCATAAATGCCAGAGAAACGGAGGGCCCATCACTGATTTTATTACAAACCTCAAGTTAATACCACAAGGCTGTGATTATGCTGCTTTCAGAGACTGTGATAATGAATCAATTAATTTCTGGACTTTCTTATAAAAATTTGAGGGAAGAACTATCACAAAATAAGCATCTAACTCTAGAAATCGCTATATAAAAATGCCTTGTTTATGAACAAAAACGAAATCAATACTTTGAGTCTCCACAAACAGAATCCTCATTTAGAAAACAAAATCGGTAAAAGAGGCGCCAAAACTTACCACGAGGCAGAGGCAGGGTTGAAACAGAAGACGACGGAAGGCCTGAACGACAGCCATCTTAAGAAAGGAGCCGCACATGCGCAGTTGTGCAAAAAGTGCACAGTAAAGGAAACTCTAATTGCGCATGCGCAATCGATTCCTACGCATGACGTCACGAGCAATAGAGTCCTACGCATGACGTCAGAGGACCAGGACCACGTCCACTTAAAACGGAAATGCATGAAAATTAACAAAAAGAAATTTAAAGCTGCAAAACCCAATTTTCTTACCTCAAAAGACAGAACAATGCCTGAACTTACACAGCAGTTGAAAATAACTTTCACAACACCCTGGAACAAGCAGTCTGCACCACCCAAAGTGAAGTGCACAATGAAAAATCCGAAACCAAAGAAGATGATTTGTTCATTGAACATGAAGAGAACGATAACATCTCCAAAACAAAAAGGGATGATTTGTCTATCGAACAATACACACAATACTGCTCAGACATCAGATATGCTGAGCACAGCATCAGTAACACGGTTGAAAAGCTCAACACTATTCTTCTCATGGTAGATGAATCAAATGCCATGGCAGATCGTCAATACATTGGATGACAGCAATACCCAAGAAGAAGATGACGCCACACAGCGAGCACAGAACATTGAGAGAGCACAGATCGACTCTACAGCGAGAACGCTGCACAACTCCACAAAGAGAGCGATGACAGACTCCACCAAGAGAGCGATGACA
Source organism: Scyliorhinus torazame (assembly GCF_047496885.1). Taxonomy (NCBI): domain Eukaryota; kingdom Metazoa; phylum Chordata; class Chondrichthyes; order Carcharhiniformes; family Scyliorhinidae; genus Scyliorhinus; species Scyliorhinus torazame. Next base: position 74,838,884 of record NC_092714.1, on the reverse strand, counting down.
GACTCCACAGAGAGAGCGATGAAAGACTCCACAAAGGGAGCGACGCAAGCCTCCACAAAGAGAGTGATGCAAGCCTCTACAGACAGCTCGGTGACACTCAAAAATGGAAGCAAGCAAACACTCCATAGCGAATGCCATGCATGAAGAAGACTATGAAAGTCTACACCAGCTCATTTAACCAACAAGAAGACACTGAATGTCTACTCGCTGTGTGTGAGACAAGTGACGAAGAAATCACAATTCCCATACAGGATGCGCAGGATAACAGCGAGACTGACCTATCTCAGCTCGTCTGCACAGAAGCACTCAATAATCAGAGGACGGCCACTCATTAGTCCAGAGAGACCACGTCAATAGAAATTCTGAAGATTTTGACTCCAGAAGAGGAGCACAAAGAGATCACAGATGATTCAAGTGAACCAGAAATGACTCTAGAAGAAAGTACCAAGGAAACTAAGCAGAGGAATCAAATCCACCACAAATGACTGATGTCACCAACATCAATGCAACATCAGATCATTCTCACAATTCTCAAGAGGAAACGCTCAATGTAACAGATACCACAAAGGACACTGACACCAATAACTGTGACAATGACTCACATCATCCAAACGGAACACTCATTGAGCGCAACAGCAACAACGAAAACAACATGCAGCGCAACAGGAGCAACAACACGAAGCGCTGCAGAACCAAGAACAACGACAGCAACATCAAAAACTACAAGCACAACAAAAACTACAAGAACAACAACAAACGCAACAGGAAGCACAACAAAAATAGAAACAACGAGCATGATGAGAAAAACAACAAGAACAACAGCGAAAACAACAAAAACAGAAACAACAAGCATGACAAAAACAACACGAAAACAACGACGAGAACGAAAACGGCCATGACAGAAACGACAACAATGAAACAACGACCTGTACAACATGGTACAACTCCGCACATGAAGGACAATGCCACAGCACACTGCAAAACAATGGCAAGAGTACAAACATACAATGGCATGTCAACAAACCTCACATTCACATTTGTTCCACAACAAACGAGCAAACCAGCTGTCAAGGAAGATGCCATACAGAATCAACACCACAAACACAGGAAAAAGTCCAGGTCAGACAACAAAGATGACATGCAGAATCAATACCACAAACACAAGAAAAAGTCCAGGTCAGACAACAAAGATGTAACACCGAATCGCTACCACAAGCATAGAAAAAATGCATAAATCAGACTCACAATTCTTTTTTTATTAAGGCTGGACTCATAAATATTAATTGACTTTGTATAATCGTCAAGATCATCCCAACTTGTACATAACATCATTTGTCTACCTATTTTACGCAAGCAAAAAACAAAAACTTAAGAGACTAAATGTATTAACATTTGACGGACTAACTCATTAATTTTCTGTAGTGCATTTGCAAGCTGCATCCATTATGTTTTGTTCAATTTTCTTTACAGCGTACAGAAAATATGTAACACGAAAAAAAGGGGGATGTGGTGATCTCTATGTGTGCATGTACACAAGGGATTAATGTGTCATCAGTAGCACCACATGCTCACTAGAGGGCCGGACCAACTGAGGTATAAAAGGCAGCCATATTGGGGCTGTCTCTCTCTCTCTTGGGTGCACTGTGATCAAAGCAACAGCAGACTAGTTTAGATAGCCAGTGGAGTTACGTATAGTTACCATAGTTAGATCTTGTTAACCCAACTCATGTAAATATTGTTGTAGTTACTCAATAAACCTTTTGTTACTACTGGAAGAGTTCGAATCTTCTACATCGGGATTCGGAATACCTCATCATTAACCAAGGTTTGAGTAGCACGTTACCTACCAGACAGATAACAAAGCATCTATATCCTTTTGCTGACACTTTGTTTTCTGTTCATAACTTGCCTGCCTACCTATTTTTATAAGCATCTGTCTGTTTCCATGTGAAACATTCAATCTTCAATGGAATGAGACCTGACCTGCTTTCTGATACATAGATGACACATTTACTATATTTGAATCTGCAGCTGCATGCAAGAACTTCCTTGTACACTTCAATGGGCTTCATCCTGCGCTCCAGTTCAACTTTGAAATGGAGCAATCAAATAAGTTTCCTTTCGACATGTAATCTGCCAATGGGTTCTCGTCTACTGTGCACCACAAGCTTACCTTTACAGGTCAATCTATGCATTGAGATTCCGACATCTCCACATGCTATAGGTTTAGCCTTTTAGGTAACATTGTAAATCTGGCTTGAGCCATGTGCTCACCATATAAGCTTGATGCTGAAATAGCGTGTATCAAAACCATCCTGCGAGATAATAGCTAACCTGATCAGCTCGCTGTATATTGTGCAAACTCATGAATGTGCCTAGGGTCACCAATTTTGGTCCTGAAGAGTGAACTGTATACTGTGGAAGGGGTTGCATTAAAATGTTGAGCAACAGGTGAAGCTAGCTGTTGCATGCTGTTACTATGTAGTAGCAACACGAGTGGTACTCTCTCCTAACAGGATGTTGCCATCAAGCCAAAAAGATCTTCTGTCCATCTCACAAATGAGCAATGTGGTATATACATGTCAGTTCCAATGTGATGCCTGGTATATCGGCGTACATTCCAATGATTGGCAGACTTTATCAAACAGCATGTCCCTTCTACTATTTGCAATAGACAAAGTACTGACCATACCTAACCAGTTCTTGCTTGCAAAATTCAAAATAGTTTTCAACATTCGATGTGATTCCACAGTTGGACAACACTTGTTAAGAATTACACTGAAAAACAATGTAAGATTGTCAGTTGAGCTTCATTTGTGCTTCATTTATGGATGCTAGAAACATGTATTCAATTTTGGGGTGTCGGGAAGGGCGCTTTCCTTTGCAGACAGAAGAAACATATCCACATATCACATTTAAATTTGAAGAAGGTGGGACAGTTAACTGTTCCATGTTGCATTTTGCTCCACCAATCAGCACACACTCTTCTCGTGCAACATAAATTGTTCTCTCTCCCCCCTCCTTTACTGTTGAAAATTTTTTGTAAACTGTCCTGATGAGTGCATGACAAAAAGCTTTGCTAGCATGCCTTTTTTCTCAGCAATATTAGAGAGAATTTTGGAACATTGCATTCCATGCATCCATCATCTCTACAGCCCCTTCTCTGCAGGATGAAAGTCAGCATACCCAGGGGACTTGTCAACCTTTAGTCCTCTTTGTTTTTCAGTTCTTTTTTCTCAAGTGATTGTGATTGTGATTGTTTCCTCCGTCCCTTTGGCCTCTTGATTTTCTCCTATTCTTGGAATGCTTTTTGTGTCTTCTACTGCAAAACCACTTACAAAATACTTGTTCAGAGCCGTTGCAATTGCTTTGGTTCCCATTATTAATGACCCAGTCTCATCCTCTAAGGGGCCAAGGCTTACTTTAGCTATTCTGTTTCCTTACATTTTTACATTTCTTGCTAGTTTACTCTCATACTCTGATTTCTTGGTCATTATTTTTTTAAAATCATTCTTTGCTCGTTTCTATAGTTTTCCCAATCTTCTGGCCTACCACTAATCTTCGTAGCATTGTGTGCCTTTTCTTCCAATTTGATGGCATCCTGAACTAACTTAGTCACAACTGGTGCATCTTTTTCATAGAGTATTTCTTTCTCAATAGAAAATCTTTGAAAGTTATGACTATCTCCTTAAATGTCTTTCAATACTTCTCTGCTGTCTCATCTTTTAACCTGCTTTCCCATTCCACTTTGGCCAACACTGTCTTCACACCCATAATAAAGATTATTATTGTATTTAAGACACTAATTTTGGACCCACGTTTCTTGTCCTAAAACTGAATGTGAAATTCTACCATGTCATCACCTTTGTCTTACTTTGAGGTAATTAATTAATCATGTCTTGTTACATATTACCAGGTCTAAAATAGCCTGATCCCTGTTTGATTCTAAGAACTGTCTGGACTACCCTCTCTGAACCATCCTCCAGGCTATCTTTGCCAATTTGAATTATTCAATCTAAACTAAGATTAAAATCACCCAAAATCATTGCAGCTTTTGTACAAGCTTGTTATTTCTTGATTTCTATTAAGCCCTAGAGTGTAGCTACTGGAAGGGAACCTAGAAACTGCTCCCACCAGTGACTAATTTTCTTTGCTATTATCTCCACCCACACTGAGTTTACATCATTGCTTTAGCTTTGCATTTCAAGAAACTCAGTTCATACAGCATAGAATCTCCTATGCTGGAACCATTCCTAATTCATTGCATCCCAATTTACTGTAAAGTTTAGCTATTTCACCAAAATTTTAACTCAACGTATTACATAGATATATGGACATGCTGTATGACTTAATGGGGATTTAAATACCTTTTGGTGTCCTGGTAATTGTTCCCTGTTTTTAACCTGCATTTGATAACTACATTTGGTCTAGATTCAATGTGCAGTGCCCTAGAAGATTTTTTTAAAGGTAATTCTTGATGTGGTCAGCAGTGTATGGCTGTCATTTATTGCATTTCCATAATTTCCCAGAGAAGACGTTGAGATGTTGTAGTCCATCTGGTGAAGGTGCTTCTACAGCAGAGCAAGTATTAGGATTTTGACCCAGCCATGATTAAGGAACGGCAATGTATGTTCAAGTCCGGATGATGTATAACTTTGGATGTAATGTTTCTCATGTATCATGGGGCAGCATGGTAGCATTGTGGATAGCACAATTGCTTCACAGCTCCAGGGTCCCAGGTTCGATTCCGGCTTGGGTCACTGTCTGTGCGGAGTCTGCACATCCTCCCCGTGCTTGCGTGGGTTTCCTCCGGGTGCTCCGGTTTCCTCCCACAGTCCAAAGATGTGCAGGTTAGGTGGATTGGCCATGCTAAATTGCCCTTAGTGTCCAAAATTGCCCTTAGTGTTGGGTGGGTTTACTGGGTTATGGGGATAGGGTGGAGATGTTGACCTTGGGTAGGGTGCTCTTTCCAAGAGCCGGTGCAGACTCGATGGGCCGAATGGCCTCCTTCTGCACTGTAAATTCTATGATAATCTATGATCTCCTATCTTTGTCCTTCTCAGTGGTGGAAGTCAGGAGGTATTGCTGAAGAAGCTTTGACAAGCTGCTTCTGTAGATGGTAAATGCGGCAACCACTGCACAGAATGAATTGTATGTGTGATGTCAGTAACTGTATTTTTTAAAATAAATTTAGAATACCCAATTCTTTTTTTTTCCCAATTGGGGGGCAATTTAGTATGGGTAATTCACCTACCCTGCTAATCCTTTTGGGTTGTGGGGATGAGGCCCACATAGACACGGGGAGAATGTGCAAACTCCACATGGACAGTGACCTGGGGCCGGGATCGAACCCGGGTCCTCCACGCCATAAGGCAGCAGTGCTAACCATTGCACCGCCGTGCTGCCTATCAGTATATATATGTATTTATGTGGGTGCATCGATGTCGACCTTGAATGCCTGTTGAGCTGCATTCACAGGATTAACTGTCTTTCAGATTAATAAAATCCAGAGTTTACAGACATTCAGGCTCATGTCTCAAGTGGTGGCTTTTTTCCTGGGTGTGGCAGATTGAAATGAAATGAAATGAAAATCGCTTATTGTCACAAGTAGGCTTCAAATGAAGTTACTGTGAAAAGCCCCTAGTCGCCACATTCCGGCGCCTGTTCGGGGAGGCTGGTACGGGAATTGACCCCGTACCATCGAGGCAAGTTGATCACCGTGCTGCAATAACGTCTCCTCCACTTCCTTCAGCGCCTCCCCTTGCTCTCGCACCTCCGCGCTCGCCACCGCCATCATCACCGGGGAAACCGCCTCCTCCACCAGCGCACTCAAAACCTCCCTCATTTCCTTCCTCACCGTCTCCATGCATTTCGCAATCTGCTCCAACTGCTTTTCGAATTCCGCAGCCATCACCTTAGTTATTTCTTCAGCCGTAAGTACTGCGGCCTCCCCTGGTGCTCCAGCCTCCATTTTCTTTGCTGACCCCGCGGTGACCTTTACACTTCCCAACGGACTTTCAGCCGCTTTTTTCACGGCCGTTTCTTTACTGTTTTCTGACATCCTTCTTCTCTGTGCGCTGTCTCCCGACTTTTACTGCCGCCGCTGGCCCTAGGACTGGGCGTTGCTCCCCGACAATTCTGTTCCCGAACGGGAGCCCTCCAACCCGCGGCTGCCTCCTGCCCGCCGTCACCGGAAGTCAGCCTGAATTTTGAATTCTATCATACTATGGTCACTATTCCCTGGACGATCCTTAACTATGAGTCATCAATTAATCACTCTTCATTACACAATACCAAATCCAGAGTCGCCTGCTCATTGGTTGGTTCCACAACATATTGTTCCAAGAAACAATCTCAAATACATTTAATGAACTCTCCCTCGAGGCTACCCTTGCCAATTTGATTAATCCAGTCTATGTGCATATTAAAATTGCCTATGATTATTGTTGTATCTTTCTTACAAGCTCCCGGTATTTCCTGGTTTAAACTATGCCCCACTGCGGAACTACTATTTGGGGACCTATAGATTACGCCTACCTGGGACAACTTCCCTTTGCTATTTTGTATTTCTACACTGACTGATGCCATATCTTGACCTCCAGTGCTCACATACTTTCTCATTACATCGCTGATCCTTTTCTTCATCAAAAAGCTACACCACCTTATTTTCCTTTCACTCTATCATTCCAAAATACTGAGTACACTTGGATATTCAGTTCCCAGACCCGGTCTCCTTGTAACCATGTCTCAGTAATAGCCAACAAATCACACCCTATTGTCTCTATTTGCGCCGTTAACTCATTAATTTTGTTCTGAATGCTTCGTGCATTTAGATACAAAGCTTTTAAATTTGTTTCGTTGTCAAATTTCCCTGCTGTTTTATAATTAATTGGTGCAAAAAGACATTTGCCCTTTCTGTCCATCACCTTTATTTTCTGGTAACCACCTGCCACGTCGCTAATCTGCACTCCTACCTCCTGCTCTAATTTTAGTTTCTAATTTCCCCTGCATTGCCAAGATTTGATGAGAAAGATGTGGAAACCATTTTCATCTCAATGTTATGTTAATAATAAAGCTTTGTTTTAAAATACCAAATCTTTATTTCTTTATGCAATCACTCCTGGAGCAAAGTATTCTTTCTGCCCAGTCTTAAAAATAAACTAAAATATTGGGGTTCGGTCCAGTACCCTAGCCTATATAGTACCCTATATGATCTGGGTTCATAATAAATGAAATAATGGATGCATAAACCAGAGAACACACCAATAAAGTAACCAAGCAATGTGCACATGCCGAATCAATAATTGGAGTATCAGACATTGGTGAACTCATATCAAAGCTGCAGACATAACAGCAAATATATAAACTAAATGATCAATGGGTAATGTGAATGAATGAACTAATGCGGCAGCAGGCACAAGTCAATTTGAGACATTAATGAATGCAATAGGGGATATACTGTACATCGATAAATTAACAGCAGCAGGTACAAGAGGAGAGGTGAGAATAACTACCCTTAATATCAAAGCTGCTTTTGGCTGAGTATGACACAATATGGATGCTAACAAAACTGATTTCATAGAATTTACAGTGCAGAAGGAGGCCATTTGGCCCATCGAGTCTGCATCGGCCCTTGGAAAGAGCACCTACCTAAGCCCACACCTTCACCCTATCCCAATAACCCCACCTAACCTTTTTTTTGGACACTAAGGGCAATTTAGCATGGCCAGTCCGCCTAACCTGCACATCTTTGGACTGTGGGAGGAAACCGGAGCACCCGGAGGAAACCCACGCAAACACCGGGAGAATGTGCAGACACCGCACAGTGACCCAAGCCCGGAATCGAACCTGGGACCTTGGAGCTGTGAAGCGACTGTGCTAACCATTGTGCTACCATGTCACCCATTTAGTTGGGTTGCCAGGAAAAGCCCTCTAGTGTCTGACTTCTTCAGCCCTTGGAAGTAGGTCCAAATCCCTTTGGCTGTTTCCTCCTTCATGAGGGCAGAGGTTATGCATAGACAATTGAATTAGTGTTCAGCTCAATATTTAGTTCCTTTAATAAAGCAACATACACCTGTCATGGATCTGGATGCAAAACTCTCATCTCGTCCTCCTTTATTAATATAAATATTATATATAATTTACATAGGCAAGTGACCAGTGGTGCTGGTGACAATTAACTGATGGTGGCTCTGTTTCACAGTGGTTAGCATTGTTGCTTCACACCACCAGGGACCTGGGTTCGATTCCCGGCTTGGGTCACTGTCTGTGCGGAGTCTGCACGTTCTCCCCGTGTCTGCATGGGTTTCCTTCGAGTGCTCTGGTTTCCTCCCACAAGTCCCGAACGACATACTTTTTATGTGAATTGGTCAGTCTGAATTCTCCCTCCGTGTACTCTGAACAGGCGCCATAGTGTGGCTACTAGGGGATTTTCACAGTAACTTGACTGCAGTGTTAATGTAAGCCTACTTATGACATGAATAAAGATTACTATTAACTGTGATGGAAGGATTACCTGGAGTATGATTTATTTTTATAAAGTTTTTGCTTCTGTTTCATATTTAACTTTTAACACACCTCCGGAAACGTTGCATGCCTTGTACATAATTAATTATATTGCATATATTTCAGTTATTTGAATGTAAATGAATCCGTTATTTAAGAAGCAATTCAACATGACTTGAATTTATGAGTCCTGTTTTTGTCATGAATGCACACTGATCCAATTAATGATTAGGAGGTAAACTGGAGCCAAGCTTTCAATGTTGAGGAGGAGGAAGATGAATCTCTTTAGGTTGATGATGCATTAGAAGCAGCCAGCAAAATGACTTGTGAATGGAGAAGTTTTGGCAATATTGCCGTGTTGGGTGTTCCGATGCACAAATGATCCAACACGGCTGTAGATGGTACAACTCTGTTTTATTGTCTTAAACAACGACAACTACTAACTGCTGGCTTGGGTACGTGCTTCACCAGCTGACCTGTGGACCCAGCCCTATCACTATCTTAGTGAGGCACTCAGCACATGGTCTATGTCTGAGTGGCACGCTGTGAGCTCTGTGCTCTGAGCTATCTCCTGGTAGAATGAGCGGGAACTGTGGTGCTCCCTGTTGTATAGTGCGTGTGCTCTCACTGGTGATTGGCTGCGATGTTATGTGTGTGCTGGTTGGTCCAACTACCTGTCCGTCAGTGTGTGTGTGATTGCACCATGATATGCTGATGTGGATATCATGACAAATATGACATGTTATGTTTGTTGAAATTGGAGGGCAGCACGGTGGCGCAGTGGTAGCACTGCAGTCTCACGGCGCCGAGGTCCCAGGTTCGATCCCGGCTCTGGGTCACTGTCCATGTGGACTTTGCACATTCTCCCCGTGTTTGCGTGGGTTTCACCCCCACAACCCAGAGATGTGCAAGGTAAGTGGATTGAACATGCTATATTGCCCCTTATTGGAAAAAATGAATTGGGTACTCTAAATTTAAAAACACAATGCTTGTTGAAGTTGGACACTGCATATCATGATTGGGTTTGGCATAAAATTTGATCGAGAGTTAATGTAGAAGTTCTTGATTGGAGCAAAGCAGGTTTCAAAAAGACTAAACAGAAATCAACATTTGGCCCAACTATGGGAAATGTCCGATAGGAAATGGTAACAATACAAATAAGACCCACTCTTCCGAGAAAGAAAAGGGATGCTAGAAATGTTGGAGTTTCTTGAATGCGTAGAAAAATTAAGCTAAAACATTTAAATGTAGCAATTGGAATTCTAGAGAAATAAATGGAAATAAAATTAAGTGGAACGTTAAGGAAGGTTGGGAAGGTTTAAAAAAAAAAAAAAAAAAAAAAAAATTTTTTAACTAGCCAGTTCGTTGTTTTTCCAATTAAGGGCCGATTTACCGTGATCAATCAACCTACCCTGCAAATATTTTAAGTTTGGGGGTGATGGATCTCTGTGTCTATTCGTAACCCTAGGTATGCGTTATCCCTTCTTAGTTCCCAAATAACAGAAATTCAGGCTGTGCTTCTTGGCAAAGCTATGTTGAACTTTATTGTCAGCTTTAGTGTCTGCTGGTAAATATTTGGTTACAATACAAACTTAGGTCAGATTGATTGTCTTTAGCGAATACAGTGGTTGAGTTTAAAATACAACTCTTAATTCTTGTAAGGGGCTTACACGTTGTAAGGGGCTGGTTTAGCACAGGGCTAAAGAGCTGGCTTTTAAAGCAGACCAGGACAGGCCAGCAGCATGGTTCAATTCCTGTACCAGCCTCCCCAACAGGCGCCGGAATGTGACGACTAGGGTCTTTTCACAGTAACTTCATTGAAGCCTACTTGTGACAAGCGATTTTCATTTCAATTCTTCAAATCATAATACACAGTACAAAATTACGGATTGATTTTAAACAAAAGAAAAATGGCGATAGCAAAGGCAGCAGCAAGACATAGGTTTCATAAAGTGATAGATTGATTCCAGAATGGAATTTTCCATCCCGACAAGTGATTTTTAAGAAGACCATTATATTAAAGTTTCACCTTCTTTACAACTGTGATTGGCTTCAACTAATTTATAATTCACTCAATTCAACCAAAATGTCAGTCTGTCAATTGAAGAGATAAATGTTTTAGTGTAATTTTCCATACCCTGCCTTGCCAATTATGCCTCTAACATTAATTAGATTAACACAGTTTTCGAAAAGCCATTATGACCCCGACTGACTGTTACCATGGAAGCGCAACTGTCCAGGCTTGGGAAGACAGCTGCATACAATGGAGTCTTTTGTCACTGGCCTTGGTCTCTGGCCAGTCTTGAGCTTATCTGATTAGTTCCCAGCTTGTTGGCTTTCCTCACTCTCATGGTTAATATGATTTTGTCAATTACTCTTAATGATTTCTCAATTAAACCTTTATCTCATCTATAACTAACCACAAAATCCGATTTCTATCAGGGGGTGAGACCCATGCAAACACTGGGAGAATGTGCAAACTCCACACGGTCAGTGACCTGGGGCTGGGATCAAACCACGGTCCTCAGTGCCATGAGGCAGCAGTGTTAACCACTGCGCCACCGTGACGCCCTGGGAGGAGGGTTCTGACTATAATTTTTCAAACATTCTTCTTTATGGAGTTCCCTATTTATTAGTTCTACTAATCCCGAGTCCTGTAAAGAGAGAGAGAGGCCAAAATGGGTAACATCAGCAGTAGGCAGGTTTCTAGAGGCCGTGATGCTCATTTGAAAAAAAAAAAGTTAATTAAGGACAACTAGCAGGGATTTTAAAAGCTGTTTTTGGCTGACCGTTTCAGTTATTTAAGGAAATGACAATATGAGTTCTCAAATTTTTTTGTCTTGGTATATTTTTATCTGGCAGATTAGTGTCTCTAATTCATACTTTCCGATAGTAAAACATTTGCGAAAGCTAAAACTCTGAAATCCGTTTCATGAAATTTACCCTTTAACTGACACAAATATACTTTTGCTGAGGAAAGGGACATGATGTTGAAGCTTTTTGTCTTGCACTCATCAGGATAGAATCGCAAGAATATAAAATCTCAAAATAGAGCAACAATTTATACAGAATGAAAGTTGCCAAAACAGAACAACATTAGATGTGATTCCACGATTGGGCAACACTTAACCATACAAATCCAATTGTGCTAAGAATTGCGCTTACAACCAATTTAAGATTATCATATATTTACACTCTTGAGCCCTACCCTATGCAAACAGAAATAATATGATCCCTCATTATGTATTTTTCAACTAAACAAAAGCTTGGGGAACAGCCATGCCCTGGTTCATTCCCTGTGGCAGAGTCTTGAATCAGTCGATTCGGCTGGTTTGAATGGAAACTAAAACTTGGTTCCCTGTTGCATTCTCCATGGCATTCTCAATGGCAAAATGCAATATCTCTACAAATCAGAATCCACTTGCAGCCTGAGGAAGGCTCTCACTCATGGTAGTGATAGCTGTCTCAGATATTTTTTTACTTATGTTTGTGTTATCCAAGGAATGTTCCTGGGAAGACCAGCCCCAAAGGTTACCATGGCAACATACTTGTTTTTACAGAGAACCCAGGGGTTTATTATTTGGCTGTTTAAGAGTACCACTTGAAGGGAGGCACATGTGTATAGTGGTTAGCACTGCTGCCTACGGCGCTGAGGACCCGGGTTCAAATCACGGCCCTGGGTCACCGTCCGTGTGGAGCTTGCACATTCTACCCGTGTCTGCGTGGGTTTCACCCTCACAACCCAAAGATGTGCAGGTTAGGTGAATTGGCCACACTAAATTGACACTTAATTGGGAAAGAAAATAATTGGGTACTCTAAATTTTTTTTTTAAAGAATACCGCTTGGGTGTTGCAATTGGGAAAGGTAAATATGCATGGGGTTCATTTATATACTCCTAAGAGAAAACACCTAGAACAACAAGAACAATTTGTATTTAAATATTTCCGTAACAAGAAATCATGCCAAGATGCTTCATACAGATGTAATTGGATAAAAGTGTGTGTGCCAGGCTAAAGGTGGAGATATTCGAAGGGGTGATTAAAAGCCTTTTTTTGTAGAAATATGGGTTGTAAGGTCTGTGAATGAGGTAGAGAAATGTAATGATGTAATTTCTGAACTTTTAGTCTAGTCGGCTGAAGCATGGTCACCAAGGTTAGAATAAAGGGAGTTGTTTTTTGTGGGAGAGACCAGGAGGTTACGGGACTGCAGAGTTGTCAGGTTAGAGGGTTGGAGATTAGGAAAAGCAAGGCTATGAAATAACTTAATGAAAAGGGAAATTTTAAATTTTGAGGCGGGGGGGCTGGAGCCAAGTTGACAGAAAAACAAATTATCTGCAGACTATACACAGAACTCCCAGTTCAAGTGCAGTTCTTATGCTGGTTAATTGAAATATAATGTCTCAATATCCAGCGCTCTGGAGGCTGGAACTTCTTGGCTCTGCTTTACTACAACTTGCCACTACCAGAAATTCCAATGCAAATCCTTTGGCTTCAAAATTGCCCTTTTTTTTTGCCAAATATTGTACTGCAACTTTGATTAATGTGGAGTATTACTTTAATTATTGAATAACATTCCATATGTTTTTTTTTCTCTCAAACTTTTGAGACAGCTCTACTGTTAGAAATATGTTTCTCCTCATTTGTAATGGGAACCACCTTTGAAAACTTGTCACTAAAAATTACATACATGGCCACAATGTGGCACTATGTTATCAAAGAACAGCATTGGAACAGGCCCTTTGGCTCTCCAAGCCTGTGCCGATCATGTGTCCTATCTAGACCAACCGCTTGTATCCTATACCCAGTCTGTTCATGTGTCTATCTAGATAAGTCTTAAAGGTTGCTGACGTATCTGCTTCAAACACCTCACTTGGCAGTGCATTCCAGGCCACCACCACCCTCTGAATAAAAGAACTTTGCCCACACATCTCCACTGAACCTTTTCCCCTCTCACCTTGAACTTGTGCCCCCTTGTAATGGTCATTTCCGCCCTAGGAAAAAGCCTTCAATTGTTCACCCCGTCTATATCCCTCATAATTTTATAAACTTCTATCCGTCGCCCCTCAGCCTCCGTCTTTCTCGGAGAACAATCCCAGCTTATTCAATTTCTCCTCAGAGCTAATATTATTATTATTATACTCTCCATACCAGGCAACATCCTGGGAAACCTTTCCTGTACTCTCTCCAAAGCCTACCCGTCCTTCTGGTAGTGTGGTGACCAGAATTGGACACACTATTCCAAATGTGGCCTAACCAACGTTCTATATAACTAACATAATTTGCGAACATTTATACTCGGTGCCCCGTCCGATGAAGGCTTTCTTTACCACCATTTCCACCCGCGCTGCCACTTTTAAGGATCTGTGGACCTGCACGCCCAGATCTCTGTGTCTATGTTCCTAATAGCTCTGCCATTTATTTTATAGCTCCCACCTGAATTGGATGTACCAAAATGCATCACCGTACATTTGTCCAGGTTAAATTCCATCTGCTATTTCTCCGTCTAGGTTTGCAGCCTATCTATAGCCTGCTGTATTTTCTGACAATCTTCATCACTATCCGCAATTCCAGCAATCTTAGTATCATCCGCATCTTGCTAATGAGACCAGCTACGTTTTCTTCCAAGTCAATTTATATATATATATATATATATATATATATTACAAACAGCAGAGATCCCAGTACTGAACCCTGTAGAACACCACTAGTTGCAGACCTGCGTTCGGAAAAATACTCTTCCACTGCTTCCCTCTATCTTTTATGGCCAAGCCAGTTCTGTGATCTAGCTAGTTTGCCCCTGACCCAGTGTGATTTAATCTCTTGCACCAGCCTGCCATGAGGGACCTTGTCAAATACTTTACTAAAAGTCCATGTCGGCAACATCCACAGCCCTTCCCTCATCAACCATTTTGGCACCTCCTCAAAAAACTCAAATTAAATCAGTGGGACATAGCCTCCCTCGTACAAAACCATACTGCCTGTCGAATAAGACCATTCACTTCCAAATGTGCATAGATCCTATCACTGAAAATCTTTTCCAACAATTTCACTATCATTGACGTCAAGCTAACTGGCCTATAATTACCCGGGTTATCTTTGCTACCCTTGAATAAAGGGACAACATTGGCTATCCTCCAATTCTTTTATCACAATCTCTCGTGCAATATTTGATCATTCCTTACTTAGTAACTTAAATTTTAAATGTCTAAAATAAAGATTTAAACAAAATGAAGTGTTAAAATATTTCACAAGAACGTGGTTAAATGTCAATTGATTATTTTTCTGAATGGCTTGGATTTTATAGAAGGCCCCTGCTTTTCACTTAAGGTTGGATTTGGAATTGGTTCTTACTTCACAGCTGTGACTCTGGAACCTGAGTTTTGCTTGTGTAGTCAGAGAATATGTAGTTCGTGGAGATGGGACAGAAGTGCCGCTAGAAAGACTTGGCTTGTGGGATGATGAGGTGGGGGACTTGCAAGAGAGTTGAGCCACTGAGGGGTACACTTGCCCTCAGTTTAAACTCCAGATGCAATATGCAGCTGTTACTGTGAAACATTTTAACACTTCAAATTTTTTTAATAACCTGCTGCCGATTAATTCTCCGCGAAGAAGTCAATGAATGGCTGCCACCTCCGGACGAACCCCGATAGTGAACCTCTCAAGGCGAACGTAACCTTTTTTGACCGACAAAGCTCGCCATGTCCGATAGCCATGCTTCGGTCTTCGGGGGCTTTGAGTCCCTCCATGCCACCAGTATTCGTCGCCGGGCTACCAGGGAAGCAAAGGCCAAGACATCGGCCTCCTTCTCCTCCTGGACTCCCGTGTCCACCGACACCCCAAAGATTGCCACCTCAGGACTCATTACCACCCCAATTTTCAAAACCCGGGACATGATGTCCACAAATCCCTGCCAGTATTCCCTGAGTCTAGGGCACGGCCAGAAAATGTGCACGTGATTAGCTGGCCCACCGGCGCATCTGGCACACTTGTCTTCCAGTCCGAAAAATTTACCCATGCGGGCCCGGTGCACGACCTTAAACTGGATCAGACTGAGCCTGGCATACGTTGCGGTCATGCATACTCTGCCCAGAGCTTTTGCCCAAATACCATCCTCCCATTTAAGCTTCAGGTCATCGGTCTGTGTATCCTCTGCTCCCATTAGTTCTTTGTAAATATCTGAGACTCTACCCTCACCTACCTCTCCCCTAGAAACGACCCTGTCCTGCCTCCCCTTTGGCAGGAGGCGTGGGAAGGATGGCACCAGTCTGCGCACAAAATCCCGCACCTGTATCTAAAGTCATTCCCTCCTGCCAGCCCGAACTTCTCCTCCAACGCCCTCATGCTCGGAAAGCTCCCTTCCAGGAACAGATCACCCACCCTCACAATCCCCGCCCTCCGCCACAGTCGATACCCACCGTCCATGTGCCCCGGGGCAAATCGGTGATTGCCGCAGATTGGGGTCCACACCGATGCTCTCACTTCCCCTATATGCCTCCTCCACTGGCCCCAGATCCACAAAGCCGCCACCACTGTAGGGCTGGTGGAGTACCGAGCCGGCGGGAGCGGCAGAGGCGCCATACCAGGGCCGCCAAACTGGTGCCCCCGTATGAAGCAGCCCCCATCTGCTCCCAGACCGACCCCGTGCTCACCATCCATTTCCTTATCATCGCTATGTTGGCCGCCTAGTAGTAGTTGCTAATGTTCGGCAACGCCAGCCCCCCTCCTTCTGTTCCTTTCAAGCATCACCTTCCTCACTCGCGGGGACTTCCCCGCCCAGACAAATCCCAGGATAATTTTATTCAGCCTCTTGAAGAAGGACCTCGGGATGAAAATGGGGAGACACTGAAATAT
This sequence comes from Scyliorhinus torazame, assembly GCF_047496885.1. Classification (NCBI taxonomy): domain Eukaryota; kingdom Metazoa; phylum Chordata; class Chondrichthyes; order Carcharhiniformes; family Scyliorhinidae; genus Scyliorhinus; species Scyliorhinus torazame. Next base: position 74,822,528 of record NC_092714.1, on the reverse strand, counting down.
GAACAAGAATCTCGGGAGAATCGTCATCTTGACAGTGTCCACCCTCCCCGCTACTGACAGGGGGACGCATCCCAACTCCGAACCTCCTCCCTCACTTGTTCCACCAATCGGGACAGGTTGAGCTTATGCAACCTGCCCCAGTCCCGTGCCACCTGTATCCCTAAGTATCTAAAGCTTTCCCGTACCAGCCTGAACGGCAACCCCTTCAGCCTAGTCTCCTGCCCCCTCGCCTAAATTACGAACAACTCGCTAGCCATGTTCAATTTATATCCTGAAAACCGGCCAAATTACCTCAGGATTTCCATGATGTCGTCCATCGCCGCTATTGGGTCCGCTACGTATAACAACAGGTCATCTGCGTATAACGAGACTTTATGTGTGTGTGTGTGCGCCCCCCCCCCCGGACCAGCCCTTTCCAGTCCTTTGAAGCTCTCCGAGCAATTGCCAGCGGCTCTAGGGCCAGCGCAAACAGCAGTGGGGAGAGAGGGCAACCCTGTCTTGTCCCGCGGTGTAGTCTGAAGTAACCTGATGTCGTCCTGTTTGTCCTTACACTAGCCTCTGGGGCCTGGTATAACAGCCTAGCCCAGTCAATGAACCCCTCCCCGAACCCAAACCTTCCCAGCACCTCCCACACTCGACCCGGTCGAAAGCCTTTTATGCATCCATAGCTACCAGTATCTCTGCCTCCCTGCTCTCCAGGGGCATCATGATCACATTAAGCAGCCTTCTTAGATTGGCCGCCAGTTGCCTACCTTTTACGAACCCAGTTTGGTCCTCCGCAAATACGTCCGGTACACAGTCCTCAATTCTAGAGATCTTGGCCAGTAACTTGAGCGTCTGCATTGATCAAAGAGATCGGCCCATAAAACCCACAGGCCTCCGGGTCTTTATCCCGTTTCAGAATAAGCGAAATAGTGGCCTGCGACATCGTCGGGGGTAGGACCCATCTGTCTCTTGCCTCGTTAAAAACCCTGACTAGCACAGGCCCCACTATCTCGGCAAACGAAACCACACATAAAAGAACAAGAAAAACACATCGCAACCAAAATACATCAACCTAAATACATCAACCTAAAAAGGTTGAAAAAACAAAAAGAACAGATCCAAGCATGCAGGCATCTCTCAAAGCGAGAGAGAAACAAAATAGACTTAAGTTCTACCATGAGTCCTCAGCTCAGAGCCAGCCCTTGCTTCTTAACAAAGCCCATCGCCTCCTCCGGTTCCTCGAAATAGTGGTGCTGGCTCTCATGCGTAACCCACAGTCGCGCCGGAAAAAGCAGCCCGTATTTCACCTTGTTCTTGTACAAAAGCTCCTTCACCTGCCTGTAGCCTCCCCTCCCCCTGGCCACCTCAGTGCTCAGGTCTTGGTAAACACGTAGGGTGCTATTGTCCCATGTACAGCTTTGTGTGCTCTTGGCCCATTGCAGAACCCGCTCCTTGTCCAGGCACCTGTGGAACCGGACCACCATTGCTCGTGCGGGACCTCCTCGTCGCGGCTGCTTCACCTGCACTCTGTGTGCCCTGTCCACCACCGGCGGGCGAGGGAACACCTCGTTCCCCAGCAGCTTCTGAAACATACCCTCCACATACGCGACGGCATCCAGCCCCTCAGCCCCCTCCGGGAGGCCAACAATTCTTACATTCTGCCGGCGAGATCTGTTGTACAGGTCCTCCAGCCTTTCCAGGAGCATTTTTTGCTGATCCCTCAGCCTCCGAATCTCCACGTTCGCCACCGTTTGAAAGTCTGCCTGCTCCTCCACCATCTTCTCCAGCTTCTGGAGCTTCTCAGCCTGATCATCCAGCCTTTTTCCCAATCGGTCCATTGACTTCTGGAGCGGCTCCAAATTATCGTGCTTCAGAGCTAATAAGCCCTCCTGCATGGCCTGTAGCAGCTGCTCCATTGTAGGCTGGGCTGTCGGCGCCTTGCTCTGGACACCGGCCATATTGGTCTCTCTCAGCCTCCACCGTGCCCTTGTTTGACCATTTCTTCTGCTGTTTACGGTCCCTCCGGCTTCTGAAGTCCATACAACTCTGTATGGGTTCAGTGCCTGAGTACTATTGCTTTCCAGTTCCGCGCTCAAAAGCGCAAAAAAGCCGGGGAGAAAGGTCCAAAAGTCCGACTAAAATGGGAGCCACCAAATGTGCGACCTACTCCCTCATAGTCGCCACCGGAAGTCCTCCTTAACACTTCATTTTTGTTTAAATCTTTAATTTGGACATTAGAAATATCAGTTACTAAGTAAGAAATTATCATAACTTGCACATGAGAAATTTACAAAGAATGAGTTGTGGTAGAGGAATAACATAGTGCCCCATAGTGGTCATGTATGTAATTTCATAGTGCTCTTCCACCTTCCACCTCAATGGAAAGAAAAAAAGGAACGGAGACAAATTCAAAACAGATGAGAAGCAGGGAGGGAGGGAGAGACAGATGTGGAAGAGGAAAATATAGAAATGACAGCATAAGATGAAATATAAAATCAAAATAATAATTATTTAAAAAGGGCGATCTATGACAAAATGGAACTTAAGCTACGCCTGCATTTCCTGGTCTCGGTGTTCCCTATTCTCCAACTCTGTTTCACCTAAAGATGGCACTTCACAGCCACTCCACCCACAGCCTTCCTCCTAACAGGAAAGGAAAAGTGTTATCAACAATGCAATGGCCAAAATAATTTTGCTGGATCAAGGCATATTTGGCTTCCCATGTTTTTCCTGCACTCTTCAGCTGGAAGACATCATTTGCTTGAAATTCTGATAATTGGCCAAAACAAAAGGATATCTGGGACCTTCATGAATGTCAGGATCGACAGTGCATCTCAAATTATCAAATGAGATTCAAGGCTCGAGAAAGAAACTGAAGAGCAGCAGAGAAGGAATTAGTTGAATCAGGTACAGAAAGAAGGAATGAAGAGAGGAAGAAGATAGAAATTGATTGGCATTGCATTAACAATTGTTGAATGGGTAGTTGGCGTTATTCATTGAGCCTCCAGCTTTTGCGGCTGGTTTATGGGCAATTCATGTGAGAATTCAACACATTGTTAAAAATAATGAGAAAAGGAGTGAGCTGCTGTTTGATATATTTTTTTAAAATTTAGCATACTCAATTATTTTTTTTCCAGTTAAGGGGCAATTTAGCGTGGCCAATCCACCTACTCAGCACATCTTTGGGTTGTGGAGGTGAAACCCACGCAGACATGGGGAGAATGTGCAAGAGCTGCTGTTTGAGCAAGTACACAGTTGAGGTGGCGTCAATAGACCGGAGAGTTCTGGCAATTCACAATTCATTGCCGTCACTTCACTCCCTGAATTTGCTTACTAATCCGTTCATTAATAACTGCAAGCATTATTAATACACCATTATTTTTGGTAGAAAGTCTGACCCCACATTTATTGATCAGCAAATCACTTGCATGGTTACAGTTTCCTAAAATTCCAAATTAATTGATCATCAAATTTTCATATTTTAAATGGTTTTCCTATAATGTTCTGTCTAGGTGTGTACATCCAGTTGCTTGATTTTTATCAGCGTATTAAAGTTTCCACCATTTGATTCCCAATTGTTTTTACTCTGGAAGAGTGACCATAATACGATCAATTGATATTTAGTTCAATTCAAAACTAGTATCCTAAATCTAATTGATGGAAATTACAAAGCTGAGGGGCTAGTTGGCTATGATAGATTGGGGGGAACTTCATTAAAAAGAAATGATGGTGGACAGGCAATGGCTAATACTTAAGGAACAAAAATATGCACTGTAACAGTTATACATTCCTTTCTGTTGTAAAAACGTAACAGGCTATGTGGCCCAACCATGGCTAACGAAATAAATTAATTCTAGTATTAAATCCAAAGAAGAGTCATATAAGGTTGCTAAAGAAAGTAGCAAACCCGAGGATTGGGAGCAGTTTAGAATTAATGTTTAACAAACCTATTGGAGTTTTCTGAGGATGAAATTAATGGAATAGATAAAGGAGAACCAGTGGATGTGGTATATTTGGATTTTCAGAAAGCTTTTAATAGCATCCCATACAAGACGGTAGTATGCAAAATTAAAACACATGGGATTGAGGTAATATATCGGCCTGGATTGAGAATTGGTTAGCAGACGGGAAACAGCAAAGGAATAAATGGGTCTTTTTCGGAGAGGCAGGCAGTGACTGTGGGGTACCAAAGGGATCAGTGCTTGGATCCCATCTATTCACTATATATATATCAGTGATTTGGATCTGAGAACAAGGGGTCATGGTCTCAGGATATGGAGTAGGTCATTTAGGACTGAGATGAGAAATTTCTTCATCAGAGGGTAGTGAACCTGTGGAATTCTCTACCACAGAAGGCTGTGGAGGCCAAGTCACTGAATATATTTAAGAAGGAAATAGATTTCTTAAGACATCTAAAGGACATCAAGGGGTATGGGGAGGGAGCAGGAGTATGACATTGAGATAGAGTATCAGCCAGCCATGGTTATGTTGAATGGCGGAACAGGTGCTGAATGTTTCTATGAATTCCACACTTTGAAATCCTTCTCTGACCTCTGCTTTTGCAAGTGTATTTAAAAAATATTGTGTATTTAATATTTGAAAAAGAGCACATGAGACTCGGCTTCTGAACACAATGACAGAATGGGAACAGGCTTGCTATTGATTCTGGCCGAGGGGGATGTATGCAGTGTGCCTGCACCTAGTTGTCAGTGCAATGTGTTGCCATATAGCTTTGCCAAATGTACCAGAATGGAAACTGTCTGGTGAGGGGAGATTGGTTGTGGGGTACGAACATCACAAAGCATTGATTCCAGGCACAGTTCTGAGATTGTGGCCCAGAACACACAACAGCAAGGCTGGACATTCCCGAGCAGGACTGCAAACTGAGATGAAAGCAGGAGGTTTACTTGATAGAGAGCACATTTGCAAGCACCATGCAGAGATGCAACCCTGCAGCTTTTACTTCCCCTTTCCCTTATTGATGACACCTACTCTCCAGGTCATACCTGCCCATAAGGCTGAATTTTAAGGCGCGCAGATACCTTGGAGGGTTGTGGAATGGACGAAGATTATAAGGCCATGGAGAGTAGACTGTTTGGAGACTGGCCAGAAGTGTTAGAATAGTTAAATCAAAGACATGTGTGTGGAATTCAACAGCAGGTGAGCTGAGGCAAGGGTAAAGATTGTAATGTTACAGAGGTAATGCCATAGTTTTGTGGTTGGAAGTTTATCAGAACAGTCTGGTTCATCCTCAAGAGGGATGAAATCGATGTGAAGGGAACGGCTTTGTCATGTGGACCAAAGACGATGACTTGTGGCTCCCTGGCTCCCCACCAGCATTTAGTTTCTTGGATTTTTTTCCTACTAGTAAAGTAGTTATATATGGGATTCCAAACCAAGTCTGTTCATATTGCCTTGGCTTGATAGTCAAGGTCAGTAAAAGGAAATGCATTGATGATGTTTTCAGTATGCTTTGTAGGTGTTGCACTGGGGTTTGCTGTTTGTGCATAAAGTATGAAATATAATTTTAAACTATTTCTTTACTGTTAAGTTGTAATCTTGTAAGTGCAGTATTTTAAGTACAGTTATTTAAGGCTGCTGCAGTCATGTATTTTGTACAGTGCACCATTCAGCCTTTGTTTTTCCTTTCGTGGCAATCATGAATGATAGAAAACTTATGGCCCCTTTTATGATTTTCCCTCATTTCCATAATTAGTTCAGTACTGCTTGACTTTTGTAATAAGTTTGTTTTGACATTGTTTCTTTATTTTCTTCCAGCATTTTCAGTTGGCGTTGATTGATTCCAACCCTTGCACTCTGTCCAAAGCGGAAAGTAAGTAATTATCTTTTTTGACAAACTTGGGGGTGGTATATGAATTCTCTAATGTCCATAACTGATATAGAACTAAGGATTACTTATTTCCTGTAATTGCACCATTCCTTACGTTTAAATCCCAATCAAATGTAGACAAAATTTGTGAACATGGTGTTCAAATTGAGGGTTTCTCAGTTGACATGCGAGTGTACTGTAAGTTTTTGCTTGGAATGCTCTCATCCCCAATAATTAAGAAATGGTGTGCATAATATGTTACTTCTATCCAAGAGAATCTGGAAATCTTGGTTGTTCATTGCTGTGTGCAACAGCTTTAACATAGATGGTATCCCTAAGATTCACTGAAAATTATTTTTTGTTCTTGATGGGAGGGCAGCACGGTAGCATAGTGGTTAGCACAATTGCTTCACAGGCCCAGGGTCCCAGGTTCGATTCCCGGCTCGGGTCACTGTCTGTGCGGAGTCTGCGCGTTCTCCCTGTGTGCGCGTAGGTTTCCTCCCACAGTCCAAAGATGTGCAGGTTAGGTGGATTGGCCATGATAAATTGCCCTTAAGTGTCCAAAATTGTCCTTAATGTTGGGTGGAGTTACTGGGTTATGGGGATAGGGTGGAGGTGTGGGCTTGCATAGGGTGCTCTATCCAAGAGTCGGTGCAGACTCGATGGGCCAAATGGCCTCCTTCTGCACTGTAGATTCTATGATTTAGTGGCATCTCAGTTAATCCAGAATAAGATGACAATCCTTATTGATCAGCAAAGCATTGCTACCAACATTACATTCCTGATCGAATCTACTGTTGGGGCTGCATAAATTTATTTTAGGATGCACTCTTCTGAGCACTTGCAGCAAATATTATTGCAGATGATGGAGTCTGTTTTGAATGTGTGTGCAGGTAACAATTATGCACCATGTATTTCAACATCAAACATTTCATTCCCAATAGTACTGATGGAAACCAGTTTTCTGGCAGGTGATAGATACACTTGTAAAACATGTCAGATGTCAGTGGATAAGATCCATGTTTATGCAGTACAATTTAAAAATGAATCATTGGCACTTTGGCACTGGTTTGGTATGATCAACAAAAACTATATATCTTTGAAGTTAGCAGGGAGATTCTGTTCAATTCTAATGCAGGAGTCTTTCCCCTAGTTTCTGGATACTTTAATTGATGTTTTTTTTCTCTTAGCCAGATATGTAGGGGTTAAATTTCACACCAAAAGCATACAAGGAAGTGTCAGAACATTAACGTTTAAAGAATTATCAGAATATTTTTGTTTTCAAAACAGAATATTTTGCAGGTCTCTATTTAAAGGTATTTTGGGAATGGTGCTATAATGTTTGACTTGAGTACTTTATGGACAATATTCATTTTCCTTTTTACAAGCAGTTTGGAAAGTAAGAGTAGGTAGAGAAATGGGCGTTTCTCTGCGTGCCTTGGTGATTGTGCAAAATGATGCCTCAATTGGGTTGTAAGAATTGTTAAAACTTTGAAAACTTGATTCCTGTGCTGATTGTCCAATGATGGCTTATTGAAATACTTCAAATCTATTCTGCCCAAAATTATTTCATTGATAAATGGCATTTCGTAACTGTTTGCAGACCTATTTTTATAGACTTAGATCATGCATATTAAGTATGCACCTCTCACCTTCGATCGCAAACTTTCCGAAAAATGTATTATCTGTGTGTAGTATAATCCCTACTATTTGAATGCTGAAATATATTCATTATTTGTCCATGTGCCTTTGCAAGAGCATTAGTGCAGCAGAGAAACTCAAGATTGTTGGTACACTGAGATGCGTAGAAGAAAGTAACTGGATCTCATTTTCAGGAGAATGACGTTAACACAGCTGTGCAAAAAACATCGAAAACATCTCTTAAAGGAGTTGGAATGAAAGATTAAAGTGATTAAAGTATGTTAAAACTATGATTAGATTTTCCTTCGTGGGAAATCCAGCTCTTATACCACTGGATAAAAGGGAAAGCAGTTAGAATACTGCGTACAGTTCTGTTTGTTGCATCAGAGGAAAAATGTGTGATCACACTAGAGAGGATGCAGAGGAAATTGAAGAGTATGTTCCCAAGAATATGAAGTATTTTATCTGAGGAAATTTATTTTTAAATTTGATGGGGAAAAGTGAATTTTGTTTGGATGTTCCCCAAAAGTGATTAAAGGAGTTTCTGAGGGCTTTTTTAAGAAAGGTCTGTTGCTGTTATCTTCTAAAGATGGGGTTGAACATTTTAGAACTGGGGATTGGATCTGACAGTGAACGAGTGCTTTGAGCTGCATGTGATCAAATTGCTTTGGGTCAGCCAATGTCGGGGTAAACAGCATGTGTGATAATTCATTTACGAGGTTGTGTTTTCATATTTGTTGGAGAAGAATTTCTCAACACCGGTAAACTGTTATTTGCACAACAACACTTCAGAGGCTGGATTTAGTCCCACAGTCATAGAATCTACAGTGCAGAAGGAGGCAATTTGGCCCTTTGAGTCTGCACCACCCTTGGAAAGAACACCCTACCTAAGCCCACACCTCCACCCTACCCATGTAACCCAATAACCCCTCCTAAACATTTTGGACACTAAGGGTAATTTAGCATGGCCAATCCACCTAACCTCATCTTTGGACTGTGGGAGGAAACCGGAGCAGCTGGAGGAAACCCACGCAGACACTGAGAGAACGTGCAGACTCCGCACAGACAGTGGCTCAAGCCAGGAATCGAACCTGGGACCCTGGAGCTATGAAGCAACTGTTCCAAAAGACTTCAATAATGTAAACGAGGAGGTGTGAGCTAATAATTGAACCATGTGTTACTATTTAGTCTGTAATAGGCTGGATGATTGCCAATCTTGCTGTGATCTGTTATGTTGCATAGTACAGTCCTAAGACATAGTAAGCGACTTATTTTGGTTTATAGTCCATTATTATGGAGAAAACTACCTTGATGCTTCTGTGTTGGATAAAAGGACAATTGCTGTCCAAGTAATATGTACCATTTTCACTTATTGAAATAGTATATATTTTTATTTTAAAGTTCTAGTGTGTTCATCACCCGAGGCAGGTGTGATTATAGAAGAATGCTTTAAAGTATTCGTTCTTGCACAAAACTGCACATTTTCAGAGTTCTGTCAATTACAGTATTGGGGCTTGCAAACTGACCCACAATGTTTGTTCCTATTTTTTTAAAAATAGAAACCAAAATACTTCCTTTCTGCGAATAAGTATTTAATAAATCATTTCTGCAATTGCTGAAATATATTTTTATTTATTTGCTGTTTGTATAATGATTAATTTGGGACTTGCAAAATGCTATTTGCATTCTCGGTGTCAACAAGGTGGTCGGACCCTGTTCTTCTATCACCTTGCCTCGCTGCCTCAGTAATCTTTTTACTTTGCCACACAACAAAATCATCTTTCTTGGACATGACTAGGCATGTTTATTGTTCTTTAGGTTATTTCTGTGCAAATGAAAAATCCATTCTTGATTGCGGCTGGGAATATCAAGGGTGCAATTTCCCTGAAGGGTTCCTCCCGTGCTGGTCTAGACGAATCACTGCTGCTTAAAGCGCAAACTCCTTTTGTAATTGTATCTATTAATTCTTTGCGCTTCCTTCACCTCGCCATCAGTCACCTCATTTCCATTTCATCCTGCATTAAACATGCATCTCCTTATCTCACTGACTTGACTCATTCCTCTGTTCCTCCCCCATGCTAATTTGCTTCTGGGAAAACCACTATGATTGCAGTCAAGATTGTCTTTAAAAACACTTTTTATGTTCTTGAAAATGCTTGGCCTTTTCTAAAAAAGTAAATGTGCAGTATTGATTTCAAACTTGCAGCCCTGGCGGCCCTGCTTTGATTAAATGGCACTCTGCAATGGCACTTTCTGTTCACAACAGCATTCCATTTCCCTTCTCCCATTCCTCCCACAAACCTTTCCAACATCAGCAAAACATAATCTCTCACGCACCTATAGACACTGCAACATCTTCCTTAACATTCTTGTGGAATGTGAATTTTTCATGACCTAAATATAGCAACGAAATTCAGTACATAAATCTGGAATGCAGCTAAACCAAAATGAATCTATGGTAAGGATTTGCAGTTTCTACAAAAATGTAAATATAATTTGGACCTGAAACTTGCCTATAGTTGCATAATAATTTGAAAGAATATTATTTCACTTGGATACCATTGAGTCATATTGACTAGATTGTTATATCACCCAGTAGTATGCTTTCTGACTCATTGAGGAATGCCGTGGGAAATCCACTGGTATATTTTCAAATTAATAAGAGATCACAGAATTGTTACGATGCAAAAGGAGGCCATTTGGCCCATTGTGTCTGCACCAGCTCTCCAAACGAGCATCATTCTGGATTCTCCCTCCGTGTACCCGAACAGGAGTCATAGTGTGACGACTAGGGGATTTTCACAGTAACTTCATTGCAGTGTAATGTAAGCCTACTTGTGACACTAATAAAGATTATTATTATTTCGACTTGGTGCCATTCCCCTGTCTTTTGCCCATACCCCTGGACATTGTTTCTATTCAAGCAATCAGCTGATGCCCTCTTGAATGCCTCTCTTGAACCTGCCTCCATCACACTTCCAGGCAGTGCACTCCAGACCCTTTTTCCAAAAGCTTTTTCTCACGTCACATTTGCTGCTTTTGCAAATCTGTGCCCTCAGTCTTGTTCCTTTTACAAACCGGAGCAGTTTCTCCCCATCTACTCTGCCCTGTCCCCTCATGACTTTGAACTTCTCTATCATAGATGTTACTATACTAGCATTTAATCATCTTTGGTGCTTGAATGAATTCCCCAATCTTGTCTAGAAATTATTTTCCTTGACCGTCTGTGCTATTGTCATAGTTTTAAGAACAAAGAACAATACAGCGCAGGAACAGGCCCTGCGGCCTTCCAAGCCTGTACCGGTCATGATACCAACCTTTGTCAAAACCCTCAGCACTTCCTTGTGCCCCATCCCTTTATACCCATCCTACCCATGTGTTTGTCAAGATGCCTTTTGAAGGCTGTTAATGTATCTGCTTCCACCACCTCCCGCACTCGCCACTCCAGGCACTCGCCACCCTCTGTGTAAAAAAAACCTGCCTCGCACATCTCCTTTAAACTTTGCCCACGGACCTTAAACCTATGCCCCCTGGTGACTGAACCCTCCACCCTGGGAAAGAGTGCCTGCCCATCCACTCTATCCATGCCCCTCATAATCTTGTAGACCTCTATCAGGCCACCGCTCAACCTCCGTCTGTCTAATAAAAATAGTCCGAGTCTATTCAGCCTCTCCACATAGCTAACACCCTCCAGACCAGGCAACGTCCTGGTAAACCTCCTCCGCACCCTCTCCAAAGCCTCCACATCCTTCTGGTAGTGTGACAACCAGAATTGTGCGCAATATTCCAAGTGCGGCCGTACCAATGTTCTATACAACTGTAGCATGACTTGCCAGTTTTTATACTCAGTGCCCCGTCCAATGAAGGCAAGCATTCCGTATGCTTTCTTGACTACCTTGTCCACTTGTGTTGCCATCATCAAAGATCTGTGGACCTGCACGCCCAGATCTCTCTGAATTTCTATATTTCTAAGAGTTTTGCAATTTATGGTATATTTCCCCTCTATGTTAGACCTACCAAAATGCATTACTTCACATTTGTCCGGATTAAAGTCCATTTGCCATTTCTCTGCCCAAGTCTCCAAGCTATCTACGTCCTGCTGTATCTTCTGACAATCCTCAACACTGTCTGCCACTCCGCCAACCTTGGTGTTATCCGCGAACTTACTAATCAGATCGGCTACATTTTCCTCCAAATCGTTTATGTACACTACAAACAACAGAGACCCAAGCACAGATCCCTGTGGAACACGACTAGTCACAATCTTCCATTGAGAAAAACGCCCTTCTACTGCTACCCTTTAAGTTCTGTGACCGAACCGGTTCTGTATCCATCTTACCACCTCGCCTCTGATCCCGTGTGATTTCATCTTTTGTACCAGTCTGCCATGAGGCACCTTGTCAAAGGCTTTACTGAAGTCCATATAACGAACGTCCACCGACCTCCCCTCATCAATCCTCTTTGTCATCGCCCCAAAAATTCGATCAAGTTAGTGAGGCACGACCTCCCCTTCGCAAAACCATGCTGTCTATTGCTTATGAGCCCATTTGTTTCCAAATGGGTATAAATCTCGTCCCTGAGAATTCTCTCCAATAATTTACCTAAACCGTAGTGAGGCTCACCGGCCTATAGTTTCCAGGATTATCCCTGCTACCTTTCTTAAGCATTGGTACCACATTAGCTATTCTCCAGTCCTCTGGGATCTCACCTGAAATGAAAATGAAATGAAAATCGCTTATTGTCACGAGTAGGCTTCAATGAAGTTACTGTGAAAAGCCCCTAGTTGCCACATTCCGGCGCCTGTTCGGGGAGACTGGTACGGGAAGGCTGCAGCCAATGAGGATACAAAGATGTCAGTCAAGGCCCCAGCAATTTCCTCCCTTGCTTCCCTCCGTATTCTGGGGTAAATCTCATCCGGCCAGGAGACTTAGTCATCTTGATTTGATATTGTTCTTGTACTGTCAAATGAATATCTTGCTAATTGAATATATATTATAATACAAACTATAATATATTGAAAAAATAAAATGGTTTATAGTGTCCACTACTAAAATTAATTTCTCTTTTGTTGCAGTTCAGTTCCATGTTGCTCACTTGTATGAAATCCAGGTAAGCAATCCTCATATCCATCAAACTGACTGTCTTCAATGGCCTCTTCAGTTGCCTCTTCAGTTATATTGAGGGAGAATCTGCTACACTATCTTTACAGGAAGTATAAATGCGTTTGTTCAGGGAGTATCTTTATAGGAAGTATAATGGAGGGTGTTCAGGGAGGGTAAGTGGATGAGTTAATGAGGTTGGAGGAGGCTTTACAGAGCTGAGGTCTGTGGGGGATAGGGCTGGCTGTGAGGTGGGGGTGACTGAGGTGGTGGAAGGGAGGGTGAGTGAGACAGGTAGAAAAAAGTGTGAAGGGAACGAGGTTGAGATTGTGGAGAGAGAAAAGTGTTTTGACACTTGCCAATCTGCAGGACCAGTGGTAAGTTCGCTCAGCTGTTTGTTTTGAGTTGTCAGGGTGTCATTGCTATTCTGACTCTAGACGAAGTTTTCATGCTCCACCGATTTTTGTATAAATTTGTGAAAAGAGACTTGAATTTATTTAACACTTTATTCTGTCTCTGAAATTCATTTGTGCTGTGTGTACCAAGTCATCTGACTCAAGTTTACCTAAATAGTTTAAATTAAATTCTATACACAAGAGAGGAAATCAAGCATGATGGCAGATCCAAATTGATTTAGAATCCTAATATTTCAATGTCTTCAAAATACAGTTGTGCCATGTTGATATAGTAGAGTTTTCTTAGTGGAACCATTTCATAGCCAGTCTTTATATAAGCAGGTAGTGAGGACACCAACAAGAGGGAAAAACATACTTGACCTAATCCTCATCAACTTGCCTGCTGCATCTGTCCCTCACAGTATCAGTAGGAGTGACCATCTTGTGAAGACCCGTCTTCATATTGAGGATGCCCTCCACTGTGTTGTGTGGTGCTGCCACTGTGCTAAATGGAATAGATTTCAAATACATTAGCAGCTCATTCATTACTGGGCAACCATGAGGCACTGTGGGCCAACAACAGCGGCAGTAAAATTGTACTCGACCACCATCTGTAACTTCATGACCTGGCATATCTCTCACTCTACCATTATCACCAAGCCAGGGGATCAACCCTAGTTCAATGAAGATCCTAGTTCACCAGGAGCAGCACCTGGCACATCTAAAAATGAGTTGTTAACTTGGTGAAGCTACAACACAGGAGTACTTGCATGCCAACAGCATAAGCAACAGTGGTTAGCATAGCTCCAGGGTCCCAGGTTCGATTCCCGGCTTGGGTCACTGTCTGTGCAGAGTCTGCACGTTCTCCCCGTGTGTGCATGGGTTTCCTCTGGGTGCTCCGGTTTCCTCCCACAGTCCAAATATGTGCAGGTTAGGTGGATTGGCCATAATAAATTGCCCTTCGTGTCTAAAAAGGTGAGGTGGGGCTACTGGGTTAAGGGGATAGGGTTGAGGTCTGGGCTTAAGTAGGGCTCTCTTTCCAAGAGACGCGATGGACCGAATGGCCTCCTTCTGCACTGTAAATTCTAAGATTCTATGATCGCAGATGCCAGTCTTCAACGAATTGGATTCACCCCACATTATATTTTTTTCATGGGATGTGGGTGTTGATGGCTGGGCCACCCTTGAGGGGGCATTTAAGAGTCAACCACATTACTATGGATCTGGAGTTGCATGTAGGCCAGACCAGGTACTGGCGGCAGATTTCCTTTTCTGAAGGTCATTAGTGAACAAGATGGATTTTTATGACAATTAGCAATGGTTTCATGGTCATTATTAGACCTTTAATTTCAGACTTTTATTCAATTCAAATTTCACCATCTACCATGGTGGCATTTGAACCCGAGTCCCCAGACCATCACCCTGTGTCTCTGGAATACTAGTCCAGTGATAATACCAATATGCCACTGCCTCCCCAATATCAAAAAACAGTTTAAGGCACTGGATACTGGAAAGGCTCTGGACCCTGACAATATTTCGACAGTAGTACTGTAGACTTGTGCTCCAGAACTGCCACACCCCTAGTCAAGCTGTTCCAGTACAACTGCAACACTGACATCTACCTGGCAATGGAAATGCCCTGTACACACACAACAGGATAAAACCAACCTGGTCAATTAGCGCCCATCAGCCTACTCTTGGTCATCAGTAAAGTAATGGAAGGGGTCCTCAACAGTGCTATCAAGCAGCACTTGCTTAGCAATAGCCTGCTCACTAACACTCACTTTGGGTTCTGTCAGGTCCATTGAGCTCCTGATCTCATTACAGCCTTAATTCAAATATGAGCAAAAGAGCTGAACACCAGAGGCAAGGTGAAAGTGACAGCCCTTGACATCAAAGCAGCATTTGACTGTGTGTGGCATCAAGGAGCCCTAGCAAAACTAGAATCAATGGGAATGTTGACACGGTGGCAGAGTTGTTAGTACTGCTGCCTCACCCGAAAGGGACCCTGGTTCAATTTCAGCCTTTGGTGACCGTTTGTATGTTCTCCCCGTGTTTGCATGGGTTTTCTCTGGGTGCGGTTTTCCCCCATCATCCAAAGATGTGCAGGTTTTCCCCCATCATCCAAAGATGTGCAGGTTAGGTGGAATGGCCATGCTACCTCTTAGTGTCCAAAGGTGCAGATTAGGTGGAGTTAAGGAAATCGGGTGGGAGAGTGAGCCTAGATAGCATGGCCAGAGTGTCGGTGCAGACTTGATGGGCCAAATGGCCTCCTGCACTGTAGGAATTCTATGAATCGAGGGGGAAATGCTCTGCTAGTTGGAGTCAAAGATAGGACAAAGGAAGGTAATTGTGATGGTTGGAGGTTAGTCATCTCAGTCCCGGGACATCACTGCAGGCGTTCATCAGCTTCAGCTGCTTCATCAATGATCATCATTCCATCTTAGGAGAGCTAAGAGAGGGCATGAACAATCTTTGGCGGGTAGGATCAAGGAAAACCCCAAGGCCTTTTACACATATGTGAGAAATATGAGAATGACTAGAGCGAGGGTAGGTCCGATCAAGGACAGTAGCGGGAGATTGTGTATTGAGTCTGAAGAGATAGGAGAGGCCTTGAATGAGTATTTTTCTTCTGTATTTACAAATGAGAGGGGCGATATTGTTGGAGAGGACAGTGTGAAACAGATTGGTAAGCTCGAGGAAATACTTGTCAGGAAGGAAGATGTGTTGGGCATTTTGAAAAACTTGAGGATAGACAAGTCCCCCGGGCCTGACGGGATATATCCAAGGATTCTATGGGAAGCAAGAGATGAAATTGCAGAGCCGTTGGCAATGATCTTTTCGTCCTCACTGTCAACAGGGGTGGTACCAGGGGATTGGAGAGTGGCGAATGTCGTGCCCCTGTTCAAAAAAGGAACTAGGGATAACCCTGGGAATTACAGGCCAGTTAGTCTTACTTCGGTGGTAGGCAAAGTAATGGAAAGGGTACTGAAGGATAGGATTTCTGAGCATCTGGAAAGACACTGCTTGATTAGGGATAGTCAGCACGGATTTGTGAGGGGTAGGTCTTGCCTTACAAATCTTATTGAATTCTTTGAGGAGGTGACCAAGCATGTGGATGAAGGTAAAGCAGTGGATGTAGTGTACATGGATTTTAGTAAGGCATTTGATAAAGTTCCCCATGGTAGGCTTATGCAGAAAGTAAGGAGGCATGGGATAGTGGGAAATTTGGCCAGTTGGATAACGAACTGGCTAACCGATAGAAGTCAGAGAGTGGTGGTGGATGGCAAATATTCAGCCTGGATCCCAGTTACCAGTGGCGTACCGCAGGGATCAGTTCTGGGTCCTCTGCTGTTTGTGATTTTCATTAATGACTTGGATGAGGGAGTTGAAGGGTGGGTCAGTAAATTTGCAGACGATACGAAGATTGGTGGAGTTGTGGATAGTAAGGAGGGCTGTTGTCGGCTGCAAAGAGACATAGATAGGATGCAGAGCTGGGCTGAGAAGTGGCAGATGGAGTTTAACCCTGAAAAGTGTGAGGTTGTCCATTTTGGAAGGACAAATATGAATGCGGAATATAGGGTTAACGGTAGAGTTCTTGGCAATGTGGAGGAGCAGAGAGATCTTGGGGTCTATGTTCATACATCTTTGAAAGTTGCCACTCAAGTGGATAGAGCTGTGAAGAAGGCCTATGGTGTGCTCGCGTTCATTAACAGAGGGATTGAATTTAAGAGCCGTGAGGTGATGATGCAGCTGTACAAAACTTTGGTAAGGCCACATTTGGAGTACTGTGTACAGTTCTGGTCGCCTCATTTTAGGAAGGATGTGGAAACTCTGGAAAAGGTGCAAAGAAGATTTACCAGGATGTTGCCTGGAATGGAGAGTAGGTCTTACGAGGAAAGGTTGAGGGTGCTCGGCCTTTTCTCATTAGAGCGGAGAAGGATGAGGGGCGACTTGATAGAGGTTTATAAGATGATCAGGGGAATAGATAGAGTAGACAGTCAGAGACTTTTTCCCCGGGTGGAACACACCATTACAAGGGGACATAAATTTATGGTGAAAGGTGGAAGATATAGGAGGGATATCAGAGGTAGGTTCTTTACCCAGAGAGTAGTGGGGGCATGGAATGCACTGCCTGTGGAAGTAGTTGAGTCGGAAACATTAGGGACCTTCAAGCAGCTATTGGATAGGCACATGGATGACGGTAAAATGATATAGTGTAGATTTATTTGTTCTTAAGGGCAGCACGGTAGCATTGTGGATAGTGCAATTGCTTCACAGCTCCATGGTCCCAAGTTCGATTCCGGCTTGGGTCATTGTCTGTGCGGAGTCTGCACGTCCTCCCCGTGTCTGCGTGGGTTTCCTCCGGGTGCTCCGGTTTCCTCCCACAGTCCAAAGATGTGCGGGTTAGGTGAATTGGCCAATGATAAATTGCCCTTAATGTCCAAATTGCCCTTGGTGTTGGGTGGAGGTGTTGAGTTTGGGTATGGTGCTCTTTCCAAGAGCCGGTGCAGACTCAAAGGGCCGAATGGCCTCCTTCTGCACTTTAAATTCAATGATAATCTATGATTAATCTAGGACAAAGGTTCGGCACAACATCGTGGGCCGAAGGGCCTGTTCTGTGCTGTATTTTTCTATGTTCTATGTTCTATACGGTCATGATGATTGCACAGTATTCACCGTTTGTGACTCCTCGGATACTGAAGTCGTCCATGCCCAAATATAGCAAGACCTGGACAATATCCAAACTTGGACTGACAAGTAATATTTGCACACGTGTATTTCCCCTTCACATTCAGTGGCAAAACCATTCCCCAATATCAACATCCTGGGGTTACCATTGACCAGAACGTGAACTGGACTAGCCATCTAAGCACTGTGGTTACCAGAGCAGGTCAGAGGCCAGAAATCCTGTGACGAGCATTTCACCTCCTGACTCCCCAAAGATCGTCCACCATCTGTAAGCCCAAGTCAGGGGTGTGATGGAAGATACTCTTCATTTGCCTGAATGAGTAAAGTTCGAACAGCACTCTATAAGCTTGACACCATCCAAGGCACAGCACCTCGCTTGATTCACACTCCATCCAAAAACATTCACTCCCTCTACCACTGACACAGTGGCAGCTGGTGTACCATCTACAAGATCAATTGCTGGAATTCACCAAGCCTCTTTAGACAGCACCTTCCGAATCCACAACCACTACTATCTGGAAGGGCAAAGGCAGTAGATACATGGAAACACCGCCACTTGGAAATTCCCCGCCAAACCATGCACCACTTGGAAATATATATAACCTTCATATATTTCGCTGGGTCAAAATCCTCCAACTCCTTCGCTAATTGCACTGAGAGTGTACCTACATCACATGGACTGCAGTAGTTCAAGAAGGCAGCTCACCCCACCTTCTCGAGGGCAATTGGGGATGGGCAATGAATGCTGGCCTAGCCAGAAAATTACACAGCTCCTTGAATTCAAAAATAAATCTTTGAAGTATAATTTGGTGCCTGAGGATATGGTTCTTTGAAAATGCCATGATGTGGCACTGCATTGTTTAAAACTTTTGAAAGTTTCTAAGATGTTCAGTAATTGAACAACCGATTCTGTGAAAAGTCAATAGCAGTTAGCTGGTATTTATTTGGCTTGTTGATGTCTTTGTTAAAACAAGGTTAACTTGCGGTAGCACAGTGGTTAGCACTGTTGCTTGATAGCACCAGGGACCCGATTTCGATTCCCAATTTGAGTCACTGCCTGTGCGGAGTCTGCATGTTCTCCCCGTGTCTGCGTGGGTTTCCCCCGGGTGCTCCGGTTTTCTCCCAGAAGTCCCAATAGACATGCTTGTTGGGCGAATTGGACATTCTGAATTCTCCCTCAGTACCCAAACAGGCGCCATAGCGTGGCGACTTGGGGTTTTTACAGTAACTTCATTGCAGTGTTAATGTAAGCCTACTTGTGACACTAATAAAGTATATTATTAACTTAATCAGGCAATGGTAACATTTAAGGTTTGTGTTTTTTGCGAAATTCAGTAACTGGAGAAAGTGATTTTCAAAATGGATAGGGTGGAGGCGTGGGGTTTAAGTGGGGTGCTCTTTCCAAGGGTCGGGCAGACTCGATGGGCCGAATGGCCTCCTTCTGCACTGTTAATGCTATGAAAATGGTCACCTGGGAAAAATAAGATTGCACAAATGTGTATCAAAAAACAGACCTTAAAAGTTTCTTTCTGCGAATGACTTTCCCCTAAAAAAAGAATGAAAATGATCATGTCATGCTTAAGTTGTTAGCAAGATTAGAATTTGTCACAAAGTAAAATTGTTATAACCATAAAGATTTATTACTTGTACACAATTAAAGCTTTCAAATGGATGTCTAATTGCAATTTGTAACCAAATCCACTTTAGTGCTGTATTTGTGTTGATTGAA
The DNA here is from genome assembly GCF_047496885.1 of Scyliorhinus torazame. Classification (NCBI taxonomy): domain Eukaryota; kingdom Metazoa; phylum Chordata; class Chondrichthyes; order Carcharhiniformes; family Scyliorhinidae; genus Scyliorhinus; species Scyliorhinus torazame. Next base: position 74,803,157 of record NC_092714.1, on the reverse strand, counting down.
ACTCTATTTTTATCAGGAAACAACGTTTACTAGCACCCATGGGGAAAAGTAGAGGGGCCATCATTGTAACAGACAGAACAACTTTATGGCATTTGCATATCTTCCTCATTACACTGTCTAGCTCTGAGAGCATAATGGTGCTGCATTAGGCAATAAAGTCTGGAAATGAGTGCTGACCAGCACTCTTCCTTTGATAATCTAATCATTCCAAAAGACTAATAAGCGCCCAATAGAAACAAAGCAATGATTAATTGAAACAAAATTTCCTGTTTTTGAAGATTTTGTTCACCTTTTTCTTCAATTTTAGTTATTGATGTATTCTGCTTTATTCAGATCACCACTTTAAGTTTAAAAAAAACACTTTACGACAGACTCTAGCATTTAAGTTGTTTTGCAAGATCACCCACAGCAGTAAAGTAAACTTCTGAAAATGGTTGCGCTCTTTGCATGCTCAGCCCAGCAGGACAAACACTACCAGAATTGTACTTGATTTTCAAAAAGTGTTATTTTTTGAACATAAAAGGAAGGAATAGAAATGTGAATTTTCAGTGAAAATGTTACCCACACCATGGGTATTTTATATCTTAGGTGCATCAAAGTGGTGTATATGCAGAAACATGGTAATAGAAAATATAATTCACAGAATGAAACACACTGCTTAATTGGGACTTGTATTACAAATAGGAATTGCAACAGCCAAAATACTATTGAAAATGTTGTTGCATGCTTGATTACTTTAGAAATCAACCTCTAATTTTACTCTTATACCGGGCAAATTGGCAGATGTCCTACTTTTTCATGTTTTCTCTTCCCTCAAGAATTTGATTCCTTGTTGGTGTGCGATTCCACAAGTGCCAATATCCTTGCAGTAGTTTGGTCAAATGGCCATTATATACATGAATCTAGAACATGAGTCAACAGGCTAAATGACCCCCAAAGGAAAGGCATCACACCCTTTCCCAGTATATTTGTATGAGTATTTTGTTTGCTAATGAGCAATCAAAATAGGAATCCTGATAAATGTACTTTCCCCCTTACTTTGGATTAGTTATAGCATCATACCGCCTAAAGCCTGGCCTCCTCTTATCACAAACCCTGCCTGCTGCGTTCTCCCCCTTTTCTATAGTACTGAGTGCATGTCAGTTGTGAGCCTAAATTACTTCCCACTGTGCAGTTGCTTCCTCTAAGTTGCTCTATTCCAGATGTGTGAGACTCAACTACTGTTGCCAAAAGCCATTGCAGGCACAAAATATTTCTCAATTTCCTCAAGTACTTCAATTGCCTTCCTGCCACTGCTGTATACATAGCCAACAAGGCACCCAACCCACCCCAAGCAAGCAGGAGGAGGTGGGATGACATTGGGATTCTGGTCCGACGTTTTATTCCTATTTTTTTAATGTCCTCTCCCCCCCACACCTCCAATGGCCTGGGAACATTTTATGCAGTAGGAGGAAATGAAATATGGCTTAGTTAATCATGACTAATGATTAAAAGTCATTAATGAACCCTAGTTGGTTGGATGAATGAAGGACTTCTAGGAACGAAAAGGAGAGTTATTGGTTTATTACTGACACATGGTGTCTTTTCCTATATGGGGCGAGATAATTAGACCTGCGTTAATGTCCTTTAGATGGCAGCACAACTATTGACCAAGCTAACCAAGTCCTGAATGATATATCTGCCAGAATCTGCCTGCAAGAGATGGGGAAATAACCAACAAAAGGATAAACCTATTTTGCCTCACCCCATCAATCTTATCGGTCACAGATATTTCTATCATTGACAGTGTGATTGGGAGTGACCACTGTACAGTCCTTGTGGAGACAAGTCCCGCACTCTTGCTAAGGGTATCCTCTATCGCACTCTGCTAAATGGAATAAATTCAGATCTGACCTGGCTGCTCAAAATTGGGCATCCATAAAGCACTGTGGGCCATCAGTGGCAGAATTGTACTCCACAGTGTTAACCTTGCGACCCAGCAGCAATCGCTCTCTACCATTACCATCAAATCCAGAGGATCAACCCTGCTTCAGTGAAGAGTGCAGGAGATCACGCTCGAAGTGACACCAAGCATAACCGAAAATGAGGTGCGAACCTGGTTAAACTACAAAATGGGCTTGCATTCACACTTAACAGTGGAAGTAACATGCTATAGACACAGCTAAGCAATCCTGCAATCAAGAATCTAGATCAAAGCTCGAGTTCTACCACATTTGGACAAAAACATCACAGTGGGAGAGGTTACAAGAACATTCTCACCTTCAATGATAGAACCCAGCATGGCAGTGTAAAAGTCAAGGCCAGAACTTTACCAACCATCTTTGGTCAGTGCGCCGAGTAGCTGATATGTGTCAACCGCCTCCTGAGGTTTCACACTTCACAGATGTCATTCTTCAGCTCATTCAATTTACTCCATGAGATAACAAGAAACAGCTGATTGCATGGGCTGCAATAAAGGCAGTGGACCCCAACTACATTCTGGCTGTAGTGCTGAAGGCTTGTACTCCAGAACTAGCCACGTCTCTAGCCAAACTCTGAGTCATAGCTATCATAAAGGAAGATGGTTGTGGTTGTTGGAGGTCTCAGCCTTGGAACATTGATAATCTTTATTAGTGTCACAAGTAGGCTTGCATTAACAATGCAATGAAGTCACTGTGAAAATCCCCCACACTCTGGCGCCTGTTCGGGTACACTGAGGGAGAGTTCAGAATGTCCAATTCACCTAACAAGCACGTCTTTCGGGACTTGTGGGAGGAAACCGGAGCATCTGGAGGAAACCCACGCAGACACTGGGAGAATGTGCAGACTCCGCACAGATAGTGACCCAAGCCCAGACTCGAACCCGGGTCCCTGGTGCTGTGAAGCAATAGTGCTAACCGTGCCAACCGCCGGACTTCCTCGGGCCAACGATTTAGCCATCTTCAACTGTTCCATCAATAATTTTCCTCCCATCATAATGTCAGATATGGGGATGTTTGCTGCTCATTGCACAGTATTCAGTTCCATTTGCAACTCATCTGCTAATGAAACTGCCCACATGTAGGGACAGCCTTCAGGCTTAGACTGGTGAGTACATTCGTGTCAGGCAATGACCATCTCTAACAAAAGAGAATCTAAGTAATTCCCCTTGCTATTCGGTGGCATTGCCAATGCTATATCCCCATCATCAACACCCTGGTGGCCACTGTTGATTGGAAATTTATGTGGACCGGCCCATTAAAAACTAGCTACACGAGCTAGTCAGAGGAATGGAATATTACTGTGACTAACTCATCTCTTAACTCGTCAGAACACTTCCACCACAACAGGTACAAGACATGGCTATTATTTCTTTAAAGGATTTTAGTTGCTGTATTGAAACTTTCTAAGCAGTGCATATGCTGAACTGTTTTTACCTATCATGGTGAACATAAAATAATTCACAATAATGGAATTGTTAAAGCTGGGTATTTCAAAAAATAGTTCTGCACATTAGAGAAGCATGCAGATATGATTAGTATTGAAAGCAGTGCAGGAGTTTATTTGCATTTTGAACAGAATGAGAATGTGACACTGTAAAATACTGATTTCCTTTGTCTATACTGCACTTTAAAAGTTAATTCTTAATTCTTACCTGACAGGGTTTCAGTATATTAAGGTACTTCTTCAATATAGTTGTAGAAATAAATTATGACGCTGATGTCATTTTTTATGAACTCCAAAGGTCCCATGGAATTTGAAGCCTGTATCTTTATTGATTTGCTTTTTAAGGAAATTTTCATTTGGTAATTTATGCCTCTCATTTTTAAGCGGGGAGCCGAGGGTTGTGAGAGACAAATGCAAAATGGAGTTGAAACGCAACCAGATAAGCAATGATCTTATTGAATGGTGGAACAGGCTCGTAGGACTGAGTGGCTTATTCCTGCTCTTAAGTCACTGTTCCTGTGATGACTGCAATCGCTATTATCGAACGACAATTATTTTAAACTCATTCGTCCTGTTTTGAAGAAAGTGCAGCTTGACAGACATTTGCTCATGAAAGGCCACCTAAATGCAATGCTGGAAAAAAAGTGCAGCTTCTGTGTTCCATCACCCATTACACCATATTAAAGGGCTAGCAATAGTGCTGTTAAGTGGCACAACCTGTGAACTTATATTATTTGTCTCTATATGAAATGTTTCTGTTGAGAATGTTCAATTAAATGATCAAAGTAGAAGCTTAACTGTTGTGATCTCATTTTACTTGGACTAGAACTGTGCACATCTATCTTTTCCAACTGTTAACTACTGGCTCATGTCCCATCTTGAGCTACATGCAGAGCACAATAGACCCCTAAATATGTTGTGAAATCCTGTTTTGCCCACAAGAGTCCCCTCCCCCTTACTCCATGTTTTCTGTTGGACGTGGTTTTCTAGTCTATGCAATTGTCATTTCCTTGTTCTCTTTGTGACAGCAGTGTTCAGAAAGCATCTTTCACTCCTGTTTATGTGGGGTTCCAGCTCCAAGAACAAAAGCTGTAAAAGTTTTAGTTACTCGGAGCTTTAGGGTTGTTTCGATTGAAACTTGTTTTAAATAGTTTCTTTTTTCCTCCCCTTGCCACCGCAACTACAGAGAAAGTATCGTGCTGCAAAGGAAGCCTATGAACAACTTTTGCAAACTAAGAATCTTTCCGCACAAGTGAAAGCAAATATACTGCAGCAGCTCGGTAAGTGTCTTCGGCTCTTTTGTTTTTAATTGCCTTTTGTAATCGAAAATTATCAAATTTCTGTATAGGAAGACGGTGTTGAGACAGTCACAGGGTGTTGCATATTGACAGTAAAGTGTGTTTCAATCCAGATGCAAATCATTAAAATTAATTTAAATTTAGGATATTTTGCATACGACTTATTGCAATAGAATTTGTATTTTAATTTCATTTTGTTTATTAACATTTTATTTATTTGTAAAGCCATATGGCTGATCAACTCCAAATATGGACAATGAAGTAGCTCAGTCAAAATGAGTACAGTGTTGAGTTGGAGTAATATGTATTTCTCTCTTTTGAGAGATCTATACCATCAGGCCCATCTTGTTCGCCTTTCCCTGGGCCTCTATATGACCATATCTGTCCTGTTCCACAGCCTTAAATTACAATGAAGTGATTTACAACCTGATCTAGCTAGGCTACACCTCCCAGTTAAATATAGTTTTGGAGGAACAAAATAAAATGTTTACTTATCAGGCAGTTAAACTTTCCTTCTTTCAAAATGGTGTTATTGTACATAAATAACTTCTGTAACTTCACTTTAGAATTACATCTACAATGTTTGAAACCTTTGAAAAGAATATCTGCACATGTGTTGGAAATCCTTTGCTTTTCTGTGATGATCTTCTATTGGTCATTTTGTATGATTCAGATAATGTTTACTTCAAATGCATATTGTTTAATTACATTGCGGATGACTTAACTTGGCATTACTGCACCCACATGTGGAATTCTTCCTTCATTTTCTAGCATTACTTTGGCATTCAATATTATTTAAAAATTGGCTTTCAGTGGTATTTAAAAATTGGTTATGTAACTGGTAGGTAAATATTTGGTAGTGAATTTTAAAATAGTTTTTCAGTTATGGAAAAGAAGATGCATGCCATTCACATAAGCTTTAAAATGTCTGTACACCTCTTGAATATTTAGGATATGGTCTTCTCTTCATAAGATATATGGCAATGTGTTCACACCAACGTTTGTTCCAGAACCATATTCTGTGAACACTTTAGTTTGTTTTAAATCATGCTGTTCACTGTTCATTTTGTATAATTTTATGTTTGGGCCCTTTACACTATTATATTAGCAGAAACCATGAGTATAACTTCGCTAATGTTGGTCTTACAATAAGTAAGTTAAATTGTTATTTTCCTTTAGCTTCAGTACTCAACAACTGATTTTAATTTCTAATTTAACTTATTTACTGCAATTCATATTGGCCTGTGCTTTCAAATCTCTTCTCCAAAGTAAATTCTGTTGTAACTTTATTTTAAAAGTCTCACCAGACACACTTGGCTCTTTGGCCACAAGTTGGGGATTGATTGCAGTTTCCATTAGCTGGGAACTAATCACACCAGAGTGGTGTCCTGTCATAAATCTATTCACATTGCTTTTGGAGCTGTTTTGCCTCCTATCTCTGCCATGTTGCTATGGCAATTCCATTGTTGACTTCTAACCACAGGTGCTTAAAATGCTGGCTTCTTATTGAAGCAGTATCTTCCAAAGGAACTTGGGAAACATTTTATGCTTGGTTGCTGCCTCTGTTCTCTACCCACTGTGTTTTTATGTCTGTTTCACAAGTTGGGTTGTTTATGTTAAAGTGATGGCTTTAATCAGGCTAACCTTTAAACACCAAACTGCAAATGTACTAAACCTTCATATTAATATTCTTCTACGTAAGTTCTTCCAATTCCGTTCTGCTTATGTAAGATTAAATAATTTTACGTTTTGTCTTCAGAGGCTTTTTAACCTTTTAAATTATCTATGTTTACTTCTAGCTCTGCTGAAAAACTGTTAGTTGTGAATCGGAAGCTTGCTGTGAAGTGCACTTTTTCCATGTAGTGTGCATGCCATGTGTTTGCTTTCTCTGTATATGGATTGACTAGGCGGACAGCTTTCTTCATCTGCTCAGAAAGCGATTACATAACTGTGCATTATGTTGTTAAAGTTTCATATCTGAAGACTTCTGAATTTCATAGATTATATAATTTGATAGCCCAAAGCAAGTGGTACATTTTTCATTACTGATTTCTTATGGGTGTTATTGCATTGGTGTGATGAACATCCCAATTTATACTGAAATGGCTGTTTTATGGTTTACCAATATTATTGATTGGGGTAAATACCTATTTATCTTAATCCTCTGTAAAAGGAACATTCAAATTTAGTTTAAATTCCAAAGAAAAAATTATATTAATGCCAGATGCATCTGCAAACATTCCATCCTTTCCTCCTTCATCCCCATTGCCCATGGGTAAAATTTCCATTAACTGTATTAGGCTCCACCTGTTTTATTCTCGGAATTGTATATCAGATAAATGGAAAATGGTGCGCAAAGCTGAAAGAGTTGTAAACTGGAGGATGGAATTGTTCTTCAAACAGGAAGATGATCCGTTTTCTCCCCCTCATATAGAAAAGGACAACGAAGCAGATTGGAAGTGTACCTCCTGTAATATCCAAAAAGACGAAGGCTTATGGACCATAAACATATGCAGAAATAAGGATGAGGTTTAATCAGGAAGTATAGAATATCTTAACCAATTGTGTATGCTAAATTGCCCACTACTTCTCCAGTGCGAATTTGTCTACCCTATTGGCAAGTGTCTGAATGACGTACTGAATCATTCCTGTTTCATGGAGCCAAAATGTCTCCACTATTTGTTGCTCTTTCAGAGAGCAGGCATGGTCGGCCAACAAAATGGCCTCAACAGATTCTATGATTTTATTAGCTGTCTTGGAATACTGCAGATCTCTCTGGTTTTAGTAACAGATTCTTGTTTGCCGTAGAGAATTGACTTTGTTTCAGCCTTCAGTCATAGGTTGGTCACATTTGAACCACTTTAACTCCAGAGAGAAACTGCTTGCCTGTTTTTTGCACCCACTGCCAGAAATGTCGTCCATAATTGTGTGTTGTCGTTGTGACCTGTCGGTGTTGCACATTTCTGCCATGGGTGATCTTGCGACCGAGTGGGCAATTATCGACCTGCATATCTTTCGGCATATGGTGCAGGATGTTCCATGAGATAGTGGGATCCGAAGTACAGGATTTGCTTTCTTTTATTTAATCTCAGCAGGATTTGCTTATTTTTATTTAGTCTCTGCTTGCATTCTGTCTCATTATTAAGGTGTTGGGACTCAAAACATGATGCAGCTTTATGGGTACTGTTACCATTGAGGTTTATACGGTTATGATGTTTTGGGACTGTATCTTTAAATTCAAGGTGAAATGAATGGGGTCAAGAGACCCTTTCTGCAGCCTGTCTGACAGCAAGCCTGGGTAGTTTGATTTTAAGAGATTAAAGTGGGTTCCAGATTGTTTTACTAGGATGGAGTTGTAAGGAACTTGCACTTCAATGGCACCAGCCTGTGTGTTAACAGCGGAGACCAGAAAAGTGATGATAATTGTCAGGCTGTAAACAATTGCGGTTTAAACTGTCCATTTAATTCCGAGATGAAAATGTATTGCATATTCTTTTTTTTTAAATTTTAGAGTACCCAATTCATGTTTTCCAATTAAGGAGCCATTTAGCGTGGCCAATCCACCTAGCTTGCATATCTTTGGGTTGTGGGGGTGAAACCCACGCAAACACGGGGAGAATGTACAAACTCCACACGGACAGTGACCCAGAGCCGGGATTGAACCTGGGACCTCAGTGCCGTGAGGCAGCAGTGCTAACCCACTGCGTCACCGTGCCACCCTTTGTATTGCATACTCAAGGACAGCTAATTGCATCTCTACCTAGATGCACTGACTATATCTTTCAGGTTTCAATGGGGAAGAATGCAGAGGAAGTCATTTTCAAGATCAGGTTACAGGCGTTCCCAGAATATTTATGAATATCACAGATGTGTTTTTAATCTGACTGGATCCAGGGGCGAGGAAGAAACTAGAAACTAAAATGTTTCTGGTTTGCCACACAGGAATGCGGGAGTGAGCTTGCATTCCGGTGGAAAAGACCAACTTTATGAGGAGTTTAAAATAAGACCGGAAGAGTAGCCTAGCTTTGGCCGCAAGGAGAATATTCACAGGGGAAGAGAACTTCACTGTGTACGGCAGTTCTGGAGTTAGATGCGAGCAGACCAAAAGGAAAACAGGAATAAACCCTTGGAAGCTATGTGCGTGCTACAGCTCTCCTGTGAATGGTAGTCACTCGTGGATTCTACCACAGGGTATTGGAGGATTTCCTGCAATGTGTCAGCTGTCACTGTGGATTTGTGATTGAGGAATTGTTCAAAATGTTCTTTCCAGTGTTGATGGATGGTATTGTCATCTTTAAGAAGAGAAACACCATCCTGCGTGTGAAGGGGATTTTGCTCATTTGATCTTGGTCTATAGATTGCCCTGGTGGCTTCAAAACCTCATAAGACCATAAGATACGGAGCAGAATGAGCCCTTGGCCCATTGATTCAGCTCCGCCATTCAATCATGGCCGATATATTTCTCATCCCCATTCTCCTGCCTTCTCTCGATAACTGCTGAAACCTCTTAATCAAGAATCTATCTTTGCCTTAAAGACACTCAGTGACTTTGTCTCCACCGTCTTCTGCGAAAATGCATTCCAGAGATTCACCAACTCTGGCTGAAGAAATTCCTCTTCCTCGCTGTTTTAAAGGATCATCTCTTCAGATCATAAGACATAGGAGCAGAATTAGGTCACTCGGCCCATCGATTTTGCTCCGCCATTCAATCATGGCTGATATTTTCTTCATCCCCATTCTCCTGCCTTCTCCCCATAACCCCTGATCCCTTACTGATCAAAAACCTATTTATCTCTGTCTTAAAGACAGTCAGTGATTTGGCCACCACAGCCTTCTGCGGCAAAGAGTTCCACAGATTCACCACCCTCCGGCTGAAGAAATTCCTCCTCATCTCTGTTTTAAAGGATCGTCCTTTAGTCTGAGATTGTGTCCTCTGCTTCTAGTTTTTCCGAGTCTGAGGCTGTTCACGGGTTCTAGTCTCTCCTAGTGGAAGCATTCTCTCCATGTCAACTCTATCTAGGCCTCTCGGTATTCTGTAAGTTCCAATTAGATCCCCCTTCATCCTTCCAAACTCTATTGAGTACAGACCCAGAGTCCTCTACTGCTCCTCATATGACAAGTCGTTCACTCCCGAGATCATTCTTGTGAACCTCTTCTGGACACTTTCCAAGGCCAGTGCATCCATCCTTCAATACGGGGCCCAAAACTACTCTGTGTTCCAAACGGGGCTGACCATAGCCTTATACATCCTCAACTGTACATCCCTGCTCTTGTATTCTAGCACATTTGAAAAGAATGCTAACATAGCATTTGCTTTTCTAACTGTTATAACCTGCCTGCTTACCATGGGGGTGGGACTAATGACAATCCCACAATCCTGTGGGAGTATGAGCTTCCCCAATGAGGGGGGGGGGGCGGCGAAATCATTAGCAGACTCCCTGTATAAATAAAGGTGGCCAGTTTGGAACTAGCAGGAAGGAGTAAGCAGCAAGTGAGGTTGCTGCTGTTATGTATATATATGTTATTGTAAATAAATTTTATTTCTTGTATCCTTGAAACTCGTGCTGGATTCTTCGTGGCCCTCACAAAACTGGCGACGAGGATTAAAGTGAATAGCTGTCTACACTGCTGAAGCCACCTCCCTGGATTATTGTTGGATACAGGTTGGAAGTTTTCTATTACACCATGCCTCTGTACGGACGTTTGGATGTTTTTGATGCTGTGCTGGAAAGCTGGAACCAGTATGCACAACGGATGCGTTACTATTTTCGGCAAACAATATCACTGAAAATGAGCACCAGGTGGTCATATTGCTCACCGCCTGCGGCCCGCATACGTTTGGGGTGATTAGGAGTCTTACGTACCCAGCTGCGCCGGACACCAAAACGTTTGAGGAACTTGCGAATTTAGTGGGGCAGCATTTTAACCCAGCCCTGTCCACGATAGTCCAACGTTACCGGTTTAATACCGCTGAGAGGACCCCAGGAGAATCCCTTGCCGATTTTCTATCCAGGCTACTAAGGATTGCGGAGTACTGTGACTATGGTGAGACCTTGTCAGAAATATTATGCGACCGTTTGGATTGCAGTATAAACAATGCGGCCACCCAGAGAACGTTGTTAGCTCAGCCAACATTGACTTTTCAACAGGCCATTCAAATAGTATTATCCCGAGAGAGTGCAGAACGAGGAGTGCAGGAGATACAGGGAATGGAAGTGCATGCCTTGGGGCGCAAGCCCTTCCGTCCGAAAATGTCCCCCCGCACCCCTGCGGTACCTTGGGTAAGATGACGTCCGGATCGACGCCAGTGGCCGTCGGACATTCCTCCCCGAAGGGAGTCTTCTCCAGAACCAATGGATGAGAACCCATGTCCATGTCAGACTTGTAGGTGCGGACGCCGGACCTGGGGGCGCCGGAGGCGCCGTCGTTCCGACCGAAACTGGGACCAGCCCAGGGGCCGTACCTACCATGTGGATGAACCTGCGGCGACTACTCCTGAGGACGTGGAGACGGTGGACGACTGCCTGCAGCTGCATTGTGTGGCAGCTCCCCGTGTGGCCCCCATTAAGGTGACAGTACGGGTCAATGGTCACCTGCTCGAGATGGAGTTGGACACTGGCGCAGCGGTCTCCGTGATCGCCCAGAGAACATTCGACCACATCAAGCAGGGTATACAGACCCTTACATTTAAAAAAAAATATATATATTTTATTAAAGTTTTTCAATCAGTTTTTTCCCCCTTACAAATCAAAAAAGATAAATTTAAAGTACAAGTAACATGATAACTACAATCTAACATTGAGTAACTAACTAACATGGTAAACTAACCAAACAACATAAAATGAACCCGTCCCCCATCCCCCTCCCAGAACCCGAACATCTTACACCCCCTCTCCCCTGGGTTGCTGCTGCTGGTCACCTATCTTCCCTCTAACGTTCCGCTAGGTAGTCGAGGAACGGTTGCCACCGCCTGGTGAACCCTTGAGCCGATCCTCTCAGCGCAAACTTAATCTGCTCCAGTTTTATGAACCCCGCCATATCGTTTATCCAGGCCTCCAGTCCGGGGGGTTTCGCTTCCTTCCACATAAGCAAAATCCTACGCCGGGCTACTAGGGACGCAAAGGCCGCGACATCGGCCTCTTTCGCCTCCTGCACTCCCGGCTCATCCGCAACTCCAAATAAAGCTAACCCCCAGCCTGGTTTGACCCGGACCTTCACCACCTTCGAGATCACTCCCGTCACTCCCCTCCAATACCCCTCCAGTGCCGGGCATAACCAAAACATATGTGTGTGGTTCGCCGGGCTTCCCCCGCACCTCCCACACTTGTCCTCCACTCCGAAGAACCTGCTCAACCTTGCTCCCGTTATGTGTGCTCTATGCAGCACCTTAAATTGGATCAGGCTAAGCCTGGCACACGAGGAAGAGGAATTTACCCTGCTTAGGGCATCAGCCCACAAACCCTCCTCAATCTCCTCCCCGAGCTCTTCTTCCCATTTTCCTTTCAGTTCGCCCACCAGCTCCTCCCCCTCTTCTCTCATCTCCCGGTATATCTCTGACACCTTGCCCTCCCCGACCCACAACCCCGACAGCACTCTATCCTGGATCCCCTGTGTCGGGAGCAGCGGAAATTCCCTCACCTGTTGTCTTGTGAACGCCCTCACCTGCATATACCTAAAGAAATTTCCCCGGGGCAGCTTATACTTTTCCTCCAACGCTCCCAAGCTCGCAAATGTCCCGTCTATAAATAACTCTCCCACTCTCCTGATTCCCAACTGGTGCCAGCTCTGGAATCCTCCATCCAGCCTCCCTGGGGCAAACCTCTGGTTGTTCCTAATTGGGGACCCCACCAAGGCTCCCAGCACACCTCTCTGTCACCTCCATTGCCCCCAGATACTTAATGTTGCCGCCACCACTGGGTTCGTGGTAAATCTTTTTGGTGAGAGCGGTAGTGGCGCCGTCACCAGCGCCTCTAGACTCGTCCCTTTACAGGACTTCATCTCTAGTCTTTTCCACGCCGCTCCCTCTCCCTCTATCATCCATTTACGAATCATCGCCACATTGGCGGCCCAGTAGTAGTCGCCCAAATTCGGCAGCGCCAGTCCCCCTCTGTCTCTACTACGTTGTAAGAACCCCCTCCTTACCCTCGGGACCTTCCCTGCCCACACGAAGCTCGTGATGCTCCTGTCTATTTTTTTACAAAAGGCCTTAGTGATCAGTATAGGGAGACACTGGAACACAAATAGGAATCTCGGGAGGACCATCATCTTAATTGCCTGCACTCTGCCCGCCAGTGACAGCGGCTGCATGTCCCACCTTTTGAAATCCTCTTCCATTTGTTCCACCAGTCGTGTCAGATTAAGTCTGTGTAAGGATCCCCAGCTCCTGGCTATCTGAATCCCCAGGTATCGAAAGTTTCTTTCCACTCTCCTTAGCGGTAGGCCATCTATCCCTCTACTCTGGTCCCCAGGGTGTATCACAAAAAGTTCACTCTTTCCCATGTTAAGCCTATATCCCGAGAAATCTCCGAACTCCCTCAATATCTGCATGACCTCTGTCATCCCCCCCCACTGGGTCCGCCACATACAGCAGTAGGTCATCCGCGTAGAGTGACACTCGGTGTTCCTCTCCCCCTCTAATCACCCCTCTCCATTTTCTGGAGTCTCTCAGCGCTATGGCCAGTGGTTCAATTGCCAACGCGAACAGTAATGGGGACAACGGGCATCCCTGTCTTGTTCCCCTGTATAGTCGAAAATACTCTGACCTTTGCCGACCCGAGACCACACTTGCCGTTGGGGCCCCATAGAGGAGTTTGACCCAGCTAACAAACCCGTCCCCGAACCCGAACCTCCTCAGCACCTCCCATAGATACTCCCACTCCACCCTATCAAATGCCTTCTCTGCATCCATTGCCGCCACTATCTCTGCCTCCCCCTCTACTGGGGGCATCATTATCACCCCTAATAGCCGTCGCACGTTGACATTTAGTTGTCTCCCCTTTACGAATCCTGTCTGGTCTTCGTGCACCACCCCCGGGACACACTCCTCAATCCTCGTTCCCAGCACCTTTGCTAGCAACTTGGCGTCCACATTTAGCAGTGAGATTGGCCTATAGGACCCGCACTGCAGCGGATCTTTATCCCGCTTCAAAATTAGCGATATCGTCGCCTCCGACATTGTCGGGGGTAGGGTCCCCCCTTCTCTGGCCTCGTTAAAAGTCCTTACCAACAGCGGGGCCAGCAAGTCCACATATTTTCTATAAAATTCCACCGGGAACCCATCTGGTCCCGGGGCCTTCCCTGCCTGCATGTTCCCCAGCCCCTTGGTAACCTCGTCCACTCCAATTGGTGCCCCCAGGCCTTCCACCTCCTGCTCCTCCACCCTCGGGAACCTTAATTGGTCCAAAAAATGCCGCATCTCCTCTTTTCCCTCCGGGGGTTGGGACCTATAAAGTCTTTCGTAAAAGGTCTTAAACACCTCGTTTATCTTCCCTGCTCTCCGCGCCGTAGCTCCCTTTTCATCTCTAATTCCCCCTATCTCCCTCGCCGCTGTCCTCTTTCGCAGCTGATGGGCCAACAGGCGACTCGCCTTTTCCCCATATTCATATCTCATCCCCTGTGCCTTCCTCCACTGCGCCTCCGCCCTCCTAGAGGTCAAAAGGTCGAACTCCGTCTGGAGTCGTCGTCTCTCCCTGTATAGTCCTTCCTCCGGGGCCTCCGCGTATTCTTTATCTACCTTTAAAATCTCCCCCAGTAATCTTTCCCTTTCCTTGGCCTCTATTTTCCCTTTGTGGGCCCTGATGGAGATCAGCTCTCCTCTGACCACCGCCTTTAGTGCTTCCCATACTACTCCCACTCGGACCTCCCCGTCGTCATTGGCCTCCAGGTATCTCTCGATACATCCCCGCACCCTTCCACAGACTCCCTCAGCCGCCAGCAATCCCACATCTAATTGCCAGAGTTCACGCTGCTCCCTCTCCTCTCCTAGTTCCAGGTCCACCCAATGTGGGGCATGATCTGAGACAGCTATGGCTGAATACTCAGTTTCTTTCACCCTCGAGATCAGTGACCTTCCCAAAACAAAGAAATCTATCCGGGAATACACCTTGTGAACATGGGAGAAGAAGGAGAACTCTTTGGCCTTCGGCCTAACAAATCGCCATGGATCCACTCCCCCCATTTGGTCCATAAACCCCTTAAGCACCTTGGCCGCTGCCGGCCTTCTTCCGGTCCTAGATCTAGATCTATCTAACCCTGGGTCCAGCACGGTGTTGAAGTCTCCCCCCATTATCAGGTTTCCTACCTCCAGGTCCGGGATACGTCCCAGCATCCGCTTCATGAATCCCGCATCATCCCAATTCGGGGCATATACGTTAACCAACACGACCTCCGTTCCCTCCAGTCTGCCACACACCATCACATATCTGCCTCCGCTATCTGCTACAATGCTCCTAGCTTCGAATGATACCCGTTTCCCCACCAGTATGGCCACCCCTCTGTTCTTTGCATCCAGCCCTGAGTGGAACACCTGTCCCACCCATCCTTTCCTTAACCTAACTTGGTCCGCCACCTTCAGGTGCGTCTCCTGAAGCATAGCCACGTCTGCCCTCTCCTTTCAAGTGCGCGAACACTCGGGCCCTTTTAATCGGCCCATTTAGGCCTCTCACGTTCCATGTGATCAGCCGCACTGGGGGGCTACCTGCCCCCTTCCCGTGTCGACTAGCCATCACCCTCTCTAGGCCAGTCCCACGTCCCGGTTCCGCGCTCCCACCCGTTCCCCAGGTGGCGCATTCCAGCCCCGACCACCCTTTCTTTAACCAGTTCCTCTTTGATTTCTGCAGCAGCAACCCAGTTATCCTCTCCCCCCCCCCCCCCCCCCCCCCGATAGATCCCCATCTAGCCATGATTGCTCCCCCCATATTACTTGCGAAAGTCAGCTGACTTCAACTGACCCCGGCTTCTCCCGCTCACTCCTTGACCCCCCCCCCCCCCCGGTGTGGGGAACTCCCATCTACCTTGCGCCTATCTTCCCGCCATCACCTTTCTGGCGTGGGAACAAGGACAGTAAGCCCCGTATTCTCTATAGTTGTCCCGCCCCTTGTGGCGCAGTCCCTCTACCGCCCCACTCCCATTCCCCATCCCCCGCCTATGTCTCTTCTTTCCCCCCACCGGCGCCCACATTTCTTAGTGTCCCCCCCTTCCCAATTTACATCCCTATATACATCGGCATTGTCATGTCCCCTCTAACATCAGTCCCTCAGTTCCGACCCAGTTTCTCGTTTTTAATAAAGGTCCATGCTTCTTCCGCCGTTTCGAAGTAGTGATGTCTCTCCTGGTACGTGACCCACAGTCGCGCCGGCTGCAGCATCCCGAACTTCACCTTGTGTAGCACCTTCTTGGCTCGATTAAAACTCGCCCTCCTTCTTGCCACCTCCGCACTCCAATCCTGGTACACCCGTACCACCGCATTCTCCCATCTACTACTTCGTACCTTTTTGGCCCATCTCAGAACCACTTCTCTGTCATTGAAGCGATGAAATCGCACGATCGTCGCCCTAGGTGGTTCTCCCGCCTTTGGTCTCCTCGCAGGGACCCGATGAGCCCCTTCCACTTCCAAGGGGCCCGAGGGGGCCTCCGCTCCCATTAGCGAGCTTAGCATCGTGCTCACGTAAGCCCCGCAGTCCGCTCCTTCCACTCCCTCGGGGAGACCCAGGATCCGAAGGTTCTTTCTCCGTGCTCTATTTTCTAGGGCTTCAATCCTTTCAATGCACTTTTTGTGGAGCGCCTCGTGCGTCTGCGTTTTGACCGCCAGGCCCAGGATCTCGTCTTCGTTGTCCGTCACCTTCTGCTCCACCACGCGGAGCTCCATCTCCTGGGTCTTTTGTACCTCCTTAAGCCCCTCAATTGCCTGTAGCATCGGGGTCAGCACCTCCTTCTTAAGCAGCTCCGTCTTAAAAATTCGCCTTGGTCCGGCCCCCATGTCGCCTGGGCTTTCTCCGCCGCCATCTTGTTCCTTTTTTCCTCCTGTCCCTATCTTCGAGGATTCTTCGCGATCTGGCCGCCGCCGCCGGTACTTTCCTCTTTCGTTGGGGGGGGACTCCCTCTTGTCTCACCCCACACCGGGTTTCGTCCTGAAAAAATCCCCGCTGGGGCTCTTAAAAGAGCCCGAAGGTCCGTTTGAGCTGGAGCCGCCGAAACGTGCGGCTTAGCTGGACATCGCCGCAACCGGAAGTCCACAGACCCTTACATTAACCGATACACATGCCAGGTTGGCCACCCACACGGGGGAACCATTGGACATCGCAGGAACTACGTTAACCCCTGTTGTTTATGGATGCCAGGAGGGGCGTTTCCCACTTATCGTGGTGCGCGGCCATGGCCCAGCCTGTTGGGTCGGGACTGGTTGCGCCATTTGCGGCTGCAATGGCAGCACGTCCTCCAAACAGTTTCTGAAGGGTTGACTGAGGTGCTAGGACGATACCCAGATGTATTTCAGCCCGGTTTGGGGAAAATAAAAGGGGCCGTAGCCCGTATCCAAGTCGAACCAGGAGCCACGCCGCGCTATTTCCGGGCGCGCCCGTTGCCTTACGCCTTGCTCGAGAAGGTAGAAGGGGAGCTCACTCGTTTGGAAACTTTGGATATTATCAGGCCCGTCCGTTTCGCTGACTGGGCAGCACCAATTGTACCTGTAATGAAGCCAGATGCCACAGTTCGCTTGTGCGGCGACTATAAACTTACAGTGAATACGGCTTCCCGACTCGACCGATATCCAATGCCTCGCATAGAGGATCTCTACGCAAAGCTTGCAGGTGGACTCTCATTCACAAAGTTAGATATGAGTCACGCCTACCTACAGTTGGAGCTGGACCTTGCCTCCCGACCATATGTAACGATTAATACACACCGGGGCCTGTAAGAATATACACGTTTGCCCTTTGGCGTATCCTCTGCCTGCGCTATTTTTCAACGCGTTATGGAAGGCATTTTGAGAGGTTTACCATGTGTCGCTGTCTACTTAGATGACATTTCGATCACAGGGACGCGGAGCAGGAACATTTGGAAAATCTGGAGGCTGTCCTTAGACGCTTTTCGGAGGCTGGAGTCCGTTTACGTCGCACAAAGTGCTATCTTTCAGGCGAAGGAAGTAGTCTACCTGGGTTATCGGGTGGACGCGAAGGTTTGCACCCCGTCGCAGAGAAGGTGCGCGCGATTCAACAGGCCCCCGCCCCGACTGACACTTCGCATCTTCGTTCTTTTCTTGGCCTCGTAAACTATTACGGGAAGTTCCTCCCCAATTTGGCAACTACGCTGGCCCCGTTGCATCTTCTGCTAAAGGAAAATCATACCTGGGTTTGGGGTCAGCCGCAAGAAACCGCTTTCCGGCGGGTAAAACAACAATTGTCGTTGTCTGGGTTACTAACCCACTATGATCCTGGAAAGCCGTTGTTCGTCACGTGATGCATCCCCGTATGGTATTGGGGCGGTCCTGTCCCACTAGATGGAAAATGGGGCCGAGCGGCCGATAGCTTTCACTTCCCGCACATTGACTGCAGCGGAAAAAAAGTACACGCAGATCGAGAAGGAGGGCCTGGCAGTGGTCTTTGCGGTGAAACGTTTGCACCAGTACGTGTATGGCCGCCACTTCACTATCGTGACTGATCATAAGCCTCTGCTGGGACTTTTCAGAGTGGATAAGCCAATACCGCCCATTGCTTCCGCACGGATCCAGCGCTGGGCTTTGTTGCGCGCTGCATATGAGTGTTCTCTGGAGCACAAACCAGGAACGCAGATGGCGAATGCCGACGCATTGAGCCGATTGCCTTTATCGACGGGCCCCATGTCGACCCCCACGACCGGTGAGGTGGTTGCAACCCTAAATTTTATGGACACCTTGCCTGTCACGGCATCACAGATCCGTGCGTGGACCCAGACGGAGCCAGACCTGTCAAAGGTTCGACACATAGTCCTCTATGGTGGGCAGCATAGACAGCTCCCAGGCGAGTTGCGGGCATTTTCCTCCAAGCTGTCAGAATTCAGCGTGGAAGACGGCATCCTCTTGTGGGGGACGCGTGTGATTGTCCTGGAAAAAGGACAGGAGCTAATACTAAAAGACTTGCACAATGGGCATCCAGGTGTGACCAAAATGAAAATGTTGGCCCAGAGTTATGTTTGGTGGCCAGGCCTCGTCGCTGACATTGAGAAGGTGGCCCAAAGCTGCTCCATTTGTCAGGAGCATCAGAAGCTTCCGCCGGCCACGCCCCTACATTACTGCGAATGACCAGTGCGGCCTTGGGCACGCTTGCATGCGGATTTCACCGGCCCTTTTCAAGGATCCATGTTCCTTTTATTAATCAACGCCCAGTCTAAATGGCTAGAGGTGCATAAGATGCTAGGCACAACGTCCTGCGCAACAATTGAAAAGATGCGTTTGTCTTTTAGTACACATGGCCTCCCCGAGGTGCTGGTCACGGATAACGGCACTCCATTCATCAGTGAGGAGTTTGCGAGGTTCATGAAGATGAACGGCATACGCCATATTCGCACTGCCCCTTACCACCCGGCTTCAAATGGGTTGGCGGAGCGCACAGTGCAGACATTCAAACGAGGCCTAAAAAAGCAGTCTTCCGGGTCAATGGACACGAGACTGGCTCGCTTTTTGTTTTCGTATAGAACCACCCCCCATGCGGTGACTGGGGTAGCTCCCACAGAACTCCTAATGAGCCGGAGACTTCACACCCGCCTTAGTATGGTTTTCCCAGACATTGGCACAAAAGTACGCCGCACACAAGAACGGCAGGGACAGGGTTTTTCTCGGCATCGGCCAATTCGGCAGTTTGCACCCGGTGACCCAGTGTTCGTTCGAAATTTTGCTGGGGGTGCCCAGTGGGTCCCTGACGTAATCTTTCGCCAAACGGGCCCTATATCTTACCAGGTGCAAGCCCAGGGTCGTCTCCAGCGCAAACATGTAGACCGGCTATCCCTTCCAAAGATTCCCCGCCCCCGGAGATCATTTCTACAGCCGCAGAGACCAGAGACAATGGCAAGTAGTCCTCACAATCCTCCTCTGGTGCCTCACTCAAAGTCTGCGCAGGTCGTTACAGAACCACACGGAGATAGAGACGCCGAGATGACAGAGGCAGCAGACTCTGACTCCGAGATGGAGACACAGGACGCATCAGAGGGGGAATCCTCGGGCCCACGGGCCGTGGATGTACAACCGTTACGCTGTTCATCACGGAAGCGCCGGTCTCCGTCTCGTTACACGCCGCCCGATCCAGCGCCTCGTGCAAATGGTGTCCGGCCTGCGGCAAAACGAGTCCGACGCCCTCCTTCGCCAGGGTCTTCGGTGGATTCCTTGGATTTCGGGGGGGAGGGATGAAATAACCTGCCTGCTTACCATTGGCTGGGGACTAATGACAATCCCACAATCCTGTGGGAATATGAGCTTCGCCAATGAGGGGGGTGGAGAAATCATTAGCAGACTCCCTGTATAAATAAAGGTGGCCAGTTTGGAACTAGCAGGAAGGAGTAAGCAGCAAGTGAGGTTGCTGCTGTTGTGTGTATATATATGTTATTGTAAATAAATGTTATTTCTTGTATCCTTGAAACTCGTGCTGGATTCACCCTCACAAAACTAACTATCAACTGAACCTGCATGCTGACCTTCAGATAATCCTGAATTAGGGTTCCTTGAGCCCCTTTGTGCTTTTGATTTCCAAAGCATGTTCCCATTTGGAAAATAGTCTACGCCCCTATTCTTCCTACCAAACTGCATAACCTCACACTTATCCGCATTGTATTCCATCTGCCACTTCTTTCTATCTGATTTAGCAGCCCCCTGTACGGCACCTTTTCAATGGCCTTCTGGAAATCTAAATAGATCATGCCCACTGGTTCCCCTTTCTCTAACTTCCTTGTTACCGCTACAAAGAATTCTAACTGATTTGTCAGACATGACCTCCCCTTGACGAATCGATGCTGACTCAGTTCTATTTTAGCATGCACTTCTAAGTACTCCGCAATATCATCCTTACTAATAGACTTTCAAATCTTACCAATGATCGAAATCAGGGTAACCGGCCAAAAATTTCTTGTCTTATGCCTCTCTCCTTTCTAAACAGGAGTGTTTACATTAGCCATTTCCCAATCCTCTGAGACCCTCCTTGCCTCCAGTGATTCCTGAAAGATCACCACCAATATACCTTTACGATCTCCAGTGCAGCCCATCCGGTCCGGGTGATTTAGCCACCTTCAAACCTTTCAGTTTCCCCAGCATCACCGTCTTAGTGATGGACACTAGACTCGCCTCTGCCCCCCCTGACTCTCTTAGCACTCGTGTCGTCCACTGTGAAGACTGATGCAAAGTACCTATTTAGTTCCTCTGCCATTTCTTTGTTTCCTATGACTACTTCTCCAGCCTCGTTTTCCAGTGGTTCAATGTCCATTCTTGCCTCCCTCTTACCTTTGATATATCGGGGGGAAAAATCTCTTGCAATCTTCATTTATATTGCACATATTATGAGCTTACACTAATATTTCATCTTCATCCTCCCCTTATTGCTTTTTAGTTGTCCTCTGCTTGCTTTTAAAGGTTTCCAATCATCTGACTTCCCACTAATTCTCACCGCCTTGTATGCTTTTTGTTTTACTTTTATGCTGTCCTTGACTTCCCTTGTCAGCCATGGTTGCAATGTCCCCTCTTAGCATGTTTTCTCCTCCTTGGGATCAATTTCTATTGTGCCTCCTGAATAACTCCCAAAATTCCTGTCATTGCTGTTCCACTGTCATTCCTGCTAGGCTCCCCTTCCAAAGAAGTCTGGCCAGCTCCTCCCTCATATCTGTGTAGTTGCCTTTACTTAATTGTAAAACCATTGCATCTGATTCCAGCTTCTCTCTCTCAAATTCTATCATATGGTCACTTCTCCCTAAGGATTTATTCACCTTAAGTTCCCTAATCAAGTCTGCCTCATTACACATCACCAAATCCAGAATTACCTGTTCCCTAGTGGTCTCTACCACAAACTGCTCCAGAAAAACATCTCTTAGACATTCCACAAATTCCTTTTCCTGGGATCCACTACCAACCTGATTTTCCCAGTCCACCTGCATATTGAAGTTCCCCATGATTATTGCAATTATGCCTTTTCTATCTCCTGATTTATTTTCTGTCTCACATTCTAACTACTGCTAGGAGGTCTATACATAATTCCCATCATGGTCTTTTTTCCTTTGCGATTCCTCAACTCTATCCATACAGATTCATAGAACATTACAGCGCAGTACAGGCCCTTCGGCCCTCGATGTTGCACCGACCTGTGAAACCACTCTAAAGCCCATCTACACTATTTCCTTATCGTCCATATGTCTATCCAATGACCATTTGAATGCCCTTAGTGTTGGCGAGTCCACTACTGTTGCAGGCAGGGTATTCCACGCCCTTACTACTCTCTGAGTAAAGAACCTACCTCTGACATCTGTCTTATATCTAACTCCCCTCAATTTAAAGCTATGTCCCCTCGTACTAGACATCACCATCCGAGGAAAAAGACTCTCATTGTCCACCCTATCCAATCCTCTGATCATCTTGAATGCCTCAATTAAGTCACCTCTTAACCTTCTTCTCTCTAACGAAAACAGCCTCAATTCCCTCAGCCTTTCCTCATAAGATCTTCCCTCCATACCAGGCAACATTCTGGTAAATCTCCTCTGCACCCTTTCCAATGCTTCCACATCCTTCCTTTAATGCGGCGACCAGAATTGCATGCAATACTCTAAATGCGGCCGCACCAGAGTTTTGTACAGCTGCAACATGACCTCATGGCTCCGAAACTCAATCCCTCTACCAATAAAAGCTAACACACCGTACGCCTTCTTAACAACCCTCTCAACCTGGGTGGCAACTTTCAGGGATCTATGTACATGGACACCAAGATCTCTCTGCTCATCCACACTGCCAAGAATCTTACCATTAGCCCAGTACTCTGCCTTCCTGTTATTCCTTCCAAAATGAATCACCTCACACTTTTCTGCATTAAACTCCATTTGCCACCTCTCAGCCCAGCGCTGCAGCTTATCTATGTCCCTCTGTAACTTGTAACATCCTTCCGCACTATCCACAACTCCACCGACTTTAGTGTCATCTGCAAATTTACTCACCCATCCTTCTACACCCTCCTCCAGGTCATTTATAAAAATGACAAACAGCAGTGGCCCCAAAACAGATCCTTGTGGTACACCACTAGTAACTGGACTCCAGTCTGAACATTTCCCATCAACCTCCACCCTTGGTCTTCTTCCAGTTAGCCAATTTCCGATCCAAACTGCTAAATCTCCCTGAATCCCATGCCTCCGTATGTTCTGCAGTGGCCTACCGTGGGGAACCTTATCACTTTACTGAAATCCATATACACCACATCAACTGCTTTACCCTCATCCACCTGTTTGGTCACCTTCTCAAAGAACTCAATAAGGTTTGTGAGGCACGACCTACCCTTCACAAAACTGTGTTGACTATCTCTAATCAAATTATTCCTTTCCAGATGATTATACACCCTATCTCTTATAAACCTTTCCAAGATTTTGCCCACAACAGAAGTAAGGCTCACTGGTCTATAGATACCGGGGCTGTCTCTACTCCCCTTCTTGAACAAGGGGACAACATTTGCTATCCTCCAGTCTTCTGGCACTATCCCTGTAGACAAAGATGACTTAAAGATCAAAGCCAAAGGCTCAGCAATCTCCTCACCAGCTTCCCAGAGAATCCTAGGATAAATCCCATCCGGCCCAGGGGACTTATCTATTTTCACACTTTCCAGAATTGCTAACATCTCCTCCTTATGAACCTCAAGCCCTTCTAGTCTAGTAGCCTGAATCTCAGTATTCTCCTCGACAACATTGTCTTTTTCCTGTGTGAATACTGACGAAAAATATTCATTTAGCACCTCTCCTATCTCCTCGGACTCCAAGCACAACTTCCCACTACTGTCCTTGACGGGCCCTACTCTTACCCTCGTCATTCTTTTATTCCTGACATATCGATAGAAAGCTTTAGGGTTATCCTTGATCCTACTTGCCAAAGACTTCTCATGTCCCCTCCTGGCTCTTCTTAGCTCTCTCTTTAGGTCCTTCCTAGCTAACTTGTAACTCTTGAGCGCCCTAATTGAACCTTCATGTCTCATCTTTACATAAGCCTCCTTCTTCCTCTTGACAAGTGTTTCGACTGCTTTAGTAAACCACGGTTCCCTTGCTCTACCACTTCCTCCCTGCCTGACAGGTACATACTTATCAAGGACACGCAGTAGCTGTTCCTTGAACAAGCTCCACATTTCCATTGTGCCCATCCCCTGCAGTTTTCCTCTCCATCCGATGCATCCTACGTCTTGCCTCATCGCATCAAAATTGCCTTTCCCCCAGATATAACTCTTGCCCTGCGGTATATACCTATCCCTTTCCATCACTAAAGTAAACTTAATCGAATTGTGGCCGCTATCACCAAAGTGCTCACCTACCTCCAAATCTAACACCTGTCCTGGTTCATTACCCAGTACCAAATCCAATATGGCCTCGCCTCTCGTTGGCCTATCTACATACTGCGTCAGGAAACCCTCCTGCACACATTGGACAAAAACGGACCCATCTAAAGTACTCGAACTATAGCGTTTCCAGTCGATATTTGGAAAGTTAAAGTCCCCCATAACAACTACCCTGTTGCTTTCGCTACTATCCAGAATCATCTTTACAATCCTTTCCTCTACATCTCTGGAACTTTTCGGAGGCCTATAGAAAACCCCTAACAGGGGGACCTCTCCTTTCCTGTTTCTAACCTCAGCCCATACCACCTCAGTAGACGAGTCCTCATCAAACGTCCTTTCTGCCACCGTAATACTGTCCTTGACTAACAATGCCACCCCTCCGCCTCTTTTACCACCTTCCCTGAGCTTACTGAAATATCTAAACCCCGGCACCTGCAACAACCATTCCTGTCCCTGCTCTATCCATATCTCCGAAATGGCCACAACATCAAAATCCCAGGTACCAACCCATGCCACAAGTTCACCCACCTTATTCCGGATGCTCCTGGCATTGAAGAAGACACACTTTAAACGACCTTCCTGCCTGCCGGTACACTCCTGCAACTTTGAAACCTTACTCATGACCTCACTACTCTCAACCTCCTGTATACTGGAGCTACAATTCAGGTTCCCAAGCCCCTGCTGAACTAGTTTGAACCCTCCCGAAGAGCATTAGCAAATTTTCCCCCCAGGATATTGGTACCCCTCTGGCCCAGGTGTAGACCATCCCATTTGTAGAGGTCCCACCGACCCTAGAATGAGCCCCAATTATCCAGAAATCTGAAACCTCCCTCCTGCACCATCCCTGTAGCCACGTGTTCAACTCCTCTCTCTCCCTATTCCTCGTCTCGCTATCATGTGGGACGGGTAACAACCCAGAGATAATAACTCTGTTTGTCCTAGATCTAAGTTTCCACCCTAGCTCCCTGAATTCCAGCCTTACATCCCTATCCCTTTTCCTACCTATGTCGTTGGTACCTATGTGGACCATGACTTGGGGCTGCTCCCCCTCCCCCTTAAGGATCCCGAAAACACGATCCGAGACATCACGAACACCTGGCACCTGGGATGCAACACACCAACCGCGAGTCTCTCTCGTTCCCACAGAATCTCCTATCTATCCCCCTAACTATGGAGTCTCCAATGACTAATGCTCTACTCCTCTCCCCCCTTCCCTTCTGAGCAACAGGGACAGACTCTGTGCCAGAGACCTGTTCCCCATGGCTTACCCCTGGTAGGTTCTGTCTCCCCCCCCCCCCCCCCCCAAACAGTATCCAAAGCGGTATACTTGTTACTAAGGGGAACGACCACAGGGGTTCCGTGAACTGACTGCTTCCTCCCAGTCCCTCTCACCGTCACCCATCTATCTTTATTCTTCAGAATAACTACATCCCTGAAGCTTCTATCTATGACCACCTCTGCCTCCCGAATGACCCGAAGTTCCTCCAGCTCCAGTTCCCTAACGTGGTTTCTGAGGAACTGGAGATGGGTGCACTTCCCAAGATGAAATCAGCAGGGACACTGACGGCATCCCTCATCTCTGACCCTGTATCTCTTCTTGCTATCTATTTAATTTAATTTCTTACAAACAATGCAACCCCGCCCCCTCTGCCTATCTGCCTGTCTTTTCGATAGGCCAAATATCCTTGGATATTTAGATCCCAGCCCTCTTCCCCTTGCAGTCACTTCTCTGCCCAAACATCGAACCCGCCAATTTCATATGCTCAACAAGCTCATTTACCTTGTTTGGTGTACTGCGAGCATTTAGGTACAACACCCTCAGTCTCTCTCTCTCTCCTTTCCCCCCCCCCCCCCCCACCCCCCCACTATTTAGTTTAAAGCCCTATCTACAGCCCTAGTTATGCGATTCGCCTGGACTCCGCTTGATTCAGGTGAAGACCATCCCATCGGAACAGCACCCTCCTTCCCCAGGACTGGCGCCAAGTCTCATGAATTCAAACTCATTTGTCCCACACCAACCTAAGCCATGCATTTCCCTTTTGAATCTTATTGACGCTGTGCCAATTAGCTCGTGGCTCAGGTAATAAACTGGAGATTATTAGGGGCTTATTAGATTATTAGAGATAAACAGGGGCTGTTTAGCACAGGGCTAAATCGCTGGCTTTGAAAGCAGACCCAGGCAGGCCAACAGCACGGTTCAATTCCCGTAACAGCCTCCCCGAACAGGTGCCGGAATGTGGCGACTAGGGGCTTTTCACAGTAACTTCATTTGAAGCCTACTTGTGACAATAAGCGATTTTCATTCATTTCATTACTTTTTGGTTCTGCTTTTTAATTTAGCCCCTATCTGCTCATATTCATTCCTTCAGAAGAACCTCTATCCTTGTTCTACCTATGGCTAAAAATTGTTGGCTCTCTTGGGCTGTCTCTTCTTACCGGAAGTCCTTCATCTTTCAGATTTGTCTTTGGGCATCAGTCTTGAGCTGTTGAAACACTGCCTCCTTCATACTTTGTCAACAGCAGGACAGAATTTGCATTGGCTTTTCCCACACCATTTTCCCAGTTGCTCAGACCCCCATTTTCCCAGTTATTCTGCTCGGGCACCAGTCACTGCCAACCCTGGAATTAAAGTACCCAGGAGGATGATTTTTCTTTTGGGATGGCAGTGAGGATTTCATCAAGATCAGAATAGAACATTTTCTTGACACCTTCACTGGAGTCAATGGTTGGGCATAGGCGCTGATGGTAGTGGCATATTGGTTACAGCAGAGCTGTGGGTGAAGTGTCATGAATCTTTCATTTCTACATTTAGGGAGCTCTGGCAGTGCATCCAAGATCCCATTGGCAAAAGCCAATTCTATGAACATGAGGATTGCTGTTGGCCTCTCCTTTCCAGTAGAAGCTGGAAGCCGTAGTCAATATGCCACCTGCTTGTTCCTTCAGCTGCCCTCTCTAGGAAGAGAGGTCTCACTCAGGGACATGATGTTAATTCGGGGACTTGATAGCTGGTATGGTACAATTGCAATTCTTCTTTCTGGGCTGTCGCTCTTGAGATTATTGATGTTGAAAAGTTGAAAAATTTAAAGTTCTCTTTCTTTGACCATAAAGATGGAGATCCCACGGTATGTGGTTCCCTCGCCAGCAGAAAGTGGGACAACATATTTTTGGACTTTTCTGCCCCCCTGAACATTTAGGGTGAGCAGAGGGTATCGTGAAGAGCCTATTCAGTCACAAATGCTGTTGCCCAAAGATGACACTGTCTCAACATGCCACTTCTGTGCAAAAAGATGACTAGGTACTCTTGGGTTCACTGTATCCCTGTCGCCAATTCTCTATCGCCACAGGACTTGGCAGATGAACCCTGGTAGAAGCCTGTACATGACTTTGTTTAGGAGCGGTGCTGTCATTGTCAACACAAACATTTTAAAAATTCATTTACAGGATGCAGATGTCGCTGGCTAGGCCAGTATTTGTTCTTCGTGAGAAGGTGGTAGTGAGCTGCCGCCTTGAACCACTGCAGTCCCAATTGATGATCAGATTTGAGAGAAGTGTCGAACCTTGACAACCTTGCCACTGCAACCTCCTTCTACCTTCACAGCCAGCGAAACACATGGCCTTCGTTCACCTGTTCTGCTGTTGAGGACTTCTGAACTGGACTTTTATTTGGCACCCTGCTGTTGAGGTCCTCTGAACTGGACTTTTGTTTGGCACCCTGCTGTTGAGGTCTTCTGAACTGGACTTTTGTTTGGCATCTCCAACCCCACCCTAACCTTGCTGCTATGGGTGGCCTTATCAGGCGCAAAGAGCTCCTGATAGGTCAGGGGATCGTTGGAGCGCACAAGCCCCTCCGCCATGTTGTGGTTGTTATCTATGGAGAGTTGTGCGTTAGCAGTTGACATGCGTGGGTTTGAATCCCTGGTGGAGAGCATCAGCCCAGCTGCTCGTAGTTACCAAACCCTCAAAAATTGTTTGTTCTCTTCGCAACTCAACTCATGCCTTCAGGCTCAACGCTGAAAGAACAGAAATCTGTCTTGAGCATTGGGGAATATGATCTCACCGTTCAACCATTTAACTTTTTTGCCAAAAATCTACCTCTCAGCTTGGTGTGATGCATCTCAAATGGGCTGGAGAAGGTTCTTTCTTTTTATTTCTTGGAATTCTGCAAAGTAAAGAACAACTGTTTGGATACATTTTACACACTACCAGTTTAACTTGAAATAAAAGCAGAAAATGCTAGATGTACACAGGTCACTAAACATCCACAAGGAATAAAAGAAAGTTATGAATCAGTATAGCAAGCTTATTCTACAATGGGGGAAAAAGAAGAAAATCCAAAGAACTTTAAGCACACGTGGCCCTGAAGGCTATTCATGATCTCCAGATACTGATCTATATCACCAATTGGGCGAGACCTCTGTATCTTGCAGTCAATGCCATGAACTTGTCTCTTGAGACATGATATTTGGGAGCACCAACCATAAAAGGTACTAGGTGCCAATGTCAACAGCGCTATCTTCTGGGAGGGTGTGTTACAATAATTTCAGAAAAATTCAGCTCTTAAGATGCTGTCCAACGCATCATTGGTTGCATTAATGAATATCAAATGAGTAACCTTTGTTATTGCTCTTGTTTTGAGAGGCCTTCAGTAAGTCTTGCTAAACATGGCAATTTGTTTAGCCTCTCCCTATCTCTGTAATTTCCTTCAGTCTTCTGAGATTTCTGCACTGCTCTAATTCTGACGTCCTGAGCATCCCTAATTTTAATCACTGAATCACAGAAAAATATAGTGCAGAAGAGGCCCTTTGGCCCATCGAATCTGCACCGAATAATGAAAAACACCTGACCTACCGACCTAATCCCATTTGCTAGCACTTGGCCCATAGACTTGAATGTTCTGACGTGCCAAGTGCTCATTCAGGTATTTCTTTAAGAATGTGAGGCAACCTGCCTATATCACAGTCCAAGACAGTGTATTCCAGACTGTCACCATCCTCTGGGTAAAATATCTTTTCTTCACCCCCCCCCCCCCCCCCCCCCCCCCCCACACACACCAAAAAACCTCATCCCCTCACATGTCTTCTCGTGACTGATCCTTCAACTTAGGAGAACAGCTGCTCCTTATCCACTCTGTCCATGCCTTTATAATCTTGTACACCTTGATCACGTTGCCCCATATTCTTCTCTGCTCCAACGAAAACAACCCAAACCTATCCAACCTCTCTTCATAACTTAAAATGTTCCATCCTAGGCGACACCCTGGTGAATCTCCTCTGCACCCCTCCAGTGTAATCACATCTTTCCTATAATGTGGTGACCAGAATTGAACACAACACTCCACCTGTGGCCTCACCAAAGTTCTATGTAACTCCAACATGACCTCCCTGCGTTTGTAATCTATGTCTTGTTTGATAAAGGTATGTCCCATATCCCTTTTTCACCACCCTATTAACCTGTCCTCCCACCTTCAGATCTATAGACAAGCATGCCAAAGTTCCTTTGTTCTTTGAAATTTCCCAGTGTCATGCCATTTATTAAATATTTTCGTGTCCAATTATTTCTTCCAAAGTGTGTCACCTCACACATTTCAGGGTTAAATTCCATCTGCCACTTATCTGCCCATTTGACCATCCTGTCTATATCTTCCTGTAATCCAAGACACTGTTAACAACCCGACCAATCTTTGTGTCATCCACAAACTTACTGATCCCATCCTCCACATTGTCATATACATTGTTTATATTGTTTATATAAATGACAAATAATAGGAGACGCAGCACAGTTCCCTGTGGAAAGCTAATGGACACTGGCTTCTAGTTGCGGCTTCCAGGGGTAGCACAGTGGTTAGCACTGCTGCATCACAATGCCAGCCTTGGGTCACCTGCCTGTCTGTGGAGTTTGTACGTTCTCCCTGTATCTGTTTGGTTTCCTCCGGGTGCTCCGGTTTCCTCCCACAGTCCAAAGATGTGCGGGTTAGGTGGATTGGCCATGATAAATTGCCCCTTAGTGTCCAGGGATGTGCAGGTTAGGTTATAGGATTATGGGGATAGGGTGGGTGAACGGGGGAGTGGGCATGGGTGGTGTGCTCTTTCGAAGGGTTGATGCAGACTCGATGGGCCGTATGGCCTCCTGCACTGAAGGGATTCTATGTTAAAGCAGCCATCTGTAATCACTGTCTCCTACAACTAAGCCAATTTTGAATCCACCTTATCAAATTACCCTGTCTCCCATGGGCATTTGCCTTCTTCAAAAGTCTCCCATATGGGACCTTGTCAAAGGCTTTGCAAAAATTCATATAAAGTACATCAACTGCACTATACTCATCTATACACCTGGTCAAAAAATTCAACCAAATTTGTTAGGCATTATCACCCTCTGACAAAGACATGTTGACTATCCTTGAACAAACCTTGCCCTCCAAGTGGAGATAGATTCTCTCCTTCAGAATTTTCTCCAATAGTTTCCCTACCACTTATGTGAGACTCTCTGTTCTATCTCTGCAACCTTTCTTAAATAGTGGAGCCGCAGTAACTGTTCTCCAGTTCTCTGGCCCCTCCCCTATGGCCAGAGAGGAATTGTTTGTGTCAGAGCCCCTTGGCTCCCACAGAATTCTGGGGCACAATTCATCTGGACCTGGAGTTTTGTCCACTTTTAAGCCTGCCAGCACCTCCAATACCTTTGTCACTCCCTATGTCAATTTTCTTAAGAATCTCGCAGTCTCTCTTCCTGAGTTCCATACGTACCTCCTCATTCTCTTGGTTGGAAATCACTCCTGCCATTGTGGCCAGGCTTCCAGTTGTCAAGCCCCAAACGCTGAAATTTCCTCGCTAACATCTCCACCTCACTTTCCTCCTTTTAAGATGCTCCTTAAAATTTCCCTCTTGACCACATTTTTAGTAATATTGTTATGGGCCAGGGTTTAGAGAACCCCAAAGTGTATCATGGAGTTCACCTGACCCACGACTTTTAATAGATTGTGGTATGGGGAGCACATGGCCCACTCTCTAGGTGTGGTAGAGCAGAAATGGAAAAGTATTTTTAAAAACAAAACAATGTTTTTTCTGTGGACTCAAGTTAACCTTTTTAAAAAACATACAGTGAACATTTTAGCAACCATCAATTCAAATACAACCCCCAAAGAATACAACACTAAGTAATCCTTAATAACTTCCCAAACAACATCCAGAAGACAAAAGAAACCCCTTTTAACAGAAGCACATTAGGTTTACATTCACTACTGAGAACATTTATAATTCTAAATTCACCAAATGATCAAGAGATCGTCTTTTCATGGCAGAGAGATCAACAGTACACCTGCTCTGTCTGGCTTCAGCTCCAACACTAAAAATGAAACTAAAACACCCTGCAGCAAACCGCCTAAATAAAATGCTGACAGACCGCCCAGCTCCACCCACTCTCTGACATCACTGCAGTAGTAAACACACATTTTTTAAAAAGATACTCTCACTACAGATATTTATATACACACCCATTTATAAACTCCCATTTCTTAAAGGTATTCTCACATGACAATATGCACTAACATTCACTGATGTGGCTCTATGGTGTATTTTGTTTTCAATGGACCCCGTCAAGCACCTTGAAATGTTTTATTACATTAAAGACGCTAAGACAAGCTGTTGGGTCAAACATCAATTTAACATGGTGCTCCTTCCATATTCAAAATGTAGTCTCACAGGTTTATTTCCGAGCTCTAGACATAACTGTTAGTATTAATCCAGGGGAACATTTCAGTTCACAGTTGATAATAGATTTCAGACAGTGGAAAAATATCATTTTGAGACATTCCAGGATGCCATCGAAGATGGAGTAGATGAAGAGGAGGGGACATGGAAAGGAGCCAAAGTCTGAGGAGTGTAGGATATTCATGGCAGTTAGAATTAAGTAGCAGTGAGAATGTGGAGATGATTGGAAATGAGGGTAAGGATTTTCTCTATATTAATAAATGCTTTCACTATTCACTTCTATGTTGCCCATTAATCTTAATGATTTTATCTGTTTCAATGTGCAATTTAAACAGCAATAGGGGCCATGTTGAACTATTACATTATTTGCTTGAGCTATTTGCCTCAAATAATTTCAGGAACGCTTCCAAATGAGTGTTTATACACAAATCTATTATCACCACCTATATGTAAAGTTCAGTTGATTCTTTCCCCAAATACTCCCACACAATCCTGGAATATATCTTGGTTGTCTGTGACCAAGTTAATTAAATAGTTTGTCTTTATTCTAATTTATTTTAGATTTCCTACTGAACTGAATAATTCAAAATGCTATTACATTTATACAGGGGAGGCGGGGGGACCCTGGTTTGAATCCCGTCGTGGCAGGTGGTGAAATTTAAATTCAATAAAAAGCTGCAATATTAAGCCTGAAGGTGACCATGAAATCATTGTCGATTGACGTAAAAACTCATCTGGTTCACTAATGTCCTTTAGGGAAGGAAATCTGTATTCGTTGCCTGGTCTGCCCTACATGTGACTCCAGATCCGCAGCAATGTGGTTGACTCTTAAATGCCCTCCGGGATGGGCAATATATGCTGGCCCAGCCAGTGATGCCCACATCCTATGAACGAATTTTTTAAAAAGCACATCTTCACAAGTGTCACCAGACAAATGAGGAAATGTTAGCAAAGAGCACTGAAATTGCTGAAGGAGGTGACTTTTAAGCCATGATGTGGAGATGCTGGCATTGGACTAGGGTGGGCACAGCAAGAAGTCTTACAACACTGGTTAAAGTACAACAGGTTTGTTTCGAATCACTAGTTTTCGGAGCGCAACTCCTTCCTAGTGATTCTAAACAAACTTGTTGGACTTTAAACTGGTGTTGTAAGACTTCTTACTTTTAAGCAAACTCTTAAAATAGGAGAGAAACCCATAGAATCCCTGTAGTACAGGAGAAGGCTAATCAGCCCATCGGGGAGCACTGGCCCCCTGCAAGAGCACCCTACCTCGGCCTGCTCCACTGCCCTACCTCCATAACCCCGCCTAACCCGCGCAAAGGAGCAATTTAGCATGGCCATTCACCTAACCTGCACACCTTTGGACTGTGGAAGGAAACCAGAGCACCTGGTGGAAACTCTCGCAGGCACGGGGAGAACACGCAAATTCCACACAGTCGCATAAGACCGGAATTGAACCTGGGTCCCTGGTACTGAGAGGCAATAGTGCTAACTACTATGTCACTGTGCCGATAGGGCAGAACTGAGAATTATAAATATTTATTGCAACACCACATACTGTTGCATTACATGTTATGTTAGAGCAATTATAGGGCAGCACGGTGGTGCAGTGGTTCGCACTGCTGTCTCACGGCGTCGAGATGCCAGGTTCGATCCCGGCTCTGAGTCACTGTCCGTGTGGAGTTTGCACATTCTCCCCTTGTTTGCGTGGGTTTCGCCCCCACAACCCAAAGATGTGCAGGGTAGGTGGATTGGCCATGCTAAATTGCCCCTTAATTGGAAAAAATCAATTGGGTACTCTAAATTTACAAATAGAAATGTTAGAACAATTATAAAAAAGGTGTTTATAGATTTTTGCCTTGTACTTGATAGGATATTCTGGTGGTTTTCACCTTTAATGCCAACTAAGAAAGCCAAAGCTGTCCGGCAGGCGGTGTGCCTGATATGCCATCTTATTGTACTCCCTAACTTCCCATTTCTTTGGTAGCAGAGATTTGAGGAACTGCACTGCAGTATTTGTGAGGCTCATTAGCCGGGCGATTGTAGCAGTCAGCAGGAAATCCGCTCATGGAGTTGGTGACCTGTGAAATAGAGAGGTTAATGAGGGCATTCCAGACTGTAGGGCCTAGATGACTGAAGAGGCAAACGTCAATGCCAGAGTAAAAGGAATGCAGTTCTTCAAAGATTGTACGGCTGGAGGAGGTTACAGGAATGGATAGCGAGACATGAGGCCAAGAAAGGATTTCAACACAAGCTTGAAAATTTTAAGTTGACGGTTCCTGATATCCAAATTTCATTTCCTGTTTCAATCCAATCCATATGAATGAATGAAATGAAATGAAAAATGAAATGAAAATTGCTTATTGTCACAAGTAGGCTTCAAATGAAGTTACTGTGAAAAGCCCCTAGTTGCCACATTCCGGCGCCTGTTCGGGGAGGCTGGTACAGGAATTGAACCGCGCTGCTGGCCTGCTTTAAAAGCCAGCTCTTTAGCCCTGTGCTAAACCAGACCCTAGTTGTTTTAAACTAGAAATGTAAAGAAATATAAGACTTTTCATAGATACTTAAATATGAAAAGAGTTACTAAACTGAGAATTGGTCCAATATAGAAAGTGAGCCTGTGGAATTAATAATGGAAAAAAAGGAGATGGAAAAAAATTAAATTTTGGATCAGTCTTCACGAAAGAGGATGAAATGAATGAAAATGAAAATAAATTGCTTATTGTCACAAGTAGGTTTCAAATGAAGTTACTGTGAAAAAGCCCCTAGTCGCCACATTCCGGCGCCTGACCGGGGAGGCTGGTATGGGAATTGAACCGTGCTGCTGGCCTGCCTTGGTCTGCTTTAAAAGCCAGCTATTTAAATAGCCCAGTGTGCTAAACCAGCCCCTGCTGCTGCAAGTAACTATCCCTTAAAATATATCAGAAACTGGAAGGGAGGGAAGAACTCAGGAAAAATGCAATCACCAGGGAAGTAGTATTTAACAAACTGGAGTTGCAGGCTGACAAATCCCCAGGTGCTGATGGACTTCATACTAGGATCTTAGTGGGTTAGTGAGATAGTTGGTGTGTTGGTTTTAATTTTGCAGCATTCTCTGGATTTGGGGAAGGTGCTATTGGATTGGAAAATAGCAAATCCCTTCATTAAAAAAGGGAGGGAGGAAGGAGGGAGGAAGAAACCAGGAAACTACAGGCCAGTTAGTGTAACACGTCATCGGGGAAAATGTCATGAACTATTATTAAAAATGCTGCGGCAGGATCCTTGGTAAATTCAAGGGAGGCACGGTGGCACAGTGGTTAGCACTGCTGCCTCAGCCCCAGCGTCCCGGGTTCAATTCGGGCCTCAGGTGATTATGTGGAGTTTGCACTTTCTTCCCATGTCTCCGTGGGTTTCTTCCGGGAGCTCTGGTTTCCTCCCGCAGTCCAAAAATGTGCAGGTTAGGTGGTTTGGCAATGCTAAATTGCCCCTTAGTGTCCAAAGGTTAGGTGGGGTGACTGGGTTACGGAGATAGGGTGGAGGCGTGGGCTTAAGCTTAAGTAGAGTGTTCTTTCCAAGGGCCGGTGCAGACTCGATGGGCTGAATGGGCCTCCTTCTGCACTGTAAATTCTACGATTCTAATAAAGCTTAGTTAACGTGATATTATGAAAGGGGATGAATGTTTAACTAATTTATTGGAGTTCCGTGAAAGAGTCATCTGTGCATGAATAAAGGGTAACCTTGGATATACTGTATTTAGATTTTCAGAAGCCATTTGATAAGGTGCCGCATCAAAGGTTATTGCGGAGAATAAAAGCTCATGCTGGAGGGGGTGACATATCATAGATAGGGGATTGGCTAGCTAACAGGAAACCGAACAAATTGGTCTTTTTCTGGTTAGCAGGATGTAACTTGTGGTGTGCCATGGATCAGTGCTTGGTCCTCAACTTTTAAAATGAATATACATGACTTGGATGAAGGGACCAAAGATATGGTTGCTAAATTCATCTATCTCCTGGGATGATCCAGCCACCACTACTTCTCTCACTCTTACTCTCTCTCTCCTCTCTTCCCCCCCCCCCCCCCCCCCCCCCCCCCCACCCCCCCCTCCCCCCCACCACCACCATAAGCAAACTGGGACTCATTCTGGCGTGACTCAGTGCAAACCCTGACATATTTGGCGCCTTTTATTCCTGGGGGAGGGTGTGTGGGAGCAGTGGCAGGAAGGCAAGAGGGTACCCTTCCTCTAGGCCTGCCTCCAGGGTGCCTATGGGGTCCTTCAGGGGAGGTGAGGTGGTTTCTGGATAGGAGGGGCTCATGTTGGGGGTCTTTCCCAGGATGTTGGGGGTCTTTCAATATATAAAAGGTAAGAGAGAGGCAACAATAGACATTGGACCACTGGAGAAAGTGGCTGGAGAAGTAATAATAGGAAACAAAGAAATGGCAGACAAACTGAATAGTTACTTTGCATCAGTCTTCATGGTGGAAGACACCAGTGGGATGCCGGAGAACCGGGGGCAGAGGTGAGTACAGTGACCATTACTAAGGAGAAGGTTCTCTGGAAACTGAAAGGTCTGAAGGTGGATAAGCCACCTAGACCGGATGGACTACACCCCAGGGTCCTAATGAGATAGTTGAGGAAATTGTGGAAGCATTAGTGATGATCTTTCAGGAGTCACTGGAGGCAGGAAGGGTCCCAGAGGACTGGAAGGTGGCTAATAACACCACTGTTTAAGAAGGGAGGGAGGCAGAAGATGGGAAATTATAGGCCGGTTAGCCTGACTTCGGTCATTGGTAACATTTTAGAATCTGTTATTAAAGATGAGATCGCGAAGGGACTTCCGGTGACGGCGGGCAGGAGGCAGCCGCACACTGGAGGGCTCCCGCTCGGGAATAGAAATTTTGAAGTTTTAACGCCCGGTCCCGGGGGCAACGGAGGCTGAAAATGCTGTAAGAAGGCACAGTGAGGAGAAATGTCCAAGTTTGAGAGAAAAACGGCTGAAAAAAGGGGGTTAACGAAAGTCCGCCGGTGAGTGAAAAAGACAGCGCAGGAACTGTAAGGAAAGCGGAGGTTGGAGCACCAGGGGAGGCCGCATCGGTCACAGCAGAAGAAATGACCAAGGTGATGTCTATGGAACTTGAAAAACAGTTCACAAAACACATGGAAATGATGAAGGAGAGATGGGGTGGTATTGAAAGTGCTGGTGGAGGAGGCGATTGCCCTGGTGAGGGCGACGGTATCAAGCGCAGCGGCGGAGGTGTGGGAGCAAGGTGAGACACTGAAGGAAGTGGAAGAGGCATTATCGCAGCACAGTGATCAACTCACCTCGATGCGGAAGGAGTTGCGGGGTGTGATAGAGACCAACAAGGGCCTGCGAGCCAAAATAGAAGACTTGGAAAACCGATCCAGGCGACAGAATCTGAGGATTGTGGGTCTGCCCGAAGGGGTGGAAGGCCCGAGGCCGACTGAGTATTTTGCCATGATGTTGACTATTGGGGGAGGGGGACGATCCCTCCCAATATGAACTGGATCGGGCTCAGCGGTCGTGGAGGCCTATACCAAAGGCGAATGAGCCGCCAAGAGTAGTAACTCTGCGTTTCCGTAGGTATAGCGTGAAGGAGACGGTCCTGTGCTGGGCAAAGCAGAAGTGGGTGGTGCAGTGGGCTGGAGCTGGTATACGCATATACCAGGACTTTACGGTGGAGCTGGCGAGCTGGGCTTCATTCAGCCGGGTGAAGAAGGCACTGTACATCAGCAAGGTGCAGTGCAGCATAGTATATCCAGCTAAGTTGAGGGTGACCTACAAATCCAAGGACTTTTATTTTGGGACGGCGGAAGCAGCGGAGGAGTTTGTGAAGGCAGAAGGACTGTGGCAGAATTGAGAAATGGTCATGTACCCATGTAGCCTCATGTAACTTTAATTTTTCACTGCATGTTGGTGTATGTATTAAATGAGTCGACACTGTATATATTTGGACAAGGGAAGAGATGGGACTTTCATTTTCAATGATGGTGTCTTGGGTGTGTATGCAGGAGTTGTGTGCTAAAGGGGATTTCTTGGTTTTCCTGGGACCGGGCAAGGGGGAAGGAGACCCGGGCGGGGGCCTCCATGCTGGCTGGTCTAAGCCGGCCAGTGAACGGGAGTGAGGTGGGGGAGGGGCTGCGGCCATCGGAGCCTGGTAGAACAGCTTTCGGTGACTCTAGCCGGGGTGAAAAGTTGGAGGGGGGGGGGGGGGAGTTTACAAGAGAAAGTGGAGCGGAGGAGTCTAGGAGGGGGGGGGGCGGGGGGAGGTGTCTACGATTCATGGGTGTCATTCACGTTACTCTTTTGGGGATTGGATGGCATTGAATATTAGGGTGGGGGGGTGGACCGTGTATGTCAATGGTGATCATAGGCGATTCCTAATTCTTTTTTTCCACCTTGGGAGGGTTTGTTTTATTTGATGCTTATACTGTCAGGTGGGCCGTTGTTTGGGGTGGTGGGAGGATGGGATCGTTGTTGATAAGGGGATTGACATTATATTCATTACCGTTTACTGTTTGTTGGCGTGCCAGGGATGTACTTCTGAGGCAGTATAATGCTCTGGGCAGACCCCATTTGGAGTATTGTGAGCAGTTTTGGGCCTCGTATCTAAGGAAGGATGTGCTGGCCTTGGAAAGGGTCCAGAGGAGTCCACAAGAATGATCCCTGGAATGAAGAACTTGTCGTATGAGGAACGTTTGAGGACTCTGGGTCTGTACTTGTTGGAGTTTAGAAGGATGAGAGAGGATCTTATTGAAACTTACAAGATACTGCGAGGCCTGGATAGAGTGGACGTGGAGAGGATGTTTCCACTTGTAGGACAAACTAGAACCAGAGGACACCATCTCAGACTAAAGGGACGATCCTTTAAAACAGAGATGAGAAGAAATTTCTTCAGCCAGAGGTGGTGAATCTGTGGAACTCGTTGCCGCAGAAGGCTGTGGTGGCCAAATCACTGACTGTCTTTAAGACAGAGATAGATAGGTTCTTGATTAATACGGGAATCAGGGGTTATGGGGAGAAGGCAGGAGAATGGAGATGAGAAAATATCAGCCATGATTGAATGGCGGAGCTGACTCAATTCGATGGGCCAAGTGGCCTAATTCTGCTCCTATGTCTTATGGTCTTATGGGGATCAGCAGATTTTTTTCCATCTGAGCCTTGAAAATCATGAAATTGCCTTTCAGTATGTCAAGTTTCAGTTTAAAGGTCTTACCTCTGATGTTGGAACCCTTTGATGTCTCTCTCCCAACATGTCAACTTCATAGATCCGTTAGAAGAAAGTGAAAGTTTTCCCTTTGTTGCCTTAAAACCGTTAATCTCCCCCAGCGTGACAATATCAATGATCAGTCAGAAGAAAGTGAAAGTATTCCCTTTAATGTGGAAACCTTTGAGGTGCTTTTCCCACAGTCAATTTAGTTCCCTTTAGGTTTTACAAGCGCCTGTGCATGCTTTGAGCTAAAAGCTTTGAACTGCATTGTTTCCATTCAATTTCATGGTCCATTGTCTTTTACAAGCCTCATCATTGATCAGCCCATTCAAAAGATAAGCAAATTCAAAGGAGGGTTACTGTTTATTTTTACAGCTCCACAGGGGTCCATAAACTCTGAAGTGCTTCCCCTTTTGAGCAGGTGTTCTTTCTAACTGCAGTTTTGTTTAAAGAGGCTGTCTCTTTGTTCTGAAGAGCTTCCTAGAAAGGGCAGGTATGGGGGCAACACTCAGACAGAGCACTGTGTGGAGAGTTTTTGGGGAGAGATGTGGAACTCAACATTATTCTGAGATCGCGGTCCCTTTAAAAATGGCATCCCCATTTCTAAGGAGCGGGATCTTTCAGCGAGTTTTGGCCCCGCCCCCTCAAGACCAGCCTAAAACTCGATCCACTGAAAAATTGTTTCTAAGTGCCATTGAATGGCATGTGAGCGGTGCTTCTAATGCCAGTGGGAAACAGTCCCAATTCCCTGCTGGTGGGAGCACGTAGATTCGAAACAGGAGAATTGCGCCCATAGATTGGTTTTTGAATAATGTGCAAGGAAAGGAGAGAAATCAATCGGGTATGAAAATATATTCTGAAACTCATTCCTACAGCTCAAAAGCTATATTGTACACCTTCCGTTGTACTTAACTTT
The DNA here is from genome assembly GCF_047496885.1 of Scyliorhinus torazame. Taxonomy (NCBI): domain Eukaryota; kingdom Metazoa; phylum Chordata; class Chondrichthyes; order Carcharhiniformes; family Scyliorhinidae; genus Scyliorhinus; species Scyliorhinus torazame. Next base: position 74,763,097 of record NC_092714.1, on the reverse strand, counting down.
TGAATAATTTGAGGACCATGCCTTTATCCAGACAAAGATGTTTCCTCTTGTGAATGAGTCAGAACAAGGGGCACTGTTTTAAAATTAAAGGTTTCTCTTTTAGGACCGAGATTTTAAAAAATTTACGTTTGTGTGACTTTGGAACTTGCCTCAGAAGGTGGTGGAGGCAGGGGTCATATTTTTAACGTGGATGTGGGTCCATTCTTGTTAGGCAAGGGATCAAAGGTTATGGGACTAGATGGGATTGTGGAATTCGAAACACAAACAGATCAGCCACAACCTTATTGAATGGCCGACATCTATTTCATATGTATGTATGTTCATATAAACTTAGTTGATTTAAATCTTCTCTGATTTTGGCATTCCATTTAAGAACACGTGCACATAGACCATACTTTAATATTTGAAAAAAATATAGTAGGAGCTTAATGTTCCAGACAGACTGAAACTGAAAGTAACCCTGAAATGTTGCTGAATGTAGTGATTATTGTGCATTACAATAAAGGTTTAAGATTGGGGGAAGAAACAAGGTCCTCATGACAGTGATGTTCCATTGCACAGTCCATTAAATTCATGTAGGTCTAAGTTTTTAATATATTTTCATGAATATGTTTTCACTAATTCACAATGCTTACCAGATTAAACTGCATTTGTAGCTATCCTCTTTCATTAATGCAGCATCATACAGATTTTAAAATGTCTCAAGTCTGCCTTTTTATTCAGAATTTCTTTTTTCTTGCAAGAGAAAAATTGGAATATAAAGCAATTTAAACAATTGTGTTGATAATTTGAAACATCTTATCCATCAAAAATTGTATTGCATTAAAGCAGTATTTTAACACTCAGACATATGGTCCAGAATTGTTTATGACAAAAGTATGGATATAGTTCATTAATTAATGTTCACCTTATTGCAGGCTGGATGCATCACACAGTGGAGCCACTAGGAGACAAAACAACTAAGGAAAGTCTTGCTATTCAGTGTCTCCAGAAATCTCTAGAGGCAGACCCAAACTCTGGCCAATCTTGGTACTTCCTTGGCAGGTAAAAATAAAGTAACTCAATATAATGTTGATTTTATTTTTTGGAATTAATTATTTTAAGAAGTCTGGTATCCTGAATCTAACTATTTATCGAAAGATGACAACCTAAAACTCAGTTCTGATGCAGCTTTATAACTTGAATATCCACGGGTATGTGACCTATCGAAAGGACAGGCAGATGGGCAGAGGGGGCGGGGTTGCATTGTCAGTAAGGAATGAAGTTAAATCCATAGCAAGAAACGATATAGGATCAGAAGACATAGAATCTGTGTGGGTGGAATTGCAAAGGTAAAACCCAGATGGGAATTATGTCCAGGCCTCCTAGCAGTAGTCAGGATGTGCTGCAGAAAATAAATCAGGAAATAGAAAAGGCATATAAAAAAAGACCATTCTACAATAATCATGGGGGACTACAATATGCAGGGGGATTGGGAAAATCAGGTTGGTAGTGGATCCCAAGAAAAGGAATTTGTGGTATGTCTAAAAGATGTTTTTTTGGAGCAGCTTGTGACAGAGCCTACTAGGGAATAGGTAATTCTGGATTTGGTGATGTGTAATGAGGCAGGCTTGATTAAGAAATTTGAGGTGAAGGAACCCTTAGGAAGCAGTGACCACAATATGATAGAATTTACCCTGCAGTTTGAGAGGGAGAAGCTGAATTAGATGTAACGGTATTACAATTAAATAAGAGCAACTACATAAACATGAGGGAGGAACTGGCCAGGGTTGATTGGAAGGGGAGCCTAGCAGTGAAGACAGTGGAACAGCAATGGTAGGGGTTTTTGGGGGTTATTCGAGAGGCACAACAGAAATTCATCTGAAGGAGGAAACGTACTAAGGGGAGGACAAGGCATCCATGGTTGACGAGGGAAGTCGAGGACAGCATAAAAACAAAAGAAAAAAAACATACAATGTGGCGTGAATTAGTGGGAAGCCAAAGGATTGGGAAGCCTTTAAATGCGCGCAGAGGACAACTAAAAAAGCAATAAGGGGGGAGAAAACAAAATATGAGTGCAAGCTAGCTAGTAATATAAATAAAAGGTAAGAGATATATTGAAAGGTATTTCAATATATAAAAGGTAAGAGAGAGGCAAAAATAGCCATTGGGCCACTGGAAAATGAGGCTGGAGAAGTAATAATAGGAAACAAAGGAATGGCAGAGGAACTGAATAATTTCTTTGCATCAGTCTTCACGGTGGAAGACACCAGTGGGATACCAGAGCTCCAGGAGAATCGGGGGCACAGGTGAGTGTTGTGGCCATCACAAAGGAGAAGGTTTTGGGAAACTGAAAGGTCGGAAGGTGGATAAATCACCTCGAGCAGGGTTCTAAAAGAGATAGCTGAGGAGATTGTGGAGGTATATTGGTGGTGATCTTTCAGGAACCAATGGAGGCAATGAGGGTCCCAGAGGACTGGAAAGTGGCTAATGTAACACTGATATTTAAGAAGGATGGGAGGCAGAAGACGGGAAATTATAGGCCGCTTAGCTTGACATTGGTAAGATTATAGAGTCTATTATTAAAGATGAGATCGCAGCGTATTTGGAAGTGCATGATAAAATAGGATTGAGTCAGCATGGCTTCGTCAAGGGGCGGTCATGTCTGACAAATCTGTCAGAGTTCTTTGAGGAGGTAACAAGGAAGTTAGACAAAGAACAACCAGCGGACGTGATTTATTTTGATTTCCAGTAGGCCTTTGAAAAGGTGCCGCACAGGAGACTGTTAAATAAGTTAAGAGCCTATGGTGTTAAGAGTAAGATCCTGGCAGAAGGCAGACAATGGGGATAAAGTCACAGTCACTTTTAGTCTTGTGTCACTTTTAAAGTCACTTTTCACAGTAACTTCATTTGAAGCCTACTTGTGACAATAAGCGATTTTCATTCATTTCATTTCATAAAGGGGTCTTTTCAGGGTGGCAGGACCACAGCTTTTCACAATATACATTAACGATCTGGAAGAAGGGACTGAAGGCACTGTTGCTAAGTTTGCAGATGAACAAAGATATGTGGAGGGACAGGTAGTATTGAAGAAGCAAGGGGGCTGCAGAAGGACTTGGACAGGCTAGGCAAGTAGGCAAAAAAATGGCAGATAGAATACAATGTGTAAAAGTGTGAGGTTATGCACTTTGGAAGGAGGAATGAAGGCATAGACTATTATCTAAATGGGAGATGTTTAGGAAATCAGAAGCATAAAGGGACTTGGAAGTTCTTGTTCAAGATTCTCTTAAGGTTAACGTGCAGGTTCAGTTGGCAGTTAGGAAGGCAAATGCAATGTTAGCATTCATGTCGAGAGGGCTAGAATACAAGAGCAGGGATGTACTTCTGATCAGACCCCATTTGGAGTATTGTGAGCAGTTTTGGGCCCCTTATCTAAGGAAGGATGTGCTGGCCTTGGAAAGGGTCCAGAGTAGGTTCACAAGAATGATCCCTGGAATGAAGAGCTTGTCGTATGAGGAACGGTTGAGGACTCCGGGTCTGTACTCGTTGGAGTTTAGAAGGATGAGGGGGGGGATCTTATTGAAACTTACAGGATACTGTGAGGCGTAGATAGAGTGGATGAGGAGAGGATGTTTCCACTCGTAGGAAAAACTAGAACCAGTGGGCACAATCTTAGATTAAAGGGACGATTCTTTTAAACAGAGATGAGGGGGAATTTCTTCAGCCAGAGGGTGGTAAATCTGTGGAACTCTTTGCTGCAGAAGGCTGTGGAGGCCAAATCACTGAGTTGTCTTTAAGACAGAGATAGATAAGTTCTTGATTAATAAGGGCATCAGAGGTGATGCGGAGAAGGATGAAAAAAATATCAGCCATGATTGAATGGCGGAGCAGACTCAAAGGGCCGAGTGACCTAATTCTGCTCCTGTGTCTTATGGTCCTTCTCTTTCAGATGCTCATTGACCTGCTGTACATTTTAAATATTTTCTGTTTTTATTTTGGTATTATCTGTCATTTGTGTCAAATTCCTTACTTTTGTCTGTGCTTGCATTCAGCTGAGATGGCAGCAGGTGCCATCCATTCCTTGTTCTTGAACTTTAGATTATAACATTCATTTAACTGAACGACACACTGGCTTATGCCATTTTAGAGTCTCAAGTACAGTACTGAAGACAAAACTGTCAGTACAGTACAAGATCAATACTGGAATAAAATAATATTGTCCTTTCTGCCATGATAAATTGCTTAATCTTACCATTGTGCATTGATCCTGTTCTCTGTGAAATAACTACCATCTTTACCACTTGATGGTGATGCCTATGAAACAGCAGCCCCCCCCCCCCCCCCCAAATTATTGCCCCCAAAAAGTGTTTCTTCATGCATCGTCTGCAGCAGTAGCTGCTGACAATCAACTACTGGGATTCCTGTTTTACCCATGTTTATTAGATTTGTCTGAAGACAACTTGGTTGTGTAAAATTTCTGACCTTAACCTCAAGTTAGCCTGATTTAGACAATGCATAGACCGAATGAGGAATTTCAGAGATTAATAATCTCCACTCGGACCTATTTGATCTTAAAAAGAGAATAGAGGCAAACAGGATTTCCAAGGAAGGTGGGGTAGAATTAATACTCGGTTGAATTTGACGAGTTTCTAGAGATAAGATCGAAGTACTCGCGAGCAAAGGGGAGATGGTAGGTTTAGCCAAAAATCAGGAAGACTGTTGTATGTTGACATAGTGTATAACATATACAGCAAAATAATAAGCCATTCAACCCATCCAGTCCATACCAATATTCATGCTGCACCTAAATCTCTTCTCACTTCCATTGGGCTATAGCAGGGCTAAAATTACTTCATCACATGGCCTCTGCCCTCCAAGCGCCAACACTCCTGCTGTTGGTTTTTTTGAGATGTATTGCTTCCACACCAATTGGAAAGCAAACTGCTCTTTATTCCACATTCCCATCTACCCCCGTAACCATTATTACCCAATTGGATCATCCCTGTAAGTCAAAGAGGTATTTTTCTTCCACCATTCCCAGTTATTAGCTAATAAGCTAAAGTATTCACGAAAAATGGAAAGCATTCTTTTTCCATGTCCTTATGATATCTGAGGTTGTTAGCAGCAGTACCCTGGAGATGTATCTTCAATGAATGGAGACTGCAGGAAAATTTTGGACAATTGGCAACCCTACTCCTGAATTGTGTTGCATATTCTGATGGGGTTTCTGCTTTTTGTTAAGAGACTGTAGTTTAAGAAGTGGGCAACACAGCAGCATGGTGGTTAGCACAATTGCTTCACAGCTCCAGGGTCCCAGGTTCAATTCCTGGCTTGGGTCACTGTCTGTGCGGAGTCTGCACGTTCTCCCTTGTGTGCGTGGGTTTCCTCCGGGTGCTCCGGTTTCCTCTCACAGTCCAAAGATATGCAGGTTAGGTGGATTGGCCATGCTAAATTGCCCTTAGTGTTCAAAATTGCCCTTAGTGTTGGGTGGGGTTACTGGGTTATAGGGATAGGGTGGAGACGTGGGCTTGTGTAGGGTGCTCTTTCAAAGAACCGGTGCAGACTCGATGGGCTGAATGGCCTCCTTCTGCACTGTAAATTCTATGATAAGTCAAGTAAGAAAGGTTGTATTACGACCGCAAAAGTTCCATGTGCACGCTATTTGCAAGGCAACTGCTCAAAATAATTTTCATGCTTTATATAGTGTGATTAAAAAAATTTGACTAAGAATTTGGCCTCAACATGAAGAAAGTGTTCCCACTTCTCTCTTGTCATTTGGGTGTACTACACTCATGAAACTTGAATGGGCAAAAGTGTTCATTTGCCTATGTTTGGTGTCGCTTTCCTCATTATTTAGATGCATTTTAACTTCCATGAACAAAGCTGCCATCCTGCCACTTCACTCAGATGGTGCAACTTGGAGATTTCTTGTTTTGCATCTAATTTTATTCTATCACTTGCTCTGAAAATTGCTTCCAAGCTATGTGCACGCTACATATTGGACTATGGTTGGACAGATAACTGACCAATGTAAACCACAAATTTGAAATCAAGCAATTCTTATTCCTCTGTCTCCACTTGCCCTCCCCTTGCAACTAGGGGTACAGTGGTGTAATGTTATTTTGCTAAACTAATAATCCTGAGGGCTGAATTAATTTATGTGAATTTAAAACTTCCAATCCCAGCACTGTAGTGATGAATTTAAATTCATTTTTAAAAATCTGCCAAAGTAACCATGACATTGGATTGTCATAAAAACTTCACCCATGGTGTCAGCAGTAGATTGGTGGTAGCATTCTTGCTTCTGAGCTGAGGCTCTGGGTTCAGTTGACCCTCCATACACTTGAGCACAATTCAGACTGAAGCTGGTACTGAGAGAGTGCGGCGTTGTTTGAGGTGCTGTCATTCGGATGAGATGTTGAACTGAGACAGTCTGCCGTCTCGGGTGAATGTAAAAGATCCCATGGCATGATTTAAAGAAGAGGAGGTCTCTCCTGTCTCAGCCAACGCCACTGAAGTTGATTATCTGATCATGATCACAGATTTGTGAGACCTTGCTATGCACAAGCTGGCTGCCACAGTAACTACTTTCAAAAACGTAAAATGCTTTAAGATGTCCCGAGTCCTTGAAAGATGCTATGTAAATGTACATAAAAATGCAAGTTTTTCTTATCCACTCTGACCACCTATGTCACTCCAGTCCCACGGCCAATGTAATTGGCTCTTAATTGCCATTTGTGAAAATGAAGCAAACCATATCTCAAAGTAAATCATGTTTTGTGCATCAATTAGTAACCCTCCTGTTAAAACGTTTTAAATAACAGTTTCAGTGGAGTTTCATTAAGCATTGTACAGGTAGGTTGCAATACCTGGGTGGGAGGGGGATCTATCTATTTGAACTCCATCATTATCTAAAATACAAAGACTTTGAGTTGGAAAAATAACATCTGATTTGATTGAATATATTCAGAATTGTGTTATTTTTGTTACAGGTGCTATTCAAGCATTGGCAAAGTTCAGGATGCCTTCTTATCATACAGGCATTCCATTGATAAATCAGAAGCGAGTGCTGATACATGGTGTTCAATAGGGTAAGAAATGGCAGATACTTAAAGCTAGATGACAAGATAGAAACACAGGAATGCTCCGGTAATTTTAGTTTGTTATCTCATCAGTTCTGCATCAGTTCAGTCCTGTTTGCCATTTTGTTTACTGTCTTAGGGTGTTGTATCAGCAACAGAACCAGCCAATGGATGCTTTACAGGCCTATATCTGCGCTGTTCAGCTGGACCATGGACATGCTGCAGCCTGGATGGACCTGGGAACACTCTATGAATCCTGCAATCAACCTCAGGATGCAATTAAATGTTACATAAATGCAACTAGGAGCAAAAATTGTAGTAATACTTCTGCACTCACAGCAAGGATAAAGTACTTGCAGGTAAACTGGTTTGGGGTGTGGTATCCTAAATGCATATTATTCATTTTAAAAATGAAATGGATTATTTCGAATGAATTTAAAGAATTTACATCATTGGATTAGGCACAAAAAGCTTCTATATGGTTTGTTATTGACTAACCATATTGCACAGAATTAGAAAGATACTTCTAAAGCAACAATGTTTAGTTTAAACTGGTTAGTTAACCAGAAACCATGCAGACAGAATTCCAAGGAATATAATTTGAATGGGCAATTTAGGCATTGTAAGAAGTTAATTATAAGATATGTCTTCTGCTTTAATTCTATTTTTGAATTAGAAGTTACCGTTAAAAAATTTGTAATCAAATTAGCTTTATGCAGTACCGCATAGCAGGTTATATGAATTACATTGTTAAAATTATGTTCAACTTAGAACTTGAAGATCTGAAGAAAGCAGTCAGTTGTTTTTCACTGCTTCAGGTCTAATTGGAAGGGACAATTGCTGTATGTCCCATTATATTTTTTTTTGCCAAAATTGCCTGCTATATGGTATCTTGAGTGCAAAGCTATTCTTTTCTTTAAGTCCTACCTGCCTACACAGTATTTCTACATAAGCCAATGCTGATGCAAGTGACATTTAATTCTTCTGTTAAAGCTGCAGTATCTTTCTTTGTTTGACTTCATAATCTGAGGACATTTTTCAGATCCATTTGATGAAATTTTCAAATGGCCTAGGAGGTACAAATATGCTTGGTGTAGAATTAGGCCACAGGAAGCTTCCAAATTACATTCCTAGTCTGTGTTGAGATAATTGCTGACAACCAGGGTTTTAATTGGAGGTCTCGGGGTCAGCCAGGGTTTTGCACTGGATTGCAATTCTGTAACCTCTCCCAGAAATGTTGTGGATACCAAGTGACAATAAGATTGAGTTTAGGTGTGGTGACCTCGGAGTGAATGGCATGCCAAACAAATTTTCAAGCTCGAAGAATAATAATCTGAAGAATAATAACTTTGCAACTCTGCTGAAGGATTGCTGGCACTTGCAGAATCATGTCTCAGCAGGATTTAGCACCTATGGGAGGCAAGGAGAAGAAATTAAGGATGGGAAAGATTCATTATTTTATAGTTCACATTCTGTGGCTTATGGGTCTCAGATACTCTAACATACATGCATAACATAGTGCTACTGACCCTGTCAGCTGCCCAATCTTCACGCTTGGCAAGAATGATCTTGGACGTTATCGGTAAGGCTGTCAAGAAGTGCGGGTGGAAGAAATATCAGATGAGGAAGATACCAGTCGTCACCTAAACAATTCAGGGAGTGGGAGAAATCATTGGATAATAATGGGGAACAAAAGTCCTGGCTGGGTTTTTTGCCCATTTTCTCCTTCACCTAGTCATTGAGGCAATTTGTAGAGTTTGTACTGTTGTCCTTTCTGAACTCGGCCAACTCAGCACAGACCAGCGGTTATACTTGGGATCTTCTATCCTGTATGGCAAGGTAAAACACCAAGCAGTGCATTTACCCATGGAACTATCACATCATGTACTGATGGTGGTTTATTTTCCATAAAATGTAGCTCGCAATGTGCTTGACCTTACCATTGCACCAAATAATTGGATTGATATCTTCAATGCAACTTCTTTTTTTTCTGCATGACACCTGTACCACATTATCTGCATAAGCACTAATATTAAACATTGCTTATTTTTAAGCAAACGGAATCATGAAGGTTTATAGCATGAAGGAAAGCTATTCGACTCAATGCATCTATGTAGTCGCCTTGTCAGAGCAAAGCAAAATTAATACTACTGCCCTGTTTCTTCCCTGTGATCTTGTACCTTCAGCTGCTTCAGATGCTTGTCTCCCCTGAAAAGATCTAATATCTCTGTCAGCTCTGTCAAAGTATTTCATACTGCATAGCAATGTCTCAAGAATTGTTTCCTAACTCCCTCATTCTGTAACTATTTAACTTCCTAATTAGAGGAACTAGCCTTTCTTTATTCAGCTTGATCTCCTTCTTGGCCGTCTCTGCTCCACTGGAAACACCTCAAGTCTGTTTTATTGTAACAAGATTTTTGTCCCTGTATTTTATCAATAATCAATATTATCAATAATCTATAAACAAATAGCAAAGTTATCATGTTGAGTTTAAACATTTGTTACAAATTATTACTATTAGAAGTAAAGATTTTATAAACTATAAAATTCCTGGAAAAAACACAACTTATAGGAAAGGGTGGCATGGTAGTGCAGTGGTTAGCACTGTTGCTTCACAGCGCCAGGGACCCCGGAGCGATTCCCAGCTTGGGTCACTGTCTGTGCGGAGTCTGCATGTTCTCCCCTTGTCTGCGTGGGTTCTTCCGGGTGCTCCGGTTTCCTCCCACAAGTCCCGAAAGTGTTTGTTAGGTGAATTGGATATCTGAATTCTCCCTCAGTGTACCCGAACAGGCGCCGTAGTGTGGTGACTGGGAGATTTTCACAGTAACTTCATTGCAGTGTTAATGTAAGCCTACTTGTGGCACTAATAAAGATTATTACTATCAAGAAGTCCTTTGATGAAGCAAAGACAACATAATATTGCATTTCTGATATAGTTTCCTTGTTGCAAATATAATTTTGGTCGTTATTGCGATAATTAATTTTCTCTTGCCATTTATATTAGTACTGTTTTTAATCCATATCCTGCTGCTGTACATTTTTCCAATTTCTCTTGGCCTTTCCCTCAGTGTTCTTTAGTCTGAGTGCAGCACAGGTTATTGACTTGTTTGCAGTTGAGTCATTGTAATTTCCCTCTTGACAATCATGAGTAGGATGAGAGAAAAATAGTAATGGGATTTCCACTTTTATCAATGCTTGCTTGACTGTCCTTTTCTGTGTAGGTGGAAGTGCTTTAGATTCTTTTGAGCCTTTTAATTAGTTTGCTGTTTATAAAAAATATGAAGTTTACTTTAATATGCATGAGTCAACTAAAAGGAAACTGCAGCTTTTAAAGACTTTTATTGAGCATTTAGTTTAATTTTGAGTTTAAGTAGAATAGAAAAGAAGGAAATGGCAAAGATATTAATAACACCATCCATCCCTGGGAGGTTTGATCACTATGGTGTACCATATTACTGAGAGAAAATTGTTACACATAAACTCAAAATCATATATTTGTATAAAATATATTGTATAAAAGTTAACATTCGTTTTTGTTCTGATTTTGCTGATTTTTTTCACCGCACACAATGCAAAATTAACAAATTAAAACCTGGGCAAGTTGCTTAAATTTCACACAGATGTGTTCTATCACAAGTTTAACTGAAATTTTAGTGTGATCATAAAGCCACAAGTGTTACATGATTGTTGAGCAATTAGGTGGTTTGTATGACTGATCAGTTAGCTTTCATTTACATAATCGCATCACATACTTTTTACAGGCCCAGTTGTGCAACCTTCCACAAGGTAGCCTACAAAGTAAAACCAAAATGCTTCCCAGTATTGAGGAGGCATGGAGCCTACCAATCCCAGCAGAACTTACCTCCAGGCAGGGTGCCATGAATTCAGCTCAGCAGGTGAAAATTATTTGTACCTCAATTGTACTTAAGCATTTTAGCTTTATAGTTTTAAAGGTACTTTTTAGTGGCTAATACATTTGCACGCACACATACACACGCACACAAAACAGTAACTGCAAAACCTCATCAGTGGTAGGATTTGAAGAAATATGTTCTTGGGATTACAATTATTTGGGACTGTGAGATTACCAAAATATTTTTAAAGATCCTAGAGCTGTTGAGATCAAAATTGGTGATTTCTCAAGCTGTTGGAAAGTAATTGTTGAACCATCCAATTGTATGCAATACTTTGCACTATTCATACATAAAGCTGTATTTATAGATAACTACAACAACTATTGCCCAGAACTGCTCAGATTTGTTTTCCTTGGTACTCAACTCTGTCAAAAATGGAAATAAAAAATTAGTCTAAACAACACAAGTCATTGTTCAGCTGGTGAAAAATATATTCTGTGATTACTACTGCACAACAACGGGGAATCAAAAGCAAAAAGAAAAGATATCTTGAAAGTACTTTGAAATGTTACCTAAAGATTTTATTTCCAATGCTCTTCTTTTGTGTGTAGGCTTGTAAACCTCACCATCACAGTAATGAACCATTAGTAGGCCTCAGTCAGCAGCCACAGCAATCCTTACCACTACACATGGTTCCTTCTAACCAAGTAGATGACCTATCCAGTCCTGCTAAAAGGAAAAGGATGTCCAGCCCTCCTAAGGTAGTAATTCCAGTTGGTTGGTTCTATTGTTGTCCTTTTGAGGACTGCAAGATGAGTTCAAATGAAAGGGGGACTGGAGGAAAATTAGTTTGTTAAATAAATGCTTCTAAAAGGTTTAAAATTACCTGTGATGACATGCATTTCATTTGTAATGCACTCTATTCAACATGGAATGTGCACTATGTTTTGTGGATGTTCTGTAATGGAGGACAGGTATATCTTTTTAACATTTTAATGATGGCTCAGTATTCAATGTATCCACTGTGAATTTACAAAAAAACGAATTGCCAAAATGGCTTCAATAATAACATGAACTTTGCACCATCCAGTTAAGACAGTTAATGTGGCAAGTGCATGTCCTGTTGGTATAATGCACTCTAATGGATAACAACTTCCATTTTTATAGTGCCTTTAACATGAAATATCGCAAGGCACTTCACAAAAACATAATCGGACAGAAATTGATTGCGAGCCAAAGGAAGAGAATTTGAAACAGTTACCCCAAATCTTGACCAAAGAAGTAGGTTTTAAGGAAGCTTTCAAGGTTAAGAGAAGTTGAGGAAGATGGTTCCGGAGCTTGAGGACTAGATAACTAAAGACACAGCTGCGAGTGTTAGAACAAAGGAAATGGGACATTCATAGTAGGCCAGAATTGGCAGAACACAATTCTTGAAAGATTGTGAGCTGGAGGAAGTTGTAGAGACCGGATACGCCACGGAATGAATTGAGCATAAGGATGAAAACTTTAAAATTATGACATTTGGGGACTGGAAGCCAATGTAGGTTCTCCCAACAGAGTGGTGATGACAGGGCGGAACTAGTGTTAGGACTTGGCAGATGTTTTGAATGAGCTTAAGTTTATGGAGGATAGAAGTAGGGAGGCTGGTTGGAGAGCATTGGAATAGTTGAGTTTGGAAGTAACAAAAACATGGATAAAGATTTCAGGGGCAGATGGATTGAGTCAGGTGATGTTATGGTGGGATGAATGTGATCTTAGTGACGGACAGGATAACGAGGTTGGAAGCTCAGCTCGGGTGAGTAGAACTCGGAAGAAGCAAACTGGCTGGTTCAGCATGGGACAATAACCAGGGAGAGTGGAATTTGTGGTGGTGTCCAAAGCCGGTGGTTTTGGTCTATCCATTGTTTGGTTTGAGGAACCTGTGGGTCGTCCAGTCACACAGCGGAAGAGTGAGATGGTGGTCAGATGGCATAACTTAGTGTTGTTTTTTCGGATGCTGTTGTCAACCAGCATCATGCAATACAATAGGGAGGTTATGCTTTAGTTATACAGGGCATTGGTGAGACCAATTGATTTTCTTATGAGGAAAGGCTGGGCAGGCTATGCTTGTTATTCTTTGGAGTTTAGAAGCTCCAGAGACACTGGTGTTTGATCGGGAAAATAAGTTGTTCCAGGTGACATTTTTGTTACAACTAGGTGTGCAAGAATGGATATAGGGAGACAGGTTGCCCCGTTCAACTGGACAACAAAGGGCAAGCATTGCATTTTAAATAGTCTCAAAGGTTACAGACAGGTAAAGAAGGATAAAAAGTGTGTATGTTGCAGTCACAACGGACATCATTTGTGACTTTGATTAGGACTGTTTCTATGCGATGGCAAAGATTGAAGTTTGGTTGGAGAAGTTCAAGTATGGAGTAGAAGGGAGAGAAGAATTTGGGAGACAGCATATTCAAGAACTTCTGAGAGATTTTAAAAATTGTTACAGATGGTGTGGAGGTTTGCAAGGATTGGGTTGGGTTTTCTGAAGTGCGGGTGATATCAGATTTGAAAGGGTGGTGTCAGTAATTGAGAGAACAGTTTACTGCTAGCAAGGAAAATGGAGGTCAGCTTAGTGGGAACCGAATCAAGAGGTGGATCTCATCAACAAGATGAGTTTGGAGAGAGTATGAGGGTAAATGGCAGAGAAACCAGAAGAAGATATGGCTTCAGTGTTCTAGGAGGTAGGAACCTTGGAAGTTTGACACAGTGAGCTAGGGCAATGGAGGAATCAGGCAGAGACACCTGAACGGATGGATTCCGTCTGTGAGCTCCTTGTGTTTGTGGAGAAGGCAGGTGGAGGTGTGTAAAGAGTTAACTGGTAGTGAAGAAACGGATTATTTCACAGATGATCCTGGAATAGGGAGCAGAGGAGAATATGACCTAATAGTACTTTATATGATTCAGCTAGGTTTGGGCTTAAGCCAGTTATGCATCAGATGTTTGAATCTGCAAGTTTTGGACATTAAGGCCATGAATATGAAGTCTGTACCAAGGGAATTAACCAGGAAGGGAAAGAGTAAGGTTTTAACTAGTGACAAGGGCCCCAGAAGAGGAAATTAGGGTGTGATTGAGCAGATCGGTAGCTGTAGAAGTATCGTGGCAAATAGAAGGCCAAAGTTGGGAATTAATAAGTGACTTTTTCAGTGACATGTTACCAAGTAAAGTACCACATGCTTTTTTTCTAATTAAGTCTACATGATAATGTATTCAACAATTTATGCAACGTGGTCTTCAAAGTTTTTGCAGGGTTCCAGAAATATATTATTGCAGGTGTATAGTTTAAAATTTCTGTTTAGGTACATTCCTATTTGCTCATCTATTTTCTGCATTTGACGTTTACTGATGCTCTATTCCGAGATGGTACAGAAATGTTAATCAATTAAATTGGAAATAATAAGTTATTCTGTTGAGGCAGTTCCAATCTGTTCGTTCTTTTTTCTATCTTCAGCTAAATGCTCCAGATGTCTGGTCAGGTGGTCACACACCACACCATCCAGTACAACAGCAGGTTCCATCATGGTACCTGACCCCTCAAAAATTACAGGTATGTGATTTCATTATAATGTTTGGTTGTACACTAATTATGAAATATTGAGCACTATTTTCAGAAACTTAGACGTAACATGCACACCAGTGGGCAGCCTGTGTCTGCCAGGACTGCTCAGCTCCAGATCTTATTACAGTCTTGGTGCAAGCGTGGAAAAGAGTTGAATTCCAGAGCAACATGGCATCAAAGCAACATATGACTACTAAAAAAGTATGGTTTTTAAGGTTTTACATTTTGACAAACAAGGCAACAAAATCACAAGAATGATATAGCACAGTGAGCAAATAAATGCTCAGCACACATGAATACAGAGGGGGATAGGAGAACAGTATAACTAGCTCGATCTAATCATTGGACATTGTACCTCTATCAGCTCAACGAAGAACAAGGGAAAGGCCATTAAAACATGGTAAAATGATGCACACCTTCCCATCCAGCAAATGCTCGCAATTGTCATCTTTCATTCTCTCACCCCACAGTATAAATATTTCCCACTTTTAGCTTTGACAAAGCGTCATCTGGACTCAACGTTAGCTCTTTTCTCTCCCCACAGATGCTGCCAGACCTGCTGAGATTTTCCAGCATTTTCTTTTTGGTTTCAGATTCCAGCATCTGCAATAATTTGCTTTTAACCACTTGGAGGAGGGCGTTTAAATTCCCCCATCAAACCTTCCACCGCTTGAGGGAAGGGTTCCAATAATATAGAGGCCTGGTAAATGTCTCTCTCCAACAAACCAGTCAAGGGTTGACCAAACCTACCTTGCTGTGCGCCGTCACTCAATTCCTCCTATTCTAATACCTGTAAAGAAAAAAAAACACACCGATCTCGAGGAAAAGTCAGAAGGAACCCGTCCTCCCCAGGATACATAATCTGCTTAGGCCATCGAAAGAGATGAACAGGGATTCTTAAATTATTTTTTTTTTAAACCTGATATGATTAGCTCTAACAGGGGGGCTATCCTCAATCTCAGTGAGCACTTAGCTAACCTTACCACCTAACTCCACACCAACTAATCACCCAGCATCCTGCTGTGGTTCCACACCTCTTCATTATAAATGAAATAATGGATGTCCAAAATGCACTCCTTCCCATAATCACAAGGATTACAGCACATTTTAAAAAAATGGAGTAAAACTGCGCACAGACCATATTTCACATAAACTGCTCAATATGGCTTTTGCTGGAACAGGATAACAGGTGACTCACCCTCGTGCCCACACCTCGTATGCCCTTGCAGGAGAAAAGACAACAACAAATAACAACATAATTACAAGGGAGTAACGTCCAGGATTATTGAAAAATGACAGGATAATAACACCATTTATATTGTTCGAAAAAGGCCAAAGAGCCATGACCAGATCATCGAACACTCCGAGCCTCTGAAGGATACCAATGAACAAAGCAAGTTTATGCTGCCATCCCAAGGCCGAAGCGATCCACAGCCTAGGCCCCGGCCAGGGGATGACTTATCAGGATTGGCCACCTCCAACCTCTTATGACGAGCATGAACAGGATAATATAAGGCCAGTTGTCCCAGTGGTGGGGGGGGGGGGGGGGGGGGGAGGAGGGTTGGCAGGGCTCAAAGACAAGATACACTGCTTCATCGAACCTGATATGCCCTGCCTCCAAATCAGGATCGCTAAAGCATGGCAACCAATTTTCAAACTCAATCGGGAAGTCGCCTCCCACTTCTCATCATGGACCAGGCTCACCGATGCTCGTTGTCCGACCCCTACCTCCCGAACTTGCCATGATAGACGACACACCATATAACAAGTCAATGGCCCTTACCAGGGAATGTGCTCTCCCAGGGAAGGATTCTCTCCGCGCCTCCACCATTCTCCAAAGGATTCTTTATAGTTCCTCAAAGTGAGCTTCAAAGACCTGCACCTCTGAGCTGAGACCCTCTTCAACAAGACTTTCTGTGGCGGCTGTCATCCCATCACACAGCAGCGCTCGGTTGAAGGCCTGCTCAGCAGCAGCAATGCCACTGCAAGCTGAGCCCCAGCCATCTTTGACCACTGCGGTCAAACTAGGATTCTCTACGATCTAACTCTGCTTCTCATCACAAAACTCCAATCAGGATAATCCAGGGACATAGTGCAAGACACATAGCCCCAAAAAAGATAATTATGAAATGTCCATTAGGATAATAATCTTTATTATTGTCACAAGTAAGCTTACATTAACATCGCAATGAAGTTACTGTGAAAATCCCCTAGTCGCCACACTCCCGTCGTCTGTTCGGGTACACACAGAGAGAATTCAGAATGTCCAATTCACCTAACAGCACGTCTTTGGGACTTGTGGGAGGAAACCGGAGCACCTGGAGGAAACCCATGCAGACACGGGGAGAACGTGCAGACTCCGCACAGACAATGACCCAAGCCGGAATCGAACCTGGGACCCTGGCGCTGTGAAGCAACAGTGCTAACCACTGTGCTACCGTGCCTCCCATATGAAATAAAGGATGAAAAGATGAGCAGAGCCAGAGCTCGCAAAAACACAGCTGCTCCTGCGCTCTCATCACGTGACCCCCATGACTGTCTTTATTCATCTTACATGGGTGTTGTGGGCATTACCTGCAAGCCATCCCCATTTGCCATTGAGGCACCTTTTGAAATACATCTGAGAGACTTGGTAAGCCACTTTAGATGACACTTCAGAATCAGCCACATTGTGATTAGGGGCCACAGACGGGCAGCATTTTCTTCACTAAAGGATATCAGTGAACCAGATGTTTTTTTATGGCGATTAGGTAGTTTCAGGGTCACTATTACTAACACTAAATAAAAACCTGATTAAGTTAGTTTAAATTCCTCAGCTGCTGTGGGAGAAGTTGAACATGTGTCTCTAGTCCATTAGTCCACATCTTTACTAGCCCAGTTATGTACCACTGTGCTACAGTATCTCTACAATGTGTGGCATCAGGAAACCATAGTAAAATTGAAGTCAGCTGAGAAGGTGAAAACTCTGCATTGACTGGAGTCATATCTAGCACAAAGTAAGATGGCTGTTGGAGGCAAATCATTCCAGCCCCAGGACATTGTTACAGGAGTTCCTCAAGGTATTGTCCTAGGAGCTTCATCAATAACCCTCCATAATGGCAGAAGTAGCATTTTCGCTGATGATTACGCTATGCTGACCATTTGTGACACCTCAGATTCTCGAGCAGCCTGTGTCCTTATGCAGCAAGACCTGGAGAACATTCAGGCTTGGGCAGATAAGTGGCAAGTAACACAAGTGTCAGGCAATGATCATCTCCAACGAGAGAATCTAACCTCTCCATGCGGTTAAATGGCATTACCAGCACTGAAGCCTCCATCAACATCCCTGAGGGTTGGATGTGCGGGGGGGGGGGGGTGGGGGTTCGATGTTAATAATGGATAGGGGTGGGTCAGGCTCGGGGGGGGGGGGGGGCAGGGCCTGGTAGTATGATGATGGTGGATAAGAACGGTGGGGGGTGAGACACCCCCAGTTAAGATAGTCACGTGGAACGTGAGGGGGTTAGGAGGTCCAGTCAAGAGGTCACGGGTGCTTGCGCATCTTAAAAGTTTGAAGGCCGATGCAGCAATGCTGCAGGAGACTCACTTGAGGGTGAAGGACCAGGTGCAACTTAAAAAGTGGGGGGGGGGGGGCCTGAACTTGGTACAGGAGCCAAGGTTCGACAGGTCACAGCCACGCTCGCTGGTCCTGTCAGGTGGGCGCAAAGGCGTTGGCTGGTCTAATGGTGGAAATGGCAGGGGTGGACCCTTGAAGGCTTCTGCACCCGAGGGAGTGGGACTACTCGTTTTTCTCGGCAGTCCATAAGGTATATTCGCGGACCGACTTTTTTGTGGTGAAGAAGGCTCTGCTGGCTGGGGTTAAGGGGTCGGAGTACTCGGGAATTGCAATATCAGATCATGCTCCGCATTGGGTGGATATGGTATTGGAGAAGGGTACAGAGGCCGGGGTGGAAATTAGATGTGGGGCTGTTGGGGGACCGAGGGCTCTGTGACAAAATTGAAAAAGTAATCGAATATGGAGGTTTGAACTGCACGGATGAGGTATCGAAGACAGTTGTCTGGGAGGCTCTAAAGGCGGTGGTGAGGGGTTTAAGGCTAGGGTGGTCAAAGAGGAGAGGTTGGAATGTCCAAGGGTAATAGATGAGATGCTGGAGGTAGCAAGGAGTTAATAATAAGAATAATAATCGCTTATTGTCGCAAGTAGGCTTCAATGAAGTTGCTGTGGAATGCCCCAAGTTGCCACATTCTGGCGCCTGTTCGGGGAGGCCGGTACGGGAATTGAACCCGCGCTGCTGACATTCTTCTGCATTACAAGCCAGCTATTTAGCCCACTGTGCTAGTTATGCAGAAGATGGGGACCCAGTGAAGTTGGGAAAAGAGGAAGGAACTACGATCGAACTTTGTCCGACTACCAGGAAGGCGGTACGCCAATTGAGGCGAGCAAGGGGTGCAATTTACGAGCATGGAGAGAAGGCTGGTCAGCTACGGAGGAAATTGTCCACGTGCGGGATAGGGCAGGGAAGTTGGTGATAGCTCCAGATCAGATTAACAACATCTTTAAGGAATTCTATGAGAGGTTCTACAGGTCAGAGCCACCTGGGGGAGTCCGGGAGATGCCGGAATTTCTAGATGGACTGGAGTACCCAAGGTTAGGGGAGGGGGACAAGGCTACATTAGAAGGGGTGATAGTGGAGCAGGAGATAAAAGATGCGATGGGGAGGATGCAGTCGGGGAAGGTGGCTGGACCTGATGGGTTTCCGGTGGAATATTATTAAAAATTCAAGAATAAGCTCGTACCGCTGATGGTGGGGATGTTTGAGGAGGCGATAGGGAAGGGGGTGTTACCACAAACTTTGGGGCAGGCATCAATTTCCCTGTTGCTTAAAAAAGATGAGCATCCGACAGAGTGTGGGTCGTATAGGCACATATCACTTTTAAACGTGGGTGCAAAGATATTGTCAAAGGTACTGTCAGGTAGGCTGGAGGAGTGCCTCCCGAAGGCGATAGGTGAAGATCAGATGGGCTTTGTGAGAGGGAGGCAGCTCTTTTCGAACATGAGGAGGGTATAGAATGTGGTTATAGCACCGGCGGAGGGGAAGGAAACAGGTGGTTGTGGCATTGGTCGCCAAGAAAGCGTTTGACAGGGTAGAATGGGGGTACTTGATGGCAGTTCTGGAGTGGTTTGGGATTGGACCACGCTTTGTGGACTAGGTAAAGCTACTGTGCAAAGAGCCGAGGGCCCGTAGCAGTAGCTCAGGATACCTTTCTCTCCAACATGGGACTAGACAGGGATGTCCTATTTCCCCCCTGCTGTATGCACTCACGATTGGGGCATTAGCCATCGTGTTAAGATGTTCGGGGGTATGGTATGGAAAGGGATAGTGGGAGGGGGGGGTTAGAGGATAGGGTGTCCTTGTATGCCGATGACTTGTTCTTGTACGTGTCGGAACAGAGTGCGTCAATAGGGGGAATATTGGAGCTGCTTCGGGTGTTTGGGTCTCCCGGGGTACAAATTAAATCTGGACAAGTGAATATTTTGTGGTGTCTCGGCCGGGGGTGGGGCCAGGGGTGGGGGGGGGCTGCCATTCCGTAGGGCAGGGACTCAGGAAGCTGGGGGGTGCAGGTTGCTTGGGATTGGGGGAGACTCCGTAGGAACAACATTTCTACTTAGGTGGGGAGGGTGAAAGCTGATCTGGCAAGGTGGGATGGTCTCCTTCTGTCACTGACGGGTCAGGTATAGGCTGTTAAAATGAACGTGTTGCCACGATTTCTGTTTATTTTCCAATGCCTACCGATTTTCCTGCCAACGGCATTTTTTAGAGAGATTGAAGGAATGATTACCTCGTTCATATGAGAAGGTGGCCAGAATTAGAAAGGTGCTACTACAGAAAGGAAGGCAGGCAGGGGGTTTCTGCTTTTTGTTAAGAGACTGTAGTTTAAGAAGTGGGCAGCATTGTGGATAGCACAATTGCTTCACAGCTCCAGGGTCCCAGGTTCGATTTCGGCTTGGGTCACTGTCTGTGCAGAGTCTGCACATCCTCCCCGTGTGTGCGTGGGTTTCCTCCGGGTGCTCCGGTTTCCTCCTGCAGTCCAAAGATGTGCAGGTTAGGTGGATTGGCCATGATAAATTGCCCTTGGTGTCCAAAATTGCCCTTAGGGTGGGGTTACTGGGTTATGGGGATAGGGTGGAGGTGTTGACCTTGGGTAGGGTGCTCTTTCCAAGAGCCGGTGCAGACTCGATGGGCCGAATGGCCCCCTTCTGTACTGTAAATTCTATGATAATCTATGAATGAATTATAAGAATGCACATTTTGAAAGCAACTTTGTAGGGTATTCGCAAGGCATGTGCTAAGACTATGTGGGCATATTGTGATTGCATTCCATAATCGAACCAATTGGTTTCCAATTGCTCTATCTTTTGTTGATTTGACTTTAATTGTATTTTGGTCGGGAAAAAACAAACACAGCCATTTTTGCATGCAAAAACATGCCTGACTCATGTTTAACTTTGTACAAAAGGCAAAACATTCTTAAGCTTCTATTGAAACAAATGTTGCAATAGAACAGCATTTTTGTTCTTTTGGCTGTATAAGTATGAATCTTGGAGCCTCGGGACAGAATAGTTGCTTTCTTGTTCCAACTAATTTACACATTTCTGAAAATAACAGAACCTAACACTAAATAAAGATTTACCTGGCAAAAGGATTTCTTGCATAGCATGAATACCCCAAAAATTCAAACAGGACAAACTAGCAAACATGAAATATTGATATAAATAAGATCACTTGCCTGTGTTTCTCTCATCAAGGTGCCAGGCTTGCAACAATCCATAGGACACTGGGTGGATACTTCCACATTATTCAATTATCATTGGTTGAATAGGATTAAACTTGCTCTCAACGTTTGCAATTTCATTTTCATATTGTTTGTGAAATCTGATCACGTTGAATTTTTTTTTTACAATGGGGATCATTATGGGCATCCTTTTTAAAAAACGTTTTCCAATTCAGGGATAATTTAGCATAGCCAATCCACCGACCCTGCACTTCCTTTTGTTGTGGGGGTGAGACCCACGCAGACACAAGAATGTGCAAACTCCACATGGAAAGTGAACTGGGGCCGGATCGAACCCCGATCCTTGATGCCGTGATGCAGCAGTGCCTAACCACTGCATCGCCATGCTGCCCCCATTATGGATATCCTGGTAATGATTACCAGGTCCTGTACTCTTGTGTTACACACAAAATAATACTCAAAACTGCTACATAATGGAAATGTTCCAATGACACTCAAATTACACATTTTATTGACCATTTAGTAAGATCATTTGTGATTGAAATATCCCTCCCTATATCTCTTGTTTTCCTTAGAGTCTAAAAATCTGTCAATCGCATATCCACAGCCATTCTGCGGATGTAAAACAAATACTCAACTCAGTGAATAAATTCCTCCTCAATTCAATCCTAAATGGTTGACTCCTTATTCTCAGACTATGACCCCTAGTTATAGATTCTCCAACTTGGGGAAACAGACTCTCCGAATCTGTCCTGTCATGCTGTCTCAGACTCCTATGTTTCTTGAGATTGCCTCTCATTCTTTTAAACTCGAGAGCATATAGGCCCATTCTATTTGACCTTTTCTCATAGAACAACCCTGTCTTCCTCTGAATCAATGTAGTGAATCTTCGTTGCAAATCTTTTAAAGCAAGTATATCCTTACTTGGGTATGGAAACCAATTCTGTGCACCGTACTCTGGGGGTTGTTTTGCCAAAGCACTGAACAATTATAGCAAGACTCCCTTAGATTGGTTGAGAATTATGAAATGTTTATTTACCTACCTGCCATCGGTCATACATTGTCATGCCTTTTAATCTAATTTCCACTCTAGCCAACTTACTCTTCAACCCTATTTAATTGGCTTCAAGTTTAATACTCTAGTTTCGAACTTATGCACATCACCCTCAGTCTCAATGAAATTTATTATGCTGTGATCACTCCCAGAGGATTCCTTACCAATTTCTAATTAAGGCTGTCTCGTGATGCAAAATGAGTTCTAAAATAAATTCTTTCCTGGTTTGGTTGATGTATTCTTCTGGGAAACTGTCTCAAATGCATTACACAAGCTGCAAACTACTTTCGCCTATTTTACTTGTCTAACATGTGTGAAGATTAACCTGTGTTGTGTTTGTTACATTTCATAATTGTCAACTAACCATTACAAAAAACTCCAAATTCCCTAGATTCTGGACCGTCCCTGTGGATTGCAAAGTAGGACATGTAACATTATTATTCAAGAACTGAAGACAGGGAACAATAGGCCTGTTGGCCTCACAGTCATAGGAAAATGCTATTTCTTGATAGATATTCTTATCTAACACAGTTTTTGCTACTTAGGGGGCCTGTTAATCTTTCCCACCACCGTTTTTGATCCTTGTTATTTCTTATAATTGCCCATATGATTCTATTTCCTGCTAACCTAAACCAAGATTCTTCCTAATTTCTGACCTTGTATTCTGTATTTTCGTGACTGCTCCCTCTCCTCCATTTTGTCTGTCTTTTTAAATTTCAGTATTCTGGAATATTTAGCACCCAACCATGACCTCTGTGCATCTGGTTTCTGTAATAGCTGTTGAATCAAATCCATTTATCTTTATTTAAGCCATTGTTATGAATGTTTTATGCATACAGATAAAGCGCCTTTAATTTTAATATGTCACATCAAGGAAAAAAGTTACTTGCATCTTTTTGTCCCAACCAAACTCGCTACACTGCCCCATGGCCTTGAATTTACTCTTCAGATTTGTAAGTTTCATTTCACTTGAGCCCCCTGCCCTTTTTAGTTTGAACAATCCTAATTCTAAGATTTGCCATGACACTGACCGAGCCCATTCAGTGGAGCCAATTCCAACAGAGCAGCTCCCTCTTTCCCCAGTGCTGTGCTCGTGCATTATGAATTGAAACCCATGTCTCCACAACATTCTTTAAGCCACACATTAAATTAATTGTTCTGATTGGCGCTCTCTCTCTCTCACACATCTCTCTCCACACCCCCCCCCTCCCACCCCTCCACCCCCAACCCAGCGGTACTTGCTTCTCTAGCTGCGTTCATCAATCCTGAATTGAAGTTCCTTGAAGTACAAACACTCACTGCAGATGTGGTTGTACAGCATTGTAGTTCTCTCCACGTGCTGCTGTTGCAACACAGCACCCGGCATTGTTTTATTTATTTAACTAATCAGTCCATGGCTTATAATTCTTGGCTTATAATTTTTGGTCTTTAAATTAAATAATTATTTAAATGAACCATAACTGAAATGTTTAAGTGCACCACAAACCACTTGCAAGTATTGGAGGCAAATAACCGCATCAAATTCCTTACTTCAGCACAATTTACGATACATCTTTGACCAGTCTGTGCTGACCATTCACCCTATTGATTTTCGCCACATATATTCTTTGTTTCTTCCAATTGTATTAGCTCAAATTTATGTAGATTAATTTGCATTTCCATTTAATATGTCCTGCACAAAAACTCAGGCCTCCCCTATTAGAAGATGACTTCTCTTCAGGTTAATTAAGTCATGACATTCAAAGAAACCTTAAGGTGAAGCTACTTCAGATCATATCTACATTGGTAATGGTTGCTCTGGCTTAAGAACAACGATTCAATTGAAAATTTCCATGTCAGATTTCCACATAAAAGTTAGGCATGGTCAACCAAAAAGCATTTGGGCAGAAGGAAAAATTATAGACCTAACATTTGATCAGCGTTCCCCAAGTGGTAAATTTTGTCTTTGGCAACTTACTATTGTTTTTCTCTGTTACGTAAATAGTAGAAATATTCTACTTCAATTTTAATTGTGTCTTAGCCTGGAACATTGGAGAAGTAATATCAGATTTAGAATACAAGTCGACTTTTATGTGTTGGGCATGTGTGTTATTCCAATTATGCAGGAGTAAAGACTGCTGAGTAAGGTGACCTGCATTATTGTGGTTAATGTGAATTTTATTCCTCCAGTGGAATTTGTCATCCACCTTCAAAGTCCCACCTTTAGTTTTAAAGCGAGAAATTAAGGGAATGTACAATCCCAATTAACATATTCTTCAAAAATTGTCAGCTTTTAAATAAAAATCTAAGCTCCTCTAATGGTACATTGTGTTTATCCAATGAGTGTGTGAGTAATATAGACCAAGAAGGTCCCAGTCTTGATCCATTGCATTTAGATAGCCTAGAAGCATATGCACCCTTTTTGGAGTGGCATGCCAGCTGCAGAGATGCTAATAGTAAGTAGGTCATGTCTAATCAAAGGTACAGGTAGATTATAACATGAGCGGCACGGTGGCGCAGTAGTTAGCGCTGCTGTCTCACAGAGACAGGGACCCGGGTTTGATCCCAGCCTTGGGTGACTGTGTGAAGTTTGCACTTTCTCCCTGTGTCAGCGTGGGTTTCCTCCCACAGTCCAAAGATGTTCAGATAAGTTCAGAATAGTGCGGGGGATTGGGCTTGGGTAAGGTGGTCTTTTGAAGGGTTGATGCAGATTCAATGGGCTGAATAGCCTTCTGCACTGTAGGAATTCTATTCGCTGATTGTAGAATAAAAACAGTTTTCCATCAATGCAAAACTACTGAAAATGCATCTCTTTGTTCATTTATCAGTCTCTCCTTCCCTGCCACCCCCACCAATCTTCACTTGCCCCACTCTTCCTCCACTTCCAGATTGTTTCTCTCTCTTTGCCTTCATCACTGTCTCTTTTTTTTTCCTTTCATAGTCTGAGGAGAGGTACTTGGGCACCAGCTGGTGAAAGCAGCATCAGTACTCTTAAAAAGTGAAGAGTTGTTGATCACAGCATATAAAAGGGGAATGGTGTAAAGGGATGTCAGTTTTGGAAAAATGTGCTGGATGAGCTTATCTTCTGGAGGGATTGGAGGAATTAAAAAAACACCAATGGCTTTTAACCAGGCTCCTCAGCAGGACTATATTGAATTGACGTCATTCTTGCAGTGTTGCTCTCCTCCTCCAGTTAGGATTTAGCTCTTATATTTTGTGCTTTACTTACAACCTAGAGCCAGTACAACAAGAGGAAATTTTAAACTAACATTAAGACCCATGATAAAGTAGTTTTTGGACCATTATTGAGCTATTTGTAGAGATAGTTGAGTAGAAGAAATTAGTTCCAGCCCCTGCATCTGACTATATGATGATAAATGCAAAAATGAACAATTATTCAGAAGTGTATACTCCACAGAATTGGAATAAATAATGTACATACATGAAACAAAACAGAAAATATAGTTTTACATCTTGGATTTGATTATTCCTGCTTAGTTTTTGTAGTGATTTTAGATATGCAATATAATCCAAATTTTACAATTATCAGTAGTTCACTCGGGATTAGGTAACATAAGACTGAATATCTTTTTCGGTTATTCCAGTTTTTGGAGCAGTTACGTGCAAACAGAAAGAATCTGAATCAGCTTCAGCTTCAAATGCTGGAACAGCTTGAGGGACAGTTTGCCTTGATGCGACAGCACCAGCAGCAGGTAAGAGTGTTTGGTGCCCTTCAGGAAAGGGATTACATAATTAATATGCATGGGACTAACTTATTAATGCTGCTAAGAAATAATGCTGAAATATTGATATACTAATAAAGCTACTCAATTTGTCCAACGTTATTCTAACGTTGACGTACAACAAACAATTTTTAATGAAGCTTGCTGTCTTTTTCTTCATTCTTTTGATTATACTTTTGTATTTTGTACTTATTTTTAATGTAAAAGCTGCTTACCTTATTTTTAAGCTTTTAAAACATTTATTTTCTGCATCTGCTAGTTCTACTATCAGGCTAGGTTTCTGACGTTTAGTTTGCTGAAAACAATTCTTTGGAGTTGGTTTGAACCATAGGTTGTTGATCTAGGATGGCACAGTGGTTAGCACTGATGCTTCACACCGCCAGGGATCCAGGTTAAATTCTGGACTTAGGTGACTGTCTGTCTATGTCGCGTTTGCACATTCTTCCTGTGTCTGCGTGAGTTTATAGAACATAGAACACTACAGCACAGTACAGGCCCTTCGGCCCACGATGTTGTGTTGACCATTTGTCCTAATCTAAGATCAACCAAACCTTCAATTTACTGCTTTCCATCTGCCTGTCCTAGAGTCACTTAAATGTCCCTAATGATTCTGACTCCATCACCTCTGCTGGCAGTGCATTCCACGCACCCACCACTCTGTGTAAAGAACCTACCTCTGACATCTCCCCTATGCCTTCTTCCAATCACCTTAAAATTATGTCCCCTCGTGACAGCCATTTTCGCCCTCGGGAAAAATCTCTGGCTATCCACCCTATCCATGCCTCTCATCACCTTGTACACCTCTATCAAGTTGCATCTCTTCCTTCTTCGCTCCAGTGAGAAAAGGCCTAGCTCCCTCAACCTTTCTTCATAAGACATGTCCTCCAATCCAGACAGCATCCTGGTAAATCTCTTCTGCACCCTCTCCCAAAGCATCCACAGCCTTCCTATAATGAGGCGACCAGAACTGGACACAATATTTCAAGTGTGGTCTAACTAGGGTTTTATAAAACTGCAACAAAATCTCACGGATCTTAAACTCAATCCCCCTGTTAATGAAAGCCAACACACCATACGCCTTCTTAACAACCCCATCAACCTGGGTGGCAACTTTGAGGGATCTATATACGTGGACCCCAAGATCCCTCTGTTCCTCCACACTTCCAAGAATCCTGCCTTTAACCCTGTATTCAACATTCAAATTTGACCTTCCAAAATGAATCACTTCACATTCATCTAGGTTGAACTCCATCTGCTACTTCTCAGCCCAGCTCTGCATCCTGTCAATGTCCTGTTGTAACCTGCAACAGCCCTCGACACTATCTACAACCCCACCAAACTTTGTGTCATCGGCAAACTTACTAACCCATGCTTCCACTTCCTCATCCAAGTCATTTATAAAAACCACAAAGAGCAGAGGTCCCAGAACAGATCCCTGCAGGACACCACTGGTCACCGACCTCCAGGCGGAATACTTTCCATCCACTACCACTCGCTGTCTTCTTTTGGCCAGCCAATTCTGTATCCAGACAGCCAGATTTCCCTGTATCCCATGCTCCCTAACTTTCTGAATGAGCCGACCATGGGGAACCTTATCAAATGCCTTACTGAAATCCATATACACCACATCCACTGCCCGACCTTCATCAAATGTGTCTCGTCACATCCACAAATAATTCAATGAGACTTGTGAGGCATGACTTGCCCCTCACAAAACCATGCTGACTATCTTTAATCAAACTATGTTTTTCTAAATAATCATAAATCCTATCTCTCAGAATCTTTTCCAATATTTTGCTCACTACAGACATAAGATTGACTGGTCTGTAATTCCCAGAGATTTCCCTATTCCCTTTCTTGAACAGGGGAACAACATTCACCTCCCTTCAATCATCTGGTAGCACTCCAGTGGAGAGTGAGGATGCAAGGATCATCGCCAACGGCGCAGCAATCTCCTCCCTCGCTTCCCGTAGTAACCTTGGGTATACCCCGTCAGGCCTGATCTATCCTGATGTTTTTCAAAATTTCCAGCACATCCTCCTTCTTAATATCAACCTGTTTGAGTCTATTAACCTGGTTTACGCTGTTCTCATGAGCAACAAGGTTCCTCTCTCGAGTGAATACTGAAGCAAAATATTCATTTAGGGCCTCCCCTATCTCCTCAGACTCTCGGCACAAGTTCCCTCCACTATCCCTGATCGGCCCTACTCTCACTCTGATCATCCTCTTATTTCTCACATAAGTGTAGAACGCCTTAGGGTTTTCCCTAATCCTTCCCGCCAGGGCTTTTTCATGCCCCCTTCCGGCTCTCCTAAGTCCATTTTTCAGTTCCTTCCTGGCTACCTTGTAACCCTCTGGAGCCGTGCCAGATCCTTGCTTCCTCAACCTTGTGTAAGCTTCCTTCTTCCTCTTGACTGGAAGCTCCACTTCTCTTGTCATCCAAGGCTCCTTCACCTTACCATTCCTTCCTTGTCTCAGTGGGACAAAACTGTCCAGCACTCACAGCAAGTGCTCCTTAAATAACCCCCACGTTACTGCTGTGTATTTCCCGAAGAACAACTGTTCCCACTTTATGCTCCTCAGCTCCTGTCTAATAGCAGTATAATTTCCTCTCCCCCAACTAAATACCTTCCCATACGGTCTGTACCTATCCCTCTGTTGCTCTTATTAGCCTTAGTTTTATTAGCTCTAATTCTGTCACCTTTGCTCACGAGTCGCCAGGTATCTTTCTGATACCGCCACGTGGTATGATGAATATTGCAGCACACTGCTTAGTAAATGTTAAATCAACGATCATTTATTATATACAGCAATAAATACTTATACAATAATCCTACTTCTAGACTATTACCTACCACTAAAGGCCAATACTTAACTTTGGTGATGGCCCACCAGGTCAGGTCAGGGAAACAAATGGTCTATCGAATTGGGTCTGGCCTGCGGGATTCAAAAAGGCTGGTACGGGTCGATAGTCTGTAACACCTATCTGGTAGCGATCGCTGGAGTAAGACTTACTTGTTTCTTCGCCGGAGGGTCTCGAAGGTTGCGAGTAGGAGAAGAAGGGTTGATCTGAACTTGGCCCCTTATTTTTATAGTTCTCAGGGGCTTCCCGCCTCTCGGAGCGGACCTTGACCCTGGTCCCAAGTGATTGGACTTGGTCCCAATCACTGGGTTCAATATGCTCCAATAATGGGGCGATGTCTTGATCGGGGGGTGGTCGTCCACCTTTCTTTGTCTCAGCCACTGCTGGCGCTGAAAGGTCTGGATCGGCTTTCAATTGCTAATTTGTAGCAATTGTTCCCGGGGATGGCTGATTAAAATGCAGATGGCTGGGTTGATGTGGAGAGATGATTTCACATTCATGGGAGGTTCCGGGGTACTGCAAATTGTCCGCTAAGTATGTGTGAGTCTTTGTCCGTTTTACTGTGATGTCCCGTCCTTGCAAGAGAAGGGTCCACCTAGCTGCGTGTATTTGGCTGAAGGTACCGTCCTTGAGTCGTCCGTCCAGTAAAAGTTGGGTGGGGGTGTGTTCGGTCAAAATGGTGATGGGGTTCAGTCCAGTAATGTATGAAAAGTACTGGACTGCCCAGGAAACTGCGAGCAGGTGCCTCTTACAGGCTGAAAATCCCTGCTCCACAGCATCTAAAAGTTGGGAAGCATAAGCCACGGGTCTTAACTGGTCGTGCCGTTCCTGCAGGAGCACGGCTGAAAGGGTGCGGTCTGTGGTCGCTACCTCGATTGCGTAAGGGGAAAGCGGGTCTGGAACTTGTAGTGCGGGGGCGCTATGAGCGCCTGTTTTAATGATTCCACAGCATCCGTATGCTGCGGAAGCCACTCCCAGGGGGCTCCTTGCTTTAGGAGGTCTGAGAGGGGCACTGCCTTGCTGACGAAACCGTCGATGTGGTTTCGGCAGTAGCCAACCAGTCCTAAAAACGACCGGAGGGCTGAAACGTTCTGGGGAAGGGGCAATTTAGCGATCGAGTCAATTCTTTCATGCTCGATCTCGCGTTTGCCGTGTGTGATAATTGTACCCAAATATACCACTTTTTCTTCCAATATCTGGGCCTTTTTGGGGTTGACTTTATAGCCAATGGAATGTAATAATTCCAGGAGTTCGGACAGAAGCTCAATGTGCTCTTCCTTAGTGTCTGTCTGCAGTAGTAGATCGTCTACATACTGTACCAGACATTCGGGGCGAGAAAATTTTGCTAGTCCATTTGCCAGCTGTCGGTGGAAAATGGAGGGGGAGTTGTGGAAGCCTTGTGGCAGGCATATCCACGTGTACTGCTGCGCTCTAAAAGTGAAGGCAAATTTGTACTGGCACGCCTTTGCCAATGGAATGGACCAGAATCCATTACTGACGTCCAAAACCGTGAAATATCGGGAATTGAGTCCCTGTTTGAGCATGGTCTCGGGACTTGTTGCTACGGTGGGGGCTGCTGCGGGGGTGACTTTATTGAGTTCCCGATAATCAATGGTCAAGCGCCATGATCCGTCGGGTTTCCTTACTGGCCAAATCGGGGCATTATTAGTTGAGGCTACCGATCTTAGGACGCCCTGCTCTAATAAGCTTTCTATGACCTTTAGGATTTCTCCCTCTGCTTCTAGGGGGGATCCGTACTGCTTTTGGGGTCCAGGGTCCGGTCCTGTTACTTGTACGGAGCCAGTCATCCGTCCACAGTCGTGCTTGTGGGTCGCGAATGCTGCCCGGTTCTTTTGCAGGACTGCCCTAACCTGCCTGTTCGTGCTAAGCGTGCTGGGGTTGAACCAAAACTCGCCTACTGCGCTAATTTTGTTCATGTAGTCCCCTATGTTGAGCGTTGCGGGGGCTCTAGCGGATTTCGCCATCTTCCAGACACACTGGTTGACTGGATCGAAGGATAGGTGGTGGGAATTCATAAAGTCGATTCCCAGAATGTGTTCTGCTGTGTGGGGCAGGACTACTAAAACTACGGGGTGTTTTGTGGTAATGTTGCCTATTTGAATGGGTACAGGGGCTGTGATGTGTCCCTGCTGTGAGTGGCCTGTAAAGCCGCTGAGGGTGATAGTGGCTGTAGTGGGCCACGTGTCCTGACAAAGGGTGGAGGAATTTATGGTGGTGCGTCTCCACCTGCTTCTCTGTTTCGTCCTTTGCTGCTAATTTCCGCCTTAATTCCAGATTCTCTTTCTCCACCTCGCATACATCGACTTTACTCATACGATGTATGCCCTCTACTTCTTTGCGGAGCGTCCTGACGACCACCTCTGTGCCTTGCAATTGTGCCAGACAGGACACAATTGCCATCGGCTTGCGAGCTTTTGTTAAGTTCTTTTTGTGGATCTCACTCATGTTCTCCCACCAAGTATGCCCTATACTTCCGGGACCTGAGTCGTCATTATTACAGAAATCATTCCACATGGGCCATCCTTTGCCCTTGAGGTATTTCCGGATTTCCTCTTCCCAAATGGGGCACTGTCCCACTCTACTGCTACTGGTCGCTGCGACCGCAAATTCCTCTGGGTTCATGAGGCGTTGCATTGCCTGCATGGCCATCTCTCCTATCTGCTTGCTTCGGTTGAATTTGGAACAGGGGGCTAAGGTGGTGTCGTAGATGCGGGTACGGCTTGCGCTAATTTCCGAAAATACAGACTTCCGACAGTTTTGACGCAACAAAATCTATCAGTTTTACCTTATAGCCCTGTTAGTTACGCATGCATACACACACTGCCGAATTATGAATTATTAATCAGAACTGCTTGAACACATGTCGTTTTTTTGTTTCCAATTGGATTCTAATTCAAAATTTCTTGGGTTCTCCCGGAGTGGTTTTCCACTTCTAGATCGGGTCCCGGCGGAGTCGCCAAAATGTTGCTCTTATTAGCCTTAGTTTTATTAGCTCTAATTCTGTCACCTTTGCTCACGAGTTGCCAGGTATCTTTCTGATACCGCCACGTGGTTCAAGCTCAAGTAATGATGAATAATGCAGCACACCGCTTAGTAAATGTTAAATCAACGATCATTTATTATATACAGCAATAAATACTTATACAATAATCCTACTTCTAGACTATTACCTACCACTAAAGGCCAATGCTTAACTTTGGTGATGGCCCACCAGGTCAGGGAAACGAATGGTCTATCGAATTGGGTCTGGTCTGCAGGATTCAAAAAGGCTGGTACGGGTCGATAGTCTGGAACACCTATCTGGTAGCGATCGCTGGAGTAAGACTTACTTGTTTCTTCGTCGGAGGGTCTCGAAGGTTGAGAGTAGGAGAAGAAGGATCGATCTGAACTTGGCCCCTTTTTTTTTCTAGTTCCCAGGGGCTTCCCGCCTCTCGGGGCAGACCTTGACCCTGGTCCCAAGTGATTGGACTTGGTCCCAATCACTGTGTTCGCTATGCTCCAATAATGGGGCGATTTCTTGATCGGGGGGTGGTCGTCCACCTTTCTTTGTCTCAGCCACTGCTGGCGCTGAAAGGTCTGGATCGGCTTTCAATTGCTAATTTGTAGCAATTGTTCCCGGGGATGGCTGATTAAAATGCAGATGGCTGGGTTGATGTGCTGTTAATGGTTGCAGGTATCGGTCTGGGCCGACTACCCCAGAGCCGAATATATTGTTCTGCCTGCAGCTGTCCGTTTGAGTCCTGTTGGCTGATTTTCCCATCAGCCTCTTTCGTTCGCCATTTTAGATCGAGGTTTGGCCATTTTACTCGGGAATCAGCCAATTTAGGTGGCTACACCTCTCCATGACTCTGGTAAAGGTCAGGGGTTGTGGTCACTGCTACCAAAATCCTCTCCCACCGAGACATCAGACACCTGGCCTGGATCGTTGCAAAGCACCAAATCCAATATGGCCTCTCCCCATGTCATCCTATCTACATATTGAGTCAGGAATCCTTCCTGTGCCCACCTGACAAAATCTGCTCCATCCAAACCATTTGCAGTAAGGAGGTTCCAGTCAATATTAGGGAGGTTGAAGTTACCCATGACAACAACTCTGTTACTTCTGCACCTTTCCAAGATCTGCCGCCCAATCTGTTCCTCTATCTCTCTGCTGCTATTGGGGGATCTATAGAAAATTCCCAATAAAGTGACTGCTCCTTTCTTGTTTGTAACTTCCACCCATACTGACTCAGTAAACAAACCCTCCTCGACTACCTCCTTTTCTGCAGCTGTGATGCACTCCTTAATTAACCATGCCACTCCCCCTCCTCTTTTACCTCCCTCCCTATTCTTCTCAAAACAACTAAACCCCGGAACATCTAATAACCATTCCTGCCCATGTGAAATCCATGTCTCCATATTGGCCACAACATCGTAGTTCCAAGTACTCATCCATGCTCTAAGTTCATCTCCCTTAGTCCTGATACTCCTGGCATTGAAACAGACACACTTTAACCCATTCCACTGAGTGCAACTTTACCCTATCAACTGTCTCTCCTTCCTCTCAGACTTGCTGCACACTATTTCTGCCTGTTCAACAGCTACCCTATCCTCTGATCCATAGCTCTGGTTCCCACCCACCTGCCAAACAAATTTAAACCCTCCCGAAGAGCTCTAGCAAACTTCACGCACAGGAGCCCTGCCGTGTCTGCCCTTTTCTTTTCCTTCCCCTGACTGTAACCCGGATACTCTTGTCCTGTACCTTGGGTGTGGCTACCTCTCTGTAACTCCTCTCTATCGCCCTCTCTGCCTCCCGGATGATCTGAAGTTCATCCAGCTCCAGTTCCCTAACGAGGTCCGGGAGGAACTGGAGTTTGGTGCACTTCCCGCAGGTGTAGTCAGTGGGGACACCAGTGGTGTCCCTCACCATCCACATCCTACAGGAGGAGCATGCAACTGCCCTAGCGTCCATCCCCTCCGATCTGAATTCCCAAAGAGATTTAAAAGGAAAAAAAAACATTAAACGCCTGTTAGGCCCTTAAAAATATACATATATATTATATACTGCTGTTACTCTCTCAAGTGAATCCTCTAAAATTGGTTGTTCTGCTAAATGATACAAAGATAGCTTGCTGCCCCCCCCCTCCCCCCCCCCCCCCGCAAAAAAAAAATCTCTCTTCTTACAGAATGTAGCTGCCCTGTGAACCAACTGGAACTCCGCCCACTGACTCTGCTCCCAGTCAGCTGCACTTTCTGTAACCTCCCGGCTCCTTTCACGCTCTTTGAGGAAATGTAGGAAATGAAATGAAAGGAGCACCTTATTCCCTCCTCACCTAACTCCCTCAGTCACAAAACTCTCATTACAGCACTCTAATGCACACAAATTCAGCACTCCAGTTTCCTCTGGGTACTCCGGTTTCCTCCCACAGTCCAAAGATGCGCAGATTAGGTGGATTGGCCACGCTAAGTTATCCCATAGTGTCCAAAGGTTAGATGGGGTTATGGGGTTACAGGGATAGGGCGGGGGAACGGGCCGAGGTAGGGTGCTCTTTCGGAGGGTCGGTGCGGACTCAATGGGCTGAATGGCCTCCTCCTACACTCTAGGGATTCTATGAATGTGATCATTCAAAGCCATTTTGGTCATGTCAAAGATGGAAAGTGTTAATGAAAATTAACAATACAAGTAAATTAATTGTTTCTTCTATTGTTTTTCCTCCAATTCATCCATCTTCTCAGTTTATATTTTGTCAGCTGAACAATTGTCTTTGATTTTAGAATAGAAATTCCTTCCTTTTTCCCATTATGTACAAGATAACCAAATTATTTCATCAATGTGCATGCTTCAGCTAAAAGTATGTAGCCAACTGTGACAAATTAACCTTACATAGGCTGTACTTTCATGAACTAACTAGTGCAGTTTGAGGGACCTAATTTGTATTGCTCAATTCCTGAATAATGGCAGGTCAATCGCATGAAAATTGCTTACAATATTAACATCGGTAGTTAACGTGTGCTCTATTTTTAAAAAAAGTTAATGCTACTTGCTTCCTTCACATTCTCTGTTTCCAATCACCAAAATTATGAAATTCTGATCTTATAACCTGAAGAAATTAAGTTGTATTGATCTCTTTGGTTGGCTCTGAAAATGGCGGTCAATATGGTCGCCTTCCTTAATATTAATTACGCTTGCTCTAGAGTCGCCAGGCATCTTTCGATACCGCCACAAGGTTCAAAACCGAATACTGATCGATACACCAGTTAGTTAGTTCAAAGTCAATACTTATTTATTTACACACACAATTAAATATACTCATGCACGAAACTCTACAGACTAAACTATCACTACTGCTAAAGCCTATACTTAGCTTCGGGGGCCCACTCAGTCAAAAGAACAATGGCCGTTGTTCGGTTCTGGGGGTCGAACTGATAAAGGGGAACAGCTACGGTCGTCTGTCTGGTAGTGTGCGTTGACCTTGGACTTACTTGTTTCTGGTGCAGCTGGTGGACAGTTCTCTCCTTGGTGAGAGCCGGGTCCAAGAGAGCGATTCTTCTTGGGGGCTCCTTATACCCAAAGGGGCTTCGCGCTCTTTTGGGCAGGCCTTGAACTTGGCCCCAATCAATTGGGCCGTTTTTTGATCATTCATATTGATCTCTTCCAATAAAGGGGTGGATGCCCTGATGGCTGGGCGTGTCCTAGCTGGCCATTGGCCTGCTTTGTTTCGGTCTCTTCTGACGCCGGGGTGTCTGCCTTAGTATCGGTTACTCTTTTGTTCCCGGAGATGGGCTAATAGACCTACAGTTTTGGTCTTGTCTGGGAGCTGCAGCTCCAATATACAGACAAACCCTGAACCTGCTTGTTTTCTCAGCATTGTCCATTTTCCCTGCAATCTTTGCAAAGTGTCCATTTTGTAATCGGGAAGTGGCCATCCCAGATGGCTACAGTTGTACCTTTGGGTTTTCTAGTTTGAGTCACTTTTACTGCCCTCAAAAAATAATTTGGTAGGCCTATATAATTACAACTAAATAATAGAACATAGAACAATACAGCGCAGTACAGGCCCTTCGGCCCACGATGTTGCATCGAAACAAAAGCCATCTAACCTACACTATGCCATTATCATCCATATGTTTATCCAATAAACGTTTAAATGCCCTCAATGTTGGCGAGTTCACTACTGTAGCAGGTAGGGCATTCCACGGCCTCACTACTCTTTGCGTATAGAACCTACCTCTGACCTCTGTCCTATATCTATTACCCCTCAGTTTAAAGTTATGTCCCCTCGTGCCAGCCATTTCCATCCGCGGGAGAAGGCTCTCACTGTCCACCCTATCCAACCCCCTGATCATTTTGTATGCCTCTATTAAGTCTCCTCTTAACCGTCTTCTCTCCAACGAAAACAACCTCAAGTCCATCAGCCTTTCCTCATAAGATTTTCCCTCCATACCAGGCAACATCCTGGTAAATCTCTTCTGCACCCGCTCCAAAGCCTCCACGTCCTTCCTATAATGCGGTGACCAGAACTGTACGCAATACTCCAAATGCGGCCGTACCAGAGTTCTGTACAGCTGCAACATGACCTCCCGACTCCGGAACTCAATCCCTCTACCAATAAAGGCCAACACTCCATAGGCCTTCTTCACAACCCTATCAACCTGGGTGGCAACTTTCAGGGATCTATGTACATGGACACCTAGATCCCTCTGCTCATCCACACTTTCAAGAACTTTACCATTAGCCAAATATTCCGCATTCCTGTTATTCCTTCCAAAGTGAATCACCTCACACTTCTCTACATTAAACACCATTTGCCACCTCTCAGCCCAGCTCTGCAGCTTATCTATATCTCTCTGTAACCTGCTACATCCTTCCACACTATCGACAACACCACCGACTTTAGTATCGTCTGCAAATTTACTCAACCACCCTTCTGCGCCTTCCTCTAGGTCATTGATAAAAATGACAAACAGCAACGGCCCCAGAACAGATCCTTGTGGTACTCCACTTGTGACTGTACTCCATTCTGAACATTTCCCATCAACCACCACCCTCTGTCTTCTTTCAGCTAGCCAATTTCTGATCCACATCTCTAAATCACCCTCAATCCCCAGCCTCCGTATTTTCTGCAATAGCCTACCGTGGGGAACCTTACCAAACGCTTTGCTGAAATCCATATACACCACATCAACTGCTCTACCCTCATCTACCTGTTCAATCACCTTCTCAAAGAACTCAATAAGGTTTGTGAGGCATGACCTACCCTTCACAAAGCCATGCTGACTATCCCTGATCATATTATTCCTATCTAGATGATTATAAATCTTGTCTCTTATAATCCCCTCCAAGACTTTACCCACTACAGACGTGAGGCTCACCGGTCTATAGTTGCCGGGGTTGTCTCTGCTCCCCTTTTTGAACAAAGGGACCACATTTGCTGTCCTCCAGTCCTCTGGCACTATTCCTGTAGCCAATGATGACATAAAAATCAAAGCCAAAGGTCCAGCAATTTCTTCCCTGGCCTCCCAGAGAATCCTAGGATAAATCCCATCAGGTCCCGGGGACTTATCTATTTTCAGCCTGTCCAGAATTGCCAACACCTCTTCCCTACGTACCTCAATGCCATCTATTCTATTAGCCTGGGGCTCAACATTCTCCTCCACAACATTATCTTTTTCCTGAGTGAATACTGACGAAAAATATTCATTTAGTATCTCGCCTATCTCTTCAGACTCCACACACAATTTCCCATCCCTGTCCTTGACTGGTCCTACTCTTTCCCTAGTCATTCGCTTATTCCTGACATACCTATAGAAAGCTTTTGGGTTTTCCTTGATCCTTCCTGCCAAATACTTCTCATGTCCCCTCCTTGCTCGTCTTAGCTCTCTCTTTAGATCCTTCCTCGCTATCTTGTAACTATCCATCGCCCCAACTGAAACTTCACACCTCACCTTCACATAGGCCTCCTTCTTCCTCTTAACAAGAGATTCCACTTCCTTGGTAAACCACGGTTCCCTCGCTCGACGCCTTCCTCCCTGCCTGACCGGTACATACTTATCAAGAACACGCAGTAGCTGATCCTTGAACAAGCCCCACTTATCCAGTGTGCCCAACACTTGCAGCCTACTTCTCCACCTTATCCCCCCCAAGTCACATCTTATGGCATCATAATTGCCCTTCCCCCAGCTATAACTCTTGCCCTGCGGTGTATACTTATCCCTTACCATCATTAACATAAACGTCACCGAATTGTGGTCACTGTCCCCAAAGTGCTCTCCTACCTCCAAATCCAACACCTGGCCTGGTTCATTACCCAAAACCAAATCCAACGTGGCCTCGCCTCTTGTTGGCCTGTCAACATATTGTTTCAGGAAACCCTCCTGCACACACTGTACAAAAAACGACCCATCTATTGTACTCGAACTATATCTTTTCCAGTCAATATTTGGAAAGTTAAAGTCTCCCATAATAACTACCCTGTTACTTTCGCTCTTATCCAGAATCATCTTCGCCATCCTTTCCTCTACATCCCTAGAACTATTAGGAGGCCTATAAAAAAACTCGCCAACAGGGTGACCTCTCCTTTCCTGTTTCTAACTTCAGCCCATACTACCTCGGAAGAAGAGTCCCCATCTAGCATCCTCTCCGCCACCGTAATACTGCTCTTGACTAGCAGCGCCACACCTCCCCCTCTTTTGCCTCCTTCTCTTCTGAGCTTACTAAAACACCTAAACCCCAGAACCTGCAACATCCATTCCTGTCCCTGCTCTATCCATGTCTCCGAAATGGCCACAACATCGAAGTCCCAGGTACCAACCCATGCTGCCAGTTCCCCTACCTTGTTTCGTATACTCCTGGCATTGAAGTAGACACACTCCAAACCACCTACCTGAACACTGGCCCCCTCCTGCGACGTCAAATCTGTGCTCCTGACCTCTATACTCTCATTCTCCCTTACCCTAAAACTACAATCCAGGTTCCCATGCCCCTGCTGCATTAGTTTAAACCCCCCCAAAGAGCACTAACAAATCTCCCCCCAGGATATTTGTGCCCCTCAGGTTCAGATGTAGACCATCCTGTCTGTAGAGGTCCCACCTTCCCCAGAAAGAGCCCCAGTTATCCAGAAATCTGAATCCCTCCCGCCTGCACCATCCCTGTAAATAATAATGCATTTTATTTACTCAAAATCTTTTTTTGTAAAGTCAAGATGACAGTAATGTCTGATGTTGAAGTTATTTACTTTGAACATTTTTTCTGCTTTATCCAGATGAGACAGGCAACAGTTGCACAGGTACGGCCTACAGGAATTCCTAATGGGCCAACGCTTGGATCATCACTGCCTACAAACTCTATTTCTGGTCAGCAGCCTCATGTCACTCTAACCAGAGTGCCTGATCGCATTGTTCAGCCTGGAATCCGTCCTGTCCCTCCTGGACAGTTAATGGCTAATGGACCTTTTCCTGCTGAAACATCTAGAGGCCCAGTAACATGCAGCACTATGGGAATGCTGGGTAATACAGACACTATTTCTATAGGCAATAATCATGTGACAGGAAGTGGAAGCAATGGAAATGTGCCTTACCTGCAGCAAAACGCACTAACTCTACCTCATAACCGCACAAACCTGACCAGCAGCGCAGAGGAGCCGTGGAAAAACCAACTTGTTAACTCCACTCAGGTAAACAATTG
This sequence comes from Scyliorhinus torazame, assembly GCF_047496885.1. NCBI lineage: Eukaryota > Metazoa > Chordata > Chondrichthyes > Carcharhiniformes > Scyliorhinidae > Scyliorhinus > Scyliorhinus torazame. Next base: position 74,723,472 of record NC_092714.1, on the reverse strand, counting down.
CTTAAACAACCTTAAAACCTTAGTATTATTTTGTTTAAGCACTGATTTTGTGTCATCTGTTCAATTCAAAAGATTGTTTCACCCAGTTTAGCAGTGGCCCAGCATTGTAAATGTTTGACAAATGTATACATTTTTTTGAGGCTGCAGCTAGTAGGGTAGACAAATGATACATTTGTATTTCCAAAAGACATTCAATAAGATGCCACTCGAGGTTAATACGCAAGAGATGGGTTAATGGAGTTGGTTAATAAGTTAGGGTGCATGGAAGATTAGTTGACTGACAGGAAGAAAGGACTAGGCACATGGGCAGCATCGTGGCACAGTGGTTAGCACTTCTGCCTTACAGTGCCAGGTTCAATTCCAGCCTTGGGTGACTGTGTGGAGCATGCACATTCTCCCCGTGTCTGCGCGGATTTTATCCACGTGCTCTGGTTTCCTGCCACAGTCCAAGGATGTGCAGGTTGGGTGGGCTTATGGGGATAGGGCAGGAGAGTGGGCCAAGGTAGGGTGCTCTTTCAGAAGGTTGGTACAGACTCGATGGGCCGACTGGCTTCCTTCTGCACTGTCGGGATTCAAGGCATTTTTGAGTTGGCAGACTAACTAGTAAAGTGCCACTAGCATCAGTTCTGGGGCCTCAACTATTTGCAAACTATGTTAATAAAATAGACAAAAAGATTGAGAATATTATATTCATGTTTTTTGATGATACATTTTGGTGGGAATATGAGTTGTAATGAGGATGCAAAGAGGCTTCAAAAGAATATAGACAGGTTAAGTGAGTGGACAACAAGGTGGCAGATGGAATATTATATGGGGATTCTGAGGCTATTCACGATAGTAAGAATTGATTTTTTTTTCAGAGGTACTAAAAGTTAACATTCAAGTATAGCAAGTAATTATGAAGGCAAATGGTGTGTTGGCCTTGCAAAGGGACTGGAGTACAAAAACATGGAAATCTTGCTACAAGGCTTTGGTGGGACCACAACTGGCGTACCGTGCACAGTTTTGGTCTCCATATTTAAGGAAGGATATGCTTGCCTTTAAGTGAGCGCAGTGAAGGTTCATTAGGCTCTTGAGTGGGTTGCCCTATGATGAGAGACTGAGTTAATGGGGATGGGAAGAACCTATTTCTCTTAGCAGAAACGCCAGTGACTAGGGGGTGTAGATTTAAAGTGATTGATAGAAGGATTAGAGGAGAGATGAGGAAAAATTATTTCACTCAGAAGGTGGTAGAAGCCTGGAACACTCTGCTTGAAAGGGTAGTAGAGGCAGGAATTCTCAGAAGTTCTGTAACCTCCTGCGCTACGGTTCAAATACTGGAAAATGGGTGGCTCCTTTTTATGGCCGGCACAGATATGATGGGCAGAATGGCCTCCTGTGCCAGAAATTATTGTACATTTTCTGAATATCTAAACAGGAGGAATGTGTAGAAATTTGGGGGGAGGGCAGGGGAGTAGCAATACAGGAATTGCTCCTTGGGAGAGCCTGCATGGCCATTATGGGCCGAATAGCCACTTTCTGTGCTGTAATGATTCTAAATTTGGCCTATACCTACTGGAGTTTGGAAGAATGAGAGGTGATCTCATTGAAGCTTATGTATACTGAAGGGGCTTGATGAGGTGGGCACTGCAAGTTGTTTCTCCTGGGTGGGGAATCTAAAAAATGGGACACAGTGTCAGCATAAGGGGTCAATAATTTAAGACTGATGAGAAATGTCTTCATTCAGTGGTTGAAAGCGTTTGGAATTGTCTATTACAAAGGATTTTGGATGTTCTGTTGTTGCGTATATTCAAGGCTGAGATAGACTGATAGATGTTCGCTCTTGCAGAATTGAAGGATATGGGAATGATTGGGAAAGTGGACTTGAGGCAGAACATAAGCCATGACCTTTTTCTGCAGCAGAACAAATCTTTCCTTAATTGGCAGATAGGTTTGTTTTGTTGTTATCCCAAATACCAAGGTTTGTGTATAGCAATACATTGATCTTAATTCTTTGAAAAGCAAATATTTTAATTTATTGTATTTTGGCTGGCCTCTACCATGTCCCCATAAATTTGAGCTCATCCAAATCTCTGTTACCTGGAACTTGCACCAAGTCCCTTTCACCTATCATCTTGGTGCTTACTGATCTACATTGGCAACCAGTCCAACAACACCTCAATTTTAACATTCTCATCGTTGTCTTCAAATCCCTCCACCTTCGAAAGCCACACTTTCTGCTGCCAAAGCCCTAAGCGCTGGAATTCCATCTCTAAACTTCACCCTTCTTACCTTTCTTTTCCCCCTAAATCCTACATCATTGGCCAGACTTTAGGTCATCTGCCCTAATATCCTCCTGCGATTTGGTGTCACGCTTTAAGTGCCTTGGAACGATGTGCTATATTCAAGGTGACATATAAATGCAAGTTGTTGAGTCACATTATTCTCTCTCACCCTCAACCCAAAAGTTTTTATTAGTAGAAAATGAATTAAAACATTTTTACTTCAGATATTTAATATTTTGTTGCATTTTAATATTGAAAATATAACTGCACTATGTTTCAGAAACAACTCTTACACTTATACAGTATTAATGATAAATGATTTGTGTAACTCAACCAGTTTCCTAAATGAGCAGGTAAGTGGCAAGGATATCTCTCTTCTCCAGCCAAATGTATTTAATATGCTCATTACATTTCCAGTGAAAATGCAGCATTCCCATTTTACCACCTCCTGAACCATCTGGTCACCTAACTTCCCTTCTGGCCACCTAACTTCCCTTCTGGCCCTCAAAGCTAGTTGACATTGTCAATGGTTTTGTAGTAATGGCCCCCTTAAAGGGGTGAGGTTTCTAAGGGTCCTGTGGCCTGATCGACCAGTCAGGCCATAGCACGGTGTGAGAGGAGGGGGGCTGCTGTCCCAGCACAATCGACCTTGGAGCTCTAGAAGTCGGTAGTACATCTTATCACTCAGAATAACTGTATACAAATAAATAGTTTTTTTTAAATAAAATATTTTATTGAAAATTTTTGGTCAACCAACACAGTACATTGTGCATCCTTTACACAATATTATAACAACACAAATAACAATGACCTATTTTATAAACAGAAAATGAATAAATAATAAATAACAAAAATGAAAACTAACCCTAATTGGCAACTGCCTTATCACAAGTAACACTCTCCAAAAATATAATTTAACAGACCAATATATAATTATCTGTCGCAACGACCTATACATATTATACAGTATATATTAACAACCCTGAGAGTCCTTCTGGTTCCTCCTCCCCCCCCCCCCCCCCCCCCCCCCACCCCCACCCCCACCCCCATCCTGGGCTGCTGCTGCTGCCTTCTTTTTTCCATTCCATCTATCTTTCTGCGAGGTATTCGACGAACGGTTGCCACCGCCTGGTGAACCCTTGAGCCGACCCCCTTAGAACGAACTTAATCCGCTCTAGCTTTATAAACCCTGCCATGTCATTTATCCAGGTCTCCACCCCCCGGGGCTTGGCTTCTATCCACATATCCTGCGCCGGGCTACTCGGGACGCAAAGGCCAAAACATCGGCCTCTCTCGCCTCCTGCACTCCCGGCTCTTGTGCAACCCCAAATATAGCCAACCCCCAGCTTGGTTCGACCCGGACCCCCACTACTTTTAAAAGCACCTTTGTCACCCCCATCCAAAACCCCTGTAGTGCCGGGCATGACCAAAACATATGGGTATGATTCGCTGGGCTTCTCGAGCACCTCGCACACCTATCCTCCACCCCAAAAAATTTACTGAGCCGTGCTCCAGTCATATGCGCCCTGTGTCATACCTTAAGCTGAATCAGGCTTAGCATGGCACACGAGGACGACGAGTTTACCCTGCTTAGGGCATCTGCCCACAGCCCCTCCTCGATCTCCTCCCCCAGCTCTTCTTCCAATTTCCCTTTTAGTTCATCTACCACAGTCTCCCCTTCGTCCCTCATTTCCCTATATATATCTGACACCTTACCATCCCCCACCCATGTCTTTGAGATCACTCTGTGCTGCACCTCTTGTGTCGGGAGCTGCGGGAATTCCCTCACCTGTTGCCTCGCAAAAGCCCTCAGTTGCATATACCTGAATGCATTCCCTTGGGGCAACCCATATTTCTCGGTCAGCGCTCCCAGACTCGCGAACTTCCCATCCACAAACAGATCTTTCAGTTGCGTTATTCCTGCTCTTTGCCACATTCCATATCCCCCATCCATTCCCCCCGGGGCAAACCTATGGTTGTTTCTTATCGGGGACCCCCCCAAGGCTCCAGTCTTTCCCCTATGCCGTCTCCACTGTCCCCAAATCTTCAGTGTAACCACCACCACCGGGCTTGTGGTGTAGTTCCTCGGTGAGAACGGCAATGGGGCTGTCACCATAGCCTGTAGGCTAGTCCCCCTACAGGACGCCCTCTCTAATCTCTTCCACACCGCTCCCTCCTCCTCTCCCATCCACTTACTCACCATTGAAATATTAGCGGCCCAATAATACTCACTTAGGCCCGGTAGTGCCAGCCCCCCCCTATCCCTGCTACGCTGTAAGAATCCCTTCCTCACTCTCGGGGTCTACACGGCCCACACAAAACCCATGATGCTCTTGTCAATCCTTTTTTTAAAAAAAAAGCCTTCGTGATCACCACCGGGAGGCACTGAAACACAAAGAGGAATCTCGGGAGGACCACCATCTTAACCGCCTGCACCCTCCCTGCCAGTGACAGGGATACCATATCCCATCTCTTGAAATCCTCCTCCATTTGTTCCACCAACCGCGTTAAATTTAACCTATGCAATGTGCCCCAATTCTTGGCTATCTGGATCCCCAGGTAACGAAAGTCCCTTGTTACCTTCCTCAACGGTAGGTCCTCTATTTCTCTACTCTGCTCCCCTGGATGCACCACAAACAACTCACTTTTCCCCATGTTCAATTTATACCCTGAAAAATCCCCAAACTCCCCAAGTATCCGCATTATTTCTGGCATCCCCTCCGCCGGGTCTGCCACATATAGTAACAAATCGTCCGCATACAAAGGTACCCGGTGTTCTTCTCCTCCTCTAAGTACTCCCCTCCACTTCTTGGAACCCCTCAACGCTATCGCCAGGGGCTCAATCGCCAGTGCAAACAATAATGGGGAAGAGGGCATCCCTGCCTTGTCCCTCTATGGAGCCGAAAATATGCAGATCCCCGTCCATTCGTGACCACGCTCGCCATCGGGGACCTATACAACAGCTGCACCCATCTAACATACCCCTCTCCAAAACCAAATCTCCTCAACACTTCCCACAAATAATCCCACTCCACTCTATCAAATGCTTTCTCGGCATCCATCGCCACTACTATCTCCGTTTCCCCCTCTGGTGGGGGCATCATCATTACCCCTAACAGCCTCCGTATATTCGTGTTCAGCTGTCTCCCCTTCACAAACCCAGTTTGGTCCTCGTGGACCACCCCCGGGACACATTCCTCTATTCTCATTGCCATTACCTTGGCCAGGATCTTGGCATCTACATTTAGGAGGGAAATAGGTCTATAGGACCCGCATTGTAGCGGGTCCTTTTCCTTCTTTCAGAGAAGCGATATCGTTGCTTCAGACATAGTCGGGGGCAGTTGTCCCCTTTCCTTTGCCTCATTAAAGGTCCTCGTCAATACCGGGGCGAGCAAGTCCACATATTTTCTATAGAATTCGACTGGGAATCCATCCGGTCCCGGGGCCTTTCCCGCCTGCATGCTCCTAATTCCTTTCACCACTTTTTCTACCTCGATCTGTGCTCCCAGTCCCACCCTTTCCTGCTCTTCCACCTTGGGAAATTCCAGCCGATCCAAGAAGCCCATCATTCTCTCCCTCCCATCCGGGGGTTGAGCTTCATATAATTTTTTATAAAATGTCTTGAACACTCCATTCACTCTCTCCGCTCCCCGCTCCATCTCTCCTTCCTCATCCCTCACTCCCCCTATTTCCCTCGCTGCTCCCCTTTTCCTCAATTGGTGTGCCAGCAACCTGCTCGCCTTCTCCCCATATTCGTACTGTACACCCTGTGCCTTCCTCCATTGTGCCTCTGCAGTGCCCGTAGTCAGCAAGTCAAATTCTACATGTAGCCTTTGCCTTTCCCTGTACAGTCCCTCCTCCGGTGCTTCCGCATATTGTCTGTCCACCCTCAAAAGTTCTTGCAGCAACCGCTCCTGTTCCTTACTCTCCTGCTTCCCTTTATGTGCCCTTATTGATATCAGCTCCCCTCTAACCACTGCCTTCAGCGCCTCCCAGACCACTCCCACCTGGACCTTCCCATTATCATTGAGTTCCAAGTACTTTTCAATGCACCCCCTCACCCTTAGACACACACCCTCATCTGCCATTAGTCCCATGTCCATTCTCCAGGGTGGGCGCCCTCCTGTTTCCTCCCCTATCTCCAAGTCTACCCAGTGTGGAGCGTGATCCGAAATGGCTATAGCCGTATACTCCGTTCCCCTCACCTTCGGGATCAACGCCCTTCCCAGCACAAAAAAGTCTATTCGCGAGTAGACTTTATGGACATAGGAGAAAAACGAGAACTCCTTACTCCTAGGTCTGCTGAATCTCCACGGGTCTACACCTCCCATCTGCTCCATAAAATCTTTAAGTACCTTGGCTGCTGCCGGCCTCCTTCCCGTCCTGGACTTGGACCTATCCAGCCCTGGTTCCAACACCGTATTAAAATCTCCCCCCATTATCAGCTTTCCCATCTCTAGGTCCGGAATGCGTCCTAGCATCCGCCTCATAAAATTGGCATCATCCCAGTTCGGGGCATATACGTTTACCAAAACCACCGTCTCCCCCTGTAGTTTGCCACTCACCATCACGTATCTGCCCCCGTTATCCGCCACTATAGTCTTTGCCTCGAACATTACCCGCTTCCCCACTAATATAGCCACCCCCCTGTTTTTCGCATCTAGCCCCGAATGGAACACCTGCCCCACCCATCCTTTGCGTAGCCTAACCTGGTCGATCAGTTTCAGGTGCGTTTCCTGTAACATAACCACATCTGCCTTAAGTTTCTTAAGGTGTGCGAGTACCCGTGCCCTCTTTATCGGCCCGTTCAGCCCTCTCACGTTCCACGTGATCAGCCGGGTTGGGGGGCTTCCTACCCCCCCCTTGTCGATTAGCCATCCCCTTTTTCCAGCTCCTCACCCGGTTCCCACGCAGCTGTATCTCCCCCAGGCGGTGCACCCCCGCCCATCCCCTCCCATACCAGCTCCCCCCTCTCCCCAGCAGCAGCAACCCAGTAATTCCCCCCCCCCCCCCCCCCCCCCCCCCCCCCCCCCCCGCTAGCGTAATTACTGCCCCCATGTTGCTCCCAGAAGTCAGCAAACTCTGGCCGGCTTCCCCCCGTGACCTCGGCTCGCACCTTGCGACGCCCCCCTCCTTCCTGCTTCTCTATTCCCGCCATGATTATCATAGCGCGGGAACCAAGCCCGCGCTTCTCCCTTGGCCCCGCCCCCAATGGCCAACGCCCCATCTCCTCCACCTCCCCTCCTCCCCCCATCACCACCTGTGGAAGAGAGAAAAGTTACCACATCGCAGGATTAGTACATAAAACTCCTCTTTCCCCCCTTTTTAACCCCCCTCTTCGCCCCCCACCTTCGCCCCACCACTTTGTTCAAACGTTCTTTTTAATAACCCGCTCATTCCAGTTTTTCTTCCACAATAAAAGTCCACGCTTCATCCGCCGTCTCAAAGTAGTGGTGCCTCCCTCGATATGTGACCCACAGTCTTGCCGGTTGCAGCATTCCAAATTTTATCTTCTTTTTATGAAGCACCGCCTTGGCCCGATTAAAGCTCGTCCTCCTTCTCGCCACCTCCGCACTCCAGTCTTGATAAATGCGGATCACCGCGTTCTCCCATTTACTGCTCCGAGTTTTCTTTGCCCATCTAAGGACCATTTCTCTATCCTTAAAACGGAGGAATCTCACCACTATGGCTCTGGGAATTTCTCCTGCTCTCGGTCCTCGCGCCATCACTCGGTATGCTCCCTCCACCTCCAACGGACCCGCCGGGGCCTCCGCTCCCATTAACGAGTGCAGCATCGTGCTCACATATGCCCCGACGTCCGCTCCCTCCGCACCTTCAGGAAGACCAAGAATCCTCAAGTTGTTCCTCCTTGCGTTGTTCTCCAGTGCCTCCAACCTTTCCACACATCGTTTCTGATGTGCCTCATGCATCTCCGTCTTCACCACCAGGCCCTGTATGTCGTCCTCATTCTCGGCTGCCTTTGCCTTCACGACCCGAAGCTCCCGCTCCTGGGTCTTTTGTTCCTCCTTTAGCCCTTCGATCGCCTGTAGTATCGGGGCCAACAGCTCTTTCTTCATTTCCTTTTTGAGCTCTTCCACACAGCATTTCAAGAACTCTTGTTGTTCAGGGCCCCATGTGAAACTGCCACCTTCCGATGCCATCTTGGTTTTTGCTTGCCTTCCTTGCCGCTGTTCTAAAGGATCCACTGCAATCCGGCCACTTTGTCCTCCTTTTTTCATCCGTATCCAGGGGGGATTCCCTTCTGGTTTACCGCACAGTGTTTTTAGCCGTCAAAATTGCCGTTGGGGCTCCTATCAAGAGCCCAAAAGTCCGTTTCACCGGGAGCTGCCGAAACGTGCGACTCAGCTGGTCATCGCCGCACCCGGAAGTCCACAAATAAATAGTTAATTGTACTTCAAACCTGATGGCCGCCAATCAATCAGATATTACATTGGCGACGAGAATCATCGGAAGCGTCTTGGAACCGCTGTGCAAAAGAGGAAACTGACTGTGTTCAATAATTAATGTCAAGCCAGTGAATCACCAAAATGCATTTTTATGGTAAATTAGAGCGTAGGATCCTAACTCCGAAGAATGTCTGCAGTATTTTTTTTCCAGGCAAACGAGATGGGGGAGGAAAAGGGAAAGATCATATTACTTGCAACCTGTGGAGCCCAACTTTATAATCTAAGCAGGAGTTTGACATCTCCAGATGCCACAGACACAGCATTTCACAGAGTTAGCAAGTCTTGTGTAAGGACATTTCCATCCGACTACAAGAGCTCCTGGCCTTTATGGCCAGTTTAAGGCAAATAGCAGAACACTATGATTATGGACTCTAAATGACACGGTAAGAGACCAGCGTGTGAAGTGAATAACACTGCAATACAGAAAAAACTGTTGGCAGATTCCGAGATAATCCCTAAAGAAGGCACTGGAGATTGCTCTAGCTATGGAAAGTGCAGACAAAGGTGCTCTAGGATTTCAAAGCACACAGGGCGATGACATCCACCAGGGCACGTACAGTGCAAGTTCAGGAATAAGCGGGGCCTGCTCAGTGAAAGCAGGTCAGCAATCCGGCTCCATTGTACAGCATAGAAGGTAACCCCGAGAAGAGACCAAACGTCTTTAGATTGAATAATATAAAGCTGGGCAGAGTAGCCCCATTACAGTCATGTTAATGGTCATCCACTCAAGATGGAGGTAGACACTGGAACCTCCGCTGCAGTGGTTGGAGAACAAACCAACTGATACCTCCAGGAAGTGGTTCAACCCCTGTGATTAAAGGACACTGCAGCCAAACTGGCCTTCATACACAGGTGAGGCTATCAAGATCATGGGGACAACAACAAACCCTCTGTTATAGGCAACAAATGCCAGAAATGGTATTGGAAAACAATGCAGAAGGAAGCATTCAAACAAATTACTATATTTTGATCCTTCTAAAGAAATAATGCATCCCCATGTGGAGTTGCCGCTGTTTTGTCGCATACAATGAATAATGGGATAGAAAGTCCCACTGGCACTTCCAGTGGCGGCTATGAAGGAGTAAGTCGCACATTTGGTGGCTCCCGCTCAGGTCGGATTTTTGGACCTTTTCCCCCCCGATTTTTTTTTTTACCGGACTTGATTTGAAAAATCGATGATAGAGGCAATTGTCTACTGGATTCCCACATCGGTGCATGGAGAGGAGGGCTAGAAGTGCTCGCAAAGGCTGAAACAGACGGACAGAGAAGGCTTGGGCTGAAGCTGCAGTGGGAGAAAGCATGGCGGATGACTGGACCTCTGGCTTGTCGACCCAGCGGTCAACAGAGCAGCTGATGCAAGTTATCCAGGAGGGCTTCGCCAAGCAGAAGCAGAACTGCTTGGACCCGAGTAAAGAATAAATTGCGCGGCTGGAGCTTAGATTGGATGTCCAAGATCGGGCGATCCAGAAAGTAGAGAAGGCGCTGGCTGACCAGGAGGAACATCAAACTGCGGTTGAGTTGGAAGTGAGGATGCTGAGAGACCAGCAGAAAAGGCTCCTGGAGAAGATGGAGGACCTAGAGAATAGGTCCCGCCGGCAGAACTTGAGAATCGTTGGGCTCCCATAGGGGTCCGAAGGAGCAGACGCTGGGGCATACATAGCGGGCATGTTCGAGAAGCTGCTGGGGGATGGGGCATTCCCCCGGCCCTTGGAGGCGGGCAGGGCTCACAGAGCGCTCGCGAGGAAGCTGCGAATGGGAGACCCCCCGAGGGCAATGGTGTGAGATTCCACAGGTATTTGGATAAGGAGCGTATTTTACAGTGGGCCAAGCAGACATGGAGCTGTAAATGGGAGAACAGTATCCTGCGGATCTACCAGGACCTGAGTGTGGAGGAGGCCAGGAGAAGAGCGGGGTTTAACCAGATCAGGTTGACCCTTTTTAAGAAAAGGGTGAAGTTTGGACTGCTGTATCTGACTCGTCTCTGGGTCATGTACGAGGAGCAACATTTTTATTTCGAGTCGCTTGAGGACGCGCTGGATGTCACGAAAAGGAAAGGACTGGTGGTGGACTGAGAGCTTTTGAACTTTGCTGCAACGTTCATGTTTTACAAAGTTTCTGTTTTTTTGTTTTGTGGATGCTATTTGTAATGCCTTCTGTATTGATTTGGGGCCAGTTGCAGAGCTGAGTGAGTTAAAGTTTACATTTGCACTGTTGGGGGATGGAGGTGTGTTTGTTTAGATGCTGGATCTCTTGCTTGATCTTTTCTTTATTTCGCTTTTTTTTCTGTCGGGCAATTGTGTTGGGAATGTTTGTCATCTGAATATGTGTGTATGAGCGTGTGGGAGGGTGGGGAGAGAACAATAGGTGGGAGAATGTCTGGCGCCAGGGGTGGGGGCCACCAAGCTAGCTAGGCGGGCTAGCTCACGGAAGCGTAGTGGGGGGTGAGCAGATGTTAGGCTGATCAAAGGGGTCGATTTACATTGTGCTGTTACTAGGTGGGGAGGGGGCAAATTGTTCTGCTGACGAGCGAGGGACTGTTGCTGAGGGACAGAGAGGAGGTCGGGGCAGAGGCTGCCTGGGGGCGGGCCAGTGGAGGCGCGGGGCGCGGGTTGGAGACTGGCCCAAGAAAGGTGATGGCTGATCGGTGAGGGTGGGGAGATGAGCCCCCCAACTAGGCTGATCACCTGGAATGTACGAGGGCTAAATGGGCCAGTTAAGAGGGCATACGTGTTCGCGCATTTGAAAGGACTGAAGGCGGACGTGGTAATGCTGCAGGAGACGCACCTTAGAGTAGCTGACCAGATTAAATTAAGGAAAGGTTGGGTCGGACAGGTTTTTCACTCGGGACTGGACTCGAAGACTTGAGGGTCGCCATCCTGATCAACAAGCGGGTGGTGTTTGAGGCGGGAAGAATAGTTTTGGATGTGGGAGGCCGGTACATTATGGTCATTGGTAAATTGGAGGGGGTGCGGGTGGTACTAGTAAATTTGTATGAACCAAATTGGGACAATGTGGAGTTTATAAAGAGGATGCTGGGGAAGATACCGGACCTGGATTGGCATAAGTTGGTCATGGGAGGGGACTTCAACACAGTTATTGACCCTGGCTTGGACCGGTCAAGCTCGAAAACGGGTAGGGTGCCAGCAATGAAAAAGTTACTAAAAGGGTTCATGTGCAGATGGGGGGGGTGGACCCATGGAGATTTGGGCAGCCGAGGGTGAAGGAGTTCTCCTTCTACTCACACGTGCATAAAGTGTACTCCCGGATTGATTTCTTTATTCTGAGCAGGGCTTTACTGACAGGAGTGGTGGACACGGGGTACTCGGCGATCACAATCTCCGACCATGCCCCACACTGGGTTGACCTACATATTAGTAAAGACAGTAACCAGCGCCTGCACTAGAGGCTAGACGTGGGTCTTTTAGCTGACGATGAGGTGTGCGGGCGGCTGAGGAAATGTGTTCAGAACTACCTGGAAGTCAATGACACGGGGGAAAATTTCGGCAGCGGTGGTCTGGGAAGCATTGAAGGCGGTGCTTAGAGGGGAGCTGATCTCGATACGGGCCCACAGAGAGAAGGTAGACAGGACGGAGACGGACCGACTGGCAAAGGAGATACTACAGGGCGACAGGAGGTATGCGGAGACCCCAGAGGCAGGGCTTTTAAGGGAACGGCGGAGGCTACAGGCAGAGTAGAATACTTGCATAGCAGCTTAGAAAGAGGGAGACAGCCAGGGAGATAGGGAAAGTAAAGGATGGAGATGGGAACCTGGTTGGAGACTCGGCAGGGGTGAATAAGGTGTTTAAGGAGTTTTATAGTAGATTGTATGAGTCGGAACCCCCAACGGGGCCGGAAGGATTGAGGCACTTCCTAGGGGGGCTGAATTTCCCGAAGGTGGACGGGGAACTGGTAGAAGGGCTGGGGGCCCCAATCGGGATGGAAGAGATGGCGGAGGGTCTGAAGGCCATGCAGTCGGGTAAAGCCCCGGAGCCGGACGAGTATCCGGTGGAGTTCTATAAAAAGTTCTCTGGGATATTGGGGCCGTTGGTGATGAGGACATTCAATGAGGCAAGGGAGAGAGGGATGCTTCCCCCAACGATGTCACAGGCCACGATTTCACTGATCCTGAAACGGGACAAGAACACGGAGCTGTGTGGGTTCTACAGGCCGATATCCCTATTGAACGTGGATGCCAAACTGCAGGCCAAAATTTTGTCCTCTAAGATTAAAGATTGTGTTCCGGACGTTTTGGGGGCGATTCAGACGGGGTTTGTTAAGGGAAAGCAGTTGGTGGCTAATGTAAGAAGGCTATTAAACGTGATCATGATGCCCCCGGAAGGTAGGGAGTTAGAGGTAGTGATCGCAATGGATGCAGAAAAGGCCTTTGATCGGGTGGAATGGGAATATCTGTGGGAAGTACTGGGATGGTTCGGATTTGGGCGGGGCTTTATTGACTGAGTCAGGTTGCTGTATCAGGCTCCTGTGATGTTTGCGGTCCAGGCGAGGGGACAGGAGAGGCGACTGGGGGAGCTGCCGTTTAGAGTGGTAGGGGGAAGCTTTCGGTATCTAGGCATCCAAGTGGCGCGGGATTGGGAACGGCTGCACAAACTAAATCTGGCCCGACTAGTAGACCAAATGAAGGACGATGTTCGGAGGTGGGACGCGCTCCCGTTGTCACTAGCTGGGAGGGTGCAGACGGTGAAGATGACGGTCCTCCCGATATTCCCGTTTGTGTTTCAGTGTCTCCCCATCTTTGTTAAAAAGGATAGACCCTTTTTAAACGGGTCAACAAAGTGATCACTGGCTTTGTATGGGCAGGCAAGACCCCACGAGTAAAGAAGGGGATGCTTGAGCGGAGCCGGGGAGAGGGCGGGCTGGCGCTACCAAACTTCAGTAGCTATTATTGGGCGGCGAATATAGCCATGATCAGGTGGTGGGGGGAGGGTCGGCATGGGAGCGTGTGGAGGCGACTTCATGTCAGGGCACTAGCTTAGGGGCGTTGATAACTGTGCCTCTGACGTTCCCGCTGGCACGGTAGTCCACCAGCCCCGTGCTGGTGGCGACCCTGAGAGTCTGGGGGCAATGGAGGAGACGTGGGAGCAGAGGGAGCATCGGTTTGGTCTCCAATCTGTAATACTCACCGGTGTGCCCCGGGAAGGATAGACAGGAGGTTTTGGAGATGGCAGAGCGCAGGGATTGAGAGGATGGGGGATATGTTTATAGAGGGGAGCTTTCATAGCTTGAGGGAGCTGGAGGAGAAATTTGGATTGGCGAGGGGAAACTAATTTGGGTACCTGCAGATGCGGGACTTCCTACGTAGGCAGGTTTTAACCTTCCCGCTCCTACCACCAAGGGGGATACAGGACTGGGTAGTTTCCAGAGGGTGGGTGGGAGAAGGGATGGTCTCTGACATTTACAAAGAACTTATGGGGTCAGAGGAGATGCAGACTGAAGAGCTGAAGCGAAAGTGGGAAGAGGAGTTGGGAGGAGAGATAGAGGATGGTCTATGTATGGGTGGGCGCATTGTGTAGAGTCAACGCTTCCAAAACATGTGCCAGGCTCAGGCTGATACAATTCAAAGTCGTTCACTGCGCTCGCATGACAGTGGCCCGGATGAGCAGGTTCTTTGGGGTAGAAGATAGGTGTGCAAAGTGTGCAGGAGGGCCAGCGAACCATGTCCACATATTCTGGACATGTCCAAAGCTTAGGGGATTCTGGCAGGAGTTTGCAGATGTCATGTCCACGGTGTTAAAAACAAGGGTCAGAAGATCCGGGAATCCAGGAGGAGAAAGAGGCAGACGTTCTGGCCTTTGCTTCCCTGGAAGCCCAGAGACGGATATTATTAGCTTGGAGGGACTCAAAGCCCCCGAAGTCGGAGACCTGGCTATCTGACATGGCTAGCTTCCTCTGTTTGGAGAAAATCAAGTTCACCTTGAGAGGGTCAATGTTAGGGTTTGCCCAGAAATGGCAACCGTTCGTCGATTTCTTTGCAGAAAATTAATCGTCAGCAGAAAGGGGGGGGGGTTAGTTTAGATTAGAGTAGGGGGTTAATAATGGTTGGACCTGTAAGGGAGGAAGACCGCTTTTGCACTATCTTTTTAGACTCATGTACATTGTTTATTTTGTTGTTGTCAAACCAAAAAATACCTCAATAAAATGTTTATTAAAAAAAAAGAAAGTTCCACTGGCTTTGTTTAAACGACCTTGACTGATGCAGAGAGGCGGTATTCACAAATGGAGAAGGAGGGCCCAACTGTCATCTTTAGTATCAGAAAATTTCATCAGTATATTTATAGCAGGCGATTCAGGCATCATCGATCATAAACCTTTACTTGGATTTTTCAAGAAAGACAAAGCAACATACTTGCATAGCAGCTTAAAAAACATCTGCGAGGATACAGAGTTGGGCTTTGTTATTGGCTGCTTACGAATACACTTTCCAACACTGACCAGAGGCACACACATCACCAACGCAGACGCCTTAAGTCATCTTCCGTTATCAGAAAGTACACCATCCCCATCTGTACCTCATGAAATCGTCTTAGCCTTAGTTTTTCGTGATACATTACCTGTATCTGCACAACCCTGAGAGACCTGATATTGTCAGGGATATGACTACATGGCTGGCGTCATGACAGGATACTAGAACAGTTGAAGCCTTATCAAATAAGGAAGAATGAACTTAGCTGTGAGGACAGTATTGGGGAGTGAGAATTACCTGGAAAAAAGCTATTACCTGATGAATGGCACAGTGACCACGCTGGAATGTTAAAGATGAAGATGTTGGCTCTAGTTACATTTGGTGGTACGGGATAGACACCGATATTGAAGGAATAGTAAAACAGTGTGTCTAATGCCAACTGCAACACAAATTACCAAATGCAGCACCAATGCACCCTTGGGAATGGCCAGGTTGGCCTTGGGTACGAGTTCATGTCAATTACCTAGACCCATTTATGAGTACAATGTTCCTGCAATTAGTGGATGCGCATTCAAAGTGTTTAGGCATTTACAAGATGAAGTCCACAACTGCCTATGCTACAGTGGAGAAGCTATGTCACGGTCTGCCAGAAGTACTGATTTTGGACAATGGGACAGCATTTATCAGTGCTGAATTCAAACACTTCATGCCATCAAATGAAATTAAATGAATACATACCGCACCTTACCATCTCTCCTCGAATGGACTTGCTGTACGTGCTGTAACTTTTAAGGCAGCCATGAAAAACCAACCATCAACATCCCTGGAAACAAAATTGGCACGTTTCCTCATTACTTACAGAACCTTGCCACACATGACCACTGGTGTAACATCTGCTGAGTTAATGTTAGGTCATTGGTTAAGAGCCAGGTTGGGCCTGGTTTTTTCCAAATTTGGCAGGGAGGGTGTACTGGAGGCAAAGTGTTCAGACGAAGGATCACAATGCATCAGCGGGTAAGACGATATTTGAAGTAGATGATCCAGTGTTTATCAAAAATTTTGGAAGTGGACAAAGTTGTGTCCCAGGTGTTGTGGCCAGAATGGGCCTGGTATTATAGGAGGTGGGGCTACAAGACAAAATCCCCAAAAAAGCATGTGGATAATTTGAGGAGACAGGAGTCACTTTGAGAACCAGTGGGGCAGTCTGCTTTGGTTTGGTTATATTGGCAGTAATGTGTCTGTTATTCAAGGAACTGGAGAGGCGAGTCAGCCTGAAGAAAGTCCAAGTACTGTTCCAGTGGGAACTCTTAAGAAGTAAGAAGGCACTGGATACTGCAGACTATGGGCCCTGACAATATTCAGGCAATAGAACTGAAGACTTGTCCTCCAGACCTTCTCTAGCCAAGCTGTTCCAGTACAGCTAAAACACTGGCATATATCTGGCAATGTCGAAAATTGCCCAGGTGTGTCCTATGCATTAAAAACAGAGCAAATCCAAACGCCAATTACAGCCCTATCAGTCTACTCTCCATCAGCAAAGTGATGGGCGAGTCATCAGCAGGGTATTAAGCGGCACTTACTCAGCAATAACCTGCTCACAGATGCTCAGTTTGGGTTCCACCAGGGTCACTCAGCTCCTGACCTCATTACAGCTTTGGTTCAAACTTGGACAAAAGAATGCCAGAGGTGAGAGTGACTGCCTTGACATCAAGGCAGTATTTGACCTAGAATGCCATCAAGGAGCCTTAACAAAGCTAGAGTCAGTGGGAATCGGGGGGGGGGGGGGGGGGGGAAACTCTCCCACTGGTTGGAGTCATACCCGGCACAAAGGAAGATGGTTGTGGTAGTTGGAAGTCCATCATCTCAGCTCCAGGACATCACTGCAGGAGTTCCTCAGGGTAGTGTCCCAGGCCCAACCAACTGCTTCATCAAAGATCTCCCTTCCATCATAAAGTCAGAAGTGGGGATGTTTTCAGATGACTGCACATTGTTCAGCACCCTTGGTGACTCTTCAGATAATGATGCAGTCCATGCCCAAATGCAGCAAGAACTGGACAGTATCAGGCTTGGGCTGACGAGGGGCAAGTTACATTCATGACACACAAGTGTCAGGCAATGATCATCTCCTACAAGACTACCGCCTCTTGACATTCTATGGCCTTACCATCACTGAATCCCCCACAATCAACTTCCTGGGGGTTACCATTGATCAGACACCGAACTGGACTAGCCATATTAATACTGTGGCTACCAGAGCAGGTCAAAGGCTAGGAATCCTACGGCGAGTAACTCATTTCGTAAACCTCCCCCCACACCCAAAAAAAATCCTGCCCACCATCTACAAAGCACAAGTCAGAGTGTAATGGAATACTCTCCACTTGCCTGGATGAGTGCAGCTCCAAAAATACTCAAGAAGCTCGACACCATCCAGGTCAAAGCAGCCTGCTTGATTGCTCCTCCTTCCACATACATTCAAACCCTCCAGTGGCGAACAGTGGCAGCCATGTGTACCATCTACAAGATCCACTGCTGTAACTTGCAAAGGTTCCTTAAGTAGCACCTTCCAAACCCACAACCACTACCATCTGGAAGGACAAGAGCCGCTGATACCTGCGAACCCTTTCACCTGGTGAGTCCCCTCCCGGACTTGGAAATATATCACCATTCCTCCACTGTTGCTGGGTCAAAGTCCTGGGACTCCCTCCCTCACAGCACAGTGGGTGTACCTGCACCTCGAGGACTGCAGTGGTTCACGAAGGCAACTCACCACCATCTTCTGAATGGCAACTAGGGATGGACAATAAATGCTGGCCTAACCAGCGGCCCCCACATCCCGTAAATGAATAAAGAAAAAGTAAGGAGCACTACTGCACCCTTGCAAGAAGAAAGTCAGGTTTTGGGGAATCCAACCGAGACTACCTCTACTGTTGATACACAGCCTGTTGAGCTACGTTGCTCCCAGAGGAAGTCACCAAATAGAACAAGTTTATAATTAACTGTTAAAAAATTATTTTTGACGTTGCTTTGTAAATAGATAAACTTTTTATAGGGTTTTATGGTAAGGGACTTGAGTGGGGAGGGATATAGTAGCGGGCCCTTTAAAGGGTGAGGTTATGAAGGGTCATGTGACCCATTGGCCAGTTGCGCCTCAGAATGTGGATGCGAGGGCAGAGCACGGGCTTTCCCAACAGAATCGCATCTCGAGGTATAGAATATCTTAGCACTTTGTATTGTTGTTCAAACCATGTGGTCGCCAATTAATCAGATATTACAGGTTTCCTCTGCTTAGGCACTGACTCTGCTTCATAACTGATAGAATCACCTCCTTATCAAAAGAAAGGAGATTCATGTTACTTCCATCCTCTCCAATTACCAGCCCATCTCCAACCACCTTGATGAATTTGTGATCATCTCTCCATTCCATGCTTGTTTTTTTGCAACTCTTTGTTTAAATCTCACCGCATCTGCTTTTCCCTATCACACAAAACCAAAACAGCTTCAAGTAGAAGATATGAATGGCATCCTCCGATTGTTGCATTCCCCCCCAATCATAAGAGTTGATACATTTATTCTATCCCTCTCCATCGCTTTTCTTCCATTTCCATGGAAATGATCTGTTGTTCCCCTCCTATCTATCCAAAATTAGCCAGAGCATCGCCATTTTATACTGTCACCTCTGAGCCTCTCCAAGGAGGATTATTTGACTCCTTCCTCCATAAGTCCATACAGTGCAAAAGGAAGCCATTCGGCCCATCGAGTCTGCACGGCCCTCCAAAACAGCACCCTACCTAAGCTCAGGCCCCTGTCCTATCCCCGAAACCCACCTAACCTGCACATCTTTAGACTGTGGGAAGAAACCCATGCAGACACGAGCAGAATGCAAACTCCACAGTCCCCCAACACTGAATCAAACCTGGTCCTTGGCTAATCACTGTGCCACCGTGCTGCCCTCTTCCTTCCTACATCCTGTTCCCCTCAAACATTAGATGGCGACACTGACCCAAACCCCCCAACCACTGGACTGAGTCAGTCGTGGCATACAGTTTGATGTGGATTTGATCCTCGGCCTCATCGCAAACTTTCCTCGTGTCTGCTGATGATGATGCAGAGTAGCAGCATATGCATAAGAAGGAGAAGAGAGCTAAATATAGATTGGTGAGAAGGGTCAGACATGACAGTGTTGTCAGTCGCAACATTAACTACTCCTGCTTCATTCCACAGCTGAAAGTTTCATCACTCTTCATAAAGTTCACCGTAGCCAGAATTCTGCTGTTGCATGTATATTTGTCCTGCTTGCCTATTACCTGCAGTGGCTTCCTCTAGCAGCATTTTGAATCATATTCTCACCTTCAAGTACACATCCACCACCCCCTCTCCACCCTCAGCTTTCTAGTCTTTTGACTGTGGACCCCTTGTGTGATACCCTTTTTTCTTTTTCTCAACACCCTTGCCATTGTTAACAGAGACTTTAGATTAAAGAGTGTTACTCTTTGTAATTGCCTCCACAAACTCTCATCCTGTCTAATCTCCTGAAAGAATTTCATAATTTGTCTTCAACCAAGGTTGTAGTCACTTTTCTGCTAGATCCACTTCTCTTTGTCTCCTCTACCTTGACTCCTGTATTCCTGTCTGTGAAGCGCCTGTTTTTTAATATTAGAGGCATTAAAAAGTAGAAATTGTGAAACTCAATTTAAGTAAGTGTCTGCTGCTTCTCTTTCAGGGGCTGAACAAAGGTCAGAGTTCACATTCGGCAGGTCCTAATGGTGAACAACCTCTCTCTTCCACTGGGCGTTCCCAGCATTTCCAGGCAGCTGGCACTGGTATTCAGAATCAGGTCGGACATCCTGCCATGCCTAACAATTCACTAACAACACAGGGGGCTGCTCTCAATCACCTCTCCTCTTACACTGCTACCTCAGGTGGACAACAAGGCATTACCTTAACCAAAGAGAGCAAGCCTTCAGGAAATGCATCAACAGTGCCTGAAACAACCAGGCATTCTGGAGGGACACCAAACAGCACTGCCAGCATAGAGGGACTTCCTAATCATGTCCATCAAGCTATAGCAAATGCTGTTTCAAGTTCAAGTCATGGAGAGTCCAAGTCACCAGGTGTACTTAGTTCAGACAATCCTCAGCTCTCTGCCTTGTTGATGGGGAAACCCAGTAATAATAATGGGGGTTCTGTGTCTTGCGATAAAGTTAATAATATCCATCCAGCTGTTCACACAAAGACTGAGAATTCCGTTGGTTCTTCACCATCATCAGCTGTTTCTACTGCAACTCCATCTCCTAAATCCACTGAACAAACTACTGCTAACAGTGTTACCAGCCTTAACAGCCCTCCGAGAGAACTGGGACATACGGTTAATGGAAAAGGTGTAGGTGAGGACTCTCAAAGTCCCTGTAAAATGGACCCACCATTAACTGCTCACAAATCTAGTCCTCAACTTGCATCTTCAACCTCTGTTTCTATATATCCCAGTTCATCAGAAGTGCTAAAGGCATGCAGGTAATTTGGTTTATTTAAAATACTGCTTTAACAATTAAGTTTTTATAAGAAAATGTTGATATTACTGTTATTGCTAAACTGACAATTTAGAAATATCTAAAAGAATTGTAACCGGTGTGGGCAAGAATTTGGCAGCATCAAAATAAAATACCGTTGAGTTTCATTTACAATGTCAGTATTGATGTAACAGCGCAATTCAGCCTCATGAAGAAATGCATCTGGGGGAGATGGTGTCGTTGTGGTAATGTCACGACTAGTAATCCAGACATGAATACAAATCCCACCACAGCAGCTGGTGGAATTTGAATTTGGTTAGTAAAATCTGGAATTAAACACTAGTGTAATTAATAATCATGAATTTGCCACTGATTATTGTAAAAACCCATCTTGTTCACTAATACCAATTAAGGAAGGAAACTGTCATCCTTACCTAGTCTGGCCTCCATGTGACTCCAGACCCACAGCAATGTGGTTAACTCTTAACTGGCCCATGAAATGTTGCAAAGGCGAAGGACTCAGCAGACATTTTCTTCAAAGTCTGAGTATGATAAACAAGGTAAGGAAGAGCAGGAACAAGCACCTGGTGGAAGAGACAAAGTGTAAAATGACACTGTATATTTATATTCTAGACCTGTTTGCTCTACTTTTTTGCAATGGACCCAGTGAAAGTTTCTTTATCAATATAGAAAGGCATGGAATGTTATTTTAGTAAAGGTGCAGGAACCCCGAGCCGAATATATTTATTTTGAGGTTGCTGTGTTCTTCCCCTATCCAGCCTAACCAAAATGAAATAATTTAATTTGAGCACGCACAGTTGCATTTTGAGTCTTTATCGTGTACTTTTCTTCCCCGGTTCCTCCAGCTTGCCTATTTTTGTATCACTGTTCTTTTTCTCTTCTTCATTAGTTTGATATTCTATTTTCTTAACAGCTTCATCTATTCTCCCTTTGTTTAAATCTTGATGGAGTACATCATTTGATGTACTCAATGTCTTTATTGCTAGGAGTCTTGCAGAAAATATTAATTCTCGTGTGGCTAAGGAAACCTTAGTGTGATTTATTTTTCTAGATTGTGACCACTGAAACTCCTGTGGATTTGGAGTATATGCTAATGTTTTGTCTAAGGTGTGATTTATCTAATGTCATGTTATATAGATGAGTAGAACAGCACTTTGGGGAACCTTTTTTAAACATATATTTTCTCTACTACAGTAGGAGAAAAAAATTCACAATTTTGTCACATGGTCGAGAAATTTCTTTATTGCAGGTCTGCATCTGAAAACCTTCTATCTAAATAGACTGCAGTTTACGTACGTTGTCAAACCCTTATTGATTAACAGATGAAAAATTTGTTTCTGCTGGAAACAGTATATAACGTTAAAAATGTTAAGACAATTATTAGATTATGTTCGTGCAGAAATTCTTTCAACTGGAAACCTCAGCAATGTTATAGCTAACAGCCTCCAGGATTTGTGTGATGGTGAGTGCTCTATTTGGATGAAAAATAATAGTTGGGGGGGAAAAAAAATCCATATTTAGATTTTGCTAAGTTTTCCTGCAAATGTGTTTACTTCAACATCCACCCAACTTCCTTCCCCACCCCATCCCCATCCTGAATCTGGAACCCCTTTTTGAAAACCTTGCTTTGGAGAATAATTTATATGGAAGAAATACAAAATATACAACGGGCATATAGAATTAGAGACTATAATCTCCTCTGTTCAAAGATAACTTGTGGAAATGACTACTGTAAATAAAGAGCCATCACAATACAACTGCAATAACTCTTTAATATTTCTCGAGCCGCTAATGATCCTTTAACCAGTTTAATTGAGACAAGAGATGGTTATTTGTTAGTGCCCTGTCCAATATTTGTATGTAATAGCAAAATGAGAAGGTTCCAATTTACTCAAGACCTTGCATGTAGAAATAACTGATAAAATAACAACGAGTGGATTTGTTAAGAATAAATTGCATAACGATGTATTTCTTTTTCTTGTGCAGTAGTTTCCATGTTTGAAAGTTACATTTTTTTAAAAAGAAATATTTCCATTTAAAGCACAAAACTTGGCTGGGTGGATAATTTTGAGGCGGATGAGTGCAGTATGAATTAATTGTAAAAAAAAAAATAAATGTGCATCTTTTCACAATGTTTTTGAACAAATGATTTAAATAGCAAATTGCAACAAAAATACAACTTGAGAAGCTATTGTGCTCCTTGCCGTAATATTCTGTTTAAAATGTGGTCATCACTATCATTAATCAAATGTTTTTTTTTAAGAAGCTGCCTTCAGAAAAATCTTTAACAAGGTTTTATAGCTGGTGTTACGCACTCAGCCCAAATCAAATAATTATATTAAAACAATATATTAAATTCCGGTTTGGTTCCTTATGAGAAATATTCTTGAAGTCAGTTGGTCTGTTTAAATAAGACTTAAAGTATACGTTTTGATTTCATGGCTTTTCATTGATATTAGTCAATCCATTCATTTGTTCATTTTTGCTTTAAGATAGGATCCAATGGCACTAGCTGATGTCTTCGACAGACTGTTTGAAATAGTTGAATTTGCTTTAAGCATCCATATTTGACAGTGTTTTATTTCCATGTTAAAATTGTTGTCCTCTAGCAGCTTTCGAAATTAAACACCCATTAACTAATCTGCAATCAGAGGCAGCATTGTGGCACAGTGGTTAGCACTGCTGCCTCACAGCACCAGAAACCCAGGTTCAATTCCGGCCCTGGGGTGACTGTATGGAGTTTGCACGTTCTTCCTATGCCTGTGTGGATTTCCTCTGGGTGCTCCGGTTTCCCTCCGCAGTCGAAAGATGTGCAGGTTAGATGGATTGGCCATGATAAATTGCTACTTAATGCCCAAAGGTTAGGTGGGGAGCCCTTTCAGAGGGTGGGTGCAGACCTGTTGGGCTGAATGGCCTCTTTCTGCACTGTAGGGATTGTCTGATATACCAGGCACTGATCTATATCTGGCTACAGTGGTGTACTACTGTGACTACAACTTAACTCATTTAAATGTTTTTGCAGAATAACAGTAACTTGAAAAAAATGGTGCCTACAATCTAACATTTTAGCAAGCTTTGTGGAAATAAATTCAACATAGGTCTTGAAGGTAGCAGTTCCATATTTCATAAATGACAATAATTAGTACCTCAATTATATTTTTCAAGTTAGAATTATTCCTTTGTGGTGAGAAATTTATAGTAGACTATACGATTTTGTCTTTTAAAAAGCAGTTAAACAGTAACAAGGGCAGGGTGGGTATAGAGGGATATGGGCCAAATGCAGGCAAGTGGGACTAGCATAGTGACAGAAACTGGGCCGATGGGCCTGTTTCCATGCTGTCAACATCTATGACTATTAATCATTACAAATGTTACCCTCTTCCAGCCTCACATATTGATCGAGATAGGGTGGACATTGTTTTCACTGTATACAGTGTTGTCTTCTGTATTAAGTTCTTTATGATCAAAGATAGTTTTGTTTTTGTTTGCTATTTTTTCAACTTGTTTTGGAGAGGCGAGTTCTCACAGCAATGCTAAATGCAGATGGATAGTCTATATATGCATTCTACCTGTATTGTGTCACTGCTTATATAGTCATAAGCTTTTATTAAAATTAGCAAGCAATGGAAATTGTGGCTGTGAATGACTTTCTGTTTGATCTGTAAATGTGAAACCCTCTTTCTATAATCCTGTTGTAACATGTTTTTCTGCAGAAAATTCAGACGTTGATCTGATTATACGAAGGAGGTCAACATGTAACATTAAGGTTAAAGATGTATTTTTGACCTCTGCCTTAGACAAGTGGTCTGGTGGGCAGTATGTTCTGTACTCCATAATTGAAAGCAGTCATTTGAAAGTGCACAACAATTCACTGTCCTTGCTCGCAACTTCACCATGGAGGAATGGTTAATCTGGATTTCTTTTCAATTATTGTATGATCACTAATAATACATTTGTCTGTTTTGGTAGATCTGGGTTAGAAATGCTACAATTCTATTTTAAATGTAATGTGTTTCAAAAGGTTTAATTGACCTCAAATGCTTTAGGGGCTATGTGTGTTGGTTGTAGGGAGGCTGTAACATATGTTTCACTTTTTACAACAACTTTGAATCCTCTGTCTGTACTACACAAAATATGCGTGTCAAATATATTTTTGTTTTGGCAGGGAAGAGTCAGATTATGTGTATTACAGTAATGCCACATACATTACACCGTAATGAATTTCAATATAAGTTTTTCAACATTGAATGTGTTTGTAAACTAACAAATAAGGTTATTCATGAAGGCCCGCCACACCATCTCAACCTTTTCCCTTGCCGTGAGGTGTGGTGCTTCTCGGGTTAAATCACCACCAGTCAGCTCTCCCCCTCAAAGGGGAAAGCAGCCTATGGTCACCTGGGACTATGGCGGCTTTATCTTTACCTTAAACTGACAAAACAATGAACACTATTCCCTTTCATAAAAATTACCTTTTCAACAACATTTTCTGTATTAGAAGTATTATAATCGGTTATTAACTTTTCCACTTGAATTTACCCCAAAATGGGCAAAAACAAATCTGAATTTGTGTGCTTATCAAGTTAATGGATATTTGTGTTGGACAATGGGGATTTTCCATTTCATATCCACTTGATCATTATTGAGCATTTCCAAGTTTGGTTTAGCATAGTAACTTGGAAAGTTAAGCTCAAAACTCTTGCTCTAATAACATGCCCATTTTCCACCATGCACCAGTGTGAGATTTCCCCATTTCTTGTTTCACTGAATGAGATTGGTCAGTCAGTGCTGGATGAGAAACCGATTTGTGCTTTGCAACTGTCAGGACTTGAAAGCAGACTGTTTCATGTCACATTGGACCTTCGCAGCCAACAAACTGAAGGGACATTTATCCCATCAGCGTGGGCTGATGTTTATCCTGACCCAGGAGGCCCAAGATCATCGCAGTACCATGCCATCTCAAATCCTGTATCTTGCTTACATTTTAAGCCCTTGACAAATAATTACTGGTTAACTTATGTTCAAGTTGGCTTTGAATAGTCCTTGAGTGTGACCTATATCCCTTCTTGAAATTATTTAAAGAAACTGTTCTGTTAAATTGTGTGCAGATTTATTTTCTGCATTATTTAAGTATCATATGCATTTGAATCTTTTATTGACTGTATTGCCTTTTATTCTGTACTTTTTTCAGAACTTGCTTAATCAATACAAGAACATTTGGGTAAAAGCTCATGGAGAATGTCTTCATAACATTGCATTTTACCGCTAAATGTGCGCACCAAATACAAGTGGAGCTAATAAATGTAATATCACAAAATTAATACCTCTTTTTCAGAAACCTGGGGAGAAATGGTTTATCTAATAGTAGCATTTTACTTGATAAGTGTCCACCTCCTCGACCACTACCACCACCATACCCACCGCTGCCAAAGGACAAGCTAAATCCTCCTACACCTAGTATTTATGTAAGTAGGACTTAACTTGGGGCCAGTAATATATGATCTTTTCTGTATTTTTGTGTTTGTTTCTAAGTGACAAATCAAAGCAAAACCATTAGATGTTTGTCAACTCAAACTACTGTTGAATCAAGATCTGTACAGTGAAATCAGTAGTTAATGTAATTACTAGGTTTTGATTGTTTAAATATAGTTTTGAACACTGGTTGCAGATTTTGTTTTGATCATTCAAGGTATTCAAAAAAGTTGTCAAATATAACTCTTTGGATTTCTTATATTGTGAAGCTTAATTTTTATTTAAAAACCTATTGTAAAACTTTTTTTTGTGCAGTTGGAGAACAAGCGTGATGCTTTCTTTCCTCCACTTCATCAGTTCTGTACAAACCCCAACAACCCTGTTACTGTAATCCGTGGCCTTGCTGGGGCTCTCAAACTAGGTAGGTACTGTAGTCTGATTGCAAATACCGCAGTATTAAAATTCCTTTTTCATAAAACTCTTATTCCTCACTTCAGGTTGGTTTTGCAGATATTAGTTACCATCTGGGAAAATTCTTTAGTTCACTTTAAGTTTCACTAACAAATTGAAATCTAAAGCAAGACAAAAATATTTTGGCACATAGGAACAAAAGTAGGCTATTTTTGCTGGAAAGTAATTTAGAATCATTCCATCTCTTTTATCTCATCATCTCTGTATGCTAAAGTGTTCCTCTTCTCTAAGAGAAAAAGTTTATGGTATCAATATGCTCGTGCTACATACATCACTTCACAAAAAACTTTAAATTAGTTTTCTGCAAATAGTTTCATTTTGTCAAAAATTGTTACAATAGCTATGTGACTGAGAAATATGTCCCCTATCCATAAATGTAAATATCTTCACAGTCCTGCCAGCCATCAAGATGAATGGCATGATGCTCTAAACTTGGCCACAATTCTTTCACTTTAACATATTTAGCAAATTTGTGTTGGTACTTCCAAAAATTATTGTCTGAACAAAATAATTTTACCAAATGAAAAGGTATGCACTGAGGGTGTGATTGAGTAAGAGGGCAGCATGGTAGCACAGTGGTTAGCATTGCTGCCTCACGGCGCCGAGGTCCCAGGTTCGATCCTGGCTCGGGGTCACTGTCCATGTGGAGTTTGTACATTCTCCCCATGTTTGCGTGGGTTTCGCCCCCGCAACCCAAAAGATGTGCACGGTAGGTGGATTGGCCATGCTAAATTGCCCCTTAATTAGAAAAACGAATTAGGTACTCTAAATTTATTTTATAAATTTTTTTTTAAAAGAGTAAGAAAGCAATAAAGTTTTCACTGGTGCTGCTCCAATTCCATGCTCAATGCAATGTGCTTTGTAGCTAAGATTTTTTTCTCCCATCAGAAATGGGGATTATTTTTCTACTGGGATCCTACTCTATCTTGCAACATAATCCAAGCAGCAGAAAGTAACGAAGGTGAAATCTAGAATTCTAACCTGTTAATGGGCTATCTTTCAATAAGTAGCGCTGGAAAGACGTTAGCAAGCTTTTTTGGTGGGCAGAAGCCAGAGAAATATTTTGGAATTAATCTAGGTGTTGAGAACCTTTTCTTCATGAACCGATTTCTACAAATATACACCTAGATAGCAGCATAAATCTTGTGCTCATAAAATGATTCCTGATAATTCAGGAGCTGATCAAAGTTAAACAATGGTAGCATTTACCATGATGGCAAAGGAGTAAAATCAAAGTAGCTGGTTCAAAAAATGAATTCCAGAGGGAAGAAACATTGGAAAACCTGATTCATTTTTAAAATTTTGTATCACATCAATAGTTTTGAGAATAATTTCCACTTGAGGCAACTTTACTCCATAACCATCTTGGTTTCACGGATTGATGTTTATTTTTAAAATGTAGCGAATTGTCAATCACCGTTATATAAAACGAATGTGCATCCTGAATTTGTACTTTTTGTGTCAATTCACTGCATACAGGTATAAGAAAAAAATCATTTTGCATCACTGACCAGTAGCTGGCTCACAATATATTATTTAATTTTGTGTATCCTGTCATGTATTTCTATTTCTCTGTAATTTATTATTTCTTGTGTAAGTGCCAATGAATTTCAAATTTGACCTAATCTCCCTATTTATCCATCAGTACACTCCCTTCCCTATATAGAATATGCTTGATTTCTACCAGTTCCATTGATCTGTTTCATTCCTGTTGCTGATCAATTCTGTTCGCAATTTTCCCCCATTTAATTTGGAAAACTCTCATTTTATCAGGCCGTAAATTGCTTTTTTCTTTTTACAAAATATCTTTGTCCTTGAATTCTCTTTCTCTTAGTGTATGCTGAACCTAATTGAATTTTGGAACTAGTTCCAGATTCTTAGTCCGCATGACGGGATTTTCAAATCCTTAGCCAATTAAAAGCCAAGATCACAGCCTATTCAGATATAGCAGATGGGCTTCCATCATTGGAGAGTCCGTGAGAGGCCCACCTGCACTCGATCAGCAGTCCCACCAGGCAAGTTGGGAGCTGATGATGGAGATTGTGAGAGACAAGAAAAGGAGCATGTGTATTTATTTTGTAAGAAGCCACAGCTGCCTAGCCTTGACGAGGAGTAACCACCCCAGAGGATGGCCGGTGGCTGTAGCTATGGCTCAGCTTCCACTATAGGTACATTAGTGTGTTAGGGGAGGGGGGAGGAGCAGGCATCATCAATCAGGTTTGCACCTCCTGTTCTGAGCCCATCACGCAACCTGCACTGCAGTTTCCAGTTGATCTCAATATGTTCAAAAATTAAATATTGAAAGTTGGTGATAACTTTGTAAGTCAGCAGTTATGTAATGGTTAAAGAAGGTAGGGTTTCCCTGTTGATTCTTGGCAAAAGTCAATGTGCAGTTCATTGTCACTTCCAACTTGCTTCCGCTGTCCGGAAGTGTATATTCAATTTTGAGTTTTGGATGAACTTTCGATGATTATTCATGCACACATCAATTTTAATAGTTTCTTTCGATTCTAGATTTAGGTCTTTTTTCCACGAAGACTTTGGTAGAAGCAAATAATGAACACTTAGTAGAAGTGCGGACACAACTATTGCAACCAGCAGATGAAAACTGGGACTCCACTGGAACCAAGAAGATCTGGCGCTGTGAGAGTAGTAGATCACACACCACAATTGCCAAATATGCACAATACCAGGCCTCATCATTCCAAGAATCATTGCGGGTTAGTCTTCTACTATCTGAGATTAAATGTACCCCAAAGCATAGTAATAAAGGTGGAATTTTACAATGTTTTGTCAGTGTCAGGCTCTGACTGAAGCCCAGTGTGTAGCTCTCAATTGCTCAGCTGGAGAGAGGGACCCTATAAGCATCGGAGGCTCTTTTTTTCCTCCCACCCTCACCACAAGCATCAGCATTGACAAACCTTTGACAGGAGGCATGTCCCTCTCTCCCAGGGGGTATAGGATCCATAGAATCCTTACAGTGCGGAAGGAAGCTATATGGCCCAGAGGGTCTGCACCAATTCTGCCAAAGAGCACTCTACCTAGGCCCACTTCCCATGCCCTATCATTGTAACCTCGCGCAGTGATCATGACCAACCTGCACATCTTTGGAATGGGGGAGGCAACTGGAGCACAAAACCTGTTGTAAGCCTGGCCAATGTGACCTCACGTCGGCGAGGTTTGAATATTCAGTGAGGGGGGGTGGGGGTCATGTGCCAGGTGGGAGCTCGCTAATTAATGTATGAAAATGAGGTTCTCGCCCTTTGTGGGCATGAAACTTTGTTACATTGGCACGGGGTGTGGAAAATCAGGAAATGTGATTTTGATGATGAGAATCTCGTTTTCTGATTCTTGCGAGATTTTGTGCCCCCGTTGCCGTTTTCACTGACTGCGGACACCGGCGCAAAATCACCCGTAATGTATTTTACAAGCATTTGATTAGAAATATATAAAAGATCGTTTGGTATTTTCTCCTTTACTTCTATCTCCATGGTAAGCTTGGCTCCTTCATCTATTAGCAGGGTTATCATTACTTTGTCATCCTCTAATTACTAACATGTCTATTTGAATCTTTCTAGATTTGTCAATGTGTTCCTACTCTCTGTGTGTCTCTCTCTCACACACTTTACGAATTCACTCAAACTAATTCTAAGGGAATTTTCAAAGCTGGTTATTAAAAAAACAGTTTTGCTTATTTGAGAAACAGGCAGATGTTATGGTTAGTATTGGAAGCAATGCAGGAACCTATCTGCATTTAAAACCGAATGTGACACTAATTACAGATTTTTGTCTTTAAAACTTTATTCTGAGAGGTTTTCGGTATAGGTAATTCTTCAGTATAGTATTTAGAAGTAGTTCATGGCATTGATGCGTTTTTTTTAATGAACTCTACTGTTCCCTTGGAATTTGAAGCATGTTTAAGGATTTAATTTAAGGAAATGTTCATTTGGTGGTTTATGACTTTCACCTTTTAAATGGGGAGCAAAGATTATGAGAGGCAGGTAGATATGTGACGCAACCAGAGCAGCCGTGATCCAAGTGGAGTAGGTTTGCTGACCACACCTCGATAAAATGACTACAGTTACATAGCAAGCACAAGTGCAATAAAACATAAAAATACAGGTACAGTGAAACTGAATATAGTGCCAGAAATATTTATTATTAGTGTTGATCAGTTCAATAGTATTCACTGGAAAATGTATTCACACAATTCTGGAGGAGCTGCTCAAATAGTAATTATCAGGACATGTAGAATACAGCAAAGGCTAAAAGGCAATTCAGTATAATATATATATTTTAATTTGTTGATTTGAAATAAGCTTCTTTACTTACAGGAGGAAAATGAGAAAAAGAGTAGTCATCACAAAGACCAATCAGATAGTGAATCCACATCCTCTGATAAGTAAGTTTTGCCACTCAAGGATAACTAATGTTTAACAAATGATAAATGTTTTTGGAAACATATACAATTATCACTTTTTTTTTTTAAAACAGCGGTAGCAAAAAAAGGAGAGGTCCATTTAAAACCATCAAATTTGGGACCAACATTGATTTGTCAGATGAGAAAAAGTAAGTCTTTGCGTTTATTGTTTGAGTGAGATGTTCAAACTTTGTGTGAGATCATTGCAGACTGACATTTGATGCTTTATGATGTCAATAGCGTTTGTAATTACGATAATGTAAAGCATAATATGTGGACAGACTACAAATTATCACAAAAGGACCACTAGTGTGAATGTATCTTTGCTTGTGAAGTATTCCAAAGCCTATTTTATCAGTGAATAATTTAAGTGGCAATGAAAGGTCAGGACAACATATTTGAAAGGGAACCTATTTGAGTAAACTGCCGAAAGAAGAATGTCTTTCATTGGAGGAGAATATCATTCAAATCTTCTGCTTTAGACACAATAGTACAAATTCAGCTTGCTTTAACCATCTGCCTTCTAAACTAGTTCATCAACAGTCAAAATTGCACAACATTTTTCAATTCAATCTTGAGTGGCAGTGTGAATTAGATAAAGTCTTTGTCGGATCAAAGTTATTGTGATCAAATTTTAGTGAGTGGCAGCTAATTTTTTTAAGAATTTCTTCATGGGGTGTGGGCTCCGGTGGCTAACCTACCACTAATTACCCATTCCTACTTGCACTCGAGAAGATAGTGACGCACTGCTTCATGAGCCACTACAGTCCCGATGGTGAAGGTACTCAGTGATGTTAGAGTGGAAGTTCCAAAATTTTGCTCAGCAGCAATAAGAGAACGGTGGCATATGTCTAAGTCAGGGTGGTGCGCTGGATAAACCATAGAATTCCTACAGTTCAGAAGGTGGCCATTCAGCCCATCGGGTCTGCATCAACCATCTGAAAGAACACCCTATCTAGGTCCGCTCCCCCGCCCTATCCCCGTAACCCAACCTAAACCTTTGGACGCTAAGGGGCAATTTAGCATGGCTAATCCACCTAAGCCGCACATTTTTGGACTGCCAGAAAACCGGAGCACCCAGAGGAAACCCACACCGACACGGGGAGAAAGTGCAAACTCCACACACTCACCCAAGTCTGGAATTGAACCTGCGTCCCTGGCACGGTAGGCAGCAGTGCTAACCACTGTGCCACCTGTAGAAGAGAACTGGAAGCAGTGGTATTCCCATGTGTCTGTTGCCCTTGTCCTTGGTAGAGGATTTTGTATTCTTTCCTGGGATGTGAAAGTCACTGGAAAGGCCAGCATTTGTTGCTCATCCCAAATTGCCTTTGAGAAGGTGCTGGTAAGCTGCGTCCTTGAAACACTGCACTTCATCTGGTGTAAGAACACCTACAATGCTGAAGGACGGGATTTCCGGATTTTGACCCGGAGATGGTGAAAAATGACGATATAGTTCCAAGTTGAGATGCGTGTAGCTTGAAAGGGAGCTTGTAAGCGGTGGTGTTTCCATGCATTTGCTTCCCTTTTCCTTCAAGGTGGTAGAGGTCACCGGTTTGGATGGTGCTGTCTGAGGAGCCTTGGTTAATTCCTGCAGCTCATCTTGCATGGTAGACTAGTACAAAAGGTGAAGTCACACGGGATCAGGGGTGAGCTGGCAAGGTGGATACAGAACTGGCTAGGCCATAGAAGGCAGAGAGTAGCAATGGAGGGATGCTTTTCTAATTGGAGGGCTGTGACCAGTGGTGTTCCACAAGGATCAGTGCTGGGACCTTTGCTCTTTGTAGTATATATAAATGATTTGGAGGAAAATGTAACTGGTCTGATTAGTAAGTTTGCAGACGACACAAAGGTTGGTGGAATTGCGGATAGCGATGAGGACTGTCGGAGGATACAGCAGGATTTAGATTGTCTGGAGACTTGGGCGGAGAGATGGCAGATGGAGTTTAATCCGGACAAATGTGAGGTAATGCATTTTGGAACGTCTAATGCAGGTAGGGAATATACAGTGAATGGTAGAACCCTCAAGAGTATTGAAAGTCAAAGAGATCTAGGAGTACAGGTCCCCAGGTCATTGAAAGGGGCAACACAGGTGGAGAAGGTAGTCAAGAAGGCATACGGCATGCTTGCCTTCATTGGCCGGGGCATTGAGTATAAGAATTGGCAAGTCATGTTGCAGCTGTATAGAACCTTAGTTAGGCCACACTTGGAGTATAGTGTTCAATTCTGGTCGCCACACTACCAGAAGGATGTGGAGGCTTTAGAGAGGGTGCAGAAGAGATTTACCAGAATGTTGCCTGGTATGGAGGGCATAAGCTATGAGGAGCGGTTGAATAAACTCGGCTTGTTCTCACTGGAACGAAGGAGGTTGAGGGGAGACCTGATAGAGGTCTACAAAATTATGAGGGGCATAGACAGAGTGGATAGTCAGAGGCTTTTCCCCAGGGTAGAGGGGTCAATTACTAGGGGGCATAGGTTTAAGGTGAGAGGGGCAAGGTTTAGAGTAGATGTACGAGGCAAGTTTTTTACGCAGAGGGTAGTGGGTGCCTGGAACTCGCTACCGGAGGAGGTAGTGGAAGCAGGGACGATAGGGACATTTAAGGGGCATCTTGACAAATATATGAATAGGATGGGAATAGAAGGATACGGACCCAGGAAGTGTAGAAGATTGTAGTTTAGTCGGGCAGCATGGTCGGCACGGGCTTGGAGGGCCGAAGGGCCTGTTCCTGTGCTGTACATTTCTTTGTTCTTGCAAATGGTACACACTACTGCCACTGGCAAAGGTGGTGGAGGAAATTAATGTCAAAGGTGGTGGATGGGGTGCCAATAAAGCAGGCTGCTTTGTCCTGGATGGTGTCAAGCTTCTCAAGTGTTTTTTGGAGCTGCACTCATCCAGGCAAGTGGAAAGTATTCCAACTTGGGCCTTGTGGATGGTGGCCAGGAGGTGAGTTACTCACCACAGAATTCCCAGAACCTGACCTCTTGTAGCCACAGTATTTATATGGCCGGTCTTGTTTAGTTTCTGGTTAATGGTAACCCGAGGATGCTGACAGAAGGGGAATTTTGTGATGGTAATGCCATTAAATGTCAGATTCTCTCTTGTTGGTGATGATCATTTCTTGACACTTGATTGGTGCAAATGTTACTTGCTACTTACCTGCCCAAGCCTGAATATTGTCCACATCTTAATGCTTACGGACACGGACTGTTTCAGTATCTGAGGGGTCATCAGCAAAAACTCCCACTTCTGACCTTATGATGGAGGGAAGGTCTTTGATATAGCAGCTGAGGTTGGTTAGGCCTAGGCCACTACACCAAGGAACTGCTGTAGTGATGTCCTGGAACTGAGATGATTGACCTCCTGCAAACATAACCACCTTCCTTTGTTAGGCATGACTCCCTGGTGGAGAGGCTTTCCCCAATTCCCATTGACTCCAGTTTTGCTCTGACTCCTTTGTTAACACTCTTGATGTCACTCTTGATAGCCTTCTCTCTTGAGTTCAGTGTTTTGTCCATGTTTGAACTAAGCTATAACGAGCTCAGGAGTCAGTGGCCCTGGTGGAGCCTAAACTGAACGTCAGTGAGCTGGTTATTGCTGACTCGATAGAGGTACTTGATAGCACTGTCGCCGACACCTTCCATTACTTTTGCTGAAGATTGGGAGTAGACTGATGGAGCGTTAATTGGCTGGGTTAGAGCTATCCTGCTTTTTGTGTGCAGGACACACCTGGGCAATTTCCACATAATCTTTATTGTCACAGGTAGGGTTACATTAACACTGCATTGAAGTTACTGTGAAGAGCCCCGAGTCACCACACTCCGGCGCCTGTTTGGGTACACCGAGGGAGAATTCAGAACGTCAAATTCACCTAACAAGCATGTCTTTCGGGACTTGTGGGAGGAAACCGGAGCACCCAGAGGAAACCCACGCAGACACACGGAGAATGTGCAGACTCTTCAGACAGTGACCCAAGTCGGGAATGTGACCCTGGCGCTATGAAACTACAGTGCTAACCACTGTGCTACCATGCCGCCATATTGCCAGTTGGTTGTTAGTGTTGTATCTTGGCTGGGGCACAGCTAGTTCTGGAGCACAAGTCTTCAGTACTATTGTCAGAATGTTCGCAGCCCAAAATCTTTCCAGTACCCAGTGTCTTCAACCATTTCTTGGTGTCTTGTAGAGCAAATTTAATTGTTTGATGACTGGCACTCCGTACGTCTGGCTGAAGGTTGCAAATGCTTCAGCCTTTTGCGCTGACATGCTAGACTTCCCCATCCTTGAGGATAAGGATATTTGTGGAACCTCCTCTCCGATTCGTTGTTGAATTGTCTTCTACTATTTACGCCTTGCTGTGTCAGGACTGCAAGCATTAGATCTGATGTGTTGGTTAGGGGATTGCTTGGCTCTCTATGCTGCTTATACATTTTGACACACAGTCATTCTGTGTTGTAGCTTCACCAGATTCACATCTCATTTTCAGGTGTGCCTGGTGTTGCTGCTGGTACGCCTTCTTGCACTCTTCCTTTAACCAGAAGTTCTGTTTTCTATGCTTTTTCCCTTGGTTAAATTATTAGTGAAACCTTGTGATTTTGCAGATAATTAAGTACTGTGTCGCTTGATAGTGCATAAAATTAAAATAATTTTGTTTTTATTCTATTTCCCCATTCTGTACAAAGTGAAAAATGTAAGTGTTATGACGCCCATTCTTTCAGTAAATGAATAAATAACAGGTGCAGTAATTGTTTTCCAAAGTCATTACCAAAGTAGCTTTTATCAGAAAATGAAAAATCTGTACTAAATGTTATCTGAGCATTTTGGGCTTCGATGTCACTGCATTGATCTAACATTGTGACAAGAAGGTAAATCCCATGTATCTAAAAGATAGATCTTTTCCTTCTCTGCATTTCCGATACCCAACCCTTTTTGTTTTGAGCTTTTGTACTTCAGACTTTTTTAGTGCAGTGATGCATTACTTTTCTGCACAAGACTTCTAATTTGGCCACATCATATGCTGCTTGTCAGAAATATTTGGAAATGAACCACTCTGACGAACAAAGAACAGTACAATACAGGACAGGCCCTTCGGCCCTCCAAGCCTGCGCTAAACTAAAATCTTCTGCATTTCCTGGGTCTGTATCCATCTATTTCCATCCTATTCATGTATTCGTCAAGATGCCTCTTAAACGCCAACAGCGTGTTCCAGGCACCCACCACCCTCTGTGTAAAAGATTTTTTAAAACCTGCCTCGCACATCTCCTCTAAACTTTGCCCCTCGCATCTTAAAGCTATGTCCCCGAATAATTGACTTTTAACACCCTGGCAAAAAGCATCTGACTATCCACTATGTCCACGCCACTCATAATTTTGTAAACCTTCTATTAGGTTGCCCCTCAATCTCTGTTGTTCCAGTGAAAACAATCCAGGTCATCCAACTTCTTCATAGCTAATACCCTGCATACCAGGCAACATCCTGATAAACCTCTTCTGTACTCTCTTCAAAGCATCCACATCCTTCTGGTAGTGTGACAACCAGAATTGTATTTAATATTCCAAATGTGACCTAACTAAGGTTCTGTACAGCTGCAGCATGTCTTGCCAATTTTTATACTCCGTGCCCCAACCAAACAAGGCAAGCCTGCCGTTTGCCTTCTTGACTGTCTTATCCACATGCGTTGCCACGTTCAGTGATCTGTGGACCTGTATGCTCATATCTCTCTGCCTGCCAATATTCCTCAGGGTTCTGCCATTTACTGTATAATTCCCACCTGTGTTAGACCTGCCAAAATGCAATACCTCTCATTTGCCCATTTCTCACCCAAGTTTCCAACCGATCTGTATCCTCTGATAATCGTCTTTACTATCCGCATCACCGCCAATCTTTGTGTCGTCCGCAATCTTACTCATCAGACCAGCTACATTTTCTTCCAAATCATTTATATATATATATATATATTTATGAACAACAAAGGTCCGAGCACTGACCTCTGCAGAACACCTCTAGTCACAGCTTTCCATTCAGAAAAGTACCCTTCCACCGCTACCCTCTGTCTTCTATGACCAAGCCAGTTCTCGATCCATCTTTCCAGCTCACCTCTGATCCTGTGTGAATTCACCTTTTGTACCAGTATGCCATGAGGGACCTTGTCAAAGGCTTTACTGAAGTCCATGTTGACAACATCCACTGCCTTTCCTTCATCAATTATCTTTGTCTCTTCCTCAAAAAACTTGATCAAGTTAGTGAGTCATGACCTCCCCTTCACAAAACCATGCTGCTTATCACTAATAAGTCCCATTTGTTTCCAAATGTGAGTAAATCCTGTCCCTAAGAATGTTTTCCAATACTTTTAATACCACTGACGTAAGGCTCACGGGCCTATAATTTCTTGGATCATCCCTGCTACCCTTCTTAAACAAAGGAACAACATTGGCTATTCTCCAGTCCACTGGGACCTCACCTGAAGTGAATGAGGACACAAAGGTTTCTGTCAAGGCCCCAGCAATTTTCTCCAACAGTATTCTGGGGTAGATCCCATCAGACCTTGGGAACGCATCTACCCGAATGCTTTTGTAGATGCCCAACACCTCCTTTTTGATATCTACATGACCCAGAATATGTACACACCCTTCCCTAGACACCTCATCTACCAAGTCCTTCTCTTCGGTGAATACTGATGCAAAATACTCATTTAGTACCGCGCCCATTTCCTCTGGCTCCACATGTAGATTTCTTCCTCTGTCTTTGAGTGGGCCAACCCTTTCCCTGGCTACCCTCTCACTCTTTATATAGAACATAGAACAATACAGCGCAGTACAGGCCCTTCGGCCCACGATGTTGCACCAAAACAAAAGCCATCTAACCTACACTATGCCATTATCATCCATATGTTTATCCAATAAACTTTTAAATGCCCTCAATGTTGGCGAGTTCACGACTGTAGCAGGTAGGGCATTCCACGGCCTCACTACTCTTTGCGTAAAGAACCTACCTCTGACCTCTGTCCTATATCTATTACCCCTCAGTTTAAAGCTATGTCCCCTCGTGCCAGCCATATCCATCCGCGGGAGAAGGCTCTCACTGTCCACCCTATCCAACCCCCTGATCATTTTGTATGCCTCTATTAAGTCTCCTCCTAACCTTCTTCTCTCCAACGAAAACAACCTCAAGTCCATCAGCCTTTCCTCATAAGATTTTCCCTCCATACCAGGCAACATCCTGGTAAATCTCCTCTGCACCCGCTCCAAAGCCTCCACGTCCTTCCTATAATGCGGTGACCAGAACTGTACGCAATACTCCAAATGCGGCCGTACCAGAGTTCTGTACAGCTGCAACATGACCTCCCGACTCCGGAACTCAATCCCTCTACCAATAAAGGCCAACACTCCATAGGCCTTCTTCACAACCCTATCAACCTGGGTGGCAACTTTCAGGGATCTATGTACATGGACACCTAGATCCCTCTGCTCATCCACACTTTCAAGAACTTTACCATTAGCCAAATATTCCGCATTCCTGTTATTCCTTCCAAAGTGAATCACCTCACACTTCTGTACATTAAACTCCATTTGCCACCTCTCAGCCCAGCTCTGCAGTTTATCTATATCCCTCTGTAACCTGCTACATCCTTCCACACTATCGACAACACCACCGACTTTAGTATCGTCTGCAAATTTACTCACCCACCCTTCTGCGCCTTCCTGTAGGTCATTGATAAAAATGACAAACAGCAACGGCCCCAGAACAGATCCTTGTGGTACTCCACTTGTGACTGTACTCCATTCTGAACATTTCCCATCAACCACCACCCTCTGTCTTCTTTCAGCTAGCCAATTTCTGATCCACATCTCTAAATCACCCTCAATCCCCAGCCTCCGTATTTTTTGCAATAGCCTACCGTGAGGAACCTTATCAAACGCTTTGCTGAAATCTATATACACCACATCAACTGCTCTACCCTCGTCTACCTGTTCAGTCACCTTGTCAAAGAACTCAATAAAGTTTGTGAGGCATGACCTACCCTTCACAAAGCCATGCTAACTATCCCTGATCATATTATTCCTATCTAGATGATTATAAATCTTGTCTCTTACAATCCCCTCCAAGACTTTACCCACTACAGACGTGAGGCTCACCGGTCTATAGTTGCCGGGGTTGTCTCTGCTCCCCTTTTTGAACAAAGGGACCACATTTGCTGTCCTCCAGTCCTCTGGCACTATTCCTGTAGCCAATGATGACATAAAAATCAAAGCCAAAGGTCCAGCAATCTCTTCCCTGGCCTCCCAGAGAATCCTAGGATAAATCCCATCAGGTCCCGGGGACTTATCTATTTTCAGCCTGTCCAGAATTGCCAACACCTCTTCCCTACGTACCTCAATGCCATCTATTCTATTAGCCTGGGGCTCAGAATTCTCCTCCACAACATTATCTTTTTCCTGAGTGAATACTGACGAAAAATATTCATTTAGTATCTCGCCTATCTCTTCAGACTCCACACACAATTTCCCATCCCTGTCCTTGACTGGTCCTACTCTTTCCCTAGTCATTCGCTTATTCCTGACATACCTATAGAAAGCTTTTGGGTTTTCCTTGATCCTTCCTGCCAAATACTTCTCATGTCCCCTCCTTGCTCGTCTTAGCTCTCTCTTTAGATCCTTCCTCGCTACCTTGTAACTATCCATCGCCCCAACCGAAACTTCACACCTCATCTTCACATAGGCCTCCTTCTTCCTCCTAACAAGAGATTCCACTTCCTTGGTAAACCACGGTTCCCTCGCTCGACGCCTTCCTCCCTGTCTGACCGGTACATACTTATCAAGAACACGCAGTAGCTGATCCTTGAACAAGCCCCACTTATCCAGTGTGCCCAACTCTTGCAGCCTACTTCTCCACCTTATCCCCCCCAAGTCACGTCTAATGGCATCATAATTGCCCTTCCCCCAGCTATAACTCTTTCCCTGCGTGTATACTTATCCCTTTCCATCATTAGCGTAAACGTCACCGAATTGTGGTCACTGTCCCCAAAGTGCTCTCCTACCTCCAAATCCAACACCTGGCCTGGTTCATTACCCAAAACCAAATCCAACGTGGCCTTGCCTCTTGTTGGCCTGTCAACATATTGTTTCAGGAAACCCTCTTGCACACACTGTACAAAAAACGACCCATCTATTGTACTCAAACTATATCTTTTCCAGTCAATATTTGGAAAGTTAAAGTCTCCCATAATAACTACCCTGTTACTTTCGCTCTTATCCAGAATCATCTTCGCCATCCTTTCCTCTACATCCCTAGAACTATTAGGAGGCCTATAAAAAAACTCGCCAACAGGGTGATCTCTCCTTTCCTGTTTCTAACTTCAGCCCATACTACCTCCGAAGAAGAGTCCCCATCTAGCATCCTCTCCGCCACCGTAATACTGCTCTTGACTAGCAGCGCCACACCTCCCCCTCTTTTGCCTCCTTCTCTGAGCTTACTAAAACACCCAAACCCCGGAACCTGCAACATCCATTCCTGTCCCTGCTCTATCCATGTCTCCGAAATGGCCACAACATCGAAGTCCCAGGTACCAACCCATGCTGCCAGTTCCCCTACCTTGTTTCGTATACTCCTGGCATTGAAGTAGACACACTTCAAACCACCTACCTGAACACTGGCCCCCTCCTGCGACGTCAAATCTGTGCTCCTGACCTCTCTACTCTCATTCTCACTTACCCTAAAACTACAATCCAGGTTCCCATGCCCCTGCTGCATTAGTTTAAACCCCCCCAAAGAGCACTAACAAATCTCCCCCCCCAGGATATTTGTGCCCCTCAGGTTCAGATGTAGACCATCCTGTCTGTAGAGGTCCCACCTTCCCCAGAAAGAGCCCCAGTTATCCAGAAATCTGAATCCCTCCCGCCTGTACCATCCCTGTAGCCACGTGTTTAAATGCTCTCTCTCCCTATTCCTCATCTCACTATCACGTGGCACGGGCAACAACCCAGAGATAACAACTCTGTTTGTTCTAGTTCTGAGCTTCCATCCTAGCTCCCTGAAAGCCTGCCTGACATCCTTGTCCCCTTTCCTACCTATGTCATTAGTGCCAATGTGGACCACGACTTGGGGCTGCTCCCCCTCCCCCCTAAGGACCCGGAAAACACGATCCGAGACATCACGTACCCTTGCACCTGGGAGGCAACATACCAAACGTGAGTCTCTCACGCTCCCACAAAATCTCCTATCTGTGCCCCTGACTATAGAGTCCCCAATTACTAATGCTCTGCTCCTCTCCCCCCTTCCCTTCTGAGCAACAGGGACAGACTCCGTGCCAGAGGCCCGTACCCCATGGCTTACCCCTGGTAAGTCGTCCCCCCCACAAGTATCCAAAGCGGTATACTTGTTTCTCAGGGGAACGACCGCAGGGGATCCCTGCACTGACTGCTTTTTCCCAGTCCCTCTTACAGTTACCCACCTATCTCCAATCTTTGGTGTAACTAATTCCCTGAAGCTGCTATCTATGACCCCTTCTGCCTCCCGAATGATCCGAAGTTCTTCCAACTCCAGCTCCAGTTCCCTAACTCGGTCTTGGAGGAGCTGGAGATGGCAGCACTTCCTGCAGGTAAAATCAGCAGGGACACTAACTGCATCCCTCACCTCAA
Source organism: Scyliorhinus torazame (assembly GCF_047496885.1). Taxonomy (NCBI): domain Eukaryota; kingdom Metazoa; phylum Chordata; class Chondrichthyes; order Carcharhiniformes; family Scyliorhinidae; genus Scyliorhinus; species Scyliorhinus torazame. The sequence continues at coordinate 74,681,802 of NC_092714.1, read as the reverse complement.
ACATCCTGCAGGAGGAACATTGCACTCCCTTCCCTGCCATTCCTCCAACTTTCTACCAAGATCTGGCTAACAACTAAATTAAATTTTTTATTAAAAAAAAAATAATAATAATATAAAATATGGTACTTACCTCAGACCAATGGGTTTTATTATTAGGTTAGAGGAGGAGGGCGGGTGGGAGACACTACACGTGTAGTGTCTCGGGTTTCCTCTCCACCAGAATTTATTGGTGAGGGTCTTCCCAGAAGTCCGCGGGTCGACTTCCTGTTCCCGCCTAAAACACTAATTTAAAAAAAAAAAAAAATTCTCAGCTCCTGCTGAAATTGACTAACCAGCCAGCTCCCGCCGAAATCGACTGGCCTGCCCCTGCAAAGACAAGTGCTTTTAAAGGACAGACTTAGCTCCCAGCAACCACTTCCGCACTGCTCCCACTGAAACTGACTCACCAGCTGATTCTCCCGCCAAAATCGACTGGCCTGCCCCTGCAAAGACAAGTGCTTTTAAAGGACAGACTTACCTCCCAGCAACCACTTCCGCACTGCTCCCGCTGAAACTGACTCACCAGCTGATTCTCCCGCCGAAATCGACTGGCCTGCCCCTGCAAAGACAATTGCTTTTAAAGGACAGACTTACCTCCCAGCAACCACTTCCGCACTGCTCCTGCTGAAACTGACTCACCAGCTGATTCTCCCGCCGAAATCGACTGGCCTGCCCCTGCAAAGACAAGTGCTTTTAAAGGACAGACTTACCTCCCAGCAACCACTTCCGCATTGCTCCCGCTGAAACTGACTCACCAGCTGATTCTCCCGCCGAAATCGACTGGCCTGCCCCTGCAAAGACAAGTGCTTTTAAAGGACAGACTTACCTCCCAGCAACCACTTCCGCACTGCTCCCGCTGAAACTCATATACGAATAAAATGCCTTGTGATTCTCCTTAATTCTGTTTGCCAAGTGCTTTTCATATGATCCTTTTCGCCTCCGAACTCCTTGCTTAAGTTCCTTCCTACTTTCTTTATATTCTTCAAGGACTTTGTCTGTTCTCAGCCTTCTAGACTTTACAAAGGCTTCCTTTTTCTTTTTGATTGGGCTCACAATGTCCCTTGTTATCCACGGTTCCTGACATTTGCCATACTTATCCTTCATCTTCATAGGAACATGCCAGTCCTGAATTCTAATTAACTGACGTTTGAAAGACTCCCACAAATCAGATGTTGATTTATCCTCAAACAGCCACCTCCAATCTAAATTCTTCAGTTCCTGCCCAATATTGTTGTATTTAGCAGTGCCCCAATTTAGCGCTTTCATCCAAGGATTACTCTTATCCTTATCCACAAGTACCTTAAACCTTATGGAATTATGGTCACTGTTCAAGAAATACTTCCCGACTGATAATTTAACCACCTCGCCAGGCTCAGGCCCCAATATGCTAAGTGACACTAGCAAACCTCCTGGCCAGAATATTGGTGCCCCTCCAGTTTAGGTGCAACCTGTCCTCGTGAAGGTCCCACCTACCTGGAAGAGATCCCAATGATATAGATATCTGAAACCCTCCCTCCTACATCAGCTGTTTAGCTGCACTATTTTCCTATTCCTTGCCCCATTGCCACATAGGGAGTAATCCTGAGTACAACCCTAGATGTCCTGTTTTTGAATTTACTACCTAACTCCCTGAAAAGCCCCTTCAGGATCTCGTCACTCTTCCTGCCTATGTTGTTAGTACCAATGTGTACCACAACCTCTGGCTGTTCATCCTCCCCCTTCAGAATGCTCTGTACCATTCAGAGACATCCTCCACCCCGGCACCGGGAAGGCAACATCCATCCTGGAATCTCTTTCACACCACAGAACCGCCTATCTGTGCCCTGACTATAGAGTTCCATATAACTACTGCTGTTCTTCTTTGACCCTCTCTGCTGAACAACAGAGCCATCCATGATTTCACCACTCTGGCTCCTGGTGTTGTTTTCCCCTGATAGACCAGTATCCAACACAGTATACCTATAGAGAGGGCGACAGCCACAGGAGATTCCTTGCACTGACTGTCTGCCCCTTCTAACAGTCACCATTTATCTGCTTGCACCTTGGGTCTGACCATGTCTCTAAAACACATGTCTATGATGCTTTTCGGCACCTGCATACTCCTAAGTGCGTACAGCTGATGCCCCAACCGATCCATGCAGTCTGTGAGGAGCTGCAATTGCATACACTTCCTTCCGATGTAGTTGGCTGGAACGCTTGAAGCGTCGTGGATTTCCCACATCTCACAGGAAAAGCACATTACCCCGCTGACTGACATTTCTAGCACTAATTTTTTAATACTTATTAAATTCTTATTAAATTAGGTTACCATTAACAATATTAACCTGGCACTAGATTTCCACTATAAATATTAAATGTTAAATATACTCGTCTCCACCTTCTAGTCGGTTAAGTTCCAGTCCCAGCCCCTCCTCTCAGGTAGGTCCTGTAACTGAAAAACAAGTCGCGCAAAGCCCCATGCCAACTTTTATATCTTCGAGTTTCGGTCCCAACCTCTCCTCTCGGGTACCTGTAACTGAAAAATGAGGCCGCGAAAAGTCCCACGTGAAATCCATCAAATACTCCTGGAGACTTTTGTTATATTTTGGATGATTAACTTATGTTGTTTAAATTTCTGACCCAAAGTGACCTCAGACCAGTCACTTATGAGTGATGGACAGACTAGTATTTAGCAATGGCATCTGGATCCACTGAGTGTCCAACCCTTTCATCTGTGATCTGAAAGTTGTTGGACATGCTCTCTTCCTTGCTTGGTCATAAAAGGCAGGACTGGAACAATACTATATCTCAAAATTCTATCCCTGTGCTCCAACCACAAAGAATGCTTGCATGATGCAGGTGTATTTCATAAAATAGATTGGTTGCAGACAGGAGACCCTTCAGAGGAACTCCACTAATACTATCAGGCTACTCTATCCTTGTAATCCTGCAAATTATTTATCTTTAGACGCTTATGCAATTCCCTTTTCAATGCCACAACTGAAACTGTCGTCACCGCACTCTCAGGCATTCTAACTACATTACAAAAAGTTTTTCCTCATGTTGCATTTGTTTCTTTGACCATTCATCTTAAGTTGGCAGAGGTACGAAAATTGAGCTGTTGGGCAGAATTCTGACTTTCAGATAATGGAATTGCGCCATTTTATTTTCTTATCTCTGCCTCTCCTTCGCTGCTACCATCTCCAACCTGGCCAAAGCTAGAAGGAGAGCAGCTCAACATGAAATATTTCCCATCAGTAACAAGGCCGGTGGGGTGTGGGGAGTGGGATGTCGCCACTCAGCCTTGTAACATCCCAGACCCATCTGCCACCATTCACCCCACTGAATGGATGCTGCTAGTCACGGTGGAGCCTTGAAAGTCGGTCTGTCTGGGGCAGGGGGAGAACAGAGCTCGAGTCCCATCAGGTTCAGCAGAACTGAGATGGGCAAAACCCAAAACAAAACATACATTGTTAGATGTGATTCCACAATTGGCCAAGAGTGGGAAAGAGGGGTTCCTTTTCATGGGACACTGGCATCAGTTTTGGGACAGGGGGGACCTATACCGTTGGGATGGTCTCCACCTGAACCGAGCTGGGACCAGTGTTCTGGCGAAAAGAGTAAATAGGGTGGTCAATAGGACTTTAAACTAGAGATTGGGGGGGAAGGGAAAGTCAGGGAACCAAGAGGTGAAGTAATTAGTGGGAAGCATAGCTGCTTAGGAATACAAAAAAGCACGAAAAGACAGAACTCATGAGAGGTTACGATAGTCCCCATCCCACAAAATATGACTGTATGGAAAGGCTCAGTAAACCAAGGTCCACCACACTAAGAAAACAAAAAGGGACGGTCAATGGAGAATTAAAGGTGCTATATTTAAATGCGCGCAGTGTACGGAACAAGGTAGATGAGCTTGTGGCCCAGATTGTGACTGGCAGGTATGATATGGTAGGCATCACAGAGTCGTGGTTGCAGGGGGTTCAGGACTGGCATTTAAACATCCAGGGATTCACAACCTATCGAAAAGACAGAGCGGTGGGCAGAGGGGGCGGGGTTGCCTTGTTAATTAGGAATGATATTAAATCAATAGCACTAACCGACATAGGGTCAGATGATGTGGAGTCTGTGTGGGTAGAGTTGAGGAACCACAAAGGCAAAAAAACCAGAATGGGAGTTATGTACAGGCCTCCTAACAATGGTCAGGACCAGGGGCACAAAATGCCCCTGAAATACAAAATAGAAAGTGCATGTCAGAAAGGCAAGGTCACATCACAGTAATCATGGGGGACTTCAATATGCAGGTGGACTGGGTAAATAATGCTGCCAGTGGACCCAAGGAAAGGGAAGTCATTGAATGTTTACAGGAGGGCTTTTTGGAACAGCTTGTGATGGAGCCCACAAGGGGACAGGCCATTCTGGACTTAGTGTTATGTAATGAGCCAGACTTGATTAAAGATCTTAAAGTAAGGGAGCACATAGGAGGCAGTGATCATAATATGGTTGAATTCAATCTCCAATTTGAAAGAAAGAAGGTAGAATCAGATGTAAAGGTGTTACAGTTAAATAAAGATAACTACAGGGGCATGAGGGAGGAACTGACGAAAATCGACTGGGAGCAGAGCCTAGTGGGAAAGACAGTAGAACAGCAATGGCAGGAGTTTCTGGGAGTAATTGAGGACACAGTACAGAGGTTCATCCCAAAGAAAAGAAAGGTTATCAGAGGGGGGATTAGGCAGCCATGGCTGACAAAGGAAGTTAGGGAATGCATCAAAGCAAAAGAGAAAGCCTATAATGTGGCAAAGAGTAGTGGGAAGTCAGAAGATTGGGAAGGCTACAAAAACAAACAGAGGATAACAAAGAGAGAAATAAGGAAAGAGAGGATCGATTATGAAGGTAGGCTAGCCAGTAACATTAGGAATGATAGTAAAAGTTTCTTTAAATACATTAAAAACAAACGGGAGGCAAAAGTAGACATTGGGCCGCTCCAAAATGACACTGGTAATCTAGTGATGGGAGACCAGGAAATAGCTGAGGAACTAAATAAGTACTTTGCGTCAGTCTTCACAGTAGAAGACATGAGTAATATCCCAACAATTCCGGAGAGTCAGGGGGCAGAGTTGAATATGGTAGCCATCACAAAGGAGAAAGTGCTAGAGAAACTAAGAGGTCTAAAAATTGATAAATCTCCGGGCCCAGATGGGCTACATCCTAGAGTTCTAAAGGAGATAGCTGAAGAAATAGTGGAGGCGTTAGTTATGATCTTTCAAAAGTCACTGGAGTCAGGGAAAGTCCCAGAGGATTGGAAAATCGCTGTTGTAACCCCCCTGTTCAAGAAGGGAACAAGGAAAAAGATGGAAAATTATAGGCCAATTAGCCTAACCTCGGTTGTTGGCAAGATTCTAGAATTCATTGTTAAGGATGAGATTTCTAAATTCTTGGAAGTGCAGGGTCGGATTAGGACAAGTCAGCATGGATTTAGTAAGGGGAGGTCGTGCCTGACAAACCTGTTAGAGTTCTTTGAAGAGATAACAAATAGGTTAGACCAAGGAGAGCCAATGGATGTTATCTATCTTGACTTCCAAAAGGCCTTTGATAAGGTGCCTCACGGGAGACTGCTGAGTAAAATAAGGGCCCATGGTATTCGAGGCAAGGTACTAACATGGATTGACGATTGGCTGTCAGGCAGAAGGCAGAGAGTTGGGATAAATGGTTCTTTTTCGGAATGGCAACTGGTGACGAGTGGTGTCCCGCAGAGTTCAGTGTTGGGGCCACAGCTGTTCTCTTTATATATTAACGATCTAGATGACTGGACTGGGGGCATTCTGGCTAAGTTTGCCGATGATACAAAGATTGGTGGAGGGGCAGGTAGTATGGAGGAGGTGGGGAGGCTGCAGAAAGATTTAGACAGTTTAGGAGAGTGGTCCAAGAGATGGCTGATGAAATTCAACGTGGGAAAGTGCGAGGTCTCGCACTTTGGAAAAAAGAATAGAGGCATGGACTATTTTCTAAACGGTGACAAAATTCATAATGCTGAAGTGCAAAGGGACTTGGGAGTCCTAGTCCAGGATTCTCTAAAGGTAAACTTGCAGGTTGAGTCCGTAATTAAGAAAGCAAATGCAATGTTGTCATTTATCTCAAGAGGCTTGGAATATAAAAGCAGGGATGTACTTCTGAAGCTTTATAAAGCATTAGTTAGGCCCCATTTAGAATACTGTGAGCAATTTTGGGCCCCACACCTCAGGAAGGACATACTGGCACTGGAGGAGGTCCAGCGGAGATTCACACGGATGATCCCAGGAATGGTAGGCCTAACATGCGATGAACGTCTGAGGTTCCTGGGATTATATTCATTGGAGTTTAGGAGGTTATGGGGATATCTAATAGAAACTTACAAGATAATGAATGGCTTAGATAGGGTGGACGTTGGGAAGTTGTTTCCATTAGCAGGGGAGACTAGGACCCGGGGGCACAGCCTTAGAATAAAAGGGAGTCACTTTAGAACAGAGATGAGGAAAAATTTCTTCAGCTAGAGAGTGGTGGGTCTATGGAATTCATTGCCACAGAGGGCGGTGGAGGCCGGGAGGTTGAGTGTCTTTAAGACAGAAGTTGATAAATTCTTGATTTCTCGAGGAATTAAGGGCAATGGAGAGAGAGCAGGTAAATGGAGTTGAAATCAGCCATGATTGGAAGTTGGAGTGGGCTCGATGGGCCGAATGGCCTTACTTCCTCTCGTATGTCTTATGGTCTTGTGGTCTTAATACATGCTGAAAATTCTGAATGCCCTGACAGCTATAATAACTAATTTAAGATGAGCAATTGAGCTCGCATATATCTTGTATATACTTGGAATGGCAGTGGCATAGTTGTCTTGTCACTGAAATGAATGAATGAATGAAAATCGCTTATTGTCACAAGTAGACTTCAATGAAGTTACTGTGAAAAGCCCCTAGTCGCCACATTTCGGCACCTGTTCGGGGAGGCTGGTACGGGAATTGAACCATGCTGCTGGCCTGCCTTGGTCTGCTTTCAAAGCCAGCGATTTACCTGTGTGCTAACCAGCGGACTAGTAAACCATAAACCTAGGGTAATGCTCTGGGGACCCAGGTTCAAATCCCACCACTGCAGATGGTGAAATTTGAATTCAATAAAAATCTGGAATTAAAAGTCTAATGATGACCATGAAAATTGTCGATTGTCATTAAAACCCATCTGGTTCACTAATGTTCTATAGGGAAGGAAATCTTGTCCTTACCTGATCTGGCCTTCATGCGACTCCAGACCCAATGTGGTTGACTGTTAACTGCCCCCTCAAGGGCAATTAAGGATGGGCAATAAAAGCTGGCACAGCCTGCGATGCCTACGTCCCATGAACAAATAAGGAAGATATATATGTTCTAGCTAAGAGTGACATATCAATTTTTCCAAAGGCATTACAACATTATCAAATTACCCAGCAGTTTGGGGAGACTGTTGTACCACTTTGATTTCTCCGTGGCAACATATGGGCCAGGCTTGTCCAATGAGTGGCCGTGGCCCCCAGAGGTAGTTTTCAAAATGCTAGTTAGTGGAGTGGAACATTCTAAATGAAGCTGAAAGATTCTGGAAGAATCACATGCCGCTCCTCTCCCGTGCTTGCGGCTGAATAGATAAATCAACTGAAGAGACCTGCTGCCTGGTAGTGTGGGAGGGGGTTGTAAGTGAATGAAGAGGAGGGAGTGTGGATCTCTGGCTCACTTGCTCTCACGCCAACACACAATCACACCCACACTCAGTGGGTGAGCATCAGGAGATTGGCAGTGAGCCCGATTTATAAAAAAAAACAAAACTCTGCCCCTCTCACACTCGAATGGTGATCTTTATTAATTACTTGTTATGATCCCGGCTGATGTCATAACTGGAGGGGAGATTCCAAAGTAGAACCCTGGCTCAAAAGACCATAACTGATATGGACAACCAGCGTTGTCTAGGTCAATCAGATTGTGTGTCATTTGAAATTTGGCATTGTTGCATTTCTCCTGATGAGTGTGATGAAAAGCAGCAATATTCAAATCAGATGAGCCTTGTTCTAATTGAATGATGGAGCAGGCTCGTTGGGCCTAATGGTCTACTGCCTATATTTATAATGATCTTTGTTAATCACCTTCCACATAGGGGTTAGAAACATGGCACGGTGATTGTTTTTTAAAAAATTAATTTACGGGATGGAGTGTCGCTGGTTAGGCCAGCGTTTATTACCCATCCCTAGTTGCCCTTCAGAAGGTGGTGATGGGTTGCCTTGAACCGCTGCAGTCCTTCAGGTGCAGGTGTACCCACTATGCTGTTCGGGAGCGAGTGCCAGGATTTTGTCTCCGCGACAATGAAGGAACAGCGATATATTTCCAAGTCGGGGTGGTGAGTGATTTGGAGAGGACCCTCCAGGTGCTGAGGTTCCCAGGTATCTGCTGCTCTTATCCATCTAGATGGTAATGGTCGTGGGTTTGGAAGGTGCTAAGGAACCTTGGTGAGTTACTGGAGTCCATCTTGCAGATGATACACATGGCTGCCACTCTTTGTCGGTGGTGGAGGGTTTGAATGTTTGTGGAAGGAGGAGAAATCAAGCGGGCTGCTTTGTCCCGGATGGTGTCGAGCTTCTTGAGTGTTGTTGGAGCTGCACTCAAGTGGAGCGTATTCCAATACACTCCTGGCTTGTGCCTTGTAGATGGTGGACAGTCTTAGGGTGGGGGTCAGGAGGTGAGTTACTCTCCGTAGGATTCCTAGCCTTTGACCTGCCCTGGTCGCCACAATAATTAATGTGGCTAGCCCAGTTCAGTTTCTGATCAATGGTAACCCCCAGGATGTTGATTGTGGGAGATTCAATGATGGTAATGCCATTGAATGTCAAGGGGCAATGGTTAGATCCTCTCTTGTAAGAGATGGCCAATGCCTGGCACTTGTGTGGCGCAAATGTAACTTGTCACTTGACAGCCCAAGCCTGGATATTGTCCAGGTCTTTCTGCGTTTGGACGTGAACTGCTTTGTTATCTGAGGAGTCACAATGGTGCTGAACATTGTGCAGTCATCCGCAAACATCCCCACTTCTGATCTTATGATGGAAGGCAGGTCATTGATGAAGCAGCTGAAGATGGTTGGGCCTAGGACACGAGCCTGAGGAACTCCTGCAGTGATGTCCTGGTGATGAGATGATTATCCAACAGAAGACGTTTTTCCTTTTTTAAAAGGAAAACTCCATTTGATCTTGCTATTTTTGCAGGCTCAGGAATTGGGAAGCGTTGAAAGCCAACCCCCCAATCCTTTGTCAGCGACCCTCTGTCCTGCCACCCCACTGATCTGTTTCCAGGGTTCTAATAGTGATCTTGGTCTGGGCCTCAGAGTGCTACTGTTGCCAGTGTTGCAGTTCTCAGTGGAATTTCTGTCCCACTGATGGTTTGATTGCATGGAAGATCTGGCACGGGCCAGTTAAGGGCCTGATGATAGAGACATGGGGCTCCGATTGGTTCCGCAAATGGTTATGAGAAATGGGGGTGGGTACCTTTTATATCCCAGTAGTAGCATTCACTACCCTGGCTTCTATATTAAATTGTCCAGTGATGTATTTAGAAGGTACATGGATTCCTAAATGGTTTTTATTTGAACAAGCAGAGTGTGTCTAATTACGTGCATAATTTTTAAACCATCAGTGATGTATGTGCATTTTTGGACATTTCACAAATCTTTGCTGTTTGTTGCTTCAGGTGGAAATCGCAGCTCCATGAACTAACAAAATTGCCTGCTTTTGTGCGTGTGGTATCGGCAGGAAACCTGTTGAGCCATGTGGGGCACACCATTCTTGGAATGAACACTGTCCAGTTGTACATGAAAGTTCCAGGAAGCAGGACTCCAGGTTAGTACCATAACGTTTAAAAAGTGGAATTATGTGACCAGTAAAAGTGGATGAATAAATGGTGAAATAAGCCTTTTTTTGGTATGTTCTGGAAACAGCCAATTGACCTAGAATTTTGATAATGGAATTATGCATTCTTATGTTCATTGATTCCTATGCAACATGAACTGGAGTGTTGTTAATCTCTGGGTGAGTGCCACCAGATGGAAGCAGAGTTGTGTCTCACTCATGAATGTCTTTGACCACTTTTCATGCTCGATGTGCTGCCAGTGCAGTATTAAATATTTAACTTATGACAATTTTAATACAATCTGGACAGAAGAACGAAGAACATTACAGCACAGGAACAGTCCCTTCAGCCCCCCAAGCCTGTCCCGGTCATGATACCAACCGTGGCCAAAACCCTTAGCACGTCATTGTGCCGTATTCCTCTATCCCCATCCTATCCATGTATAAAGAACAAGGAGAGCACGGAGGTTTAATATCTTCATCTCTTACATAAAGCTGCTCACCTGTTTCAAGAGGGTATTAGGCAGTATTATTAAAAGTAGTACTGTGCAGATTAAAATTAGAAATCAAGGAGAAAACAGATGAGAAAATTCTGACTTGTCAATTATGGAATTCCACCGTTTGAAATGTTTTTCCAGCCTCCCCATCCCACTTTCTGTAATCATTTGCTTAACATGTCCAGGGCATTGTTATAGGAAATACTCAAAAGCATCTTAGCACCAAATATATTTAGTTGCTTCATTAATGACACTTTTACATGATCATGCTGTTTGCTGCCAAATCCAGTGTTCAGTTCTTTCAAAGCTCCCTCCATCAATGAAGGTGTCTGTCAGACACAGTAAGCTTGGACTAACAACATTCATATCACACAAGTGTCAATTAATGACCATCTCCCGGAAAATAAAAACCCACTGACCTCCCCGACTTTCATAGCGTTGTCAGCCGATAAGTGCCATGATGGTTACTGTAGCTCAATCCAACTACTCCCATCAATACAATGGCTCTAACAGCATTGAACAGATGAATGCTCAGCATGGAACAATTGAATACCCTGTGCTGAGTGACTGAAATTGCCTTTCAATGCTCCATCTACAAGATTCATCAAGAATGTGATTGAAACCTGAACATGGCTGGATGGATGCAGCGACAACAGCACTCAAAAGGTGCTGGGACAGAGTCGGCGTCTTTGATTCGAGCTCCAGCTGTTTGACTCTGTATCCAGCTCCTTGTTACCATCACATTGTATTTACAATAGGTTCCATATACAGGTTCTCATGAGAAACCTGTCAAGTGTACTTGAGCAGCCTCTCTCAGGTCTGCAACTTCTAATACCAAAATGAACAAGGACAGTAGTATGTTAGTGCAAGTTCTGCAAGCTGCTCACCATGCTTACTTTCTGACTTAGATGTGTGTTGTGATTTCCTACCCAGGACAATCATGAGATCACCATCAGGGCTGTGACTTAGTGTTTGGGGTATAACATCCCACTAATCCTCCTCCAGTTTGAAACTATCATATAATTTCTAATAGTTCAATTATCAATCTTCCTTGACAAGAAGTTGAGAGAATATACTTACTGTCCAGATTTTTGATGCATCTGAGAGATTGATATATTTATGTACATCTAGTACTTGAGCATTATTCTTCAAGTTTATTTTTTCACTCATTTTGAGCCCCTGATTATGTTTTTGCTTTAGACCTTCACTTTGAAAGCTATAATATTTCTTGCTACCTTCCACACACTGAATAAGCTTAATGCATCGGACTTTTAGGACTAAATCAAGGACATTCGCTTAAAGTTGCTTGTTTAATTTGTCCACTGTTACAGTCCTACAATTTAACTCTATGGAATGCTCCACTCAAGGAAGTAATCACTATGTGCATTCTACATAGTATAATAATAATAATAATCGCTTCTTGTCACAAGTAGGCGTCAATGAAGTTACTGTGAAAAGCCCCTAGTCGCCACATTCCGGCGCCTGTTCGGGGAGGCCGGTATGGGAATTGAACCTGCGCTGATGGCATTGTTCAGCTGTTTAACCCTCTGTGCTAAACCAGAGATGTTAAAAAGAGGAACTGTTTGGGAGAGCTCACAGAGAGTCTCCATGCTCTGGCGCCATCTAGCTCCGGGTCACTGTCGAGTGGCCACTGCTCTAAGCATTGCCGCACTAACGTATACTTAATTGCCTGAGTGATCTAAGGTGGCCTTTAATATTATGTCATAGAGATCAGCAAGCTTAATTTCCACGTAACTGGGACATTTTAAACATGTATATGTGGAGGTTCGGGAATTAAGAATGTGAAATAACCTACCAGCATAATTGTCATCCATCAAATATCCAGTTTATTTGCCCCTCTGTCTCTCAGACCATGCATATCAAGAGCTTTAGGATTTGCTTTTGAGAGTAATTATACTCTTTATGCCAATATACTTTCCTTTTACTGCCACTATCAAAGAACTGGGGAAATGTGGAATGAAGCTTAAAACAAAGTGTCAGGTTGCAAGGCCATTGAGAATAAAAATCTGAAAGGGGCAGTGTTCTATTATTGTTCTCGAAAACAGCAACATCTTTTATACTCTCAGATAATGAATGGGAAGAGGCATACTGTAAAAGTTGATCATTTAACTAAATAGCATTTTGTGTTTGAGTGTTATGCAAGTTGAAAATCGAACCAGTGTCATTAAAGAACCGAGATGGACAAGAAAAGGAAAAATATGCACAAACAAAAAATGTATTATGACTAAGTGAGTTTGGGCTGTAGAGGATTTTCAGAGAACCCTGTGCTGACTGTATTGTGCAAAGTAGAGATGAATAATTTCAAGTGTAGCTCTTGGAACCCAACAGAAGTCAGGCCCCGGACAATGATGATGCACAGAGCTTACCACTTATACAGTGATTATGTGCAGGCATTGGCAGAAGTATCAGATTTCGCAATGAAATGTTACCAAAATATATAACACTGTGCAGTCCATTGAGAGTTAATTGGGAAAAATATTACACTAAAACGAATTGGAAATTCAAGAGGGGTTTGTGACTCATAGAACCATGCCATTTTTTAAAAACTGAATAAATGGCAGAATGCAAGCAGTAATTTAGTTTGTGGTATTGGAAAATTAACAAACCACTTAAGTTGAACATTGATTTATAATATTAAAATTTTGCTTGGTGTCACTCCCTTGTAATCAACTCCCACTCATCAAAAGTTATATTCGAACTCCAACCATTGGAAAACTTAAGGGCTTGATTTGGAAAATATATTTGAATTTACTAGAGTTAATTGAACCCCAGTATGGTGGCAAAAATACTCCTGATTGATACCCATCTTCAGAATAACTTGCAGGTTCATGTTACTGAATTCTGTACTATTTTTTTTAAGAAAGCCGAGAACATAATTCAATACACCACAAGAAACTCTTTAATTGGATTAGCAGCGAAAATTCAAATATCTGCCATAATAGATAAGACAGCCTGATCTTGTGAGTATGCAATACCTTGGGCACAGAGATTAAATGGCTTTGAATTTAAAACACCAAAAATAGAAGAACCATTGTGTAGCTTAATTTGCCAAGGAAGAATATGAAATTAAAATGGTAGAAGAAGCTATATACTGAAGTGGCAATGTTTGAAACAAAAGAATAGTTGCATAATTTGTCAGTTTGCAAATACTTTAACCTTTAAATGACAGTGTGTCAAATGCATTTTCATTTTTTAACAATTAATTTCTTTTGTTTTTGTTCACAGGTCATCAAGAAAACAACAATTTCTGTTCTGTTAACATTAATATAGGTCCTGGAGATTGCGAATGGTTTGCTGTACCTGAGTCATACTGGGCAGTTATGAATGACTTCTGTGAAAAGTAAGAATGTTTTGCTAGCTCCTGTTTCACCAACATCTGTTTTAAAATTCTCATCAATGTATTCATAATCCCTTTGTGCTATCATCCCCTTCCTGCCTTTACAACCTTCTCCGGGCCTTCAACCCTTCAAGACCTCTGCGTTCCTCTACCTCTGGCCTCTCATGTGCCCACCATCCCCTTCACCCACCATTGTGGCTCTGCCTTCAGCCAGCTAGGCCCTAAGTTCCAGAATTCCCTCCCTATGCCTGTCCATCTCCGCCTTTAAGAACCTCCTTAAAATTTACCTTTTTAACCACGTTTTTAGAAAATAAAGATCTGCTAAATATTTTGAATTTAGCTGGCATTGAGTCAGTTACCACCCTTTTATTTCTGGGGTGTGGATTTGAACCCAACCTTGATTGATAAGTTGAAAAAGTTGGTCTAAGTTGTAGAGGTGATTTTGTGAAATTAGTTTAGACTTTGTTCCTGAGCCAACCACACATGAATGCCAACATTTTGATAGCAAGCCTTGAGAATGACTGATTTGGATTGTATTGCTACTGCTTTAGCACCTAACCCAACTTGCATGGGCAAAATGGCAAGCAACTTTCAGTTTCCTGAGATATATGAATTACTAGATGAAAACAAAACACGGTCCGTATAATTTCCTTTCTAATATTGTGATTAAAAAGGGAAGACTTTCACTTGTATAGCACCTTTCATCACCACCTAGCTAATGAAATAGATACAACAATAATGGAGTTTCAGTCAAGACTGATTTGGTTCCTCATAATACACTGTTAAAACTCTCATTAAAATTATTATTTTAATAAAATTAGTTATGTGAGACCAGAAATTATTTTTGTAGTTTAGAAAATGGTTAAGTCTAGAAATTTAGCTGTAATTCAAGTCTTATGGAACATCAGTCTTCAGTTGATAGGCTATTTCCCTTAATAAGGGAATCCGATGTATACTGATCTGGGATTTTGGGGGCAAGGTTTTTTATTCTGAAACTGCCTGTTGTACTTATACTGTTACTGAATGCCAAAATGCAAAAGTTGCTTTCCTTGTAGAACTGACATAACCAGTTTAACTAAATTAATATGCTTTTACTTATGGAATACCTCAAGTCAGTGTTTCAATGATAATACAGGTGGTTTGATTGCTGTTTACAAATTATTTTAAGTATGTCAGCTATATCAATTATTCAGAAGTGAGAGAAATAACATTGTTACTGATTGATTGGTTTTGGTTTAAATACCCGAACAGGCGCCGGAATGTGGTGACTAGGGGCTTTTCACAGTAACTTCATACTTATAAAAGATTATTATTATTAAATTGCTTTGAAGCACTGAAGCGTATGGAAAGCCTGTTTTGTTTACTAAATGTTAAGCAGAAAATTACCTTCAGAAGAGATTCATTTTTCAGGCGCATCAAGCATTTGCTATAAACATACAAACACCACAATACAATGTTGTTTTTTTATTTACAGCATGACTTATCCTAGTATGAGATAAAAGGTGGAAACATGCAAAGTATTTCACCCGTCTCTAAGCACAGGCAAAAATCGAAACTTGTTGACTTGGCAGCCTCAAAAATGTGCAATCAGTGTTAGTTTTGGTTACTTTCATTCTGATTTGATGTTTTTGTTTTTAAAAAATGATACAATTTCTGCTTTTATTCTGCTTCTAATATGACAATAGAATCAGTGATCTTATTGTTCAAGTTTCATTCTGTCAATTCAAAATGAAATGTATTTGTTCTGAAGCTGTATAGCATAGCCTGCTCCCTTGGACAGTCTCTTGGGATTGAGGATGATTTGCTTCCACTCTGGTTCTATGGGTTCTGAAATGGCTGATAAATCCAATGTGTAATCTTCAGACTCTGCCGCAGGCTGTGCCGCTGGTGCTTCAAGAGTTTGGTAGATGGGCATTTGGAGGTTTGTGCGCTCTTTTTGACACCTCGACTTCACCTCTGCGCATTCTCTGCAGTCTCTTGATGGGTTTGTTTGCCTTCCTGGATGAGCCTTTTCCATTTTGATCAGTCGCAAGCCCCGAGTCAGCTTGTAGCACAGCCACCACTTATAGAATTGCAAGAAAATTGCAACACAAGCGTTCTGTTTGGTCCAGCATGTCCATGCTCCCATGCACCTGTTCCCTGCCATATTTGTTTGTTCCCCTTTCCTTCAACCGCCTATCTAATCTATTTTTGATTGTTGACATGGTCTCTGCATCAATCATGACCTCTGGTGGTGTATTCCATAGCTCCACAACTATCTATAAAGTTCCTCCTCCCCATTGACGTAAATGTCTTTTATTTAACCTTGTATCTATGCAACCTTGGTCTAACATAGAAAATTTCGAGCACAGAAGGAGGCCATTTTGCCCATCGTGTCTGTGCTGGCTGAAGGAGACCTATCTCACTTTCCAACTCTTGGTCCACAGTCGGTAGATTACAATGCTTCAAGTGCATATTCAAAAACTTTTTATATACAGTTAGGATTTCTGTCTGTACCACCCTTTCAAGTGGTGAGTTTGTCTGTTTTCTCTTATTCGAAGTATACTTTTATTTTAAACCAAAATTTACTACCTTGTATTTACCGACATTGGATTCCATTTTCCACATTTTAGCCCATTTCACTTTCATATCAATGTCATTTGTTACATTTGGCAAAAGCTTTCTGAAAGTCCATTTATGTTTTACCCACTCAGCAGATCAATTGTTTCCTGAAAAAACATTATCAAGTTTATGATAGTTCATTAGGTTTCTGATTCAAATGTAAGTGGCTGAGCAGGCTGCGACTACAATTTCCTGCAGCCTGTTTCTTTTTCACAGATAGCATATCTGCCAAAGCTCCATGCACTAAGTTTATTGTTCTGTCACATCAACTACCTAGAGAAGAACTAAAGCCAAAATATTGAGGCTATATGGGCTAAGCTCTGAAGTAAAAAAAGGGGCAGCCACACTGCTAGAACTGTACTGTAAATCCGCAAATAGTGGAAAGTAGAAGAACAAATATGTAAACAGCTTTCCGAGTGCAAAAACAAAGGGCAGTAATTTTCAGGGGCTTCAGCTACCCTAATATAATTTGGGGTGTAAATGGTGTGAAGGGTGCAAATTTCTTGAACTGTATTTAAGAGAACCTTTTTAGCCAACACATCACGAGAGGGGGCACAATTCTGGATTTAGTCTTGGGGAATGGAGCTGGGCAAGTGGATGAAGTTGCAGTGGGGGGTGATTTTGGAGATGGTTACCATAATATAGTTAGATTTAGCATCATGAAAAAAACAAAGATAGAACAGGATTAAAAGTTCTAAATTGGGGGAAGACAAATTCTACAGCACTGAGAACAGCTGGCAAGAGTGGACTGGATACACCTATTAGAAGGAAAAATTGTGTCAAATCAGTGGGAGGCATTCAAATGTGAGGTTCTACAGGAACACTGTAGACATGTCCCTACAAAGAAAAAGGGTGGTACCAAGATAGAGTCCCAAGATTATGGAGATACACACAGGCCAAGATAAAGCAGAAAGAGAAAGCTTATGACAACCACAAAAGGCTTAATACTGTAGAAACTCTAGAAGAGTATAGAAAGTACAGGGTTGAAATAAAAATGTAAATTAAGAAAGCAAAGATAAGATACCGAAAAATATTGGCAGGTAAGATCAAAAAAATCTTAAGATGTTTTACCGATACATTAAGAGCAAGAAATAACTGTGAAAGGGATAGCTGATCAGAGATGTACATGATAACTTGTTGATTCATTCAGAAGATGTGGGCAGGGTTCTCGATGAGTACTTTGTCTCTGCCTTCACGAAGGAGAGGGGCGATGCAGACGTTCAAGTTAAAGAGTAGTGTGAAATATTAGATACAATAAGCATAGTGGGAGAGCAAATATTTGAGGGACAGGCATCCATGAAGGTGGATAAATCACCAGGGCCAGATGGATTGTATCCCAGGCTATTGAAGGAGACCAGTGGAAATAGTGGGTACTATGACGATCATTTTCTAATCCTCACTAGATACAGGCGAGGTCCCAGAGGATTAGAGGCCTGTGAATGTTGTACCATTATTTGAAAAGGGTGCAAGGGATAGGCCAGCAAACTATAGGTCTATCAGTCTGACTTTGGTGGTGGAAAAAATAATGGAGACAATTCTGGGAGACACGATAAACTCACTTTGAAAGGCACGGATTGATCAGGGATAATCATCATGGTTTTATTAAGGGTAGATCATGTCTTACTAATGTAGTAGAATTTTTTGAGGAAGTTACAAGGAGAATTGATGAGGGTAGTGGAGTGGATGTTGTCTACATGGAGTTTAATCAGGTGCTCGGCAAGGTCCCATAAGGCTTACTGGTCAGAAAAGTGAGATCTCATAGGATACAGGGGAAGTGGCAGGTTGAATCCAAAATTGGCTCATTGACAGAAATCAAAGGGTAATGGTCAATAGACGTTTCTGAGAATGGAAAATGGTTTCCAGTGGTGTTCCACAGAGCTCAGTCTTGGGGGCCCTTGTAGTTTGTTGTTTATATTAATGATTTGGACTTAAATGTGAGAGACACTTACGATCGGGAAATTTACTGATGACACAATAACTGACCATGTAGTTGAAAGTGAAGTGGATAGCTGTTGACTCCAGATATCAATGGTTTGATTGAATTGGCAAAGAAACGGTGAATGGAATTTAGTCTGGAAAAGTGTGAGGTAATGCATTTGGGAAGTGCAAACAAAGCAAGGGAATACTCGATAAACGGGAGATATTGAGAGGCGTTGAGAAAGTGAGAAACCTTGGAGAGCATGTTCACAGCACCTTGAAGGTGATAGGACAGGTGGCCAAGAAGGCATATGGAATGCTTTGCTTTATTGGACGAGGTATTGAATATAAAAGCAGGGATGTCATGATGGAACTGTATAAAACACTGGTTAGGCCACAGCTGGAATTTTTTGTGCAATTCTGGTCTCAACATCACAGGAAAGGCATAATTGCTCAGGAGAAAGTGTAGCGAAGACTTACAAGAATGTTGTCGGGCTTGAAAATTTCAGCTATGACGACAGATTGCACAGGCTAGGGTTGTTTTCCTTGGAACAGAGAAGGCTAAGATGTGACCTATTGAGGTGTACAAAATTATATGGGGTCTAGATAGGGTGGGCAAAAAAACTTTCCTGCCATATCGTTTATCCAGGCCTCCACGCCGGGGGGTTTCGCTTCCTCCCACATAAGTAGGATCCTTTGCCGGGCTACCAGGGACGCAAAGGCCAGAATATCGGCCTCTTTCGCCTCATGCACTCCCGGCTCCTCCGCTACCCCAAATATAGCTAACCCCCAGCCTGGCTTGACCCGGACCTTCACCACCTTTGAAATCACCTTTGCCACTCCCCTCCAGTACTCCTCCAGTGCCGGACACGACCAGAACATGTGTGTGTGGTTCGCCGGGCTTTCCAAGCACCTCCCGCACCTGTCCTCCACTCCGAAGAACCTGCTCAGTCTTGCTCCCGTCATATGTGGTCTGTGTAGAACCTTGAATTGTATCAGGCTAAGCCTGGCACACGAGGACGAGGAATTTACCCTACTTGGGGCATCAGCCCACAGCCCCTCCTCAATCTCCTCCCCCAGCTCTTCTTCCCATTTTCCCTTCAGCTCCTCTACCAGCGCCTCCCCCTCGTCTCTCATCTCCTGATATATTTCGGACACTTTGCCCTCCCCGACCCAGACCCCGGAAATCACTCTATCCTGGATCCACTGTGTCGGGAGCAGCAGAAATTCCTTCACCTGTTGCCTCGTAAATGCCCTCACTTGCATGTATCTAAAGATATTCCCCGGGGGCAACTCATACTTTTCCGCCAGCGCTCCCAGGCTCGCAAACTCCCCGTCAATAAACAAGTCTCTCAGTCTCCTAATTCCTGCCCGATGCCAGCTCTGGAACCCTCCGTCCATCCTTCCTGGGACAAACCTATGGTTGTTCCTGATCGGGGACCACACCGAGGCACCCGTCACCCTCCTGTGTCGCCTCCATTGCCCCCAGATCCTTAAGGTTGCCACCACCACTGGTTTAGTGATATACCTTTTCGGGGAGAGCGGCAGCGGCGCCGTCACCAGCGCCTTTAGGCTCGTTCCCTTACAGGACGCCATCTCCAGCCTCTTCCACGCCGCCCCCTCTCCCGCCCTCATCCACTTACAAACCATCGCCACATTGGCGGCCCAGTAGTAGTCGTCCAGATTCGGCAACGCCAGTGCCCCTCTGTCCCTGCTGCGCTGCAGGAACTCCCTTCTTACCCTCGGGGTCTTCCCTACCCACACACAACTCATAACGCTCCTGTCTATTTTCTTGAAAAATGCCTTAGTGATCAGAATGGGGAGACATTGAAACACAAAAAGAAACCTTGGGAGGACCATCATTTTTACCGCCTGCACTCTGCACGCCAGTGAGAGCGGCAGCATATCCCACCTCTTGAAATCCTCCTCCATCTGCTCCACCAGCCGCGCCAGATTGAGTTTATGTAGAGTTCCCCAGCTCCTGACTACCCGAATCCCCAAATATTGGAAGCTCCTTTCCACTCTCCTAAACGGCAGGGCGTCTATTCCTCTTCCCTGATCCCCAGGGTGTATTATGAAAAGCTCATTCTTCCCCATATTTAGCCTATATCCTGAAAAATCTCCAAACTCCCTCAATATCTGCATAACCTCTGTCATCCCCTCTACAGGATCCGCCACATATAGCAGTAGGTCATCTGCGTAGAGTGACACTCGATGTTCCTCTCCCCCTCTGAACCACCCCCCTCCATTTCTTCGATGTTCCTCTCCCCCTCTGAACCACCCCCCTCCATTTCTTCAGGGTCTCTCAACGCTATGGCCAGTGGTTCAATTGCCAACGCGAACAGTAATGGGGACAGGGGGCACCCCTGCCTTGTTCCCCTATGTAACCGAAAATACTCCGATCTTTACTGATTTGTGACTACACTTGCCACTGGGGCCCCGTATAGGAGTCTGACCCAACTGACAAACCCCTCCCCGAACCCAAACCTCCTCAACACCTCCCATAGATACTCCCACTCTATCCTATCGAATGCCTTCTCTGCATCCATCGCCACCACTATCTCTGCCTCCCCCTCCGCTGGGGGCATCATTATCACCCCCAACAGCCGTTGCACGTTGACATTCAGTTGTCTCCCCTTTACAATCCCTGTCTGGTCTTCATGCACCACCCCCGGGACACAATCCTCGCCGCCAGCACTTTTGCCAGCAGCTTGGCGTCTACATTCAGGAGTGAGATAGGCCTATATGACCCGCATTGCAGCGGATCTTTATCCCGCTTCAGGATTAGTGATATCGTCACCTCCGACATTGTCGGGGGTAGAGTCCCCCCTTCTCTGGCCTCGTTAAAGGTTCTCGCCAGCACCGGGGCCAACAAGTCCACATATTTCCTGTAACATTCAACCGGGAACCCGTCTGGTCCGGGGGGCCTTCCCTGCCTGCATGTTCCCCAGCCTTTCAGTCACCTCATCCACCTCAGTTGGCGCCCCCAGACCTGCCACCTCCTGCTCCTCCACCCTCGGGAACCTTAGTTGGTCCAGAAACTGTTGCATTCCCTCTTTTCCCTCCGGGGGTTGGGACCTACATAGCCTCTCATAAAAGGTCTTAAATACCTGATTTACTTTCCCTGCTCTCCACTCGGTAGTTCCCGTTTCATCCCTGACTCCCCCAGTTTCCCTCGCTGCTATCCTCTTGCGAAGTTGGTGGGCCAGCAGCCGGCTCGCCTTTTCCCCATATTCGTATCTCATCACCTGTGCCTTCCTCCACTGTGCCTCTGCCTTTCCTGTGGTCAGCAGGTCAAACTCCATCTGAAGTCTTCGCCTCTCTCTATATAGTCCTTCGTCCGGGGCCTCCGCATATCTTTTATCCACCCTCAAAATCTCCCCCACTAATCTCTCCCTTTCTTTGCCCTCTTTTTTCTCCTTGTAAGCCCTAATGGAGATCAACTCTCCCCTAACCACCGCCTTCAGCGCTTCCCATACTACCCCCACCTGGATCTCACCATCATCATTGGCCTCCAGGTACCTCTCAATACATCCCCGCACCCTTCCACAGACCCCCTCATCCGCCAATAATCCCACATCCAGTCGCCAGAGTGGGCGCTGCTCCCTCTCCTCTCCTAATTCCAGATCCACCCAGTGCGGGGCATGGTCTGAAACGGCTATGGCCGAATACTCCGTTCCTGCCACCTTTGAGATCAGTGCCCTGCTCAAAACAAAGAAATCTATTCGGGAGTATACCTTGTGGACATGGGAGAAAAAGGAGAACTCTTTGGCCAACGGCCTAGCAAATCTCCACGGATCCACTCCCCCCATTTGCTCCATGAACCCCCGAAGCACCTTGGCTGCTGCCGGCCTTCTTCCGGTCCTGGATCTAGACCGATCTAACCCTGGATCCAGCACAATATTGAAATCCCCCCCCCCCCCCACCCCCATTACCAGGCTTCCCACCTCCAGGTCCGGGATACGTCCCAGCATCCGCTTCATAAATCCCGCGTCATCCCAGTTCGGGGCATATACATTTACCAACACTACCTCCTTTCCCTGCAATCTACCACTCACCATCACATATCTACCCCCGTTGTCCACCACTATATTCCTAGCCTCGAACGACACCCGTTTCCCCACCAATATCGCCACCCCCCTATTTTTCGCGTCCAACCCTGAGTGGAACACCTGTCCCACCCATCCTTTCCTTAACCTAACCTGATCCGCCACCTTCAGATGCGTCTCCTGAAGCATGACCACATTTGCCTTCAGTCTTTTTAAGTGCACGAAATCTCGGGCCCTCTTATCGGCCCATTTAGGCCTCTCACATTCCACGTGATCAGCTGGATTGGGGGGCCACCCGCCCCCCGCCGACTAGCCATCCCCTGTTCTAGGCCAGCCCCCCCGTCCGGGTCCCGCGCACCCACCCATCCCCCAGGCGGCGCCCTCCCGTCCCGACCACCTCTTTTGCCAGCTCCCACTCGCTCCCAGCAGCAGCAACCCAGTTGATCCCCACCCCCGCTAGATCCCCATCGAGCATGGTTACTCCCCCCATGATGCTTCCGAAAGTCAGCTAACTGTAACTGACCCCGGCTTCCCCCGTTCTCTCCTTGACCCCCCTGTGCGTGGAACTCTTCCTTCCTGCACCTATCTTTCCGCCATCTCCTAGCGCGGGAAAAACCCCGCGCTTTCGTGGATCGGTCCCGCCCCCTACGGCGCAGCTCCCCCATTCTCCATCCCCCCCTCTGTCTCTTTTTCCACCGGCGCCCACATTTCTCAGTGTCCCCCCATCAAGAGAAAAAATCCCCGTCTATCGTCTCGATACTATGAACCTCCCATTCCCCAATTTACATTTCTATACATCAACCTCGTTGTCTCCCCCCCAACATCAGTCCCTCAGTTTCTGGTCCAGTTTCTCTTCTTGGATGAAGCTCCATCCGACGTTTCAAAGTAGTCGTGCTTGCCTTGGTGCGTGACCCACAATCGCGCTGGCTGCAGCATCCCAAACTTTATTTTCTTCCTGTGAAGCACCGCCTTGGCCAGATTAAAGCTCGCCCTCCTTCTCGCCACCTCCGCGCTCCAGTCCTGATACACTCGTATCACCGCATTCTCCCACCTGCTACTCCGTACCTTCTTGGCCCAGCTCAAGACAGCCTCTCTGTCAGTGAAGCAGTGAAATCTCACCACTATCGCCCTTGGTAGTTCTCCAGCCTTTGGTCTTCTCACAAGGACCCGGTGAGCCCCTTCCACCTCCAGGGGGCCCGAGGGGGCCTCAGCTCCCATTAGCGTATGGTGCATCGTGCTCACATAAGCCCCAACATCAGCTCCCTCCATTCCTTCGGGGAGACCCAGAATCCGGAGGTTCTTCCTCCTCGAGCTGTTCTCCAGGACTTCGAGCCTTTCGATACACCTCTTATGTAGCGCCTCGTGCGTCTCCATTTTTACCACTAGGCCCTGTATCTCATCCTGGTTTTCGGATGCCTTTGCCTTTACCCCATGAAGCTCTATCGCCTGGGCCTTGTGTTTCTTTTAGCCCATCGATTGCCAATAACATCGGCGCCAGCACCTCCTTTAATTCCTCCACACACCGTCGGAGGAATTCCTGCTGGTCCGGGCCCCATGTCGTCTGGGCTCCATCCGCCGCCATCTTGCCTCTTCCTGCTCTTCTCTGCCGCTGCTCCAGAGGATCCTTCGCAATCTGGCCACTACCACTGGTCCTTTCCATACACACCCGGGGGGGGGACACCTTCCTTCATCACCCCACACTGGGTTTGGTCCGAAAAAATTTCCATTGGGGCTCCCGAAAAGAGCCCAAAAGTCCTTTAGAACGGGAGCTGCCGAAACGTGCGGCTTAGCAGTGCATCGCTGCAACCGGAAGTCGACGTAGATTTAAGTTGATTGGGTCATGGATTAGAGGGGACACGAAAAATCTTTTTCACCCAGTGGGTGGTGGACATCGCAATTACTGCCTAAGTTGGTGGTTGACGCTGAAACGCTCAACTCATTTGGAAGGTACTTGGATCTGCATCTAAAGCGGTGTAACCTGCAAGGCTACGGACCAGGTGCTGGAACGTGGGATTAAAATGAGTGGCTAGTTTCTTTTTCCTCTTTTTTCAGTCAGTGCAGACACAATGGGCTGAATGGCCTCTTTCTGCATCTTAACTTTTCTATGGTTCTACATTAATTCTGGTCATATTTTCTTTAGTGTATACTTAAATCAATTTTGTTGAAGTTTAAGGACCTGGTGTTGGATAAGACCCAACTTTGAAAAAAACTTCAGCCTGAGGATACAAGCATGCTCCAATAAACATATAATGGGAAGATATAGATGTTTCCAAATTCCCAGACTGTACAATTCAAGTTCCCACTCCAGGGCTTAAGCACAAAAATCCAGTTGACACTTCAATGCAGTACTGAGGGAACAATACACTTGGGGGTACCATCCTTTGGATGAGTTGTGAAAACGGGGCTCTCGCATCTCAGGAGGATGTAATAATAACAATCTTTATTAGTGTCACAAGTAGGCTTACATTAATACTGCAATGAGGTTACTGTGAAAATCCCCTCGTCGCCACATTCCAGCGCCTGTTCGGGTACACTGAGGGAGAATTCAGAATGTCCAATACACCTAACAGCATGTCTTTCGGGACTTGTGGGAAGAAACCGGAGCACCCAGAGGAAACCCACATAGACACGGGGAGAATGTGCAGACTCCGCACAGACAGTGACCCAAGCTTGAAATCGAAACGGTGGGGAGTAATCGGCAGCGTCTGGCTAATAGTTACCCCTCAATCAACATCGCAGAAAAAACAGGTTATCTGGTCCTTACCACATTCCAGTTTGTGGAAGCATGTGTGCGCAAATTGGCTGCCACATCTCCATTACAACAGTGACTTCAAAAATACTTCATTGATGTCTGGTTATCATACATAGTCCAAATCAATGCATTTCTGTCAACGAGGAACAAGAAAAAAAGATAAACTGGTTACCCTAAATAACCAGGGTACTGTTGATTCCACGGCAGCCAGAATTGCTTTGACTCAAGTCTTTTGAGTAGAGCACCTGGCTGCTTTCTTACTAGCTCGCTTAAGCTGCCCATTTTAGATTGTAATGATGTGTGTTTGTACTTTTCACAAGGCTGCTAATTGTATGTGGATCAGTTTTATTGTAAATGTTATGGAAACATTTTAAGACATGTAATTTCTTTACCAGGAACAACATTAATTTTTTGATGGGCTCTTGGTGGCCAAACTTAGAGGATCTTTATGAGGCGAATGTACCAGTCTATCGGTTTATTCAGCGCCCTGGAGACCTCGTATGGATAAATGTTGGTACAGTGCACTGGGTTCAGGCCATTGGGTGGTGCAACAACATTGCTTGGAATGTTGGTCCCCTGACAGGTACTATAATTGTATTAACTGAACTAGTACATAGAATTACAATGATTTAGTTAGATCATTACAGGATTGCATAAACTTGTTAACAAAGAAACATTATTTATAGCAAAGAACTATCATTGTAGAAACATTTTTTCCAATTGATTATAAGAAACAATGTGTGTACTTACGTTGTGTATTATTAGCATGAGAGTTTTGGCTATTCATGCAATAAAGTCTGCACCTGTGTTAAGGGCTCACATTGGTTGTTGTAAGGATGTTTCTGCTGCTATCCATGGAACACTGACTTTAAGTAAAAACTGAAAAAATGTTGTATTTCACAGCAAATCAATATAAACTGGCAGTAGAACGATATGAATGGAATAAGCTACAGAGCGTGAAGTCTATTGTTCCCATGATTCATCTGTCCTGGAATATGGCACGTAACATCAAGGTGTCTGATCCCAGACTTTTTGAAATGATCAAGTAAGTGTTAAATCAACAGTGGGAGGATTATATAATTTTCAGAACGTCTAGTATTGTGACTTCAGATACTTTAAACTTTTCTTCTTTGCCCAATGTGTTTATAAAGGAAAATTTTATTTAAAAATTGAAGTTACCTTGTGGATGGACCATTTTCCCTTGGCTAAACTGCATGAGGGTTGTTTCAACAAATTTTGATTTGGATTGTTTTATCTAGAGCTTCCTCAAATAGATTAAAATTACTTATCCCTTCACCATGACACTAGAGTCTTGATCCTCTGGATATTTTGTGGGCATGTGTTAAAAAAATTGTGATCCAATATTTCATTCAGTCTGTATGTAATTAAAATACAAGAACTGTTGGATATTTGTGGGGTAGAAAGAGACGCATTGTCGAGGGTAAAAGTACTGCAAAGAAATTAAGCCATTTGGTAGGTCATTCTTGATATCTAGTAAATTGGCTGTAAACAAACATTGGAAAACTATTTTGCAAAGTAAAGTAAACTGAAATGTTTTATTGATGTCAGAGTCTTCCTGAAGTTAGCACCTTGATACTGTCCTGAAAAATAAATCATTGAACCAAATCATAAATAATTTGCTTCGGCCCATTTTAATGTCGGTTCATTTTTATGTAAACCTTTCCACTTTTTATATCATGCAATTCCTTTTTGTTGAATGAGGTATTTAAGATCATATTTTAACGGTTTGAAAATAGCATGAGTGGCAATATGGCTGTCATCATTGATTATGTAACTGTGAATTACATGATGCATTTCACAGCCTTGTGGTCAAAAAGTGCCAGTTTCAGAAGTAATCAATTGCAAATTTGTCATGCTATTAAACCAAGTTCTATTCTCAGCCCCATAAAATCCACTTTTCTCCAATCTTTTCTTTTAAATATTTTTATTAAGGCATTTGTATATGACACTTTTCTCCAGTCTAGAAACTTGTATTCAGTCATACTTATTTACTGTATGTGTTTTAGGAACTACATGCCCTTACCTTCTTTATCTACCTTAAACCACAAATGTAACACATCTATTCAAGAAAGGAGGAAGACAGCAGGAAACTGTAGGCCAGCTAGCCCAACATCTGTCACTGGGAAAATGTTGGAACTCATTAAGGAAGATGTAGTGGGATATTTAGAAAATTATTACAATAAAGAACATGTCAACATGGTTTTACAAAAAGGAAATCACAATTCTTTGACAAATTTATTCCAGTTCTTTGAGGATGTACGGTGGCACAGTGGTTAGCACTGCTGCCTCACAGCTCCAGGGTTCCATGTCCAAATCCGTACTCAGGTGACTGTGTGCGCGGAGTTTGCACTTTCTCCCCGTGTCTGCGTGGGTTTCCTCCGGGTGCTCCGATTTCCTGCCACAGTCCAAAGATGTGCAGGTTAGGTGGATTGGCTATACTAAATTGCCTCTTAGTGTCCAAAGGTTAGGTGGGGTTGCTGGGTTATTGGGCGGAGTGGAGGCGTGGGATTAAGTAGGGTGCTCTTTCCAAGGGCCGGTACAAACTCGATGGGCCGAATGGCCTCCTTCTGCACCGTAAATTCTATGATTCTCTGTAACATTGAATAAAAGGGAACCAGTAGATATAACATTTCCAAAAGGCATTCAGTAAGGTGCTACATCAGTACTGCACAAGATAAGAGCTCAAAATGTTGGGAGAGGTAATAGTTTGCATGAGTAGAGGATTGGCTAACTAACCATTAACAGTTGAGATAAATGGGTCATTTTCAAGTTGACGAATAGTGACTAATGGAAGCTAGGGCCTCAGTTATTTACATTAATGATTTAAATGAAGGGGCCAAGTTTATTGCAGCCAAATTTACTGATAATGCAAAGATGATGAGAAAACAAGTTGTGAGGAGGATACAAATCTGTAAAGACATAAATAGATAGATTAAGTGAGTGGGCAAAAATTTGGCCAATGGAATATACGTGTGAAATTGTGAGGTTGTCCACTATGGTTGGCGAAGAGAAAAATGGAACATTGGCCTGGATCTGAGAGTGGTTAATGTTTACATGAATTTTTAATTTCCAGAGATATGCCGCCTGGACAGTTCTATGGATGCCTCTTGACACTTCATGGAATTGACCCTGCTATTGGAGACTTGGGGCTATAACCTGCCCAGAAATTTACTTCAGATTGCTCCCATTTGTTAATCACATGCATAGGGCCTGGTTTGGAAGTTATCTGCACGAAAGCCATATCAGGAAGGCCTTTTTCCGATGCAAAATGTATTTTAAATCAAACTTTCAGAACATTTAATTCAGTCTATATTGCCACTCCCTATCCCTTTTACCAAAAACCATTACCTCACACTTCTCTGTATTACATTCCATCTGCAATTTGTCTGTCCATTCTTCTAGCCTATCTGCAATCGATTTTTATCATTTTAATCGTCGGCCACACACCAAACTTAGTATCGGCGGGAAATTTTACTCTATTCCAATATTCAAGTCATTTATCAATAAAAGTAATGGTCCTAACACTGACCCTTGGGGGTCAACACTATCTAACATCCTCCAATCTCCAAAACAACCATTTACACTGCTGTTTTGCTGTTTACTGTCCTTAAGCCATTTTTTAAATCCAACTAACAATGACCCTCCTATTCCATGACATGCAATTTTATTAGCCAACCTTTTATGTAGGACTTTATAAAACCCATATAACAACATCTATTGCATTCTGTTCGTCAAACTCCTCTGTTACCCAAAAATTAAATTAGATTACCTATTACAAATCTGTGCTCTGAATCGTTTTCCTCTATTATTGTTTCTAAAATTTTACCCATCACTGATACATTGACTGACCTGTAGGTATGACTATCCTTTCGACCGTTCTTGAATAGGGTCGATGCTTTAGCCATTCTCCAATCCCCTGGTAACTGCCCTGTATCTAGGGAAGATGGAAAGATTATGGCAAGCCCTTCTGCTGATTCCACCACACCCACTTCCTTTAGCAAGCCACCTGGATCAGGTGATTTATCCAATCTAAATATTCCTCCTTCCCAGTACCTCCTGCCTCTCTATTTTCACTCCCCTGCTTCTCGATTTTCACTCCATCCATATGCCTACCATTTCATCTACTACTGATACTTTGTCAGCATCTTGTTCCTTAGTAAACACATACAAATTAGTCATCAAGTTTTTTGGGCAGCACGGTGGCACAGTGGTTAGTGCTGCTGCCTCACTGCACCGAGGTCCCAGGTTCGATCCCGGCTCTGGGTCACTGTCCGTGTGGAGTTTGCACATTCTCCCCGTGTTTGCGTGGGTTTCGCCCCCACAACCCAAAAGATGTGCAGGGTAGGTGAATTTGCCACACTAAATTGCCCTTAATTAGGAAAAATGAATTGAGTACCCTAAATTTTTTTTTTTTTAAAGAAAATGTTTTTTTAGCTTGCCCTGCACCTCTTAAGCATAGAACACCCTCGTACCTCTGTCCCTTATAGGACCCACCATGTCTCTGATTACCTGTTAGCTATATACATGCCAGTGATGATTTTTGGGTTCCCTATTATGTTGACTGCCAATCGATTCTCATATTCTCTTTGCCAGTTGGGCAGCACGGTAGCACAAGTGGATAGCACTGTGGCTTCACAGCGCCAGGGTCCCAGGTTCAATTCCCCGCTGGGTCACTGTCTGTGCGGAGTCTGCAAGTTCTCCCCGTGTCTGCATGGGTTTCCTCCGGGTGCTCCGGTTTCCTCCCACAGTCCAAAGACGTGCAGGTTAGGTGGATTGGCAATGCTAAATTGCTCTTAGTGTCTAAAAGGTTAGGAGGGGTTATTGGGTTACGGGGATAGGGTGGAAGTGAGGGCTTAAGTGGGTCAGTGCAGACTCGATGGGCCGAATGGCCTCCTTCTGCACTATATGTTCTATGTTCAGTCTTATTTTCAGTTCCCCTCTCATCTCACTGTATTTGGCCTGGTTCTCAGTTGAAGTATTCACCTGACATGCATCTTTACACCCTCTTTGTTTCATTATATTCTCTATCTCCCTCATCAACCAAAGAACCCTGTCTTTGGTTCCCCCATCTTTCACCCTTGTTGGAATGGATAAAACCTGTAACTGAAACATATCGTCCTTAAAGATCATCTTTTGTTTTGTTAGTTTCTTTTTCTGTCAGTCTTTGGTTCCATTTTACCCTGGCTAGATCCCCTCATCCAATTGAAATTAGTCCTCTCAATTTAGAAGTTGTACTTTAGGTTGCTTCTTGCTCTTCTCCACAGGGCCTGGACTGTGCTGTAATGTTCTATTACTAATCTAAGATTTATAATATGATGTTTACTCTTCTTCAAGAGTTCCCTTACAGATATTCGATCCAGTTGGTTTACCTCATTCACCAGCATCAGTTCCAGCAATGCCTCCTTCCTGGCTGGACAAGAACATACTTGTCAAAGAAGTTTTCCTGATCACATTGAAGAAATTCCTCCCCCTCGTCCTTTTTTCTAACATTATGCCAATCAATATTTTGGTAAAGTTCCCCAACATCACCACTCTGTTTAGTTCTTGCACATCTCTCTAATTTCCCTGCAGATTTCCTCTCCTATTTCTCTCACTATTTGGAAAGATCATAGAATACACTCAGCATGATCATACCTTTCTTGTTTCTCAACTCCAACCAAATGGACTCTCAAGGACATCTCTTTCCAACACTACATGTCTTCTCCAATCAGTTGTACCAACCTACCTCCCATTTTTCATTCCCGAACCTTTCTCACAAGTACCAGTTTGAGAGTAGTAAAGTTGTCATAGTCCCATAGGCTGCCTTCCCCTTTGAGGGGGAGAGCTGACTGGTGGTGACTTAACCGGAGAATCACCACACCTCAGGTGAAAAACAAAATTGAGAAGGCGGGGCCTTCATGGGTAACCTCAGCCAGTATGGGAATTGAACCGTGCGCTGTTGGTTTCGCTCTGCAACATAAACCAGCTGTCCAGCCAACTGAGCCAAACCGACCCCTTTGACAGTGGTACACATCCCAAATACTCTTGCACTTCCTGTCTGTTCTTACCCTTTTGGATGGTCACCATCTGCTATCCTGAACTCTTGCTTGTAGGGTGATCACCTCCTGGAACATACTGTACAAGAAACAGTCATTCTTCCTGATGCTTCACAGTGACTCCAACTGCCCCATAAGCTCAGAAATCCTGCATTCAAGCAGCAGGAGACGCTTCCTACGTGTGTGTTTCCCAAGACACATGAAGTGTCCTAAGGTCTTGCATAGTGCAGCAATTGCAAGCAACGGGTCTCGGCTGCCCATCCGTGATCTAAAATTCCTTATTCTTTGTAGCATCTAGTTAGTACCTTGTTTAAACTATTTTTAATTAATGCCTTTGTCTGTTCTGTTAACATTATTACTAATTCATGTGCTGTTTTCGTATCCTGCTCGTACTGACAATATATTTCGGTTTTTTTTACTTTAACTGGTTGAACAATACATTTCCAGTTCTAGTTAGACCATGTAAAGCTTTATTGGGTCTTGTTCGCTATCCCTAAAACTGTTCAGTATTAAAAGATACAGTAATGCAAATATATCCCCAGTTTCCCTTCACCACAAACCACCTGAAACCACTCTACCTGCCTTCTCTAACTTCCCTCCCAACAGTAAGTGTAACACATGGATTTTATTACAAAAGTCAAGACCATTTGTTCAGTTGCCTCTGTTGGTCTCATCCCTTCCCTAAACCACCAGGACAAAATTTCCCACGAATTCCCCATTTTCACAACCCAGAATGTTCATCTTTATCTTGTTTCTTTTCTATTTCCCCATATTCCCTTTCCAAACTCATCTTATCGATGGGACTCACCTGATACTCTAACCCCTTTCCTACTAAACCATTGGCCAGCCAACATCCCTTCTAGGCGGTTAGTTTTGTCACCTCAGCTACTGCTTCCATCCAGTTACAGAGAGGTGATTATCTGCAATAGGCCATCTTTCCTATTACCTCTGTTTCCAATGTGCTATCACTTCCAATTTCTCAACCGCAGGCTGCCCTTCAGTGACATTATTCAAAAACACAGCTTCAGTTCCACTTATGCTCATGATACCCAGCTCCACCTCACATCCACCCCTCTTGATTCATCCCCTATCTTTAAACTGCAATACAGTTAGTCTGACATCTAAGAGTCAATGAACAAAAAGTTCCTTCAACTAAATATTTTCAAGATGGAGCCCATAATCTACGGTCCCCGTTACAAACTATGTTCCCTTTCCACTGACTCCATCCCTCTCCCTAGCAGTTGTCTGAACTGAACCGGATGTTTTGCACCCTTGGTATTATATTTGACCCTGAGATCACCTCTGTGACTTTGCACATCTTTGCCTTCATCTCACCGTACCTATGTGTGAAGTCATCAACCGTGCCTTTGTTACCTCTACACTCGACTATTCCAATGCACTCCTCACCAGCCTTCCTACCTTCTGTAAATTTGAAGCTATTCAAAACTGCTACCCACATTTCATCTCTCATCAAGCCCTATTTATCTATCTCCCCTGTGCTTTGCATTGGCCTGGTTAAACGACGCCTTGATCTGAAAATTGTCGTTCTTGTTTTGAATCCTTCCATTACCTTGTCTCACATCAGCTCTGTGATGTCTCCAGTCACTGCACACCCACCTCTGCCCCAAAGATCTCTGCGCTCTAGAGCATTCATGATTTTGATTATTCCACCATTGCTGGCTCTGTCTTCAGCTGGCAAGGTCCCATGCTCCAGAATTCACCCTAATCTCGCCATTTCTTCACCTTTCTCTTTCTTCCTTAAAAACGCCCTGTCAAACCCATCTCTTTGACCACATTTTTGGTTATCTGTCCTCGTATCCCCTCGTGTAGTTCAGTGTCAGATTTTATTTTAGAATGCTTATAAAGCGCTTGAGAAGATTTCATTACGTTAAATGTGCTTTATAAATATGTTGTTTGATATCAGTTTGACAGTCTAAATTTAGTTTATAAGCTGACCACAGAGAACTATCCCTAATCTTGGAGGTCAGATGGTATAGAGCAAAAGAAAAATATCATACTTGTGCAATGGTGGTGTATTTTTGGAATGAATACTGGACATGAGTAGAGAGGACTTCACATTTAGTGTGATATTCTACCCTGAGTGCTTGGTGCTGGCACTAGATCCCCAGCAATATGCCACACATTGAACGTCAAAATTGCAAAAACAAACCTCCATGATATGCAAGCTACATTTTGTCTAATTTTGTCAAATATTTGAGTGTGTGTATGTGAAATATTTGGGTCAGATCTTCCAATCAGCAGCAGTGCTGCGCGCATCACTACTGATTGCGGAGATTGCTGCATGCTTACCTTTTTGTATCCTTCCAGCCGGGTCATATGATCCCGGCTGGAATAAGAGTCTTGGTGCAGCTACCCATGGAAAAGACTGACAAGAGGAGCAGTGGAGTGGTCATGCCCCCTTATGGCATCGGCTGCCATAAGTTATTAAAGATCTCAAGCCTTTCAGTGGGTGGGGCAGTGGTGCAATAAGAGTGGGTAGTCGGGTCGGGTGTGATGACTAGTTAGGTTGGAAGATTTGGTTGGGGGGGGTGGGGGGGAAGAGAGAGAGAGAGGGGGGGGTCGCGCCAACAGTTTAAATTCTGTGTGGTTGTTATCGATACCAGAAGATCTGGCTCATTATTTCTAGCTTGTCTTTTTAATTTTGATTATGAAACAACTGATTTAATTATGCTTTTCAACCTATGGCCTAAATTAATTTAAAAGTGTGTGGATTTTCTGTCAACACTTCTTAGTTTCCCATGTTACATAATTAGTCTGAATCCTAGACGCCATCCTCTTTTTAACCCAGTTGTGGGATTGGTGACTATGATTCATTAAATGGTTTTCTGAACACCGGGAAAGTGCCAGCGGTTCCAGCTCGAGTTGCACTGTACCTGTTATTGACTTAGTCACTCGGCTGTGGAGGCCATAAAAGGTATTTTATTGCCTGCCTATCCTCTGGAGCCTCCAATCAAAGTATGAGAGGATATCCAAGGATAAAAGGCAGGTGATGGGAAAGATTGTTTTTGCTAAAATTAAAAATCTCTTTTTCTTTCTTTAGGTACTGCCTGCTGAGAACCCTCAAGCAATGTCAGATGTTAAGGGAAGCTCTCATTAACACAAGCAAAGAGATTGTATGGCATGGCCGTACAAAGGAGGAGCCTGCACACTACTGCAGTATTTGTGAGGTCAGTAAAATGTTTAACTTTCTGTTGAGGACAATGGTAGCTTAAGTTAAAAGTAATTTCGTGAATTTTCAATTATTATTGGCCATATTCTAAATTCTATTTTACTTTGCTTCTCCACCAACAAAAATATGTTTAAGCTTTATGAAGCAGACTATAAATAAACATATTTATATGAAATGATAGACTTAATCACACTTTTGCAATTTTTGAAATACCCAATCAAGATTGTATTTAATTGGGAAGCTCACTGACATAGAAACATGACACAAATTTTGCTTGTTGGGAATAATATTAAATGGCTTATTAGTCAAAATATTCAATTTTAAACTTTATAAGATTAGTGATGACTACAAAATCTGGATTCTTGTTTGGACGCAATACTCGAAAATAGTTTCTATTTTTATGATCTTGTGTCAGACATGTGCAGCAAAACAACATGATGCCTGTTAATTTTAAATCGTCTTGCTCATTAAGGTGAGGCAGCATGGTAGCACAGTGGTTCGCACAGTTGCTTCACAGCTCCAGGGTCCTCGGTTCGATTCTCGACTTGGATCACTGTCTGTGCGGAGTCTGCACGTTCTCCCCGTGTCTGCGTGGGTTTCCTCCCACAGTCCAAAGATGTGCAGGTTAGGTAGATTGGCCAT
Source organism: Scyliorhinus torazame (assembly GCF_047496885.1). Lineage (NCBI taxonomy): Eukaryota > Metazoa > Chordata > Chondrichthyes > Carcharhiniformes > Scyliorhinidae > Scyliorhinus > Scyliorhinus torazame. The sequence continues at coordinate 74,646,833 of NC_092714.1, read as the reverse complement.
GCTAAATTGCCCTTAGGTTAGGTGGGGTTGCTGGGTTACAGGATAGGGTGGAGGTGTGGGCTTAAATAGGGTGCTCTTTCCAAGAGCCGGTGCAAACTCAATGGGCCGAATGGCCTCCTTCTGCACTGTAAATTCTGAGTGCCAGTGCTGGGTAATGGACTACCTTTTCCACTTTTGTCACTTATGTTGAAGCAAACTGCAGGAAGATATGGAATAACTCTCCTTTTATTTACTCAGTGGTGTGCCTTAGCCCAACCCCCGAATCAATATGAATTTTGCAATTTTCCAAGGCAGAAAAACTTAATTCCTAAAACAGACAAAGAAAGAAATAATTTGCATTTATAAAGTACCTCCCCTAATGCCAGCACATCCCAAAGCACTCAGTCAAGTAACTTCTTCGTATAGTCGCTATTTGTAATATCGGGAAACACAAGTCACTTTTCATACAGCAAGGTCCCCCAAATGGTAATGAGATAAATCGTCTGTTTTGGTGAGTGTAAGTGAACGATAAATACTAGCTCTGATCTCCAGTGCACGAGAACAGGGATTAATGGGCAAAAAAACCAAGACCCACCTGGTTCATCACCTCTATTTTAGCAGTCACCTGATGCAATAATGGGGTTGCTGATTAATCGCGGCAATTGATCTATCTCAGTTACTCAGTGCATTGAAGTTTCACTAGACTGGCTCTTAAAGGAGATTGTCCTATGAGAAGAGATTAAGCGGATTGGTCTTGTGTTCCCTAGAGTTTGGAAGAATGTGAGCCAATCTCATTGGAACATTGATTTCTTCAGGGGCTTGAACAGGTTGGTGCTAAGAAAGTAGTGTTTTTCCCCTCATGGGGAAGTTGGAATATTGGACTGAGATGAAAGAGAAATTTCTTCATGCAAAGGGTTGTGAATCATTTTTTAAATTTTCCACTCCAGATAGCTGTGGCTCCTCAGTCATTAAATATATTCCGTACAGGGGACAGCCGGGTGGCACAGTGGTCAGCAGTGCTGCCTCACGGCGCCAAGGACCAGGGTTCAATCCATGTGGAGTTTGCACATTCTCCGTCTGCATGGGTCTCACCCTCAACCCAAAAACGGGCAGGGTAGGTGGATTGGCCACACTAAATTGTCCCTTAATTTAAAAAAATTGGGTACTCTAAATTTTTTTTAAAGTATATTCAGTGCATAATTTGATAGATTTTTGGGTGGTAAGGGAATTAAGTGATGTCTAAGTAGTGTGGAAAAGTAAAGATGATCACTAATGATTGTGTTCAATTGGGGAGTGAGTTTGGAGTGTCTAATGGCCTGCTCCAGTACTTGTTTCTGACACTTGATCCAGACGTGAGATAAAAGAACACCTTTTGTGGAAAGCTTTAGGATCCCGATGTCCAATGTCGCCTGTTCATCACAGGCATGCTATACTAATGATCCATTTTAAATTACATATATTGTATCAGTTGTTTTCTAAATCTACTTAATTTGCAAGAATCAGAACTCTGTGCCACTTGCTCCCCCAGGAGCCGTGTTTCATACATTAATTACTCGCTAATTAGAATGTTTTCTGCAGGTTAGTTTTGAATTGAAAACCTTTATATTGCAGACTGTGTTCTCTGGTTCTGTTCTTTATTTGTTAACATGGTGTTGGCACCTCTGGCCGGCATTTATTGTCCATTCCTGATTGTCCTGGTGAGCTGCAGTCTATGATGTATGTGTTCCAATCGTGCTTTTAGGTAGGGAGTTCCAAAATTTTAACTCTGCAACAATGAAGGGATGATAATATATTTCCAATTCATGATCATGTGTAATTTGCAAGGGAATTTACAAGTGGTGATGTTCCCAAGCAGCTGCTGCTCTTGTGCTGTTAGGTGCTGTCAAAGAAGCCTTGTCCGGGTGCTGCAGTGTACCTTGTAATTGGTACACAATAGTCATGTTGTGCCAGTCGTGGAGGGAGTGAAAGTTGAAGGTGCTGGGAAACAGGGTACTAATCAGATGGCTGCTTTTTCTGGATGATGTTGAGCTTCTTGAACGTGTTCTGGTGCTGCACTCATCCAGGCACCCGATTTATGCCTTTGTAGAAGATAGGCAGGCTTTGGGGAGTCGGGAAGAGAATTATTGCCACAGAATTTCCAGCCTCTGACCTGTTCTTGTAATCACAATATTGTTATGATTGACCCAAGTTTGTTTCTGGTCCATAGTGAGCTTTAGGAAGTTTATGTTGGAGGATTCAGTGATGGTAATACCGTTGAATGCGAAAGTTGATATGGTTAGATATTCTCTCTCGCTGGCGATAGTTATAGTCTGACAGTTGTATGTCCTCAATGTTTTTGTCTCTTATCAGCTCAAGCATGAATGTTGTCCCAATCTTGCTGCACGAGTATGGGTTGATAATCAGTTGTGAATGGAGCTAAACACTGCAGTTATTAATGTCAATCTCCACTTCTGATCTTATGTGAGAGGTATGGTCATTGTTCGGGCCTAGGGCACTGCCAGAGGAACACCTGCAGCAATGTCTCGGGGCTGAGATGATTGGCCTCCAACAGACGCAACCATCTTGCTTTGTATCAGCTATGACTATTCCCACTGAATTCAATTTTATTAAGGCTCCTTGATGCTACCCTCAGTCAAATGTTGCCTTAATGCCAAGGGCAGTCACTTTTATCTCATCTCTAATGCAGAATTTTTGTACCTGCCTGCAGCAGGTAGGATGATAATGACTAGAGCAAGTAAATCAGGTGCCTGGATGAGTGCAGCACCAGAACACGTTCAAGAAGCTCAACATCATCCAGAAAAAGCAGCCATCTGATTAGTACCCTGTTTCCCACCACCTAGAGCAAGTAAACCTTTTCCTTGTGTTGGTCCTGTTGCCATCTGCCACAGGCCAAGTTCGGAATCGATGTCCTTTAAAATTCAGCCAAATTGTCTAATAGTGATCCTACAACATTGAAATGCCCTAGTCAGAGCCTGTAGCCTTGCTATCCTTCCAAGCGGTGTCCATCGTGTGTTATGGACCCTGTAGAGACCATTAACGTTTGAAGAGAAATTTGAACACCCAGTTATTAGCTGAAAAATTAGTAGAGGCAGGAAACCTCACAACCTTTAAAAAGTATGTGGATGAGCCATTGAAATGTCATAATGTTCAAGGATATGGGCCAAGTGCTGGAAAGTGGGATTAGTGTAGTTTTGTCAGTGCAGACCAGATAGGCACAGTTACTTCACAGCTCCAGGGCCCTAGGTTCGATTCACGGCTTGGGGCACTGTCTGTGTGGAGTCTGCACGTTCTCCCAGTGTCTGCGTGGGTTTCCTCCCACAGTCCAAAGCTGTGCAGGTTAGGTGGGTTGGCCAAAACATTGAGGTGTGGGCTTAGGTAGGATGCTCTTTCCAAGGGCTGGTGCAGACCTGATGGGCCGAATGGCCGCCTCCTGCACTGTAAATTCCATGAGCCACTTCTGTATTCTACGACTCTGATTCTATATATTAGGTCACAAGATACCATGTTTTTAAACAAAAACAGCTTTATTGTATACAGAAAAAATGAAACCAAGCAGGGACAACTAACTTAACACTATCGTTGATAAAGACTTATGCTGTGAACTCAGTTCTACTAATTCCCTCCAAGAGTTTCCTTATCTTAGGAAATCTTGACGATTGATTCACTTTTCCTGGAATCAGTCCAAAGCTATGCACAGATCTCCGGAAGTCACTTTGACACCACCTCAGTGTTCTAGCTATTCTCCAATGTACAAGTTTTATTGGGATCCTTCTATTAGCTATTGGCTAAATGATGCACCAAATACTCTTCTAAACCTCACAACTGTGGACTCTTCAGCTCCTTGTCCTGCACATCAGAGATTGCTTTTTCCCAGTCCCACCCACAACTTTTGTACAGCTCTTTCCAAGCTACTTGTTCCAGCTGACTGCTTTCTGCCACAAGGCTTAACTCCCAATCATTGTGAAGACCCCGTGGATTTCTTCAACTAGTTTGCATCTAGGTAATACGTCCAGCTTCCCTCATCTCATGAAATTCAAACTGAGCTTTAGCCTCGCCCACATTCTGAGCAATGAAGTTAGTATTTTATTTTAAATTAAAAAACATGGGATTGGGTTAGTGTATTGAGCTGGATAGAAAACTGGTTGGCAGACAGGAAAGAGTAGGAATAAACAGGTTGTTTTCCAAGTGGCAGGCAGTGACTAATGGGGTACCGCAGGAATCAGTGCTTGGACCCCAGCTTATCACAAAATATATATTAATGATTCCGATGAGGGAACTAAATGTAATATCTCTAAATTTGCAAATGACTCAAAGCTGGGTGGGAGTGTGGGATGCTTCAGTATGATTATGATTTGGACAAGTTAAGTGAGTGGGCAAATGCATGGCAGATGCTGTATAATGTGGATAAATGTAAGTTATCCACTTCGGTAACAGAAACAGGAAGGCAGATTATTATTTGAATGGCTACAGAGTGAGAGAGGGGAATGTGAAATGAGACCTGGGTGTTCCTGTACACCAGTCGCTGAAAGTAAGCATGCAGAAGGTGGTGAAGAAGGCAAATGGTATGTTGGCCTTCATAGTGAGAGGATTTAAGAACAGGAGCAGGGATGTCATGCTGCAGGGCCTTGGTGAGACCACACCTGGAATAGTGTGTGTAGTTTTGGTCTCCTTATCGGAGGAGGAACAGTGTTCTTGCTTTGGAGGAAGTGCAGCGAAGATTTACTAAACTGATTCCTGGGATGAAGGGACTGACGTACGAGAAGAGATTGAGTTGGTTAGGATTATATTCGCTGGAGCTTAGAAGAATGAGGGGGGATCTCAAAGGAACCTATAAAATTCTAACAAGACTACACAGTGCAGATGCTGGAAGGATGTCCCCTATGGTGGGGAGTCCAGAACCAGAGGTCACAGTCTAAGGATACAGGGTAAACCATTTAGGATTGAGATGAGGAAAAATTCCTTCACCCAGAGAGTGGTAAACCTGCGGAATTCTCCGTCACAGAAAACAGTTGAGACCAAAACATTGTATCCATTGTATCTTTTGAAGAAGTTAGATATAGCTCTTGAGGGCTAAAAGGATCAAAGGATACGGGGAAGTTGGATGATCAAAATGAATGGTGGTCTCATTTTCTATGTTTCTCTGGTTGACTTGCTGGTGAGATGAGCAATCAGCCACAAACGTGGAAGAGAATTGGAGGAATGAATCCTTGCATATCTTTCATTCAATTTACATGTAATTTGAAGAGTGAAATCAGGAGCTGGACACAGGCTTCAGGGGCCAGGGTTGGATAAGCCTGTTCTAAAGTATTGTAGAAAGCTTGGTAGAGTGATAGGGAGAATATTAAGCGAACATGTGGAAATGTTTATGAAATATGCATGAAAGTGATTATGACAAAATTGATGACAAAATTGATTTTATTGCAGGAAAACAAACCATGCTGTAATAACATTGTAATATTTATTTCTGTGCAACAGGTGGAAGTTTTTGATCTGCTTTTTGTCACTAACGAAAGTAACTCACGAAAGACCTATGTAGTGCATTGCCAGGACTGTGCTCGTAAGGCCAGTGGAAACCTTGACAATTTTGTAGTGCTGGAACAATACAAAATGGAGGACTTGATGCAAATCTATGACCAGTTCACATTAGTAAGTTTGATCATTACAATGGGCAATAGGTTTGGAAAGTTTTCTTGTTGTAACTATAAAAATTAAAGTTATTTTGTAATTCTAGAATTCTTAGGCATAATATGACCGAGCTATGTAGATCAGAGAAACCAGGTTCAGTCCTTGATCTATGCTAATTTAATTGATCTCATTGTGAATTTAAATATTGACTGTGCTACCCTGGTGCCAGACATGAAAAAAATCAACCCAGGGTTCTTGCTTCTAATCTTTGTACAGTGAACTTTGGTTATTGCATATCGGTGGTGAACCCTCATTTACGGACCACATTGAGCTCAGCTGTGGCATCTTCCACAGTTGCTGACGTGACTGTTGAGGCTGATTAGAATAAAGACCATTTGATCAAGGTACTGGAGCCTGACTAGCATCTTTGGAGTTGTGCCCAATGTGGTAGTCAACACTTGAGTGAAGAAAGCAAATATGGGCAGCATTGTTTTAGGAACTTGCAGCCATGGCTGGTCCTTTCCTCACCAGGATTCATACTTGTACCCTTCCAGCAGGGATTGTTAGATAGCAACTGGCCTCAAAATGCAGTGAACTTCCCTTCCTCACCACCTGGGATGCTGAGCTTAATTTTAGAACCACCAATTTTTTTTTTTTTTTGCTTGGTCAGTTAACTTCGTGAAACCTACAAACCTTTTCACTGCATTTTTCTCATTCTCAGTGGCAGAACACTGATATTTTTGAATAATGCTGTTTGAAATTCATTTATAAGAAATAAATAAATAAATAGAATATGCCAGAAAGATCCAGCAGGTCTGACAGCATCTGTGGAGAAAAAGGAAGTTAACGTTTCATGTCCATATGACTCTTCCAGAAATTCACCTGCCTTGGATCAGAAAGAACTGATGATTTATGGATTACCGTACACATTGTTTTTCATTTAAAATCATCTTTCTGTTGCAGGCCCCTCCTCTGCCTTCATCCTCATCTTGACACATATTGCTTTATGGACAATTAGTGAAACATCTTTGCTGTTCAGGATGTGACATCAACTTCCACTGTGTTACACCACTGAGTTTTGGCTATCCCATGTGGCTGCTGACTGAAAACTGTGTGTCTATGCAACCTTCCAAGTGCGGAGTGTCAACAATACTGGATCGGAGTGGAGCTGCTTCTTTTCCAGGATAAATGAATTCAAGTAAAGCTGTTTTAGCTGTACCTATAAATAACTTTTCATATTTTGTATATATCAGAGAAAAACTGGCAACATCACACAAAGACTACTGACTTGAAGACATTCTTTTTTTGTATTACTCTGTCTTGGGCTGATGAATTGGTTTCATCATCTTTTTTCATTCAGATTTTTCCCTTTAAAAATACTAGCTTAGCTGGTCATTTTTGTATGGTAGTTAGGAATTTTAAGTCTCTCTTGAGGGCAACATCTATTAAGAAAATTTTGTAATGTGAAAAGTTAGAGGAGAGAGATTTTTTTTTTTTTACTGCTTTTATGTTCATCTGTCTTGTTATTTTGAAACCATGATGTTTAAATTTGTTCTGGTTTCCTAGTTAAACTAAACAGCCAAGTCACAGATAAATGGGTTGCACATAGACTAAGGAATAAACTTAAGATTTGTGATTTTTTTTTTTGTTTTGTTTCTAATCTTGATGTAAATTTACACTATTTATAAATGCATATTTATTCCTTGAAAATATTTGTGGATGGAATGCTGTTATTTTTTCCCAGAATACCTGCCATTAAAATTTTACGGAGTTCTGTCATTTCAAACACTACTCCTAATACGTTTTCTATGTATGAAATAAAAACTGTTGAGCATTGTAATCTTTGAAACATTTAACAATTTATATTCAGGGAAAAATTTTCATAAGTAAATTGCATATGTTAGTTTATGTATCTCAATTCAATATTGCATGACTAAACTCAGGGCAAGCTTTCCTTTGTTATCATAAATGTTATGCATTAGCATCTGAAAAGTATAGTGTGCTTCTCCCAGTATTACCCACTGCCAGTTGAAACCGTGGCTTCATTAAGGGAGCCAGTGTGTTTTGGGTTATAAAATTCCTATGCTTACAAATTACTTCAGAATAATTTTAAAACAAAAAAAAGGTTTTATTTAATTAGAGACATAGTAATGTAAAGTTTATTTATCTTTAGAGTTGTCTTGGTACCATGAGCATTACAGATCACTGTTACACCAGAGCCTGTTGTCCTGTGCACTAATGGCTCTAAAAGTTAACTACAAGTTTGTTATATTTCTATGATTGAGCTGTATTGGAGGCTGGTTTGTGATTGTTTTTTGCCCCGTTATAGTGGGAAGTGTTCAAAAATACAGATGTTGCAACTTTGAGTAGTTTTTTTTTAAAGCTGTGATCACTTTGTCAAAATATTTATTCACCTGATCAAGTGAGAGAACTGGTTTGACCTTTAAAAGGCACAAATGTGCACTAACATTGTGATTTAAACCAGTTAAGAAACTCTTACTTGATTTTGGGAGAAATAAATTAACGAGGCTAATGAACATTCAGTATAGGCCTAGACTTGACAGTTGGCTGGAATAAAGCCTCCATATTAACTCCTCCTTGTTTGGCATTCAACTAACTTCAGGTCATTGGTCCAAGCTGGAGCACAATGTACCCTCAGAAATTGTGCTTCTAAATGGTGTCATATCCAAGAAAGGGGACAAGAGAAACAAATGTTTTGGAGTTCGTTAAGCAAAATATCATTGCAGAAAAGTTTCTGAAGTATGAGATGACATTGACAAAAAGAGTAAAGCACAAAATTCCTGAGTCAAAAGGGGTTCAGTTCAGACTCCTGGTCTTGAATCCAGGATGAAAGTCTCTATTTTCTGCATCAGTGCACAGAATGGAATAATTTCAAAGTTTTGGTACTTCCAGATCATGTATAGTTAGCATGTGGTTCAGCCACAAATTCAGGCCTTTTTAATGACCCTAACTTCACCTTTTGTGTTTTGCAGGGACTTTTTGTTAGCACATCCAAACCATCTGTTCTTATTGCTTTGATATAAGCTGCTAATATATACCGTACTGTGGACAATTATGTATTGCAGCCCCTTGCTGATTAAGGCTAGATTTGGACTGCTCAAAGAGTGTCTCGTCTTATCTATTCAAACCCAGACCGTAACGGAAAAGATAATACTCTTGTGAAACATGTGTTTTGTTATTCAGGCCAATATGGTGGAAATAGGAATTACACTGTTGGTCATTCTTAAACAACCTGTGTGCAAGATTGTAAAGAAACTTATAAGATGGCACCTCACACAATCAGGTTACAAACCTTTTGGAATTAATTTGCAGATGGCTAACATGAGGCTTAGCTACCCACAGAAATAAGCCAATTTTTTTTAATGCAAGCTATTTATGGCATTATGACTTTATATAGGTCTTTTAAAGACTAAGAAAATCTATTGCAAAATGCTATCAATCATGATAATCTATGATGAACTGAGCCAAACCCAAACTATTTACCGAACCTTGTTTTTGTGAGGAGAAACTACAATGAGTTATGGGAAGAATGTTTGAATTGGCTTGGATTTTGTTGCATGATTAACAATGGGTGCCAGTTACCACTGTTTACATAAAGCAAAGAGTAGTAATCTCCCTGTACGTGCAACAGAGGACCTAGTATAACAGGACATTTGGGGGGGGGGGCAGGGGGGAGAAACAGTCAGTTGGTGGTGTACATCTGAAAAACAGGCTGCTGTGTTTTTGGGAGGCAGGATTGTGAAGGGTACCACTAGACCTTTGAGAAAATAATCACAGCATTATGTCTGTCCGTCTAATTTCTCGAGCAGGAAAAATTACTGTAATGTGCACCTGTATCTACGGAGTACAAAGAAATACACAAAAGGCAAATGTTTTTCTGATACTTAACTATTTTTGCCAGAAAATACCTTCGCATCCAAGATTATTTTTCCCCATTTTTCATTCAGTGTTACTGCAACTACACATATTAAATCATTAGGTAGATAGGTTTTGTGGCTCTTCCCATACCACGATTTGCGCCCTCTCCACATTTTGAAAAGTGTGTGAACTGTGAATTGTTAAACGTCAAGAGGACATGGGTTGATGGAATGGGCAGGCACATGGCAGATGAAATTTAATGTAAGAGAAATGTGAATTGGGGGGAAAAAAGGCAACATAAAATCAAGAATACAATTTTAGAAGTGGTTCAGCAGCAGAGGGATTCTAGGGGTAGATGGGGTTATGAGAAGAGAAGATTGAGCTGATCTGATAAGAGGTTCAAAAGCATGAGGGGTGTGGACAGAGAAGATGGGGTGAAGCTGTTCCCATTGGCAGAAGGGTCTTGAACCAGAGGACATCGCTTAAGTGAATGGCAAAAGAACCGATGAGGACATGAGGTAAATCATTTATTACGCAGTATGTGGTTAGCATCTGGAATGTATGACTAGAGAATGTGATGCTGGTTGTTTTGATCATGACTTTCAAAAGGGAATTAAATAATTACCTGAAATAAAATTGTAGGGCTCGGGGTAATGGACAGAAGAGTGGGATTAGCTAAATGGTTCTTGCAAAGAACATTCTGGACCTGCAGATCCTGTGGCTGCCCCCTGTGCTATAACTATTCTGTGATTGTATGATTATTATATAATTATTGTTTTGCATACATTCAGTTTAGAGATGAATAGTGGTAAAACTTGAACATTTAAAAAGTGTTACCTATTCAAGTAAATTTAAGACACAATAGCATCCATTTTGACACTAATGATCCTGTATTCAAATTTTACTTAAACATGAATACCTAGAAACTTAAGTTTTACAGTACAGAATATAGCAATTAGCGAACATCTTGAAATGGGCCAAAGCAGACAATTGCTGTCTAAATGACAGGCAAATCCCTTGGTTTTGATTTCCCTCTAGTTACCTCAAGTTAATTACTAATTGCCAACCAGCAGAAAGGTTTTTTTTTAAAATAAAATTTATTATACACTTTATCCAATCCACGCTATTCAATTTTAAACACCTATTTAGGTCTTCTCTCAATCTCTGCTGGAATGAATAAATAGTTTTATGGTCTTCTCACAACTTGGTCTTGCATCTGGTGTTAATTAATCTTTAGAAATATGACTATTTTGCATCAGCTGTGAATTCATGAGTGCATTTGTACATGCCATTGAATCTCAAACTATCTGACAAATACTGGGGCTGGTTTAGCACACTGGGCTAAATCGCTGGCTTTAAAAGCAGACCAAGGCAGGCCAGCAGCATGGTTCGATTCCCGTACCAGCCTCCCCGAACAGGCGTCGGAATGTGGCGACTAGGGGCTTTTCACAGTAACTTCATTTGACGCCTACTTGTGACAATAAGCGATTTATTTCATTTTTCAAATTCAAGATTTAGCCAGATATTAATAGTCCATTGAAATTTTTTAAAATGTTATTAACTTGGGTACTTCAATTATTTTAACCGGTCATTCAATTGGGGCTATTGGTTAACTAGCAAGAATATTTATGAATAAATTTACCCTGATTTGTCGAAATTACTTTGATTGGTTTATACTAAGTCCTGCTACACACATGGCAAGGAACTTCATATATTTTAAATCCAGGCCAACACCACCAATACTGTAATCTTCAAATATGTACATTTTCTACCTGGGCTGAATGCATGTTTGGAGCACTAGATACTGTTGATCTAAATGTTTACTACACCTATGGGTACAAAATCTTGAACTTCAAATCAATTGCTTGTTCAGCATAACATTGTACAATATCACTATTCATTGTAGTCAAAATCAGCAAAGACTGCTTCCTGTGGGAATGTGAAGTTCAGTTTTGGGTAAAGGATCAAACATGGAACTGATTTTACAAGGGTTTTTAGTTTTATGTTGACACAGTAACACATCTGTGTTGGGTCTGCTTATCTTACTTTGTGCAACAGGGAAGTCTGAATAGCATAAGGCTGAAATCATCAGGTTCTGCCTACCATATATTGCAAGAAAACTGAACCTTCATATTATTGTGCAAACAAGGCAACTTTTAAGGTATTATCGATGAATACATTGTGCCACCTTAGATTATATACTTTCACACGCATTTCAGAGTTCTCAATTTCCTAATATTGCTCAGTATCAAAGTTTGTTTGACAGTGCACTCTGAAGTGCCTTACGACATTTTGCAATGTTAATGCTGTTCAATTTAGTCAGACCGATACAGAAAGGAGGTGGTTCACTCATCTTGGTTATCCACAGTTTTTAAAAAAAACATTTTATCCTTCAGCTTTTTGAATGAGTTCAGGGTTTTCACAGCCACTTGCTGGTATGAAATGCTGACCAAACTTTGTATTCTGAAATGTTAATCTGAATCTTGTAGTTTTACTTTCAGCAGTTTTAGGTTCTGTCCCTTGTTCTGGCATCATACATATCTATGCTGTTGAAATACTTGGATATTTACACAAGATTCCTATTCAATGCTCAGGCTTTTCAAGCATTTACTAGTGATGTCATCTCTGATGCAAGGATAGATATCCCTTCACTGCTTTTCTGGTTTCAGTTTCCCATTTGTTGTGATGAGCAAAGCCATACTCAATGTTTTACTGTGGCGTAGTGGAATTGTCACTGGACTAGTAATCCAGAGACCCAGGGTAATGATCTTGGGTTGTAACCCCAGCATAGCAGATGGTGAAATTTCAATGAATTAAAATTTGAAATTAAAAAGTCTAATGATCATTAAATAATTGTCATTTTAAAAAAAACATCTGGTTCACTACTGTTCATTAGGGAAGGAAATCTGCCACTCTTACCCGGTCTGGCCTACATGTAACTTCAGACTCACAACAATGTGGTAAACACTTAAAATGCCACTCGGTTCAAGGGCAATTAGGGACGGACAATAAATGATAGCCTGGTCAGCGACACCCACATCCCTATAACAAATAAAAGTCCAGCTTAATTTAACACCTTTCTTGTTGCTCCAACAGTGATGTAACCTAAATATTCCAAAATTTTCAGATAGCCTTGCATTCATTGTCCAGAAAATACTTCCAATACACATTTTTCCTTGCACTTGAACCAATTTGCAATTTCTGGATCTGCCTTAAATGCAGCTTGAGAATAGTGAACGGTACAAATTGATATACCACCAATCTGACATCGCTGCAGGCATGTTTTAACTTTAATTCGTGTGTGATTTGAATGTCAGTGACAATCTTTCAGAAAATCAAGATTTTTATGCATTTAACTTATCTTTAAAAATTGAAGTGGTACAGATGTTGATGGGTAGTGGAAATATGTTTGAAATGACCAGCAATACAAACATGTTTTGCACTTAATTGACGTCAAGGGCAAAAGAAGATGCTGCTGGAAATCAGTGAATGAGGATATAGTGGAGACGAAATGGACTAGACATTGGTAGATGTGGTGATAGGCTAATGGAGGCAAATTAAAGTTTTTTAAAAGCGAATTCAATATGTACTTGAACAAAAAACTGCAGTGCTTTGGAGAAAGTGCAGAATAGGACTAAACTTGCAGATTCAGCATGGACTTGATGGGCTGAGTGGCTGTCCAAAAACCATTGATTCCTCATGCCAGTAAGGCATAATCCATTGTTTCTAAACAGCATTTTAACTGCTCCGATTGGCATGGCGACTGGTTAAGCACCTGTATGATTTTGAAATCTCATCCTTTTAAATTCCTCCCCAACTGTGGCCTGCTCTTCCTCTGTAATCATTTGAGATATGTAATCCTCGAATTTTGGCCTTTAGCACATTGCTCTACCATTGGTACCCGTGCATGCCTTCACCAGCTATAGGGCCAAAACTCTGGAATCCCCACCTTTCATGTCTCTCTCTAAATGTGCTTGTTAGATGAATTAGACATTCTGAATTCTCCCTCTGCACCCAAACAGGTGCCATAGTGTGGCGACTAGGGGATTTTCACAGTAACTTCATTGCAGTTTGACACATTACTTTTTTTTTAAAGCTACTTCATTTTTTGGGTCATCTGCACTAATTTCTCTGGCTTGGTGTCAAATTTCGCTCTCGCATGAAGCACTTTAGGATGTTTTAATAGATCAATGGCCCTATATAACTACAAGTTGTTGTTTTCACTTTGTGTGTTGAACCAAGACAGCCAAGTGGATGATAGGGACTTTGTCAAATAGTACAATTATATTAACACTAAACCAACAACATTCTGAAGAATGAGTTGCCAATGATTTGGAAAGGCCTTCATTAAAGTTTAATGTGGATTAAGATCAATATGATTTTGGCGGAAATAAAATTGAAGCAACTTCTAATCAGTCGTTCATGTTTTGTGCTGAAATAATTTGAGAGCACAGAATTTAAATAAATACACCCGCATATCGGAATTATTTGCTTGAGGGGTTCTTTGTATGTTTACTTGTCGGAGATTGCTCCAAAACCTTCCTGGAAAGTACATTAGTTTTTTTTTCCTAATGACTGACATTAATTGACCTATTAATTATTCAAGGTGCCACATGGCTTCTTTCGAGAGAAAAAATTAAGTGAATATCTACGGGTGGGTCCAATCTTCGGATCCATGTATAAGAGGTAGTTACTGATAAATAAGCTGCTTTCAATGCGTGATGGGAATGAAACTTGCTACATGGATGAGGTGAAGAACGTAAATACATAAGCTAGAAGGGAATAATAGCAGGCTATGTTGAGGTGAATTGAAGCAAAGACCTATTGGGCCTGTTCCTTTGACAAATTTCACCCCCAAACTCCCTTGGGCCACGTTGGCTCACAGACCGCTCAAGCCGAGAGGAGAGTCTGGAAGTCTGCACTATATGGGAGGAACCAAACTTTGGGGGGGGGGGGGGGGAAAGAGAGAAGCTGCCAGTCCTGCAGGTTCGCAACGGGTTCGTCATTTCGATGGGGGTGGGTGATGAGGATAGCGGCGGGAGCAGCAGAGTGAGTTCGTCAGGTGGGGACGAGAGTGCTGTTCGGAAGAGGGAATGTGTGGCGGGAAAGAAGTTTAACCATTCTGTATCATGTGCTGTGCTGCATTTTTTTTGCGCCCACACTTTTTTTTTACCCTTCGTGGGAAACATTCCAGAGCTGATTATCAGTCCGTTGTACCGCGTTTAACACCCCTTCCGCGGCCAGCCAAGTCCTGGCGTTTGAAGTTGGCTTCTGGTCCAGCTCTGGTAGGGGCTTTTACCAGCTCAAACGCATTTGGTGATGTGACTCAGTTTTGACGGCAATAGCAGGCAAATAAAGGAACAAATGTTTCTACCCACTTAAAATCCAGTGGTCCAGAAATATTTGCATTAAATCAGACCTTTTTTGTCTTCAGCCATTAGTTTTCAGTCCTTTTTGCCATTGGCCGCACTTTCCTGCTGTAAATGTCTATGCAAGGACAGTGACAATATAGCAGGCTGCAGCTGCATAAAATCACCTCCAAACTAGACTGAAATTCGTACTTCCATCCTCTGTTGGAACTCAAACAACTGCACCTCACATCAGTCGAGGTGCATTCCCAGGAAATGGGAAATTTCAAAACATCACGAAATAAGCCACAGCTTCCAAAGTCCATGGACAAACATGATGGAATCCATTTTTACCAAATATGATCAATTGCATCAGATGAAAAGATTTTAAAGCATTTTATTGGGACATGACTCCAATCGTGCCCTGGTCATCACTTTGTGGTTGGCATTCTGTTCAATTGTGGAAGCTGCCACCCAGATTGGAAACGTCATCTCCCTTCTCTCTCCACAGATGCTGTCAGACGTGCTGAGATTGTCCAGTATTTTCTGGTGCAGATTCCAAATCCGCAGTAACTTGCTTTTATCTTTTACAATAAAACCAGGTTCGGTTCGCAGCTGCAACCCGCACATTGTCCAGCTTCCGGCAGGTACCGCACACTACCACTTGAGACCAGCGACAACGCAGACAGGATTCCAAACACTGCCCTTCTGACAAGTTATTGAAAAGGAATGCGTTGATGTATTTATAGAAAGAGCATTGGACTTGGAAATGAACACCAGCAATTTAATTTAGGCAATGGTGTAGCCAGCAGTGGATTATAGCCAAAGCATGCGGAAATATGACTCGGTCGCCGCTTAGGAAATACGCCACCCCTTTTAAGTTCAATGTCGTTTCCTTGTTTCAATATGTACCACCATCACAGCGGTAACAAGGGAAGAGAAAAGGAAAAGTATGAAAAATAAACGATACAGTTGGCTTTCCCTTGCTCCACCTACTGGAGTCACGGGTCATGTGCATTGCGTAAAATAGAAATCCTGCAGCAGTTATGTAAAAGCTGTATTTTTAAATGAAATAGCTCGCGCTGAATGTTAGAACAGGAATAAAAGAGATTGTCGTTTCGAGAATAAAATTAAAATTGTGGGGAAGAAAACGATAACCCCGCGCGGTGGCAGACTTTATTTTGCATTAGCTGCAAACCGTTGAAAATTTAGAGCAAAATAATATTAATTCCTTTGAGCCCACCTTTTCTTTGCAGGGCACATTTGTCTTTGACAGATACGCACCGAAAACAGATTGTTCAAACCAAGTTGGTTTGATAATCGGCTGCCGTTAGTCAAACAATATCACAGCCACACAAATGTATTTCTGGGCGGATGAACATCTATTTTACCCTTGCTCTTTATTAATCTTTCAATTTAACCTCAAAAAACGTTTAACATATTCTTCTTTTTGAAAAATGAAAATCGCTTATTGTCACAAGTAGGCTTCAAATGAAGTTACTGTGAAAAGCACCTAGTCGTGAATATTGCCATAGCTTGTATACTTTATGAATTGAGTAGAGCACATATCTTGCAGACAATTAGAGTGGTACATGCTGGGAATTGTAGACATGAGTACCTACTGAGCCAATGGCTTCTGGACAAAAAGTACATTTGTGGTTTGTTCAGTGCATCTGTGCCACTGGTGTCCCAAATCCCAAGAGTAGCCTGAAATGGCCCTATTCCATAGAGGTCAGGATTGTGGTGGCCTTAATGGCTATGGACTTGGTGAATGTGAGCTAGAAATCTGCTTTTAGAATAAGAACAGTACAGCACAGGAACAGGCCCGTCGGCCCTCCAAGCCTGCGTGGATCATGATGCCTGTCTAACCTAAAACCTTCTGCACTTCCGGGGTCTGTATCCGATTATTCTCATCCTATTCATGTATTTGTCAAGATGCATCTTAAACGTCACTATTGTATCGGCTTCCACCACTTTCCCCCGGCAACGCGTTCCAGGCACTCATCACCCTCTGTGCAAAATAAATTGCCTCGCACATCTCTAAATGTTGCCCTTCGCAGCTTACAGCTGTGTCCCCTAGTAATTGGTTTTTCCATGCTGGGAAAAAGCAGCCGACTATCACTCTGGCCATGTCACTCAGTTATGTAAACCTCTATCAGGTCACCCCTCAACCTCTGTCGTTCCAGTGAAAACAATCCGAGTTTGTCCAACCTCTCCTCTCTTCACTATCCGCATCACTGCCAATCTTTGTGAAGTCCGCAAACTTACTAATTAGGCCAGCTACATGTTCCTCCAAATTAATAATATATACTACGAACTACAAAAGTCTCAGCACAGATCCCCGCAGAACACCACTAGTCATAGCCTTTCATTCAGATAAGCATGCTTCCACAGCTACCCTCTGTCTTCTATAATCGAGCCAGTTCTGTATCCACCTTGCCAGCTCACCTCTGATCCCATGTGACTTCACCTTTTGTACCAGTCTGCCATGAGGGGCCTTGTCAAAGGCTTTACTGAAGTCCATGTCAACAACATCCACTGCCCTTTGTACCAGTCTACCATGAGGGACCTTGTCAAAGGCTTTACTGAAGTCCATGTCAACAACATCCACTGCCCTTCCTTCATCAATTATCTTTGTCACTTCCTCAAAAAACTTGATCAAGTTTGTGAGACACGACCTCCCCTTCACAAAACCATGCTGCCTATTGCTAATAAGTCCATTTATTTTCCGAATGTGAGTAAACCCTGTCCAAGTATTCTTTCCAATAATTTCGCTACCACTGACATAAGGCTCATTGACCTATAATTTCCTGGATTATCCCCGCTACCCTTTTTTTAAAAAAAGGAACATTGGCTATTCTCCAGTCCACAGGGACCTCACCTGTAGCCAGTGAGGATATAAAGATTTCTGTCAAGGCCCCAGCAATTTCCTCCCATGCCTCCCTCAGTCTTCTGGGGTAGATCCCATCAGGCCCTGGGAACTTATCTATCTTATGCTTTTTAAGACACTCAATACCTCCTTTCTGACCCAGACTATCTGTGCTCCTTCCCTAGACTAATCATCTACCAAGTCTTTCTCTTTGGTGAATATGGTACTTTTGTCAGAAGAAACATAAGTAGGAGCAGAAGTGATCAATTCAGCCCCTCGAGACTACTCCACCATTCAATATGATTATGGCTGATCTCATCTCCACCTTCCTGCCCACTTCCCATAACCCCTCATCCTGTTAGTAATTTATAAAACTATCTATATTTCATAGAATTCACAGTGCAGAAGGAGGCCATTCGGCCCATCGAGTCTGCACCGGCTCTTGGAAAGAGCACCCTATCCGAGGTCCACACCTCCACCCTATCCCCATAACCCAGTAACCCCACCCAACACTAAGGGCAATTTTGGACACTAAGGGCAATTTATCATGGCCAATCCACCTAACCTGCACATCTTTGGACTGTGGGAGGAAACCGGAGCACCCGGAGGAAACCCACGCACACACGGGGAGGATGTGCAGACTCCGCACAGACAGTGACCCAAGCCGGAATCGAACCTGGGACCCTGGAGCTGTGAAGCAATTGTGCTATCCACAAGGCTACCGTGCTGCCCGTATATCCTAAAACATTTTTGGTATTCTGGCATCCACTGCACTCTGGGATGGAAAATTCCACAGATTCACCACCCTTTGAGTGATGTAATTCCTCATTTCGGTTTTAAATCTGCCACCCCTTAGCCTAAAACTATGCCTCTCGTTCTAGAATGTCCAACAAGGGGAAACATCTGCTCAAAGTCTACCTTGTCAATCCCATTTAGCATCTTCTATACCTCAATTAGATCTCTCGTTCTTCTAAACTCCAGCGAGTATAGGCCGAAAGTGTTCAATCTCTCTTCAGAAGACAAGTCCTTGATCCTTGGAATCAAGCTAGAGAACCTTCTCTGAACTACCTCTAATATATTTACATCCTCAAGGGGACCAGTACTCCAGATGGGGTCTCATGAATGCCCTAATAGTTGCAACAACATTTCTCTACTTTTATACTCTATTCTATTAGCAATAAATGCCAAAATTCCATTTTCCTTCCTTATTACTTGCTGTACCTGCACAATAACTTTCTGCAATTCATGCATGGGGACACCCAGATCCCTCTGCACCAAAGCATTTTGAAGTTTCTCTCCATTTCGATAATAAATTGCCTTTTTATCCCAAATGGATAATCTCACACTTATCAATGTTCAATTCGGTCTGCCAAATCTTTGTCCACTCACCTAACCTATCCATACCCATTTGTAAGTTTCTTATTTCCTCATTGCAACTTGCTGTCCCATCTATTTTATCGTCATCTGCAAATTTGGCTGTAGTACATTCTATCCCTGCATCCAAGTCATTAATATAGATTGTAAATAGTTGGAGCCCAAGGACTGAAACCTGTTGCACACCACTAGTTACAGCTTGTAAAACAGAAAAATACCAATTTATCCCCACTCTCTGCTTTCTGTTGGTTAGCCAATCCTCTATCCTAGCTAATATATTATGCCCAATCCCATGGCATCTCATCAAATGCTTTTATGAAGTAAAGACGCACTACAGTTACAGAACCCCCATTATCCACTTTGCTTGTTACATCTTCAAAAAACTGCAGCAAATTAGACAAACACTATTTCTCATAAAACCATGCTGAATCTGATGGATGTTTAGACTTTCCAAATGTTTACAGATCATAGAATTTGCAGTGCAGAAGGAGGCCATTCAGCCCATCGAGTCTGCACCAGCTCTTGGAAAGAGCACCCTACCCAAGCCCACACCTCCACCCTATCTCCATAACCCAGTAACCCCCACCCAACACAAAGGGCAATTTTGGACACTAAGGGCAATTTAGCATGGCCAATCCACCTAACCTGCACATCTTTGGACTATGGGAGGAAACAGGAGCACCTGGAGGAGACCCATGCAAACACTGGGAGAATGTGCAGACTCTGCATAGACGGTGACTCAAGCAGGAATCGAACCTGGGACCCTGGAGCTGTGAAGCAATTGTGCTAACCACTATGCTACCGTCCTCGGTTATTACTTCCTTAATAATGATTTCAACAGTTTCCCCAACCACAGAGGTTAAACTGACTGGTCTGTTGTCTCCTACTTTCTGCCTTTCTCCCTTTTTGAACTAAGAGCATTACATTTGCCTTTTTCCAATCCACTGGAACCTTTCAAAAATCCAATAAACTTTGGCATATTATAACCAATACCTCCACTATCTTTTCTACCACTTTATTTGAGACCCTAGAATGTGGGCCATTTGGCTTTTGGAGCTTGCCTGCCTTCAATCCCAATAGCTTACACAATACTTTTTTCCCAGTGATGGCGACTGTTTTAAGTTCCTCCTTTTCAACAACCTCTGCATTGCCTTTTACTATTGGAATGGTTCTAGTGGCATCCACCATGAAAACCAAGGCAAAATATTGATTTAGTGTTTCTGCCACCTCTGTGCTTCCCATTATTAATTCCCCAGTCTCGTCTTCTAAGAGACGAACGCTGACTTTAGCTACTCTTCCTTTTTGTCTACATATAGAATAGTTTGCTATCCGATTGAACTTTTGCACTATATTTCTTTCATAATTTATTGCTGCTCTTTTTAATATTTTTTGGTTTAGTAACCCTTTGTTGGTCTTTAAAAGTTTCCCAATCCTCCAGCCTGCCACTGACCTTTGCAATTCTGTACAAGCAATTCAGTGAACATGCAGATAGAACTGTCTCCAATATATACTTTGTTATAGGGTATGAGCAGATCAGTGCATGTGGCCGTGATGCAACTTCACTACTCTAGCTTCCCTCCATTGTCTCCTCCTCCCAGCCAACAGAAATATAAGACTCTCCCTCATGGGTAACCCTGACGCATTCTCTGATAAAAGGTGTGGGGGAGGGCGGGGGGGGGGGGGGCGTGTCAACACAGGTGTAAATGACAGTCGCAGCAAATGTTACTAAGACCAGATAACAATTAGATTTCAGCAGAACTAAATAACCATTATTTCTGTCTTTCGGAGGTTCCTAGCAAGCTGAATGCAGTTTTATACTCGTGGCTGGGGTTTTAACACTCCTGAGGTGCATATAATGGGAAATGAGACCTATGTCAACGTCACCTCTTATTGCCTCGAATTAATGAACCTACTGGGGGAAATCAGGCAGGTGTGGAAATTAGTAATGCTCTTATTATTATCTTAATGAAAAGAGCTTTCCATAATTTAATCCCCAAGTTTACAAAGCACTAGTAAGGTAACTGCCATATAAAACTGGCAAAACAGGGAAGTGTTTTTCCCAAAAATACACTATGTTAAAAGACAAGTTGATGTTATGTAATGTGCAAAATAAATCAGTTAATTTCAATACAATATGTAGCACTTTGTGGTGCCTCACTCCATTTATAATCAGTTAATCGCCACAATATTAATTTCACGTAAAACATACAGCTTGAGCGAGATTGTACACAGCTGCCAGCCTCTTTGTGTACTATGACAGGAGAGCCTTAGACAGCGGCCTTTCTCCATCACACTTTTGTGGCAACTACACCAACCAAGCTTTAGTGCATCGCTCAGTACGGATACCTTGGAATGTGCTAGTCTGCAAAACTTGGTATTGTCAGTTCTTTCCACTGAGAGACCAACAGGTTTTAGGCGCACCAAAGAGCATATTTCACTATCTTTCAGCAGTAGTTGAAGTTTATTTTGGTGTGCGTCCCTGCGAACAGCCTATAGAACACAGACCTGCTGCTCAGTATGAACCTTGCCAAAATCACTGCATGTTTCTCCACGTCTCCTTCACAAAGACATATTGGAGGAAGAGGTGGATGACCGTCTCTTGCCCACTGCAATCACTTCCGGGAAGAGATTGCACAAGGGGTGAGACTAGGCAAGCATAAAGAATCCTTTTCACCAACAACTCTCGTTTGAATGTTCTGGTGACAAGACATTCAGCCAGATGATTTTGACGTTCTTTTTAAAATTACATTTTACAGGATGTGGGCTTTGCTGGCTAGGCCAATCCCTAATTGCCCTTGAGAAGGTGGCGGTGAGCTGCCTTTGTGAACCCCTGCAGTCATACAGGCATAGCTACTCCCACTGTGCTGGTAGGGAGAGAGCTCCAGGATTTTGACCCAGCAACAGTTTGCTCAGGGAACCATCTGACAGCATCCACCATCATCGTTTCTCTCAGGACCTCAAGGACATTACATGTAGATTACTGCCTGATGAACTTGTCGAAGTTGTTTTTTTTACTTCATCTTTTCCAAGAGGGACAGGTGGTACAACAGAAGAGAGCGTTCCATGACAACATGCCAGCCCATCCTCCTTAATGGACAGAACCTCAGCATATAGTGATGCTTGCTTTCGGTCTACTGAGGGTCGATCACACAGCTTGAATGTAGCTGCATTCCAAGGTAGCCACCAGGATAAGGGCACATTGGATACATTTTTCTTCACTCTAAAAAGGTTTGTACATTATGTCTGTGGTCACTATCCATTTTCAATCTCCAGATCACAAGGGAAGTTTGCTCCCTTCAATTGGGTGCTTGGCAGCACGGTAGCACAGAAGTTAACACAGTTGCTTCACAGCACCAGGGACTCAGGTTCAATTCCCAGCTTGGGTCACGGTCTGTGTGGAGTCTGCACAGGTTTCCTCCTGGTGCTCCAGTTTCCTCCCACAAGTCTCAAAAGACAGGCTCGTTAGGTTAATTGGGCATTCTGAATTCTCCCTCCGTGTACCCGAACAGGCTCTGGGCTGTGGCGACTGGGGGACTTTCACAGTAACTTCATTGCAGTGTAATGTAAGTCTACCTGTGACATTAATAAAGATTATAAACCATTGTTCAAGCCCCATTGTGGTTTTTGTTTTAGCTCAGTTGGCTGGACAACTGGTTCATGATGCAGCAGCGTTGGTTCAGTTCCCGTACCGGCTGAGGTTATTCTCAACCTTGCCCCTCGCTTGAGCTGTGGTGATTCTCAGGTTAAATCACCATCAGTAGCTCTCCCCCTCGAAGGGAAAAGCAGCCGGTGGTCATCTGGGACTATGGTGACTTTACTTACTACTGAAAGAATGGTGGGAGCCTTCTCTCCTTTTTCAGGTTTCTCTTTCCCCATTAGGTTCCACACACACTGGGACAATTTTAATCTAACCCACCCAATTGGGAAACTGATGGGATTGGGTTACATTCTAGTTTTACATGATTAATTTAACACTTCTTTGAATCTTATTTTTTTTTTAAAAAACTCTCATGCCTCTAGTCCTGTGCTAATATCGTTTTTCTCTTTGGAAACAAATTTGGGGAAATGGCTCCATCTACTGTCCTATGCTCACAATTACACTAATGCAGATAAATTACTTAAAATAATTCTGATGTCAACATCGCTGGAATCAAATGAAAAAGCTTAACTCGATGAGAAAAGCACTTTGGTTGCAAAATAAATGTTTGACAAAAAGTAGTAAATTATATCAACCTCTCCGAAAACAAATGGCAAATAACTCAAAATGCTCAACTCGATTAGAAAATCACTGGTTGCACTATTGTAAGGGGATAAATTTAGGAATTCTCCCACCCCTCTGCACTATCTTCGGCAGAAGAGTTGCAGAACCACTGAAAAACAACACAAACAGCATTTATGCCTTCTAAATCTACACACAGGTGGCCTCAGTGTTAAACATTGCTTGACATTGAACTTCTCCTGACCCCACAAAGTTAGTAATAAAAGCGATAACACTTTCCTCTTTGGCTGTCTTCTGGCCCCGACTCCCGTTGCTTCTTGCACTAGAATGTAATCCAATCTCATCACCACCTCACCTGACAAGAAAGGGATAACAGCATTTAGACTGCGAGTTAAATAGCTTTTAAATCTCAAAAACGTAATTGAAGGCTGATCTGCTTAATTAAAGAAGGATGTGTTTTTAGATGGAGTGTCAGCTCCGATGGAAAGTCAATCACATGGCCAATTTTAAATGGTAGCCTGCCCTACACTATTCCTGCCGAATGGGCCTGACAAGGCGGAGGAACAGAAAATGCTACAAGATTTCAGCCGGGCTGGCAGCATTCACGACCAGAGAAGCAGTTAATGTTTCAAGTCCAATAGATCTCTTCCTCAGAACTGAAAGGAGGTAGAAATGTGACGGGTTTTATGCTGTTGAAGAAGGTGTCGGGGGGAGAGGTCAGGCGGAATAAAAGGGAAGATCAGGGATAAGTTAGATGGCGGGAGAGATTAAATGCCAAAGATGTCATGGAACAAGGGGCAAGGGGAGTGGTAAAGATGGTAGGGAAGAAACAAAGCATTGGTCCTTCTCTTCTCGGGCAATCCTCTGCGCTCCGAGTGATCGCTTGCCATTTCGGAGCTCGGAGTAGAACACTTGTGTTGGGAGTCTCGTGACGGGCATGCGGACAATGTGGCCCACTCATAGCAGTTGGTCGCTCATGACCAGTGCCTCGATACTGGGGATAGTAGCCTGGGAGAGGACGCTGACATTGGTACACCTACCCTGCCAGTGGATTTGCAGGATTTTGCGGAGGCAGCTTTAGTGATATCGCGTCAAGGATTTGAGGTGTCTGCTGTACATTGTCTACGTTTCTGATACATACAGTAGGCTGCTCTGTAGAACATGAGCTTGGTGCTGGGTTTGAGGTCTCAGTCTTCAAACACTGTTCCTCAGGCATTCAAAGATTGCACTGGCGCATTAGAGTCAATGTTGGATTTCATCATCAATGCCTGCTCACACCGAGAGGAGGCTCCCGGGGTATGGGAAATGGTCCACATTGCCCAAGGGGGTCACCGTGGATCTTGATAGTGGAGGGCAGTTTTGTGTAGCAGGAGTGGTCTTGTTGAGAACATTTGTTTTCCGAATATTTAGTCTGAGGCCCATTCTCTCATATGCCTCGGTGAACGCGTGGATGATGGTTTGTAGCTCGGCTCTGAATGTACACACACACACACACAGGTGTCGTCTACGTACTGCAGCTCAATGACTGAGGTTGGTGGTGTGGGTTCTGGCCTACAAGAGTCAGAGGTTTAACAGTTTCCCCCATGTCCGGTAGGTTAGATCCACTCTCGTGGGGAGCTTCAGGGTGACGGGGTGGAGTGTTGCTGCGAGGAAGATGGAGAAGAGCTTTGGTGCAATGAGCTCAACCCCAGTTTGCACACGTATTGGGTCTGTGATGGTTCCGTTGGTGAGGATCATGACTTACATGTCATCGTGGAGCAGACGGAGAATGGTGACGAATTTCTGTGGTCAGCCAAATTTATGGAGGATACTCCACAATCCCTCACAGTTGACAGTGTCAAAGGCCTTTGCGAGATCAAATAAAAGCCATAAACAGAGGTTGATGCTGCACCTTGCACTTTTCCTGGATTTGTAGCGCGCTGAAGATCATGTCCATTGAGCCTCTTGATGGGCGGAAGCTGCACTGAGACTCAGGGGGGAGTTCTTCAGCCACTGGGAGGAGGCGGTTGAGGAGTATTCTCACAAAGACTTTTCCTGTGATGGAGGGTAGGGAAATCCCTCTGTAATCTCCGCAATCAAACCTGTCTCTTTTCTTGAAGACGGTCACAATTAAGGCATCTCTGAGATCACTCGGCATGCTCCCATCCTTCCAGACAAGGGTGATGAAGTTGTGGATTCTTGTCAAGAGTGCCTCTCTGCTGCACTTTAATACTGGTAAAGGTGGAAACAAAGCATTGGTCCAGAGTAGGTGTTAATGGCAGAATAATTTTCAGCTCTGTCTGAAAGCAAAAACATAAGAACAGGTCACAGACTTGATGAAGGTCGGGGGATGGGAGGAGGGGATGATCGTAAAAGAGGACAGAGTTTATGGCCTGAAGTATTGAACTCTATGATGTGTCTAGAAGGCTGTAAAGGGCTAAATTGGAAGATGAGGTACTGTTCCTCCAGTTTGCGTTGAGCTTCACTGCATCATTGTAGCAGGCCAAGGACAGAAATGTGAGCATGAGAGCATGATGGTGAATTGAAATGGCAAATGACAGCAAGGTCTGGGTCGCGCTTCATCTGATGTCTGTGTGAGAGTGTGTGTGTGTGAGTTGGGCAAAGCAGTCACTCAGCCTACAGTTAATCTCTCCCCAAAGTAGAGGAGACTGCAGTGTAAGCAGCAAATACAGTAGACTAAATTGCACAAAATACAAGTAAATCATTGCTTCACCTGGAAGGCTTTGGGGCCTTGGATGGTGAGCTGGTAAAGGGGCAGAGATACACCTCCTCCGATTGCATGGGAACGTGCCGTGGGAAGGAGAAGAGGTGTTGGGGGAGAGTGGACTAGGGTGTCACACAGAGAACGACCTCTTGGGAATGCTGACAGGGAAGAGGAAGATGTGTTTGGTTGTGACATCATGCTGGAAGTGGCAGACATGACAGAGGATGATCCTTTGAATAAGGAGGCTGGTGGGCTCAAAATTGAGGACAAGAGGAACCCGATCATTGTCCTGGAAGGGAGGGAGGGGAGGGATGAGGGCGGAGGTGCAAGAGATGGTTGGACATGGCTGAAGACTCTGTCAACCACAGTTGGGGGAAAATCTCAGTTGAGGAAAAAGGCATGTCAAAAGTGCCCTTGGGGAAAGTAACAGCATCAGAATGGATGTGACAGAGGTGGAGAAACTGGGAGAATGAAATGGAGTCCTTACAAGAAGTAGGGCATGATGAAGTGAAGTTGAGCTGGAGGGGCAATGAACCTGATTCATGATGCTGCATTTATATTACTGAATTTCCATCATTTAATTTCAAATATATGTTTATATATTTCTATTGTTTATAACAAATTACTGAGCAATGTGTGTTCAGCAAAGTGGGTGCAATTCAGTGACCCCATTGTGCCCAGTGCGGAGCCAACTCGCTCTGCCCGCAGCAATCTGCATCTTGCCAGGATTGCATATTTTAATTAGCCAAATGGCTCATTTAAATATCCGGACGCTGGATTCACCCGCCCAGTACACAAAAGGCCACACTTGCGAAACCTCGCCAGGGCGCGATTAGTACTGGTGGACCAGGCGTAACAGCACCTCGGGGGGGGGGGGGGAGAGTCTTCTCGCAGGGCATTAGAGACCCCGAGTGTCCGGGGATAGGGCAGGATGGTACACTATCACATCATTGGCACAGAAAGGGAGGGGTATAGGAAAGAATGGGGCTGCTGTTCAAAATGATGCCCTGATCTGCGAACAGCCATTTCTTCTGGCGAGATCAGCAAGCCAGCAGGAAATTACTCGTAATTTAGGCCTCAGTGGGGAGAAACCCCTCAAAGCCAAAAAAACGGCAAAGTGCCGTTGAATAACGGGGGTGTTTCCCAGCGCTGGAGCATCCGAGAATCACACCGCCAAACGTATCGAAAGCAGACTTAGTTTTAAAAGGAGGAGACAAATGTATAATTGAACTTGCATTATCTGTTGTAATGGAGATTAACGATGAATTGATCACCCATAAATTCTGATCTTACACATTAGTGCTGTGTGAATGAGAATGAAAATAAATACAATCTAAATTTAATTAAATCGCTTTTGGACTACAAAGTTGATTTATGGCAGACAAGGCGATATTGTTTCACAATGAGGTGACATCAAGGCTTTGTTCTACAAACACTTTGAAAGATAGCCAGTAAAATAGATAATTAGAACAGGTAAAGGAGATTCTAGTGAAATATTTGCAAGGCAATATTCCTAACTCGAATCGGAGTAAATCAAAGTTAAGAAGCTCCAGATTCTCCACACGTACACTCATCGAGCTCGATTCCACATTGAGATTTCTGACTGTTTAAAAAGCATTAATGAAAGGAGCTACCTGTGCTGAGAGGTGACCCAAGCTGCAGCAACAGCTTATCTTTGCTGTGGGTAAAACTAAAATCCACTTTATTTGTACCGTGAAGAATGTGGAGTGCAATTACTACTAGAACATCTGGTGAACATGTCACAACTTCTTGCATGTTTTATATCTTTCAAATACAGGTGGGGAACCCAAGGGGCATATCGTGGGTCCAAAATGGCAAATTTAAGATCGAGAATATTGGAGGGTGAAGATCGAGAATATTGGAGGGTGCACTACTCTCTGATGTAATAATTATGGTATATGAGTTTCATGTTTCATTCTCATCCCTTCTTCATTATAAAAAGGAAAGACTTGCCTTTCATGGCCATCACGCATCTCAATACATTTTATAACCAATGAAGTGTGGTCATTGTTACAATGTGAAACCTGGCAGCCAATTTGTGCACAGCAAGCTCCCACAAATAACAATAGGAAAATTACCAGATAATCTGTTTTTGTGATGTTGGTGGATGGATAAATGTTGGTCAGGACAACAGGGATAACTCTCCTATTCTTAAAATAGTGTTATGGAATCTTGTACATCCACCTGAAAGGACAGAAAGGGCATTGGCATAATGTTTCATTCAGACGGTACGTCCAACAGTGCAATATTCCTTCAGTGCTGCATTGTATGTCAGCCTGGATTTTGTTTGTGCTCAGGCCCAAAGGAGGTGGTGGCATAGTGGTATTGTCACTGGTCTAGTGGCCCAGAGACCCAGACTCTGCAGATCCAGGTTTGAATCAGAATTTGAATCAAATAAAAATATGGAATTAAAAGTCTAATGATGACCATAAAAATTTAGTTGTGAAAACCCATTTGGTTCATTAATGTTCGTTAGTAAAGTAAATCTGCCATCCTCACCTGGTCCGGTCTACGTGAAATGAAATGAAATGAAAATCGTTTATTGTCACAAGTAGGCTTCAAATGAAGTTACTGTGAAAAGCCCCTAGACGCCACATTCCGGCGCCTGTTCGGGGAGGCTGTTATGGGAATATGTGGCATCCCTACAGAGCAGAAGGAGGCCATTCAGCCCATTGAGTCTGCCCCGACCCTTGGAAAGAGCACCATAGGCCCACTCCCGCACCCTATCCCCGTAACCCCGCCTAACCTTTTGGATACTAAGGGGCAATCTATCATGGCCAATCCACCTAACCTGCACATCTTTGGACTGTGGGAGGAAACCGGAGCACCCGGAGGAAACCCACACAGACACGGGGAGAATGTGCACACTCCACACAGACAGTCACCCGAGGCTGGAATTGAACCCGGATCCCTGGTGCTGGGGGGCAGCAGTGCTTACCACTGTGCCACCATGCTGCCCCATGTGACTCCAGATCAGCAGCAATGTGGCTGACTGTTAACTGTCCCCTGAAATGGCCTAGCAAGCCACTCAGCTCAAGGACAATTAGGGATGGGCAATGAACGCTCACATCCCTTGAGAAAAAAAAGTGGGATTTAAACCCAGAATCATGTGACTCTGAGGCAAGACATGAGAAACAACAGAGTATTAGGAAGAAGGATCCAGTGTGATCTCAGAGCTTACAACTAGTGTTACGACACCCTGGGCCAGGGCACCGTCAATACCAGCCCTCCCTGACCTTGAGTAACAACACAATTGAATTAACCAATAAATCTTAGGAAAATGACTAAAGTTTTTGGTCCTTGGCTGTGTAATAATTACAG
The DNA here is from genome assembly GCF_047496885.1 of Scyliorhinus torazame. Taxonomy (NCBI): domain Eukaryota; kingdom Metazoa; phylum Chordata; class Chondrichthyes; order Carcharhiniformes; family Scyliorhinidae; genus Scyliorhinus; species Scyliorhinus torazame. The sequence continues at coordinate 74,617,494 of NC_092714.1, read as the reverse complement.
TGTTGCTCTTTCTAGCTTTAGTCTATTTGCTCTGTTTAGGTCACCTTTGCTCATGAGTCGCCAGGTATCTTTATGATACCGCCACGTGGTTCAAGTTCAGGTTATGATTAATAATACAGCACACCGCTTAGTAGGGATTAAAACAACGGTCATTTATTATATACAACAAGCAATATTAATACCCTAATACTACTTTCTATATAATAAACCTATCACTACTGGCCAATACTTAACTTAGGAAGAGCCCACCAGGTCAGGGAAACGAATGGCTTGTCCAATCAAATCTGGCCCGCGGGATTCAAAAGGCTGCTACAGGTCGGTGGCTAGGTGTCTCTACCGGATAGCGATCGTTGGATTCAAACTTACGGTGGCCGGTGGCTGGTCTTGCGAAGGTCTTGAGCAGGCGAAGATGAGAGAGAGAGATCTGAACTTGGACCTTCACTCTTCTCGGGCCCAGGGGCTTCCCGCCTCCCGGGGCGGACCTTGACCCTGAGTCCCAAGTGATTGGATTCTGTCCCCAATCTCTGGGGTCGATGTGTCCAATGGTGAGGCGATTCCTCGATCGGGGGGTGGTCGCTCACCTGTCTTTGTTTTGGCCACTGCAGGCGCCGACAGATCTGGCCCGGTATTCAGTTGCAATTGTTCCTGGGGATAGCCGATTTAGCTGTGGATGTCTGAGTAGATTAGGTGTAAACAGTCCTGAATGCAACTGCGGATACCTGGGTTGATGGGCTGTTGATAGCCCTGAGTATCGATCTGGGCTACGTTCCCAGAGCTGAATATGCAAACCTGTCTGCAGCTGCCTGCTTGTGTCTTCTTGGCTGCTTTTCCCAGCAGTCTTTTGGGTTAGCCATTTTAAACTGGGTTTTGGCCAGATTAATCGGAACGCAGCCATTTTACATGGCTACAACAGTCACCAGGTTTGTAAATTTATCACAATTATTTTTTTATTTATAGCAAGAATTATAATGAAATATAGAGCATATACAACTGGTTAACTATTATCTAAGTTCTGATCCCCCACTTTAACTTGCCCCTACCCTCTATATATACACACACACACACAAACAAACAAATACAGACGGGAAGGGAAGAGAAGGGTGAAAATGATAAGGATGAAAGTAAAAAGATAAGATTCTTTGTTTCAGATGGTTGTTTCTAGCACCTTTCTTCTCTTCAAACCTGTCTTTCAGTTCGAGGTTTTCACAGCAGATTCATTCAGGTCTCTGTACTTTCAGAAATATAGCAGCTCACAGCATTTCTGGAGAGAGATAAAGAGAAGAGAGGGAGAGCAGGCATTCACAGCTCCTTCTTCCTTCAGTGTCCAGGATCAACCCTGCATTTATTAGGTCTCTGGAAATTATCCCACCCAGGCAGGATTCAATAACCACTTGTTACCAAGCAGAATAGGGCCTTTTTGTCAATTCATTGGCCACCAACCAACCAATTGAACTAAGTCCCACCCCACCCCTTGGGTGCTACAGAGTCTGAGTTTGACTGCTTGAAAGCTAGCACCATATACTATGTTGCAACTTTTTCAATTGCTTATTCTCTCTGCTGCTTGACTTAAAGATACATGTCCATTAAGCATCCATGGATCAAAATGACAACGGCAAAAAAAGAAAGAAAGGGGAAGTAAGAGAATCATCAGGAAGGACCCTTATACCAGCAAGGTCATTGGATATATATTTCAAACATTTTTGTCCTGGTCCTCTCGATCATGAATTGCAAATTCAGCTGGAAATGGAAACTGTCTTCTTCTCCACATGAATCTAGGAATAGAGTCAGGATGCTGCTGCTTATCAGTACTATGGGGAGCCTCAGTGATTCTGCTTTTGCCATTGGGCCAAATTACCACAGGTAGGAATATGATCTGCATGCAATACCCTCCCACCTAATTTGACAGATGAAGTTCCATGTTGGAATGAAACAACCAGGAACCAAATTGACATTGCATTGGAGAACCCTGAAATATTCACATGAGTTTTCAGCATGGAATGCTGATACTTTAGTTGAACTAACTAAATGTTTACCAAGACGTTTCTAACTCTAGGTTGCTCAGCTGGTTAACAAGATGTTGGTTGGGAAAATCCCAACAACTCTTAAGTTGCGCAGGAACTGACTGCATTACTTCTGGCCTCTGGCAGGTTGGATTGTGCCTTTACATTCCAGCTGGTCTTGTAACCCACTGTGAGCATTGCTAGGACAGATTCTTTGATCTGTTAGAAAAGCAAAGGTAGTTTAAGGATTTATATCTGCATTAGTAAACATTAGAAATAAGGTATTGTTTTAAGTGGGCTTAATTTTATGTTTTTGTGCTTGGAAGGGTAAAACATGTGGATAGATTCATGCTGGACAAAGATGTTTGCATGTGCGCAGGTTGGTTAAGTGGACAGGGCTGCAGCATGAAGAATAAATAAACCAGCATTGATTGCTTAGCAACTGGGGCCTTGTAAGGTAGAGAAGCTTTTAAGTTTTAGTTTAGCTAATTTGATAGCAGTTAGAGATAGATAGTGAGAGAGAAGGCAGCTCTCACAGCTCTGCGAGAAGCAGTTGGTTTTAGAAGGCTAAAGAGGGAACATCTCTCTCAGCCTTGCTTGAACAAAAGACTTCCTACGGAGTAATGGTTAAGAAAACAGATGCCTGAAACCTAAAGTCTAGCTAGTTAAGAAAACTAGAGGAATGAAGAAAAGTTTCCAAGAAGTTTGCTGTTAATGGAACAGAGGAAACTGGGAACCAGAATAAATTACTGTTCAGGAAAGCCACAGAGAGTTGAAGAGACATTGGATAATGAGAGGCCAGACAGATATATGCAGCAATGCTAAGGGTTGTGAGAAATTACTACAGTCTGGGAAATAGTATTTGAAATAATTGTGGAAATCCGTGGCTGGACCTCAAGAGTTTGTGTGAAAGCCTTTAAAACAGAGGAAACCTGTAGGGAGAGGTGTAAAACCTGAAAGTGAAACTTGATGGAAGCAACGGCGGGAAAGCATAATTTAAAAGATTTGGAAGTGTGACTTCTGAAAGTGGAATTTGCAATCACTTCCGTGGAAGATTGTTATATATCAGTAAGAAGTCTTACAACACCAGGTTAAAGTCCAACAGGTTTGTTTAACCTGTTTAACCTGGACTTTAACCTGGTGTTGTAAGACTTCTTACTGTGCTCACCCCAGTCCAACGCCGGCATCTCCACATCATGGTTATATATCAGAGAATAGATTTCTGCTGGTTATGTGTCACGTGCTGTGTAATGACTCAGCAGTGTGTTTGTCTGGGTTTTTAGAAGATCACCATCTTTGATTGTATCAGCAACATCTCTTAATAAACCTCTCATCGTGTTTTACAAAATCCAGAGTGTGTACCTCTGTGCCTTTTTCTTTTGCAGCAACAAAGAAATTTAACTGAAGAGAAAACTAGTTGTGGGGAACCGGGATTTCAAAGGCTGACATCTCTACATGGCCACTAATCAGGGGAGTCAAACTACAGTAAAGGGGATTGTTTGTGCCATACTCTCCATTAAAAATCTGAAGGGAGGAATTGTAGAGCCTAGGAGTTAGGATCCAAAAATTGCAGGAGGAACAGATGCCATGCATGCATTTGATGAGGTTTATGAGACATGGAATTCATATGAGGAAAGATTCCTGTTATTTCTCAAAGCAAATCAGACACTGGAGGACCTAACGATCGCAACATTTCTCAGCTCAGTTGTGCGTAAATCATTTAAGCTGCTACAGAATCTTGTTCACCCAGCAGAACCCAGGAGATAAGTCTTATATGGAAGTAACAAAAATCTTAGAGGGGCATTTCTCCCCTAGACCATTACTAGCTTTCGGTTCCACCACCTTAGTCAGGAAGAAGTTGAAAGCATTTTACAGTTCATAGCGACTTTTAAAAGGTTAGCTAAATATTGTGAATTTGGTACAACACTTGATGATATTCTTCGAGACAGGCTGGTTTGTAGACTCCACAGTGAACCTATTCAGAGGCAGCTGCTTACTGTAAGTGATTTAATTCTAAAAGCTGCTGTGGAAGTTGTCTTACCTATGGAGCTAGCAGCAAGAAAGCTTCACAGATAATGGCTGGAGTTAAGATCTACAAAATGGAAACCACAAGGAACAAGGCTGCAAAGGTACAACCATGTCACCGATGTACACAGCTTGGACACTCAGTGGATGAATGCTGGAATAAAACAAATACATTCAAGTACTGTGGCAAGAAAGGCCATATCGCCCAAGGCATGTTGGGTCAGAAAACTTCTCCTACACCAAGAATGGGCAAGGAAAAAATGCAGCTAAACTATCTATCGTGTTTCCTAATTAGAGGAAGAAGTTCAAGATCATTCAAAAGACAACGTAACCAAGCTACTGCAAGAGCTTAAGCGAGGTGTCTTGTCAATGCAGGGTGATCATAGAATCATAGACTTTGCAGTGCAGAAGGAGGCCATTCAGCCCATGAAGTCTGCACCGGCCTTTGGAAACAGCACCCCACTTAAGCCCCATGCCTATCCCCGTAACCCAGTAACCCAGTCTAACCTTTTTGGACACTAAGGACAATTTAGAATGGCCAATCCACCTAACCTGGACATCTTTGGACTGTGGGAGGAAACCGGAGCACCCGGAGGAAACGCATGCACAAATGGGGAGAACGTGCAGACTCCACACAGACAGTGACCCAAGCTGGGAATCAAACCTGGGACCCTGGAGCTGTGAAACATCTGTGCTAACCACTATGCTACCGTGCTACCCAACAATGTTTTTGGGCATATCCAAAACTTTGAGGTCATGAAATTAAAATGGCAGTGTATTTGGGTAAACCAGCATTGTTAATACCTGAGACAATTTATCACCCAAAGCTAGAGCATTTGCCTTTAAAACAATCAAATGTGAACCGAAGGACATACACAAAAAGGTCGTACCATTAAAAGGCTGCATTACGTTGAAAGTAGAAGCAAATGGACAGACAGCAAAGTTGCCTCTTCACGTTGTCCGTGGCAGTTTTCCTGCTCTATTTGGCAGAGCTTGGCTGGCTAAGATTAGGCTTAACTGGGAAACAGTCAACTAATTAATGGATTCAAAGAGCAACTTGTGACAACGTCTGAAGAAGTACGGAAAGGTGTTTGAAGATTCAGTAGGCTCTATGACTGGTGTTGAAGTACACTTAAAAATCAAGCCAGACAGCACACCCAAATGTCTCAAAGCTAGAACCATACTATACACCATCAGGCCTTAAGTTATAGAAGAACGAGGCAGGTTAGTAAGGACAGAAGTCATTGAACCTGTTGCTGCAAGGTTTTGGATGACACCAATATTTTGTGTATTAAAACAGGATGGCTCTGAGAATTTGTGGAGATTTTAAACATTAATCCAATATTGTGCACAGATTATTATGCACTGCTGCTGATGTTTGCTGGACTTTATAGAGGGCAGAAATTCAGTATAATTGATCTTTCACAGGCACATCTGCAGAGGAATCTGGCTGCTGAATCACAGTCACTACTCACCATATTGACAAAGAGCCATGGATCAAATTCAAAGTTGGTTAAATGCAATGCAATGTAATTAAAATAACATACTCATCACCGGTTCAAATGAAAAGGCAAAAGGAACATTTGGAGAATTTGGGAGCTATCCGGGAGCGGTTACAGAGTCATAACCTGAGAGTTAAAAAGGAAAAGTGTGACTATTTAACTCATCCATAATTACCTTGGCCATATTATCAAAGATGCTTTGCACAGAGAGCCAAGAAAAATGTCAGCAATCTTTGAAGCACCACGTCCTCAAAACGTGGCACATTGCAGGTTGTGTTTAGGATTGGTAAATTACTATGGTAAATTCATGCCGAATTCAGAAATATGATTGAAGCCTTTACACACTTTGCCAAACAGGCATGGCACTGGGCGGCAGAGTGTGAAAATGTATACAATTAAGTGAACAAAACTTTACAGAAGTCAAAGCTGTTGGTTCATTATAATCCCAAGATGAAGTTGAATTAGCTTGCAATACCTCACCCTATGGGGCTGGTGCAATCGTTTCGCACATTGTCTTCAGGAGAGGAACGACTGATAGCATTTACTTCACTCACTTTTACTCGCACAGAAATGAATTACGCTCAACTAGAAAGAGACACCTTGAGCATCATTATCAGTGTAAGAAGGTTCCACCATTATCT